>NC_084612.1:26130987-26778487 GCF_033978795.1 Nerophis ophidion | reverse complement strand
ATATTCAACAAGAAAGAATTAGGGTCATGAGAACAAACCATAAAAACACCTCTTACCAATGAGAAGCACCGTTCCAACTGCAAGACCACCACCTGTTTAAGAGAAAGAAGTTTAGTGTGACATATAATTAAAGGCATTTTAATTTCATAATTAGCTGATTTCCCTTTTGGTATCCAATGTGGTCCCTAAATCAAATATTTAGAGGAATGTGTTTATCTATTGTATTATTGTACACATACGCTTTACTCCAACATATTACGTGGCTAAATCATTCAAGAGTTTATAATAGAGATCAACCGATTATCGGTGTCGATATTTGACATGTTAACATATATCGTCTTTTTTTTTTTTACAATAACTGGTACAACGTACCTATATTAGCAGATACAATGTATACACATAAAATACCAATTCATCGAAGCACCGACGCAACCATACATGCCTCGCGACCCCTGAATTATTTTCCATCCACTTGTACACAGTATATATAGCTTCTGGTTAGCTTTTAAAACTTCCATTTTTTGGCAGTAAATCCAGTTGTTGTTCTTTTTTCCTGGAGTCTTACTGATTTCTTTTGTTTGTTTTCGCTACTGCAACAGTTTCCTCTGTCCACAGCACTCAAAAGTGTAGGCTCATTTAAGGAGCGCAGCGAGTTTCATGTTACGTGATTCAATAACAATGTGACAGCGATGGATCGACATGACAATGACAAAAAAGATGGATCAACATGACGATGACAAAAAAGATCTGCCAAAAAAAACAACTTTGTGTAAATATTTTTACAAATAGGTGTATTTTTGCATAAGTCAAGCAGAAGAGGCAGCAGCTCACACATTCTCACACTTTCTGTAACATCCAGGGAGATACTGTATGTATGCCAGCTTGAAACATGTCTCAGCTTTAAGCTACATGAAGGAGCCCAGAATAGATTTAATTTAAATGTTTGCAATACTTCAGACTTCCTCATGAGAAAACCCTACGATGTAATAAATTCATAAACTGCTACAAAACTGTATAACAATTAGAAGATGGTGAATTATTCTGGTGTAGACAAATCCCATATTTTAACAAAATTTTCCCAGATTTTACATATTTTAAAATGTTAATGTTGATGCCCCTCTTAGACACACATAATAAAGGTGTTTGTGATATCCCCTGATGTTGTTTGATGCTAAATTAACCAAATTAGCACCGCATTAAACATTATTTCTATAGTGGTTCGATGTGTCACTAAGAATTATATTATAAAACTAACAACTTAAAGCCCGATGTTGGCTCTGAGCCGAGGATGTCGTTGTGGCTTGTGCAGCCCTTTGAGACACCTGTGATTAAGGGCTATATAAATAAACTTTGATTGTTTGATTGAGCCTTGTCCAGCTGCTTACTGATGTACATTATTCATGTTTGAATAACTTTTACTGCAAATGAATATCGGCTCAAATTATCTCTGATCGGCCTATTTGACTACTAAAAATCCGTATAGGTCATGAAAAAAAACATATCTGCAAGGACAAACGTGTCTAATACGAAGACAGGTGACAAGTACTGCGTTGAAATATGACAAATATTCCCACAACAACATTTGTTTAAATAATAGTTCACTTAATACAGATTTTTAAAGAGCCCCTAAAGCAACCTTTTTGGCCGAGAGAGCCATGAAAGCCAAATATTTTAAAATGTATATCAGTGAGAGCCATATATTTTTTTAACACTGAATACAATTAAATGCGTGCATTTTTAAGTAAGCCCACATTTTTAGAGAATAAAAAGTCTCTTATTCTTTTTAATAACGTTGTTATTGGGGCGGTACATCTCGGATGGTAGAGTGGCCGTGCCAGCAACTTGAGGGTTCCAGGTTTGATCCCCGCTTCCGCCATCCTAGTCACTGCCGTTGTGTCCTTGGGCAAGACACTTTACCCACCTGCTTCCAGTACCACCCACACTGGTTTAAATGTAACTTAGATATTGGGTTTCACAATGTAAAGCGCTTTGAGTCACAAGAGAAAAAGCGCTATGTAAATATAATTCACTTCACAATATAATTCACTTATTCTAAAGCTAACCAATAATATATATATTACTTCTCACCATTAATGCGACTTCTTGAACAGGCGCAATAGAAAATGGATGGTTGGATTAACGTGCATGAGAATGTCTTATCTTTTGAACTTTATTTTTAACACTGTGATTATCAGCGGAATTATTCATTACTTATTATGTTAAGCAATGCCAGATAAGATTTATCTAAGAGTCAGATGCAGTCATCAAAAGAGCCACATCTGGCTCTAGAGCCATAGGTTCCCTACCCCTGCCCGAAAGGGACATGGGGGATTATTTGTTTTAGATATGTATCTAAACTATCTTGTACTCCCCCAAAGTTTCTCGTGCGCTCGAGATGTTTTCCCGCCAGCAAAAGAAACATATCTAATAAAATAACGTCACCAAGTCTCCCATATGTCTTGTGCGCAGGAGAAACTTTTGCGTAAGCACGAGATAGTTTCTCGTGCGCACGAGATACATATCTAAAAAAATATTTTCCCTCATGTCCTACAGGGCAGGGGTCTCAAACTCAATTTACCTGGGGGCCACTGGACACAGAGTATAAGTGAGGCTGGGCCGCTAGAAAATATTCTTAAATAAAATTTTGCATAATCCTCAGCATGTCTAGTTGTATAATGACGTTTCAAAATGTATTCCTTGTGCATTGCAACTTTATCTGTCCAAATAAGACACGTCGGGGTGCCCCTGTGCTCAACAAAGATATATTGCATCTCACATTTTTCCTGGAATTGTCTTTGCTCATCACTAACCTTTCTCTTAACTGCAGGCTTTGAAAAAGACATGTTTGGGGTTGTGGAATATATTTTTATTTAGCCGACGCACGGAGAATAATGTTATTTCCACAATGTGTGTCGTTTCGCTTTTCTTCCCTACAGCAACACGGCGGTCGGCGGGGAAGTACTGGGATAGCAATCGCGAAAAAGTCTTATAGAAATATATGTAGTGTTCATTGTGTGAGGCAATGCAAATTAAACAATAAAAAAAAATAAATAAAAACAACGGCTTGAATTTGTGCAGGTTATCGGGGACTGTTATTACTGACAGACAGGTGTCGCGGTGTGACAGCAGCCAGGCACGTAAGAAAACCCTCGTGTCCATGGCAACGTTTCTGTCTCTTTCACTCATTTGCCATTTTTCCACTAACGCAGGGGTAGGCAACCCAGAACGTTGAAAGAGCCATTTTGGACCCAAATAACAAAAATGGTCTCCGTCTCGAGCCAGTGGGGAGAGGTGTGGGGTGGGGGGGAGGGTGGTGGGGGGTGGAGTTTGGGGGCATATACCACACCGTTATTGGTAGATTACTTCAGCTCCGCACACAACGCTGTCAAGGGCCATTCAGATAAAAACTTGCTACCCGCACTAACATTAAACTTTCATATTAAGATGGGGGCCGCAAAATAACATCTCTCGCGGGCCGCATGTTTGAGAACCCTGGTTTAGAAGCTCCGTAGATTTTACTATATGATGTCAAAATAAAAATTACAGTGACATTGACATGCGTGGAAATGCTATGCTGGCTGCGTTTTCCAGCTGAAACTGTGGTACTGTACGTTGCCTCTATGCAAGCCCCAGACAGAAGTGTTGTATGTATTGTGTGGCTTGTCTAGAACAGTGGTTCTCAAATTGGGGTACGCGTACCCCTGGGGGTACTTGAAAATATGCCAAGGGGTACGTGAGATTTTATTTTTAATATTCTAAAAATAGCAACAATTAAAAAATCTTTAATAAGTATATTTATTGAATAATACTTCAACAAAATATGAATGTAAGTTCATAAACTGTGAAAAGAAATGCAACAATGCAATATTTAGTGTTGACAGCTAGATTTTTTGTGGACATGTTCCATAAATATTGATGTTAAATATTTCTTTTTTTGTGAAGAAATGTTTAGAATTAAGTTTATGAAAACAGATTATAATCTTCAAAGAGGGCACTTTAAGTTGATGATTAATTCTATGTGTAGATATCTTTATTTATAATTGAATCACTTGTTTATTTTTCAACAAGGTTTTAGGTGTTTTTATATCTTTTTTTCCAAATAGTTCAAGAAAGACCACTAGAAATGAGCAATATTTTGCACTGTAATATAATTTAATAAATCAGAAAATTATGACATAGTGCTGTATTTTACTTTTGTATGTCTTTTTTTCAATCAAAAAGGCTTTGCTCAGATTAGGGGGTACCTGAATTAAAAAAATGTTCACAGGGGGTACATCACTGAAAAAAGGTTGAGAACCACTGGTCTAGAAAGTAGACCTATTAGCAAAGACAATAATCACTCAATATCTATGCAAGCACCAGTCAGACGTGTTGTATGTATCGTGTGTCTTGTATATCAAATAGACCTAATAGCAAAGACAATAATAATTCAGTTAAATTTACCTATGTGCAACTTATGCAAATTGTTTAAGAATAACATCCATCAATTTCCTACCGCTTGTCCCTTTCATAATTGAATTATTTTTATTTTATTTTACTGTCCTAGGAAAACACTGACCCAACCTTATAGTTGTTAAAGCTGACAGACATCACCTTTAATGCGTAAACGGCAAACATTTGATCATGTTTAAAGTTAGGCTGAAGTAACGGTAGCACATTTAACATGAATTGATTTATGTGGACCCCGACTTAAACAAGTTGAAAAACTTATTCGGGTGTTACCATTTAGTGGTCAATTGTACGAAATATGTACTGAACTGTGCAATATACTAATAAAAGTATCAATCAATCAATCAAAAGCTCAACACTATGCTATGCATGCTGCTCACTGAAATGACAACTCAACAGACTGACCCAGCAGATAGTCGAGCGACGTGACACCGGAGGATACGAGGAGCTGTCCGTTTTGTACCGAGGGTCTTGTCCCGGGTATGCTTAATATTTTGCTGCGTGTCTTCTTCTGAAAACTCGTAATATTTAACGGTTTACACGCACTGTTGACGGAGGCTGCCATACTGCTTTGAAGCTTGACGACTGATTTCCGTGTTTTGGTGCCCATTGTCCAATCACAGAGGACTTTGGTAAAGAGTGACCAATGACAGAAGCTGTTGTTGGGAAGAGGAAGTGGATGTTCCACAATGAACATAAGAGAGCCGCAGCATTGATTCACTCTCTACTGAGGTAAAGTACTGCAAGTTAACAACTGAAACGTTTATTTTATTATTTTTCAATTCAAACAAAAACTAATAAACTCTTATGAATTAATGTTTAGCATTATTTCAACGTCTGACCTTGTCGGCTCGCAGACTCTTGAGAGTGACAGTCACAAACTCGATAAAACATACCGTATTTCCTTGAATTGCCGCCAGGGCGTTAATTAATTTAAAACCTCTTCTCACTCCTGCGCTTACCAAAGGCATGCGGTAAAAGTAAGCATGCGCTAATTATTTAAAACCTTTTCTCACTCCGGCACTTACCAAAGGTATGCAGTAAAAAATTCAGTGTGATGTAGGCTTGGACCTTAAAGGCCTACTGAAATGAGATTGTTTTTATTCAAACGGGGATAGCAGGTCCATTATATGTGTCATACTTGATCATCTCGCGATATTGCCATATTTTTGCTGAAAGGACTTAGTAGAGAACATCCACGATGAAGTTTGCAACTTTTGGTCCTAAGAGAAATGCCCTGCCTCTACCGGAAGTCGCAGACGATGACGTCACACGTGTGGAGGCTCTTCACACATTCACATTGTTTTTAATGGGAGCCTCCAACAAAAAGTGCTATTCGGACCGAGAAAACGACAATTTCCCCATTAATTTGGGCGAGAATGAAATATTTGTGTTTAAGGATATTAATAGCGACAGACTAGAAAAAAAAAAGCGATTGCAATCGCGTTGCATTGAGACGGATTCATATGTTTTTAGAGACATTTACTAGGATAAATCTGGGAAATCCCTTATCTTTCTATTGTATTGCTAGAGTTTTAGTGAGTTTAACAGTACCTGATAGTCGGAGGTGTTTGTCCACAGCCGGGTGTTGACGCGCAGTGTCTCAGGGGAGTCGACGGCAGCTGTACGGGAGGCGCAAGCTCAGCTGATCTCCGGTAAGTGGCGATTTTTTAACCACAATTTTCTCACCGAAACCTACTGGTTGACAAGTGGTCGGGATCCATGTCCGCTGTGATCCATAGTAAAGTTTCAACTCCGTGGAATTTAAACAAGGAATCACTGTGTGTTTGTGTGGCTAAAGGCTAAAGCTTCCCAACTCCATCTTTCTACTTTAACTTCTCCAATATTAATTGAATAAATTGCAAAAGATTCAGCAACACATTTCTCCAAAATACTGTGTAATTTTGCCGTTAAAGCAGACGACATTTAGCTGTGTGTGTGCGCAGCGCTCATACTTCCTAAAAACCTGTGACGTCTTGCGTACACGTCATCATTACACGACGTTTTCAAGAAAAAACTCCCGGGAAATTTAAAATTGCTATTTAGTTAACTAAAAAGGCTGTATTAGCATGTGTTGCAATGTTAATATTTCATCATTGATATATAAACTATCAGACTGCGTGGTGGGTAGTAGTGGGTTTCAGTAGGCCTTTAAATCCTACTGAATAGCTCAGGCATGTGATTTTTCCGTCTAAAGTCGGAATTCCGTCTTTTTTAATCTCGGGGGAGAAAAAAGTAAAATGTAAACGATGTCGGTTCTCGAGAGAAAGGACGCTTTCACTCAAATAAAAATAATTTTTATTTGAGTGTTTGTATATGCAAATCTTTAGTTTTTATTTGTTAAAGTTTTTGTTGTTATTTTTTACAACGAAAAACAAGTTTGCTGGGAGCGTCCGTTCCGTTTTTGTTGACGTCATGTTAATCAACTTCCGGTTGTCATTGCTACAGTATCGATCTATCGATCACTCTGTGTTGAGCTCACAGGGCTACTGCGTCATGTTGCTTTAACGTGCGCAGTTTAATGTCATAATTGCTGACACAGTTATGTGGTTATACTCACTCATATTGGGGTATGTCGTTATTTATCGGAGAAAGACGTTAATGTATTGTTTTAGTGTTAGCATTTAAGCTAGCTAGTGCTGGCGAGCTTCTCCGGTCCATCAGTTTAGACTTAGACAACTTTTATTGATATATAATGGGAATTGTTCTGTGTTATCAATCACGGTTTTAGAATAATTTTACGGTCTATTATTATAATTGTTATTGTTTCATCTTTAGTGAAGACTCTTGCTTTTGAAACCGTTTACTTTGAAAATTTCACTTCCGTTTCCGTTTTTATGCGTGTTGATGTTAACTTCCCTGCCACTTTAAAATATTTGAGGCAATATTGACTTCTACATTTCTGTCTTTTTAAAAGAAGTGAACTGAAGTAACGTGGTAATACTGTAAATAAACTGATAATAATATCACTGATCAATGTGACACCTGTGGATGTGAAATGAACACAAGATGTAAATATTAGTGACTAAATACTGTTGGGACCTAACCATATACACTGATTCATTAGGATAATTGGGGTAACTATGTTTTATTAATGATGTTTTCATGTCTTTAAACACAAAAATATTTTCTTCAAATGGTGCTGTCTTTGTTAATTTTAGCATGTTAAATTGGTGAAAAACCAGGAGCTTTGGGGGGCGTTGCCTGGACCTGGCTGGGGGCCTTCGTCCCCCAGACACCTGGAAATTTTTTCAGTCTTTTTCATTGTGGTCAAATCACATGTCTGATAACTTTTAATCTTCTTCCCTATATGCGATTTCAAATTACTGGTATTGAAATCAGCGTCCTCCATTTTGAAAATGATGACAGGGGAAGTGTCACTCGTGACGTCACGAGTTTGACCAGGCGGTAATACTAAGCATGCGCTAATTATTTGGGGAAGCGAGTTTGACCTGGCAGTAATTCAAGGCAGGCGCATACTATATGCCCTGCGGCAATTCAAGGAAATACAGTATTCACATACTCGATAAAACATATTCGTTGATAAACCGTATTAGTACAATTGAAAGGGCGAGTAAATTTCGAAGTCAAATGTCAGATTTTTGTATCTAATGAGTACAAACCATGACTGCAAATGTTGTGCAGTATTTAACATCCATAATGTTTGCATCACAAATTGTATTGGAACGCGTTATACTGAATGTGTTTACAGTTACAGTTTAACTACAACTAAATGTTCGACTTAACAGATGTCTGATTCAAATATGTTTTTAAAGATATAATACATGTATTATCATGTGTTAAGTTAAAGTACCAATGATTGTCACACACACACTAGGTGTGGTGAAATGTGTCCTCTGCATTTAACTCATCCCCTTGTTCACCCCCTTAAAGGCCTACTGAAATGAGATGTTCTTATTTAAACGGGAATAGCAGGTTCATTCTATGTGTCATACTTGATCATTTCGCGATATTGCCATATTTTTGCTGAAAGGATTTAGTAGAGAACATCGACGATAAAGTTTGCAACTTTTGGTCGCTAATAGAAAAGCCCTGCCTTTACCGGAAGTATGTGCGGGTGACGTCACGAGTTGCAGGCCTCCACACATATTCACATTGTTTATAATGGGAGCTGTCACGCCAAATTCCTTCCCCCCTACAAAAACCTTCCCCCCGGAAGACATTTGGCGTGACAGCCCCTCTAATGCCTGAAAGACCCCAATGAGGGCTTGATAATACCAAGTTCTATGACTCTTAAGGGTTACAGCTGCAAAATTAGCGAAGCAAAAATAGCTTGAAAGGTTAGCATGCTGGAATGCTAATATTTTTTCCTCACCGTTATTTTTCACCAATGACAATCAGCCAATTTTAATGCTTTTAAAACGGACAGCAATCTGGGCTGCTTTAAGCAAGTTATATGACTCTTAAGGGTTACAGCTGCAAAATTAGCAAAGCAAAATTAGCAAAGCAAAAATAGCTTGAAAGGTTAGATGCTGGAATGCTAATAATTTTTCCTCACCGCAACATTAAATTGGCCCTAGTGTGTGAATTTGAGTGTGAATTTTGTCTGTCTATCTGTGTTGGCCCTTCTTTTAGTTTTCTGGCGGCACACAGGCGTTTGTACTAACTTCCAACGTTTAACGAATGAGGCAAGGGGGAGTAACGTATGCCATAAAACAAGTCAGCACATTTGTAGTTTTTTTGTGTGGCAGGGTTTCTGCCACCCTCCTCAAAGTTGCTAAGTGTCAGTAAAAGCGATACAGACCCCCTAAGGTCATGACAGAGGTGTCATTCAACCAGTTGTATTTCCAAGTATCATACCAGAAATTCTGAAAAAATGTTAAGGTTGAAAAGTTACTTATTGCTGCTTTAATTTATTTTTTTCTCTGTAACAATCAGTAATATAATGATAAAGTGAGTGGTGTAGTCACTTTTGTGGGATAATGTATGTTTGTAAATTGACAATTGCTGATCTCGCTCATATTGTTTTGGATCATAATAGATGCTTCTGTTTTTATCTAATGCAGTGTTCAATTAGTTTGCAATTTTCATGTGTAATAACAAGGGATGTATTTATAATCACATTTTTAATGCTGAACCTTCACTTTGGTACAGAGGCATACTGATTTGCTTTCATTGAGCTTTCATTTCATAAAAATAAAACAATAATTGAGACGATTTCAACTGGTACTGTTGCACTTTTCTGTATATTTGTAAAGTGTAAACAAGTACTGTTCAAAGTGCAGCCCCGTTGGTATTATCAGCCCGCAGATTTTTGTTGGCCCTCAACATTTTCTAAAAACAAAATAAAATATTATTGATTATTATACCGGTATTGTACATTATTTGGTTTTGCACTGATTTAATTTATCTGTAACACAAACGTTAAATGTCATGGTTTTACCCTATATGCAATTGATTAAAGCATATTTGATGCACTAATTGTATCAAAGTGGCCCCCCCATCTTGTTTTTTTTTGTATGCTATAGTGAAATTTTATTAGCGTTGTACCGATCATGGTTTTATGCTGTCGATTCTGATATCGATCATCCATGGGTGAGATTGGCCAATATATGCATTATATGCATTAACTTCACATTTTTTTTAATTTACTTATAGCGAAAGCTACAAACAGTTGGACAATATCAACACAATATGTAAACCAGTTCCTTTTTGTCATTTATGGCACACATTTGTTTGACCAAATCTAGGTCAATAGTACACAAAAACTGCTGAATACTACTACTCATTTGAATCCTTTGGTTTTGCCCTCAAAGTAGGGCTGGACCGATTATACGATATCAATATATATTGTGATAAACACCATCGATATCAATATAAAATGCGTTCGATAGCACCTCAAACGATTTATATTTATTATTTATGTTAGGACTAAGGTTAAAGTTTTCGTTGTATATAAGTGCGACCCCCCCACCCCTTTTAAGCGGACGGGCAATATGCGCATGTGTAAAGTTAGGAGGACATGCCTCATTTAGCGCAAAAAAGTAGTTTGGTTTAAGCCAGGTTTCGCTGAGACCGATGACGTTAAGATTGTTGTCTCTGATAATATCATTAACTAACAACGTTTTAGGAGACATTGATCTTATGTTTAAAAAACCTATATTATAGGTAGTGGGCTGTTTTAGGGAGTTTTTGATCAAATTATGCGTGGTAGCAATATTAATAATGTTGTGTTTATTATGCCCAGTGCATTTAGTACAGTTACGACCATATCTAGGAATTGATACGACAGGAATTTTCCGATTGTTTGATTGTTGCTTTGATAAACTGCACGCATCATGGTTAGCCACCTCAGTAACGGGAATTTTCCGATTGTTTGTTGCTTTGATAAACTGCACGCATCATGGTTAGCCACCTCAGTAACGGGAATTTTCCGATTGTTTGTTTGTTGCTTTGATAAACTGCACGCATCATAGTTAGCAACCTCAGTAAAACACATGTCCAACTCTGAAACACTCAAAGCAGAAAAAACTTGTTCTAATTTAACTGACTCCTTACCCAGACCAGTAGTCTCGCATTTTCCATTTAAATCCGTCTTCAGGATGGAGGGAAGTGGTGTTCTGTGGGGATTAGCCTTCTGCTTTGTTTTTAGCCCCGCTCGGAATCCGCGTTTCCGATCACACCGCTGGCGTCTGCTCCGTAGACGGCCCCCGCTACTACTATACTCCCCTGCTTCACAGGCCGCTGGATGTAGCCGCCGACGTATTCCCATGCTAGTTAGCACGTTTAGCACGCACGCGTCTATCAGTCCAAAACGGCCCGATATGTCCACATCCAGAAGTGTCTGGCGGTCGTACGTGATCACAGAGTGACCACAATGTGAGCCAGCCATAAAGTTTGTAGAATTGTCTGGTATTTCTGCCAAATGTTCCATCTTTAGCAAGAGCCCCTCGAGGACGCAGCCCGTCCGGGCGCCGCCATATATATCAAATATAAATATAAAATATATATATAAATATATATATATATATATATATATATATATATATATATATATATATATATATATATATATATATATATATATATATATATATATAAAATATAAATATAAAAATATAAATATAAAAATATATAGAATATTCGGACTTTATCAATGAATTCTCAGAGTTCGTTGCTGATCTAGTGACACACGCCGATAATATAATCATAATGGGGGACTTTAATATCCATATGAATACCCCATCGGACCCACCGTGCGTAGCGCTCCAGAATGTAATTGATAGCTGTGGTCTCACACAAATAATAAATGAACCCACGCATCGCAACGGTAATACGATAGACCTAGTGCTGGTCAGGGGTATCACCGTTTCCAAAGTTACGATACTCCCGTATACTAAAGTATTGTCCGATCATTACCTTATAAAATTCGAGGTTCAGACGCATGTTCGTCAAACTAATAATAATAATAACTGCTATAGCAGCCGCAACATTAATACAGCCACAACGACAACTCTTGCTGACCTACTGCCCTCGGTAATGGCACCATTCCCAAAGTATGTGGGCTCTATTGATAACCTCACTAACAACTTTAACGACGCCCTGCACGTAACCATTTATATCATAGCACCGCTAAAGTTAAAAAAGGCTCTAAAAAAGCGCACACCGTGGTTTACAGAAGAAACTAGAGCTCAGAAATTATTATGTAGAAAGCTGGAACGCAAATGGCGCACGACTAAACTTGAGGTACACCATCAAGCATGGAGTGATGGTTTAATAACTTATAAACGCATGCTTACCTTAGCTAAAGCTAAATATTACTCAAATCTCATCCACCGTAATAAAAATGATCCTAATTTTTTGTTTAGTACGGTAGCATCGCTAACCCAACAAGGGACCCCTTCCAGTAGCTCAACCCACTCAGCTGATGACTTTATGCAATTCTTTAGTAAGAAAATTGAAGTCATTAGAAAAGAGATTAAAGACAATGCGTCCCAGCTACAACAGGGTTCTATTAACACTGACACGATTGTATATACGGCGGATACTGCCCTCCACAATAGTTTCTCTCGTTTTGAGGAAATAACATTAGAGGAATTGTTACGTGTAAATGGAATAAAACAGACAACATGTTTACTTGACCCTCTTCCTGGGAAACTGATCAAGGAGCTCTTTGTATTATTAGGTCCATCAGTGCTAAATATTATAAACTTATCACTCTCCTCGGGCACTGTTCCCCTAGCATTCAAAAAAGCGGTTATTCATCCTATTCTTAAAAGACCTAACCTCGATCCTGACCTCATGGTAAACTACCGACCGGTGTCTCACCTTCCCTTTATTTCAAAAATCCTTGAAAAAATTGTTGCGGAGCAGTCAAATGAACACTTAGCGTCTAACAATCTATGTGAAACCTTTCAATCCGGTTTCAGGGCAAATCACTCCACGGAGACAGCCCTCGCAAAACTGACTAATGATCTATTGCCAACGATGGATTCTGATGCGTCATCTATGTTGCTGCTCCTCGATCTTAGCGCTGCTTTCGATACCGTCGATCATAATATTTCATTAGAACGTATCAAAACACGAATTGGTATGTCAGACTTAGCCCTGTCTTGGTTTAACTCTTATCTTACTGATAAGATGCAGTGTGTCTCCCATAACAATGTGACCTCGGACTACGTTAAGGTAACGTGTGGAGTTCCCCAGGGTTCGGTCCTTGGCCCTGCACTCTTCAGCATCTACATGCTGCCGCTAGGTGACATCATACGCAAATACGGTATTAGCTTTCACTGCTATGCTGATGACACCCAACTCTACATGCCCCTAAAGCTGACCAACACGCCGGATTGTAGTCAGCTGGAGGCGTGTCTTAATGAAATTAAACAATGGATGTCCGCTAACTTTTTGCAACTCAACGCCAAAAAAACGGAAATGCTGATTATCGGTCCTGCTAGACACCAAACTCTATTTAATAATACAACTCTAACATTTGACAACCAAACAATTAAATAAGGCGACACGGTAAAGAATCTGGGTATTATCTTCGACCCAACTCTCTCCTTTGAGGCACACATTAAAAGCGGTACTAAAACGGCCTTCTTTCATCTCCGTAATATCGCTAAAATTTGCTCCATTCTGTCCACTAAAGACGCTGAGATCATTATCCATGCATTTGTTATGTCTCGCCTCGACTACTGTAACGTATTATTTTCGGGTCTCCCCATGTCTAGCATTAAAAGATTACAGTTGGTACAAAATGCGGCTGCTAGACTTTTGACAAGAACAAGAAAGTTTGATCACATTACGCCTCTACTGGCTCACCTGCACTGGCTTCCTGTGCACTTAAGATGTGACTTTAAGGTTTTACTACTTACGTATAAAATACTACACGGTCTAGCTCCATCCTATCTTGCCGATTGTATTGTACCATATGTCCCGGCAAGAAATCTGCGTTCAAAGGACTCCGGCTTATTAGTGATTCCCAAAGCCCCAAAAAAGTCTGCGGGCTATAGAGCGTTTTCCGTTCGGGCTCCAGTACTCTGGAATACCCTGGAATAACAGTTCGCGATGCCACCTCAGTAGAAGCATTTAAGTCTCACCTTAAAACTCATTTGTATACTCTAGCCTTTAAATAGACTCCCTTTTTAGACCAGTTGATCTGCCGTTTCTTTTCTTTTTCTTCTATGTCCCACTCTCCCTTGTGGAGGGGGTCCGGTCCGATCCGGTGGCCATGTACTGCTCGCCTGTGTATCGGCTGGGGACATCTCTGCGCTGCTGATCCGCCTCCGCTTGGGATGGTTTCCTGCTGGCTCCGCTGTGAACGGGACTCTCGCTGCTGTGTTGGATCCGCTTTGGACTGGACTCTCGCGACTGTGTTGGATCCATTGTGGATTGAACTTTCACAGTATCATGTTAGACCCGCTCGACATCCATTGCTTTTCTCCTCTCTAAGGTTCTCATAGTCATCATTGTCACCGACGTCCCACTGGGTCATTATTGTCACCGATGTCCCACTGGGTGTGAGTTTTCCTTGCCCTTATGTGGGCCTACCGAGGATGTCGTGGTGGTTTGTGCAGCCCTTTGAGACACTAGTGATTTAGGGCTATATAAGTAAACATTGATTGATTGATGATTGATATTTTTTGGTCGGAAGAAACCAGAAATTATGAAGCAAGATTTGTTTAATGAAGTCATTCGCGCTTTGGGAACCAAGGAAACAGGACGTGTCACTGAGCATTGGGAGGGACACACTAACAGCCAATCCATTAACAGTATTTACTGAACAATGAAAGAGACACACCAATCACGTGACAGTATCAACGACACTTTCTGTTGGGTTCCCAGTCCCAGACAATAATTGAGGAGTGCAGGGCTTCCTTTCTGTGTGGAGTTTGCATGTTCTCCCTGTGACTGTGTGGGTTCCCTCCAGGTACTCCGGCATCCTCCCACATCCAAAGACATGCACCTGGGGATAAGTTGATTGGCAACATTAAAATTGGCCCTATTGTGTGAATGTGAGTGTGAATGTTGTCTATCTGTGTTGGCCCTGCAATGAGGTGGTGACTTGTCCAGGGTGTACCCCACCTTTCGCTCAGCTGGGATAGGCTCCAGCCACCTGCGACCCCGAAAGGGATAAGCGGTAGAAAATGGATGGATAGAACTTACCATTCCAGACAATACTGGTGAAAGAGGGGGAAAGGTGGGTTTTCTCGGTTTAATGTCGACTTTTTGTCCTGATTAACTGACAAGTGACAAGTATTATTCTTAAGACAGCTGGGGAATAGGTCCTTGTGTCAAGTGGAGGCCAGAGGCAGCACAAGATCACAGGATACTGTAAAGGCTCCAGAGGAAACAATTGTCCAACTGCTCATTTTACTAACGCTCTCAGCTAAGGCAGCCCCGCTGTTTTGACAGCAACGTTGAGATTTATGCATCCTGACAGAGGACCAAGGGAATAAATCCTGACGACACTCGGCCCATTTGAGATGAATAAGATGCTCTGACTGACCTGCTTCTCAGCAGGAGGAAGTTCAACATGCAGGAATACAAATATTGAGCTGTAGTAAGCCGTCTAGTACAAATCCTGGATTTTGAAAGACCAAATGTGATCATGTACTATATAGATAGTGTACGTCAGTTAAACCTGAGGTCAGGGCGATATAATTTTGAATTTTGCAATGCAGGGTGGTGTTAAGGATGTCTTATACTGTAGCTGCCATACATTTCGTCATGCAAGTAAGAACTTGGCATACTGAGCATCAAAAAAATCACTCCACAAGTGTATTTTACTTTTTCTTTGGATTTTTGGTTGTGACTCTATAACTATAAATACAATCAATGATTGTTCTGGCTGCTCGTTACAATTTACAGTAGTTATGTGGACAATCATACTGATATTTAATTAGTGGTAATGGTTCATGGTAATCTATTTTGTACACATCTACCTTCCTAAAAATATACCTTGTGTTGTGCCTTGGGGGTCAATCAACGGACCAAAGCAGTTCAAATCTCTACATTAAAGACATCTGTAAAGCTATGAAACACCACAAGATAACATTGTTTGCATTCTGTACATGAGAAAATACAAGGATTAAACAAAAACAATCACAGTAGAATTTGTCACTCTAAAAATGTTTAAAAAAAAACTGAAAAACAGACCAATAATAATATATGACGACATGAGCTGGAAATTGCATGTTAAAAATATTCAACATATAGTAGCAAAAAATATCTCAATGCTAATAAAGCAAAAATGTTTTGGACCAAAAATCACTACATATACTCTACCGCTGTTTGGCGTCACCATGTTTTAATTATTGTGTGCAGGTGTAGGGAAATTCTGGGTGTTATCTTGGTCATACAATGCCAAGATAATGAGAGGAAAGGGATTATTTGGGTGATGATTCTAAATAAGGCTGCACAACTATGGCCAAAATATTAAACACGATTATTTCAATTATTATTAAAATCACAATTATTTACTGATGATCAAAACATATTGTATTACATTTTTTATCCCTAAAAAGGAACAAGCGGTAGAAATTGGTTTGATGGATTTTAAACAAACTTTGAATTCATTTCAAAATTAATCTATTAAGCAATGTATTATAATAAAATATAATGCACAAAAGACACAGGGTTAACTGAAATAAATATGCCATTGTAGAGTGCGATCATAAAATGCAAACAAGTAAAAAAATAGGATTACGCACGGCTTCAGCAGTTGTGGAGGCAAAAACTCGGACATGGGAAGAGTTTGGAGAAGCCATTGAAAACGACTTCCGGACGGCTTCGAAGAAATTCTGGACCACCATCCGCCGCTTCAGGAAGGGGAAGCAGTGCATTGTCAAAACCGTGTATGATGAGGATGGTGTTCTGCTGACCTCGACTGTGGATGTTGTTGATTGGAAGAGAGAATACTGCGAAAACCTCCTCAATCCCACCAACACGTCTTCCTATGAGGAAGCAGTGCCTGGGGAATCTGTGGTGGGTTCTCCTATTTCTGGGGCTGAGGTTGCCGAGGTAGTTAAAAAGCTCCTTGGTGGCAAGGCCCTTGGGGTGAATGAGATCCACCCGGAGTTCTTTAAGGCTCTAGATCAGGGGTGTCAAACTCATTTTAGATCGGGGGCCACATGGAGAAAAATCTACTCCCTGCACGATAACTTAAAAATAAAGACACCTCAGATTGTTTTCTGTGTTTAAAAATGGAAGAAGAACATTCTGAAAATGTACAAATCATAATGTTGTTGTTCTTTTACACTTACATGTCGCGGTTAATAGTATTTATCTTTATTTGTCATTATTTGTATTTTCTGAATGAATGATGTGATAATGTTCATCAGTCAATTCAATGGTGTGCATTTTCAATCTATCAAGATAAAAAAATATCAAAATCAAATTACAGTAGGCCATGTATGTAGTTTGATCATTTTCCTCGATTGATGTACTAATATCATGTGGTTTATTTGTACATATGTACCATCATCCAGAGATACAAAGAATTGCTTTTGCAACATCCAGTAGACACATGTAGATGAGCTGTTTCTTTCATTCAAAAATTTTACGTTAATTTGTATACTTAGCAAACTCATCCCGCGGGCCGTACGTTTGACACCCCTGCTCTAGATGCTGTAGGGCTGACTTGGTTGACAAGACTCTGCAACATCGTGTGGACATAGGGGGCTGTACCTCTGGATTGGCATACTGGGGTAGTGATTCCTCTCTTTAAGAAGGGGAACCGGAGAGTATGTTCCAACTATCGTGGGATGACACTCCTCAGCCTTCCTGGTAAGGTCTATTCAGGTCTACCGGAGCGAATAGTGGAACCTCGGATTCAGGAGGAACAGTGTAGTTTTCGTCCTGGTCGTGGAACTGTGGACCATCTCTATACTCTCGGCAGGGTCCTGAGGGTGCATGGAAGTTTGCCCAACCGGTCCACATGTGCTTTGTAGACTTGGAGAAGGCATTCGACCGTGTCAACCAGGAAGTCCTGTGGGGAGTGCTCAGAGAGTATGGGCTAGCAGACCGTCTGATTGTGGCGGTCCGCTCCCTGTACGATCAGTGTCAGACCTTGGTCCGCATTGCCGGCACTAAGTCGGAACTGTTTCCAGTGAGTGTTGGACTGCGCAAATGCTGCCCGTTGTCACTGATTCTGTTCACAACTCTTATGGACATAATTTCGAGGTGCAGTCAGGGTGTTGAGGCGATCCGGTTTGGTGGTTGCAGGATTAGGTCTCGGCTTTTTGAAGATGATGTGGTCCTGATGGTTTCATCTGGCCAGGAACTTCAGCTCTCACTGGATCGGTTCACAGCCAAGTGTGAAGCGACTGGGATGAGAATCAGCACCTCCAAGTCCGAGTCCATGTTTCCCGCCCGGACAAGGGTGGAGTGCCATCTTCAGGTTGGGGAGGAGACCTTGCCCCATGTGGAGTTCAAATACCTCGAAGTCTTGTTCACGAGTAAAGGAAGAGTGGACCGTGAGATCGACAGGCAGATCGGTGCGGCGTCTTCAGAATTGCGGATGCTGTATCGATCCGTCGTGGTGAAGAAGGAGCTGAGCCCGAAGGCAACGCTCTCAATTTACCGGTGGATCTATGTTCCCATCCTCACCTTTGGTCCTAAGCTGAGGGTTTTGACCGAAAGGACAAGATCACGGGTACAAGAGGCCAAAATTAGTTTCCTCCGCCGGGTGGCACGGCTCTCCCTTAGAGATAGGGTGAGAAGCTCTGCCATCCGGGAGGAGCTCAAAGTAAAGCAGCTGCTCCTCCACATCGAGAGGAGCCAGATGAAGTTATTTGGGCATCTGGTCAGGATGCCACCCAAAGGCCTCCCTAAGGAGGTGTTTAGGGCACAGCCGACAGGTAGGAGGCCATGGGGAAGACCCAGGACACATTGGGAAGACTGTCTCCCGGCTGGCCTGAGAACGCCTTGGGATCCCCCGGCTGGAGCTGAATGAAGAGGCTGGGGAGAGGAAAGTCTGGGGTTCCCTGCTTAGGCAGCTGCCCCCGCGACCTGACCTCAGATAAGCGGAAGAAGATGGATGGATGGAGGGATGGATATATTGGCCCACAAATTATTGCCGTTAAACGATATTATTGCCATTATTTTTTTGATACCAAATTAACCATTGATATATTGATAATACATAATAATCCTGAATGCATATTCTTTCAAATGTAATAAACTTGTGTTTCTTTGTATTTAAACATTGTACAAACCTCATTTCCATATGAATGGGGAAATTGTGTTAGATGTACATATAAACGGAATACAATGATTTGCAAATCATTTCCAACCCATTTTCAGTTGAGTATGCTAAAAAGACAACATATTTGATGTTCAAACTGATAGACATTTTTTTGTGTGCAAATAATCATTAACTTGTGGAGTTCCCCAGGGTTCGGTCCTTGGCCCTGCACTCTTCAGCATCTACATGCTGCCGCTAGGTGACATCATACGCAAATACGGTGTTAGCTTTCACTGTTATGCTGATGACACCCAACTCTACATGCCCATAAAGCTGACCAACACGCCGGATTGTAGTCAGCTGGAGGCGTGTCTTAATGGAAAACGGAAATGCTGATTATCGGTCCTGCTAGACACCGAACTCTATTTAATAATACAACTCTAACATTTGACAACCAAACAATTAAACAAGGCGACACGGTATTATCTTCGACCCAACTCTCTCCTTTGAGGCAGACAATAAAAGCGTTACTAAAACGGCCTTCTTTCATCTCCGTAATATCGCTAAAATTCGCTCCATTCTGTCCACTAAAGACGCTGAGATCATTATCCATTCGTTTGTTACGTCTCGCCTCAACTACTGTAACGTATTATTTTCGGGTCTCCCCATGTCTAGCATTAAAAGATTACAGTTGGTACAAAATGCGGCTGCTAGACTTTTGACAAGAACAAGAAAGTTTGATCACATTACGCCTGTACTGGCTCACCTGCACTGGCTTCCTGTGCACTTAAGATGTGACTTTAAGGTTTTACTACTTACGTATAAAATACTACACGGTCTAGCTCCATCCTATCTTGCCGATTGTATTGTACCATATGTCCCGGCAAGAAATCTGCGTTCAAAGGACTCCGGCTTATTAGTGATTCCCAAAGCCCAAAAAAAGTCTGCGGGCTATAGAGCGTTTTCTGTTCGGGCTCCAGTACTCTGGAATACCCTGGAATAACAGTTCGCGATGCCACCTCAGTAGAAGCATTTAAGTCTCACCTTAAAACTTATTTGTATACTCTAGCCTTTAAATAGACTCCCTTTTTAGACTAGTTGATCTGCCGTTTCTTTTCTTTTTCTCCTATGTCCCACTCTCTCTTGTGGAGGGGGTCCGGTCCGATCCGGTGGCCATGTACTGCTTGCCTGTGTATCGGCTGGGGACATCTCTGCGCTGCTGATCCGCCTCCGCTCGGGATGGTTTCCTGCTGGCTCCGCTGTGAACGGGACTATCGCTGCTGTGTTGGATCCGCTTTGGACTGGACTCTCGCGACTGTGTTGGATCCATTATGGATTGAACTTTCACAGTATCATGTTAGACCCGCTCGACATCCATTGCTTTCCTCCTCTCCAAGGTTCTCATAGTCATCATTGTCACCGACGTCCCACTGGGTCATTACTGTCACCGATGTCCCACTGGGTGTGAGTTTTCCTTGCCCTTATGTGGGCCTACCGAGGATGTCATAGTGGTTTGTGCAGCCCTTTGAGACACTAGTGATTTAGGGCTATATAAGTAAACATTGATTGATTGATTGAACTTTAGAATTGAATGCCAGCAACACGTGACAAAGAAGTTGGGAAAGGTGGCAATAAATACTGATAAATTTGAGGAATGCTCATCAAACACTTATTTGGAACATCCCACAGGTGTGCAGGCTAATTGGGAACAGGTGGGTGCCACGATTGGGTATAAAAACAGCTTCCCAAAAAATGCTCAGTCTTTCACAAGAAAGGATGGGGTGAGGTGCACCCCTTTGTCCTCAACTGTGTGAGCAAATAGTCAAACAGTTTAAGAACAACGGTTCTCAATGTGCAATTGCAAGAAATTTAGGCATTTCATCATCTACGGTCCATAATATCATCAAAAGGTTCAGAAAATCTGGAGAAATCACTGCATGTAAGCGGCATGACCGGAAACCAACATTGAATGACCGTGACCTCCGGTCCCTCAGACGGCACTGTATCAAAAACTGACATCAATCTCTAAGGGATATCACCACATGGGCTCAGGAACCCTTCAGAAAACCATTGTCACTAAATACAGTTTGTCGCTACATCTGTAAGTGCAAGTTAAAGCTCTACTATGCAAAGCAAAAGCCATTTATCAACAACATCCAGAAACGCCGCCGGCTTCTCTGGGCCCGAGATCATCTAAGATGGACTAATGCAAAGTGGAAAAGTGTTCTGTGGTCTGACGAGTCCACATTTCAAATTGTTTTTGGAAATATTCGACATCATGTCATCCGGACCAAAGGAAAAGCGAACCATCCAGACTGGTATGGACGCAAAGTTCAAAAGCCAGCATCTGTGATGGTATGGGGGTGCATTGGTGCCCAAAGCATGGGTAACTTACACATATGTGAAGCCACCATTAATCCTGAAAGGTACATACAGGTTTTGGAACAACATATGCTGCCATATAAGCGCCGTCTTTTTCATGGAAGCCCCTGCTTATTTCAGCAAGACAATGCCAAGCCACATTCAGCATGGGTTACAACAGCGTGGCTTCTTAAAAAAAGAGTGTGGGTACTTTCCTGGCCTGCCGGCAGTCCAGACCTGTCTCTCATCGAAAATGTGTGGCGCATTATGAAGCGTAAAATGCGACAGCGGCGAACTACTGAAGCTCTACATAAAACAAGAATGGGAAAGAATTCCACTTTCAAAGCTTCAACAATTAGTTTCCTCAGTTCCCAAACGTTTATTGAGTGTTTTTAAAAGAAAAGGTGATGTAACACAGTGGTGAACATGCCCTTTCCCAACTACTTTGGCACGTGTTGCAGCCATGAAATTCTAAGTTATTATTTGCAAAAAAAAGATTAAGTTTAGGAGCTTGAACATCAATTATCTTGTCTTTGTAGTGCATTCAATTGAATATGGGTTGAAAAGGATTTGCAAATCATTGTATTCTGTTTATATTTACATTTAACACAATTTCCTAACTCATATGGAAATGATAAATGGGTTGTACTTGTATAGTGCTTTTCTACCCCTTTTTAAGGAGCCCAAAGCGCTTTGACAGTATTTCCACATTCGCCCATTCACACACACCTTCACACACTGACGGCGGGAGTTGCCATGCAAGGTGCTCACCAGAACCCATCAGGAGCAAGGGTGAAGTGTCTTGCCCAAGGACACAACGAACAAGATTAGGATGGTAGAAGGTGGGGATTGAACCAGTAACCCTCAGATTACTGACACAGCCACTCTACCAACTACGCCACGCCGTTTCGTCCAATTACAAACAGGCAGAGGTGTGGACTCGAGTCACATGACTTGGACTCGAGTCATGAATTTTATGACTTTAGACTTGACTTGACAACATTTAAAAAGACTTGCAACTTGACTTATACTTTAACATCCATGACTTGTGACTTGACTTGGACTTGAGCCTTTTGACTTGACATGACTTGCTACTTTCCCCAAAACCCAACGATTAAAAAGTTATTCAGGAGCGCTCCGTATCTGTCTGTGTGTGCGATGACAGTGTGCGCGCTACCTGTCAGAACAACAGCCAGTCAAATTACATCCATGTTATTTTCGTCACACAGCATTCAGCCAATCAAATTGCATGAAAACCAACAAAAAAGAGCTCTCAAACAACACGCGAGTGAGGAAAAGTTATGCCAAAAATTGTTTTGTTCGGATATAAAAACTATGACTTGGTCAACAAAAAACGAATTGCCGTATGCAAAGCATGCGGTTCGTTCGAAGATTACAGACAGAGACGCAACAACTTCCAACTTCGTTCGACATTTGAAGTTGCACAAAGAAGGGTAAGTTTTGAATGTAAGCTAACGTTTATTGGCTGAGTAACGTAACTTTTATTTGCGGTTTAGTTAAATCAGTGAGACTGTAAACTCACTGCTAACGTTATAACCATAGACATCTTATAAGGAGACGCAGCATCGAGCGCTACTGCCTACAGGCGCTGACGAGACGCCATCTTGGAGTGGTGATCAGTGCAATACATTTGTCAGGAGCAATGAACTGTCGGCGCATTTAATTCATTTTACCTCACTGAATACCACTGATATTCACGCGCTTTTTTGTCATACGTGTAACTATGATAAAGGACAAATTTTTTGGCGTGTTCATAGTTTGCTTAACAATAATAGAATATTCTTATATGCTATAAGTGACCAGACGTCCAAGATCAAAACTGGTAATAATAATCCCAAAAAGGGGAAAAAAAAAACGTCAGCTATTTCTAAGTTGAAGAAACAATATGATTAGGTTATATATACATGGCTATATCCTACATAAACAATGTATGAATACATTAGATATCTATACATCTTATAGACTATATTTCTGGTGATAGTCAATAAATACAGTCATGACAGCAGAGAGTTTATTCTGTCTTGACACTTTGTATTAATATTTTGTATTACATTTTTCCCTTAAATTATCATGTTTACAGTGATTGTTTTATATTTATTTTTCGTGTATGTTGCTTTGGATAAAAGTGTCTGCCAACTTAAACATAAACGTATACAAACACCTGAAAGACTTTATATCAGCTAAAACCACCAATCTGTTTCACTGGATTCAGAATAAAAGCAAATTCTGTCTTACCCAACAAAGTTAGTATTTGAATATTGTTACTTGAAGACTTAATAATAATAATAATGGATTAGATTTATATCGCGCTTTTCCATTGTTAGATACTCAAAGCGCTCACAGAGACGTGGGAACCCATCATTCATTCACACCTGGTGGTGGTAAGCTACATCTGTAGCCACAGCTGCCCTGGGGTAGACTGACGGAAGCGAGGCTGCCAGTTTGCGCCTACGGCCCCTCCGACCCCCACCAATCATTCATTCATCATTCATTCACCAGTGTGAGCGGCACCGGGGGCAAAGGGTGAAGTGTCCTGCCCAAGGACACAACGGCAGTGATTTTTTTGGATGTCAATAGGTGGGAAGCGAGCCTGCAACCCTCAGGTTTCCGGCACGGCCGCTCTACCCACTACGCCATGCCGCCCCAAGTTACAGTTATACTGTTAAGAAAGTATTGTCTTATACTTTGTCTAAAATGAGAATGCATCATAATCAGTGGCGGCTGGTTAATTTTCCATAGGGCCGTGAATTCTAAAATGTACAACTCTGTTCCTTGTTATTTTCATGTATTTGTGATGTTTTTCATGTGTACGCACACATAAACACATACAGTATGAGATTAGATCAATGAGATAAGGTAAGAACAGAATAGAAACTGCTGTGGAACTAGTTCCAATGCTATATGCCATGGAAACACAATGTTAACACCTTTGTGCAAATAAGTACAGTTGCACTTGTTTTTTCAAATGTGTTCATCCTGTAAAGGGATGAGTTAAATGTTTAAAATAACTGGTTAATAGTGCTATTATGAAGTGCGATGTCAGCACGTTTTTTTTTTAATTATACTGTAAATACATACAGCGTTTTAAAAGCATACACAATATGTGTAAATGTATTAGTCTGTGGTTAAAAGGACTTGAAATTACTCGAAGCTCAAAATGCAGGACTTGGGACTTGACTTGAGACTTTCCAGTCTTGACTTTGGACTTGACTCGGGACTTGCCTGTCTTGACTTGGGACTTGACTCGAGACTCGAGGGCAAAGACTTGAGACTTATTTGTGACTTGCAAAACAATGACTTGGTCTCACCTCTGCAAACAGGGTTTGTAATTGGAATGTAAACTTTTGAATCACCAAGTTAAAAAAAACAAATAGTAACAATAAAATATACTTTGTCTGTTAGGAAAATGTTACACTTAAATATAAATCACAACTAAAAACAATAAAATATGCTTAGGAGGGTAAGGGGGACCAATATTCACAAATAAACATAATAAATAAAACGACTAAATAAAGTATTGACAAACAAAGTTGCACTACAATAATTCACATGTTGGTAGAGTTGTACATTACTTAACTGACAATCAAGTTAGGACTTTTTTTTTTCAACAAAAGTTTACAGTAACAATAAAAATTCCACAGTATAAGCAGACGTAGTAGCAAATCACATACAAAAAAAATAGTCTGGCAGACCCCGAGTGAGGAAACACTAACATGACATGACAACGTGACAGCACTTTAAAAAAAGGCTAGTTTGATAACAGTGTTAATTTTCAGCATGTTTATGGCAATGTATATAACCCCACTTTCTATGCGCTCACATTTAATGCACCTTTTTGTTTACACTGACCTAGTTTGTTCACCAAACGTGAAGTGAGTGTAGACTGCCAGGTAGTTGTGTTTCAAGTGGGCAGGCAGGTTTGTTGTATTAGCGCAAATTTGGCAAATTAACTCTTCGGTGTTGATAGGCTCATCTTGTTCCAAAGAATTAAATTGAAATATTCCTACACTGGTGCGATGACATTTGGTTTTGTGATCATGTTGTCCATGTTGGCTGCTACATTCTAACCCGTTGCACTGTGTGGTGCTAGCGGGCCAGCGGCCCCGCACAAAGAGTCAAAGACACTTAATGAGGGCAAGAGAATTCACCCCTTTCTTTTCATTACGCTTTGGCACAAACGCAAAACAAAAAGTGTGAATGATATTGAAGTATGCACTTGGCAATTTATCGATGCTGGAAAACTTACTGACTGAATTTTAATGAATTGTCGTTTAATTCACTTATTGAATATCGGCCCAGGCTTACAGTCTATTGCATTTTTATGTGACTCTTATACAGCAAAGTCCTTATCTAGCTTGGTCCCATTCACACCATGAAAGCCAAAGTGAGTGCACACTTGGATTTAATCTTGAATTATAACTTCCTTCCCCGAGTCTGCCATTGTAGCGTCTTTTTGAATGTGCCTTACAGGATACGGTAGTGTCGTTGTGTGGAGGCACTGTGAGACTTTTTGCATGTGTGATGTACAGTAGGCACCGTTCATATTTGGATGGTATGATAACCTAAGGCAAAAATATAATGGTTTTACTGTATCAACAAGGTATAGTATTATTATTACAGCTCTAAAATCGGTCTTTAGTGAAAAGAAGAAAACAAGAACTTCAGTTCAAGAGTTTTTTCTAAACAATGTAATAGAGCATGATTTAAGTGGAACATATGTATTCATACTAGACAAAAGAAATAGGTGAATTAAAAAAAAAATGAATATATATATATGTATATATATATATATATATTATATATATATATATATATGTACAGTGCCCTCCATAATTATTGGCACCCCTGGTTGAGATGTGTTAAAAGCCTTAAAATAAATTCAGTGTTTATTGCAGAAGAATACTGTCACACTGAAAATTGTAGGAAAATGTAGCCTTCAACTCAAATGAATTGTAAGAAAATAAAAAAATCCCTGACTAAAAAATAATTATTTTTCATTAAATCACCTGTTCCACAATTATTGGCACCCTTAACAATTCCCAGGAAATAAATATAATTGAAGCATTTCTGTCATTTCTATAGTAGTTTACAAAGTTTACCAGAGTACGTAGGAACATTTAATTAGTAATTCATCACTTCCTGTTTCCCTGGGGTATAAATATGACGTGACACCGAGGCCATTTCTCTTATCCACTCTTAAACATGGGAAAGACAAAGGAACACAGCATACAAGTGAGGCAGATGTGCGTCGACCTTCACAGGTCAGGCAGAGGCTACAAGAAGATTGCCACTCAACTGCAGCTGCCCATATCCACTGTGAGAGGAATAATTAAGAAGTTCAAAACAACTGGAACAGTGGTAAATAAGCCTGGACGAGGACCCAAGTTTATTTTGCCACCACGCACAGTGAGGAGGATGGTAAGAGAAATCAAAAGATCTCCAAAGCTCACTGTTACAGAATTACAACAAATGGTAGCATCCTGGGGTCACAAAGTCTCCAAATCAACCATCAGGCGCTGTCTACACGCCAACAAGCTGTTTGGGAGGCATGCACGGAGAAAACCTTTCCTCACTCACAATCATAAACGCAAGCGTCTGGAGTTCGCCAAACGGTATTGGGGCTTCAACTGGGACCGTGTGCTTTGGTCAGATGAGACCAAGATTGAGCTTTTTGGCAACAAACACTCTAAGTGGGTCTGGCGTACCACGAAAGATGCGCATGCTGAAAAGCACCTCATACCCACTGTGAAGTATGGGGGTGGGTCAGTGATGCTGTGGGGCTGTTTCACTTCCAAAGGCCCTGGGAACCTTGTTAGGGTGCATGGCATCATGAATGCTTTGAAATACCAGGACATTTTAAATCAAAATCTGTTGCCCTCTGCCCGAAAGCTGAAGCTGGGTCGTCACTGGGTCTTTCAGCAAGACAATGACCCTAAACATATGGCCAAATCTACACAGAAATGGTTCACCAGACACAAAATCAAGCTCCTCCCATGGCCATCTCAGTCCCCTGACCTCAACCCCATTGAGAACCTGTGGGGTGAGCTGAAAAGGAGAGTACAGAGGAGAGGACCCAGGTCTCTGGATGATTTAGAGAGATTCTGCAAAGAGGAATGGCTGAAAATCCCTCTTTCTGTCTTTGCCCATCTTGTGAAACATTATAGGAGAAGATTAGGTGCTGTTTTGTTGGCAAAAGGGGGTTGTCCAAAATATTAACACCAGGGGTGCTAATAATTGTGACACACATTATTTGATGTCAAATAATTATTTCTTTATGTGGGATTTTTTCCCCACTGAATAAATGCACTTGTATTGAAGGTTGGATTTTTCTCTTTTTTTCCATTAAGGTCCCATATTATTTAGAAAAAAAATAAAATAATTGGAAGCTAAAAAACACATCTCAACCAGGGGTGCCAATAATTATGGAGGGCACTGTATATATATGTGTGTGTGTATATATATATATATTTATATATATATATATATATATATATATATATATATATATATATATATATATATATATATGTGTATATATATAAAATTAGTATGTTAAAAAATATTAATGCTCACACAATTTTATTGTTGTTGATGTGAATTTATTAAAATAAATGAATGAAGATAATGGCAAGCAGACATATTCTCCCTAAAATACACATTGGGACTCCATAAAATGTGTTTGTTCCAATTATTTGATGGATCGAGCAAATTGATAGATAGATTACTCGACTATTGAAATAAGCAATAGTTGCAGCCCTACCGTAATAATTCACTAGCTGTGTTACAAAAAAAAGTTAGTTTGGGTAATACATAATGTTGGCTATCGGCGACAACAATTCTAACTTATTGAATCAAAAATATTGAATTTCAATGATTTAGTAAACAGGTATACAAAGTAAAGTAAAGGTATAATACACAAAGCAATCTATACCTGCTACACGAGAATATACAACAATTATACCTAACAAAAGAGGAGAAATCTAACCCAAGGGAAATATTTCACTTAAAACATGTACAACATTTAATATTCATATGCTCGTACAACTCGTAAAGCATTAAGTATATCAGGATGTGCATTACATTATGGAAAAGCAAAGGCATTAAATAATATACTAATATGATCTAGTTTAAGAAACTGTTCAAACTCAAAAGTACAAAGTGTAAGGAAGAAGAATCCTGATAAACGTTATGTTGTGCGATTCAGAATCGAGTCTCATTTTTAAAAAATCGATTTTATTTTTTTGGAATTTTTATTTTATTTATTTATTTTTTTATCAATCCAACAAACCACTACACAGCAATACCATAACAATGCAATCCAATTCCAAAACCAAACCTGACCCAGCAACACTCAGAACTGCAATAAACAGAGCAATTGAGAGGAGACAAACACGACACAGAACAAACCAAAAGTAATGAAACAAAAATGAATATTATCAACAACATTATCAATATTAATTATAATTTCAGCATAGCAGTGATTAAAAATCCCTCACTGACATTATCATTAGACATTTGTAAAAATAATAAAAAAGAACAATAGTGTCACAGTGGCTTACACTTGCATCGCATCTCATGAGCTTGACAACACACTTTGTCCAATGTTTTCACAAAAATAAAATAAGTAATAATTTTGGTTCGTTTAATAGTTAAAACAAATTTACATTATTGCAATCAGTTGATAAAATATTGTCCTTTACAATTATAAAAACTTTTTTTTTTTTTAAATCTACTACTCTGCTAGCATGTCAGCAGACTGGGGTAGATCCTGCTGAAATCCTATGTATTGAATTAATACAGAATCGTTTTGAATCGGAAAAATATCGTTTTTGAATCGAGAATCGAATCGGATAAAAATAAATCAATATATTATCGAATCGTGACCCCAAAAATCGATATTGAATCGAATCGTGGGACACCCAAAGATTCACAGCCCTAATATATATATATATATATATATATATATATATATATATATATATATATATATGGAAACTGGTAATATGTGATGCACCATATTGCAACTGTATGCATGTTCGACACTTTTGATTTTTTATAGGGAATGTCCATAAAAACAATACCTCTCATCTACATATTTCTGCAAATAGTGTTACCACATCTTTTGTGATGTCTCAGTAACTTACTTCTGATTGTATTCAATCCTTTTTTGACTGTTTTTTTTCTGCACTTCCCTGCATGATGGTGATGTAAGTACTGTAGTTGTCGGAAAATACAACTACTTTTTTCCAAGTGTCTTTGGTACATGCACGTTTGTGTTTTTGTTAGGGTTATCCAAGAGCTGTATCTGATTGCGCTATATAATGGCAGCAGTCATAACATGTCAGACATTTCCTGGTTTTACTGTTTTAGTTTCTTCACTCTATCTTTGCCATTTGCCACAAGTTTTTGTGTCTGAGTAGGGGTGGATGCAAGATTATAATCAACATGCACCATATTTGTTTTTGTTGCCCTGGAAGAAAAGTAATATTCAAAGCACAAAAGAACAATATGCACGGGATGGTTATCTCCAATTCAGTTTTTAAGCGTTTATATGATTCAAATAGCTTTAGTTAGAGCCTCTAAATTTGGTCAAATTGCAATAATGTTTAATATTTATCTGGAATTATTGGATGAAATCAAATTTGAAAGAGGACATCCCCTAAAGAAAAATCCAACGGTTTTGTTGTGGTTATCTGTCATTTGCTAGTGTTAAAATATAGTCGTCTTAGTCAGCAGCAGGTCAAAGCAAAACACAAACGCCTTTGTCAATGTGATCCAACACTAGATAAGATCTCTCAGCTCTCTCAGCACCAGGCCAGCACCACATATACATTTGCGCTCAGTACAATAAGGCTTAGTGACCACTTTTCCATTCAGTATTATTGGCTGGGGACTCTGTCAAACCTTGCTTCCTTTCAGTCCATAGCAGTTGTATTCATATCACTTGGAGATTATTTGCTCTGGCTTGACCCCATTGATTGTGAGTCCAAACAGTGGGCTCGCTAAATAGTAGTCACACTCCGCTGTTTCATGGCTGTGTTGCCACCAGCAACAATGAAAAGAGCAATATGGAGATCAGTTCCTTCCATTAAACCGACAAATAGAAGGCATATCTTGAAGTGGTGGGGGTTAGACATACAACTCTACGTCTGAGACTTTTGCATATGTCACTCCCCATCCTGCCAGGTGTCTCGGTCTAAACCAGCAGGATTAACTCTGATTGCACTAATAGTTGAAACAGACACTCCTTCATAGTCAAACCACCTCCCTTTTATTGTTCACATTAAAATCAAATTAAGCTTTGCGCAACAGGACTATAGCCCCACCCTTTCTTCTGCCTTCTGCTGCCCAGAGGAAGACATCAGAGGTGGGATTGGTTGCCTCTGTGATGCTGCCTTCTCCTCCACTCTCCCTTCCATCTGTGATCCTCAGGGAGAAGAATATCTGACAAGGGGCTTGTAAGCCTCTTAGCCCCCCTGTTGCCTGCCTCTCTCTCAGCCCATGTTTTCCTAATTTAGTTGTGTAAGGAGTCCAACGTAAGGCCCTTGTGTGCTGTTTGGATTGAGATTGTCTTTGTGGCTCTAATAGACTGACCATGTATATCAATTAACATTATTCAGCCAATAGCAGTTTCTAGTCACTGGGGACCAGTCGCTGCTATTCCGATTTGAGTATTTCCGTATGGTCCTAATAATGTCTGAATAACAATTTTTTTTTTGCAGTTTTATAAATGATGAGACACTGGAATACAATTGAAAAAAAACTTAAATAATTCACAAATAGAAACGCTAAAAACTAAAACTAAGTAAATAACAACAAATAAATAAAAAGGAAAATAGTAATATTAATACATATATTTTTTTGTAATTTCTAGAGGAAAAGTAAGTTTCAATCTTAGTAATACAATTATAAATAGATAAAATATTTCCTCAATTTCCAAATGCACACCTTTCTTTTTCCCGATGCAAAACTTTGTTACTGTCATATTTTTGGTAATTGTTTGAGTTTTCAATCTTAAGGAAACATTTTATATCCTCTGAAATATATAAAGAACAATTACAAATCAGTCAAGACTTATCACTTCCATTTCGATGTCGTAAAGTGATGCATACGCCTGATTTTGCTTTTCGGTCACTTTTGACAGCTGGCTGATCAACATTTATACATTTACATTTTATTCATGTATGTGACATGTGTTCAATCCGTGTCAATGGTGTTTCCTCGCTAAGAGGATCACAGAGTTAAACACACAATGAGGTGTTGCCATCGGCAGCTATTCATTTGGGATCTCCCTCTATTTTCTACACTGTAACACTGTGTTGTGACCGTGGGAGGTCAGCAGCCACAGATGGTTCTGCACAGAGTGCGGTGGTGACTTTCTTTGTTTTCCCTTGAACATGTTTAGCGTGTAATCCTGGATTAGTGGAAAGACTTTGTGTTAATTTACAGCTGTAAATCAGCATTCGATTAATGCCAGAGCTTGCACATGTGCGCCGGGTATTAAGGGGAAAGACATAGTGTTGGCTTTGCTGACTCTGGGGAATCCGAGGTAATAGAGATCCAATCACATGTCTCTGAGGATGTCCACCTCCTGTTACATCCCAAAAGAGCAACTGCAGCTCATAGGTGATGTTTTTGTGTCTTCAGATTCACACCACATGCGAGCACACACGGTACACACTATCAATGACAGAGGGTGCCTCAAAAAAACAGGCGGCTGCATATCGACTCTAGTGATATCAGCCACTGGCCGTGTGATCTTATTATGCAAAGTCCTTAATCCCCACCTATGCTGAATGCACACTGGAATGGAGGAGGAGTGGTAGTGGGGCTGCAGGGGGTCACACACTGATATGAAGGCAGCTGTACAGGACGCTGTCTACTGTTAAAAAGATTTCTGGTTTCCATCCTAGCAGAGGAAACAGCTCATGTCTTTGCATTACACCAACACCCCAAGGAGTTGAGTGGACAAAGACAAATTCAGTTGAACATGAGACCTTATTGCCAATTTGTAATTCACATTAACCTTTAGATTACCTACTTTCAAAAACAGGGATGGATATGGTTATTGTCTGACTTGAGAGTGCCAACCATGTTCTTGAGTGAACATCAGCACAAAAGAACACCGAGTGCTCCATGACATAGATTTGTATGACTGAGGAACTTTATGAAATGCCTTACGTCACAAAGCAAAATCAATACCAGGCGTTGTAAAACCTGGTCTATGCTGCTTCACTGAGGTGCCAGGGTACACTACTCTGGCTCTCACATGGTTCTTCCAAAAAAAATCAAAATTTGCGACATGTCTAGGGGCAGCGATTGGATTGCTTTTAGTGCATTATTTCTTGTGTGTATACGACTCGTTTAGAGGGCATGAAATACCTACACTTTTTCTGATTTTGGATAAAGTTTTATAATAAAAGTTAGTGTTATAACACATAATTTACTTCCAGCTCTAATAACACTCTTTGTCTCTCTTTAATTGCCATTTTTCACTAGCAACAAAAGAAACTAATAAACTAAATAGTAGTGTAATGGTTGCTCACTGAGTTGACCCCATAAAACATCATTCCTAGTGTTTTGGCAGAGAATGGCGCATCATTGACGAATAGCTACAAACAGATAGATAGAAGTAGGAGTCTAGTCATGGCACCTGGTGAGATTATGAGTCTGGAAATTTCAGACCAGAAATACTGTCAAATGTGCAAAAGAAACAGGCATGGTAGGGATGAAACAATAGGCCGAAGGTTTAATAGTTGGAATGTAGTTGGCATGAATGGGAACACATTGTGTTTTGATGTGTGTGTGTGTGTGTATGTGTGTGTGTGTATGTGTGTGTGTGTGTGTGTGTGTGTGTGAGTGTGTGTGTGTGTGTGTGTGTGTGTGTGTGTGAGTGTGTGTGTGTGTGTGTGTGTGTGTGTGTGTGTGTGTGTGTGTGTGTGTGTGTGTGTGTGTGTGTGTGTGTGTGTGTGCGTGTGTGTGTGTGTGTGTGTGTGTGTGTGTGTGTGTGTGTGTACGTTTGAAAAGTTGGGGATTGTGGGGGAGGGTTTAGTAATGGGATTAGGGGTAACACCTTTTGGCAAGGCTGCGAGAGCCACCTGACACTCGGTCTGTTGGGAGCCTGGGGACAGAGTGGGGTGGCGGTGGCCGGGCAAAGGAGAAAATGGGGGTCTAATCCGTGTCCATCTTTGGGAAGTCATTCCCAGAGCTCTAAGGATTTGTGGCTTTGGTTTCCGCTCTGCTTGCTTTGGTTAATAATACGCTGGGATGGGATGTAGACGGGGGAACAAGACGGAAGGAGCTGGGGAGATGGAGACAAAAAATTTGTTACCCAGTGGTGGACTGGCAGGATAGCGGGCTGTTCAAAAATTGTTTATAGAGCATACTGAACTTCAAGACAAGCTGCACATATCCTTCTCTAATCATGAATGTGAAGTCTCTTTTGGTGCAGGTGGACTGTGTATGCACTGCGCATGACTTGTGTACTGATAGTCTTTGCCCTCTGTCCACGCAGCACCTTGAGTAAAAGTCAATAAGCTAAGTGTGACTGGATGTTTGCTCACAAGGCGAATATATCTTGTACGTGTTTGGCACTGTTTTTCAGGGCACACTGACGGCTCTTTGTGTTGTCTTTGTGTTTCTATGGTGCTGACAGAAGCTGATAACTACTCTAATTATTGATGTGCTCTTGTGGTGGAGGCAGTGTGAGCGACAAGCCCCAAACAGTGCAGGGCTGCCTTGTGTGTAAGTGTCACAGCTTCTGTGTTTTGTCCATCACCTGAGCGCAATGTGTTGATTGGTCTGTCGTACTCTGGATCAAAGTTCAAGGCAGTTTTGTGGTGTGAACTGGCTTCTGAGAATGAAACACTAGGGAATGTGCCATCTTAGCCAACTGTGACAACCTTGTCTACACCCTAAAGAAAAATTAAGCTCCAAATAGCTTGTGGTTTTGGAAATTCGACATAAGTCATTGACTTAAGAGCTGTTTACAATACACCGCCTTTTACTAAATACGGATTAAAAGAATGTACATAAGACCTGCATGTACAAAGTGATACCATATACGACAGGCCTGACGTGCATAGAGCTGGGTATTGGTAATGACTCCACGATACAATACATGCTGCAATACTTGAGTCACGATACGATACAGTATTGTAATATTATGATTTGGTTATATAGTGTATAATTTAAAATGCAGCCTAAAATATAGGTTGTAGGCCTGGGCATTGTGGCCAAATTGAAAAATCACAGATTTTTTCACAAATCATTTAGTTTACGATTTTTGTCCGATTTATTTTCCCTATGTTTTAAAGAAACCATTGAATACAAATGACAGAGATAACACGTGTTTTTTTTTTTATTCGATCATAATTAGTGGATTGAATTGACATTGCATCTTACTCTTAGCAAAATTCTAATTTGAATAATGTTGTTGTATTTTAGACCAGGTATAAATTGTAGTTTTTGTGGAATTAACTAAATTAAGAGCTTCCTCTGGGAAGCAATACTTAGGTCTTGAATAGAATACTTTTGTAAACAAAAATAAAGCATTGCACACTGCATGCAAATAAATTATAATCTATAACATTGAGATTAATAAAGTGAAAACTTAAAACTTTTGGCTTGAATAAAATACTTATGTAAATATAATGTTGTATTATACATTGTATGCAAATAAATAATCAAGTAAAACATTGAGAAAAGGCCCATATACAACCTGTATCCAAAGAGTGCAATTCCCAATTTTTTATAACCGACCCAGGCCTCTTTTGTATGTGGAAAAACATTGGATATGTACATGTGCAATGCGTCGTCATTGTGAGCGCTGCCGCACTCCTGTCGCATTTATCTGACTTGAACATCATCAAAAACCGATAAGCATCATAATTCTTTGTCAATATAGACGGTTATAGAATAAATAGTTGACAACGGAGCAGAAAAGAAGTGAACAAAAAATGCTTTAAGAACTCACATAAAACTTCCTCCAGTCCTGTCTACGACTGCTCGCCCACGGACAAGCTCTTCAAGCAGACATTGAAACAAAGTATGTTGTAAAACTGTGAGAGCCAAAATACTTCTCTTATTCCTTCTTAATCTTCTACGCGCAATAATTTGATTAAAAAAATGTTGAATTTAATTGTACAAAATCCTTGAAATTGCCACCAATGCGCCAGTGCTAATGGTGTGTTCCATTTGTAATGGGAAGTCAGAATTTCCAAGTTCCTTGTCGGAAATTCAACTGGAACGCCTCTAAAGGTCAGATTTCTTGCTCAAAAAATCAGAGCATTCTCATCACCTCAGAGTTTGTTACAAAGATGACTGCTCTGGATGTAAACAGTGATATCCGCTTCTAAAATATCCGTTTTTAGAACTTCTGATTAGTTGTTGTTGCAGTAAGGCAGCCATATACAATGTATTGTTTTGCATTTATATAAGGTAACGTCACTGTAGTGTAAACTACATTTATTTCATGTGGTAAACACTCTGTACATCGCTAGCTCTAGGGTCTGTTTCCTCTTAATCCACCATGTTTGAAGGTTGCAAAAAGAGTGCAAATGTTCCCATGAGTTGTTTATAGTCGTAAAAAGTAAGCGCAAAAATAGCTTTTGTGGATGTGAACGTTTTAATTTTAGACATCGTAACAAGAACACTCACACGTCATTCTCAGCTTCGACTTCCAGCTTCCGAGGTAAATGGACCGTAGCATGAAACTGACATGAGCTCTGAAGCCAATTTTACTTCCGTAAAAACTACAGTACGTGCGACGTCATGACGTCATGTCCACATGTCGGTCAGATTGCATTCCCATTAGTAATCACATTTTTTTTGTAATGTGAAGAGCCAATAAAAAGATTGGATTTGATAAAAAAATCAGAAATGGACATTTGACCCTGCAGTGTGAAACGTTGTCATTGTTTTAGTAAATCAAGTGGATAAACACAGGCTTTTCATTTACACATCTTGGTGGTGTGCAGAGCGACTGCTAATGATCATTTTCCACTGTGCTGTTTTTTTATCATACATGGTATCATCATAAGTGTTCGGAAAATTACTTTTAAAAAGTAATTATAGTTACTTGTTACTTTACCGGCCTGCACGGCGAACCAGGGGTTAGTGCATGTGCCTCACAATACGGAGGTCCTGAGTTCAATCCCGGGCTTGGGATCTTTCTGTGTGGAGTTCGCATGTTCTCCCCGTGACTGCATGGGTTCCCTCTGGGTACTCTGGCGTCTTCCCACCTCCAAAAACATGCACCTGGGGATTGGCCACACTAAATTGGCCCTAGTGTGTGAATGTGAGTGTGAATGTTGTCTATCTATCTGTGTTGGCCCTGCGTTGAGGTGGCGACTTCGCCAGGGTGTACACCGCCTTCTGCCCGAATCCAGCTGAGATAGGCTCCAGCACCCCCCGAGATCCCTAAAGAGACAAGCGGTAAAAAATGGATGGATGGATGTTACTTTACTAAAAAAGTAATTATATTACTGATGTAATTATATTTTAATAAATGTAATTACTAGGAAAGAAACTAAGGTGTAACTTAAAAAAAAATACTTCAAATATCTGGCTTATGCATTTGAGAGTGTGTGTACCTTTAAATAGGGAGTGCCTGGTGCTCAGTAATGTGTAACAGAGCAGAATTAGCTCAGTTGTGTTTATTTGCTTAGCAGTTACGGCAGCTTTTTTTAATCTTTTCACTGGATTGGGTTGCCTCTGGTTAATAAAGTGATTGAATGTGCTTCCATGGCTGTCATATCTTCTGATCCACACGGGATGTTGTTTGGATTGCAAGCTAAAGCTTTTCACTTCAATCATTGATTTGTTCTCTTGTAGTTATTAGTAGTGAGTATGTGTGACGTTGCGTCTTTCTATTTGATATCAAGTTAATTTTCGTGTTTAGTGATGGTTATTGAAGGCGGTTACTATAATTAGTAAAATGATATTTCCTGCATTGAACTTGCTGTGCTTCTGTCACTGTCTTGTTTACATAGAACCACATCAAAAGTAGCGCGCTATGTTACACCAGAACAGTATAGCTATGTCCATATGGACACAATTAATCGGATAAAAAGTCTAATCGGAATAAAAAAGCTTTATGTAAACACGTCATTTGGAATATTCTGACCCGATCAAACACGTGCAGATCAAAATTTAATTCCGATCGGGTGGTTTATGCCAATAGTCATGCGGATTGGAGCACTTGAAAACACCTCTTCTGAAATTCAGGTCGAAATTATCCTTACTGCACATGTCTTAGACGTCCACCATACATTGGCGATTGAAGGGGAACTAAATGAAATAGTCTTGGAATGAAGCGATTGTCTTGCTGCAGTCTCCCCCATTCAACATGTACATGTGTAGCGTTATATACTGTTGAGTTTGTTGATCTAGTACCAAGACTAACAAAAACCAAAGTTGCGAACAAAAGAAAGAAAATTATTATTTTTTTGAAAATACCGTGACAGCATCTGTCAAGCAGAAATGCACAAAGTCATGGTTGTTTACAGCAGAAGTCAATACTTTTTCAGCGCCTGCAGTGAGCAAACTCGTCCAAGCAATAGCGCCACAGCACAAGCAATAACACACCTTTCAGTTTATGGTATGGTGCTGCGCATGTCAAAGTCAAATACTCCGATTTAAGGTGTAATGCCTGAAAATGCATGTCATAATCAGATACATTTCTTCAGGGTCAATGTAAACGCAAACATTGTAATCCCTTTGTAAAGGGGTGAATTACCTTTAGTTTATTATTAGTTCTTTCTTTTTTTTATTTGCCTCAAATATATTAGTAAAATCGATATATTGCCAAGGCCTAATAGGTTGTATATTTTTACCTCAAATGACAGTAATTATTCATTGAATAAACCGAGTCAAATCCAATACAAATGATCCATTTCTCTTTATTGCTATTGTATGGAAAGTGGATCAAGTTTATTGCCACTTAAATGAAAAAAGCCCTCTACTTTTTAACTTCCACCTTCTGGTAGTACTTTGCTTACCACTAACCTCACAAAATATATATATTGCGATACATATATATATATATATATATATATATTGTAATATATAACCTACTTGCATATTGATATTATTTCCCAACTCTACATCTACAGTAAATATGAGTGTTTATATGTAGGGTTTTTTTGCATGTGCATCAGAAGTGTGCATCTCTCCAATATTAGACAATTCGATATGTTTCTCGAACGATACATTTAAAAAACTATATATTTTTTTAAAGTAATGATACAATTTTAAAAGTAACAATACAATTTTGATTACGTAGATATTGATCCAATTCGATTCAGTGATGCGATCTGGTATAGTTCATTGTTTAAAATTCCATTTTACATTCTAAATCATCCTTGGTCAGTTTTATAAGTATGGCTCTGTTTATCTTCAAATAAATGTACTTTACAAAACACTAACAAACTAGTATTTGTGTTACTTTTGACATGACACACCATTTCAATGTATTCATTACACATACACTTGAAAAACTTTGGAAAACCACTCTCACAATAGAAACAGAATTACAATTCTCTGTTACCATTGGCACAAATTGACTTTATTCTTTATTTGAATATAAAGCTCTGGTACACATATTTCAGTAAAATACTGTTGACTTAGTATCTTCTACCGAGGTTCCAATGTATTTGTCATGTCCATAATTCTTAACAACACTGTACAGCCTCAAGTATTTTACAATGAATAAGGCTATTGAAGAGGATATTAATATATTTGCTGTGTAGGTGGAGATGTTTCGCCGTGTTCTCGGGAAGACCTTAGGGTTTGTTGGCTACACCATCCAGTATGGCTGCATTGGACATTGTGCTTTTGAGTACATCGGAGAGATTGTGGTGGTTTGTATAATTCCAGAGTTAACGGCTAATCAAATTTATCCTTTAATTAACAATGTGCTGTTGTTGTTTTCCAGTGCTCCGGTCCATCAATGGAGCCCACTATAGTGAACAAAGATGTAATTTTCTTGGATCGGATGAGTCGGCATCTTTGCAAAATACAAAAGTGGGTAACGTCTGTATTCGAAGAATATTATATATTGTATTTTTTAACTATAAGGCACACTTAAAATCATTTTCTTTTCTCTAAAATTTACTGTGCACCTTATAACTTCTTGCGCCTAATGTAATGATTCTGGTTGTGCTTAACGACCTTGAAGCAATTTTATTTTGTACATGGTGTAATGGTAAATTTGACCAGTAGATTGCAGTCACAAATAAGAGATTCGTGTGGACTGTAGGTTGACGCCTGTTAAATAAATGACGCTTGCAAGCAAGCCCAGAACTTTGATATTTCTTTGAGAACATAGAACATAACACACGGTGCTCAAAAATCTGTCAACATGTTTTAGTACAATTTTGGTAAGCTACAAAGCCACACCGTTTGATGGATTGCCGGCACATTACGCCTACCATAGACAGATTGCTTCAACATACGGGTATTATTTTGGTGTATGTGTATAAGGACCCCAAAATGGCACTTATTAGGAGACATATCTGGCATTTTGTTTCGACCTATTACGCAAAACCAACTTTTCTTATTTATTGGTTCCTGCTGTTGTGTATTTGGGATCTTGCAAAAGTCCAGAAAATTTGCACGCGTCTGCCATTGTAGTCCGTGACGTAGTCAATAAGCTTTTACTTTATCTCTATCCTCTTTTTGTAGGGCATTCATCCTCTGCTGTTGCCATTTCTAATACAAAGTAGCGTACAGTTCTAATTTAAATCTGTCAATAGACTCGCTATGGAAGCGCTAAAAACTACTGCCGGTACAGCAAAGATGGCGGGAAGCCTCGTAAATCAGACCGCTCACAAAAGAGCGCATCCTGAAAAGACGGTCAGAAAGTGGCTTGAATATGGTCTGTAAAACATAATTTAGGCAACTTTTTGACCAAAAAAACAATTGCATGTTATGTAGACCACAAGGAAGTGTTTTAAATGTAGAAAAAAAAATCATAAAATGACACCTTTGCTGCGCCTTACAATCTGATGCACCTTTTGTTTGAAAATAAACCTGAACAGACCCGCTCAACAGCACTGCTCCTTACAATCCGGTGCGCCCTGTGGTCCGAAAAGTAAGTTGTTGTTCTATATGTGCTGAGTATCTATTGTACATTATATGCCCACTTATGTATTTACTTAAAAAAAATACAAAACATAATGGACAACTTTGGTTTTTATGTGAATCAATGTCATTTGGGGCAGCACATACAGTGGTTAGTGCATGTGCCTTACAATAAGAAGGCCCTGTGTAGTCCCGGGATCTTTCTGTGTGGAGTTTGCATGTTCTCCTTGTGACTGCGTGAGTTCCCTCCAGGTACTCCAGCTGCCTCCGACCGCCAAAGACATGCACCTGGGGATAGGTTGATTGGCGACACTAAATTGGCCCTAGTGTGTGAATGAGAGTGATAATGTTGTCTGTCTATCTGTGTTGACCCTGTGATGAAACGGTGACTTGTCCAGGGTGTACTCCACCTTTCGCTCAGCTGGGATAGGCTCCAGCCACCTGCGACCCCGAGAGAGACAAGCGGTAGCAAATGGATGGATGGATGGATGAATGTCATTTAAACATTAAGATATCCAAAATGTTTTAGGTAATTAATTTGTAATATTATTATTCATTATTAACAACTTTTAATAATAACATCAAATGTCATGGCTAATGTTTACATTTTCCGATTTTTGGGACACTTTAATGTTTTTAGTGCTTTAACTTTTTTTTTTTAATCAATATACTGTATATTTGAGTTATTTTTAAGTTTTTAGATGCACTATGTTTACATATCACTTAAAAAGTCTGACTCAACAACTGCATGCATGTTTTTTTCCAGGGGTGATATTGTCGTTGCAAAAAGCCTGTTCGACCCCAATATGAATATTTGCAAAAGGGTCATTGGATTGGAAGGTGATAAAGTCTCCACAAGTGGTCCTTCAGATCTTTTCAAGACCCACACATTTGTGAGTATATGTACAGTAAATTTTAAATTGTAGTAAACAAGTGGTACTTCGGCTTACAAATGCCCCCGCGCCCAGGTTTTTTGGGATATGAGATGTCTCTCAGGTTAATGGGTTGCGAGCAAAAATGTAAGTTATGAGCAACTTCTGAATATCACTGTTAGAATAATTGCTGAAGCCGAATTAGTCAGTAAAGGCTATGACATCTGCAGGTGCGTTAAAACATTTTAAATGCAGACCACAAGAATATGGTGAAGCTGTTGATTTTGTGTTTGATGGACAAGCAATTCGCATGAGATGCCATTGAAGTCTGCTTTTCGATGTGAAAACTGAACAATATTACATTAAGTAATTAAACTACTGTATTTGTTTGTAGTACGTTCTATTGTATGTAGTTTTTCTTATCAGAAATCATGTTTATTGTTAAAATTGTGGATTTTTTGGGTGGTGAGGGTGCTGATGGGGTAATTTTATGTTCATGTTCATTTCAATGGAAAATTTTACATGAGATACGAGCATTTCTGGTCACTGGTTCCATTACAGAACAGCTTCAACTTGTAAGGTGAGGTATCACTGCACTTTATGTTGCTGATTTTTGAGTTTGATGGGGTTCGACTACTTGTTTAAATTTTTTAAATACATTTTTAATTTACTTTTTTAGAGGGAACATATATAACAATATACAGGCAAATTAAAATATATCCTAGTTGGTATAGTGCAAAACTTAAGTTACTTATTTTGTTAAAGAAAAACAATAACAAACAAAACATAGTATGATTGTGGGAACATGAATTAATTTTTGTCACCCTTCCAATAGGATACTTACTGTCAATAAGTGATTCTATACCAAACGTAATTTATTTTTTCTAAATTAATTAAGCCATCTTTTCTTTAACATGTCCTTACTCAAATATAATGAGTAATTTTCTCTATTTCTCCATATTTCCTTCATAATTTCCAGCTATGCATTCTAAGTTGGAGGTTCAAGTCCATACCATTGTCTTGTGATGGCTTTTGTGGAAGCTGTAAAAAGGATATGATATACTTTTATTTATCCCACAAAGGGGAAATTACATTGTTGCAGTGCAGGTTTTTACATACAGTAACAGAAGTAAGGCTTAATAAAAAACTTTTTTTCTTTTTAAATAAATACTACATATTTTTCACTAATATGTACAGCAAGAAGATAAAATACAACAAAGAAACAGAAACATCGGTATTGCACACTACAAAAAAAAAACATCACAGTAATCACATAAGTGCATTGTAAAGTCTTATGGCTATGGGGAAAAAGAACCTGTGAAAGCGCTCCTCCTTGCGCTGTGGATGTAACAGTCTAATGCTGAAGGAGCTACTCAGGACCTCCACAGTGCCATGCATTGGGTGAGAGTGATTGCACATTATGGATGTAAACTTGGTCAGCATTCTTCTGTCAGCCACCTCCTCAATGCTGTCTAGTAGGCAGCCTAGGATGGAGTCAGCCCTCTTGAGCAGTTTATTAAGTCTGTTCCTGTCTCTGACCTTGCTGCCCCCGCCCATGCAAACAACGGCATAAAACACCGCAGAATCCACCGCATTGTCGTAAAAGGTGCGCAGCAGTTACCCGCACACCTCAGTTTCTTTAAGAGGTTTTTGCGACTTTGACCCTTCTTTTACATAGCTTTTAAATTGTGAGTCGAGTCCAGTTTATTGTTGAAGTGAACACCCAGGTATTTAAATGAGTCCAATATTTCTATATCTGATCCCTGGATGTTTACCGGTGTAAGAGCTGACCGCCTATCTGATCCCTGGATGTTCACCAGTGTTGGAGCTGACTGTCGGAAGTCTATCACAAGCTCTCTGTATTATTGGTGTTCAAGCGCAGGTGATTACATCCACACCAGTCAGTGAAGCCTGCGATGACTTATCTGTGTTCTTGCCCGCTGCCCTCAGACACAAATCCCACCACTGCGGAGTCGTCTGATTTAAGCAATTGGACTCATGCCTGAAGTCTTGAGATATAGAGCATGAACAGGTAAGGTGAGAGTACCGTCTCTTGTGGAGCCCATGTGCTGCAAACTACCACATCTGAAGGAAAGTCATGCAACCTCACGTAATGCGGCCTGTCGATGAGGTAGTTAATGATGCATGCAGCTAGGTGATGGTCCACTCCCACCTCTTCCAGTTTCACCCACAGCGAATGCTTTGAAAGAACTGGAGAAGTCAAAGAACATGACTCTCACCGAACTTCTTGCAGTCTCCAGGTGGGCGAGGGCTCAATGCAGCAAGTAGATGATGGTATCATCCACCCCAATACCTTGATTGTAAGCAAATTGCAAGGGGTCCATTGCTGACGCGCGTAGGTGGCTGAGGATTATCCACTCCATAGTCTTCATAAGGTGGGAGGTCAGGGCAATAGGCCTGAAGTGGTTCGGCTCCTTGGGAGTAGGTGTTTTAGGGATTGGAACCACACAGGAGGTTTTCCAGGCTGAGGCTCATGTTAAAAATGTCATGGACCACAGCAGTTAACTGTTCCACACATTCCCTGAGTAGCCTGGAACTGATACCATCTGAACTTGTAGCCTTCCTGACCTTATTCCTTTCCTACTCACTTGACCCAGACAGATGGAGTGATGTGTGGGTACGGTGAACTGGGCTGGTGGGTTGTGGGAGGCTGACTGAAACATGTTTGTTGGGAAGGTGTGGACTATTCTGAGATGTAAACAGATGAGGCAAGTGTGGAGTGATGTGATGTGATGTGGATGTGAAGGGGTAGCACTGTCAAACCTGTTGAAAAAAAACTTTGAGTTTGTTGGCCCACTCTTGGTTGGCAGAAGCCTGGTGACCACTTCCACCTCTTCCACGACCGGAAATCTGTTTCAGGCTGGTCCACACTTCACAGACATTATGTTGCTCCAGCTGTTGTTCCAGTTTTGGTTTGTAGTCCTTTCATACACCTCCTGATGTTATATTTGAGATCCCACTGAACTCTTCTCAGCTCCACCTTGTTTCCTGAGCTGAAAGCTCTCTTCTTCTCGAACCATCTTGGAAGGCACAGTGTTTTCCACACAGAAGTTTATATATCCTGTGATACACTCATTCAAACTGTTGATGTTCTCTCCATGTGGGCTGCAGATTACATTCCAGTCTGTGGTGTCAAAACAGTCCCTTGACCGCTCACATGCCTCCTTCGTCCACTGCATCACACTTCTCCTTTGTAGTGGCGTTTTTTCCCCCACAAGGATGTAATGTGGCAAAAGATGAACAAGGTTCCGTTTAGAGCGTCCAAGAGGGGGTAGGGGGTGGCTGTGTGTGCATCCTTGAAATTAGCATGCAGAAAGTCCAAGGATTTACTGTCCTTTGTGTGGCACTTCACATACTGAGTGAAGGTAAGCAGAGTGGTAGAAAGAGTGGCATGATTAAAGTGACCAGAGATAAGGAGGAGGGCTTGTGGGTGCTTTGACTGCAGCTGTGACACAGTCTTCCGTATACACTCACATGCTGCGGACATGTCAGCCGAGGGGTGGATGTAGACAGTTATCACAATTACAAGTGAAAACTCCCTGGGGATGCAATAAGGTCTAACGCTGACCGCCAGTAGTTCAATGTCCCTGCTACATAGTTATTCTTTAATAGTGGTGTGATTAAAACTACACCATGTATTATTGACAAACACCGTCAGCCCACCTCCTTTATTTCTACCGCTCTTAGCCAATGTCCGGTCTGCACACATAAGTGAGAAATTTTCCAGGGAGACCAATGTGTCCGATATATGTTAATTTAGCCAGTACTCTGTGAAACACATGATGCTGCTTTCTTTATATTCCTGCTGCAGTATTGGCAGTGCCGTCAGCTCGTCCATCTTGTTTGAGAGAGACCAAACGTTTCCCATGACAACTGAATGGTAAACATGGTTTAAACATCCGCTTCCTCTCTCGACGCTTAACGCCAGCCCTGCAGCCTTGTCTTTTGCTCCGTAATGCCACTGGAATCTCTGGTTTCACTGCGTGGACTCCGGTGTAGGAGAAAGCTAGCAACTGTTCTTTGGAGTAAACAACTGAGGCATGGCTAAAAGGCTCCCCGAAAGCAGATTGAATAAGTCCCCAAAAAAGTATCAGAAGAAGGGCAGAAATCACAAAAGTGCCACCCTTTGTTGCGCAGTCCCGAAACAAAAAGGGTAAAACACATGAAAACAATAGTGAAACATTAAAGAACGCAGTACAGAGAAACTGTAAAAGGCAGCCGCTTCAGCGGCGCCACATTAGAAAAAAAAAACAGCACCTTAGCCAAATAACAATCCTCTGCCCATGCCACTGTATGTCCCATATACATAGTACACATGCAATTTGAATGTTTTATCCTAGCTCTTTGGAAAAACCTGACTGTACTTGCCAAAATTATTTTAGTTTTACTCAACTCCTAAAAATATGTGAATCGTGTGAATTTAAGGAGGCACATTGTCTCAAACATGGCTAATGTATTGATAATCTTTTACTTTAAAGCCTTAAGTGTAATGAAATAAACAAACCATGATTTTTCAAATTAAACACCCTCTATAGTTGTCATGGAAGTTAACTGGGTTTCACATATATAGGACTGACGACTTGTTTCACTCTAATTGGACAAAAACAATCTCTTTACTTAATGAAAATGTCTTTGCTCACTGCGACTCTTAACGTTTTATACGCCAAAGTCCAATTTTGTACTATTGGTCAAAGTATCATCTTTTGACAACACCTATGTTTTTCAGTGAAAAACTAGAAAGTGAGCAGAGGTTCTGTTGGTGAAACGACTGTCATTGCTTTTCTATTACTGCTCTCCCCAAACGCCCACAGCTCAGGCCTGCAATCTCTCTGAAGCCTGTTGGAGTTAGTGCCAGCTGAATAGACAGACTGATAGGTGGGCGGAGGTGTGTGTTTGTGTGTATACATTGTTCTGCAAACCAAAGATTGCATTTAGGTTGCATGTCTTTGAATTGATTATGTCTTATGGACTAAAGGCAAGCTTTTGAGTGGGTCTGGCGAAACGTTGGCCAAGTATCGTTCAGTGTATGAAATACAATATATTTTCCTGTTCTATTAGATTCCCATCCACAAACGGAAAACTCAACTTGTGATAGCGTACATATACAGTCGTGGTCAAAAGTTTACATAAACTTGTCAAGAACACAATTTAATGGCTGTTTTGAGTTTCCAATAATTTCTACAACTCTTAATTTGTTGTGATAGAGTGATTGGAGCACATACTTGTTGGTGACAAAAAATATTCATGATGTTTGGTTCTTTTATGAATGTTAATACCTGGTTACATGTCCCTTAGCAACTTTCACTGCACTAAGGAGCTTTTGGTAGCCATCCAGAAGCTTATGGCAAGCTTCTGGTTGGATTTTTGTCCACTCCTCTTGATGAAATTGGTGCAGTTCAGCTAAATTTGTTGGTTTTCTGACATGGACATGTTTCTTCAGCATCGTCCACACGTTAAATCAGGACTTTGGGAAGGCCATTCTAAAACCTTACTTATAGCCTGATATAGCCATTCCTTTACTACTCTTGATGTGTTTTTTGGGTCATTGTCCTGTTGCAGCACCCAACTGTGCCCAAGACCCAACTTCCAGGCTGATGATTTTAGGTTGTCCTGAAGAATTTGGAGGTAATCCTCTTTTTTCGTTGTCCCATTTACTCTCTGTAAAGCACCAGTTCTATTGGCAGCAAAACATTATACTACCACTGTCAGGTTCAAACACTGATGACATCTATTAAACAAAACAAAAGGCAAAGAATCAAACAGACAGAATTAAATTTGGACTCAGATCTGAGGAGAGACATGGTCACTGTACACTGTGTACAGTCCTTCACCATGCTCTGCTGAAAAAGGTGTGCATCTCCTCTTTTATTTAGATATTCAATGTTTACGCAACAACACATGTCACAACAGGAATGGGGTGTATGTAAACAGTCATTGTTTTCGGTCACATTGAAGACAAAAGAAGAAGATGCCTCGGGCTTTGGCTTGTCCTGGATTCAGCTTCGGCGGGTGTTTGAGGACAATAGTTAACCCACAGAACTTTCCTCTAGAAGGTCTTATCTTTGTCCATGTAATCAGCATCAAACTTTTGACGAGCCTTAAGGTGTCACTTTTGGAGCAAAGGCTTCCTTCTTGCATGGTAACCTCACAGTCCATTGCGATGCAAAACACGCTTGACTGTGGACACTGACAACTGTGTTCCAGCAGCTTCCAATTCATTGCAGACCTGCTTTTTGGTGGTTCTCGATTGACTGTTGACCATCCTGACCAATTTTCTCTCAGCAGCAGGAGATAGCTTGCGTTTTCTTCCTGATCGTGGCAGTGACAAAACTGTGCCATGCACTTTATACTTGCAAACAATTGTCTGCACAGTTGCTCTTGGTAACATAAGCTGCTTTAAATTGGCTCCAAATGACTTTCCTGATTTGTTCAAGCAAGTCAATGATTATTTTTTTCAGATCTATGCTGAGTTCCTTTGACTTTCCTTTTGTCACATTTGTAGCTGAGTCTGAGTGCATCATCTAAGCCCCACTTAAATGGGCTCAGAAAAGTCAATAGGTGTCGTCAATCATATTCACTCACATGAAGTTAAGAGGCCATGCCATGCAGCTAATTTGATTTGATTGTAACTTTTCTACTTCACCAAAATTGATAGTGTATCTTGCTGTATGGATAGTTTTAACCCAGCAGATTTGGTCACATTTTCAGTAGACCCAAAATAAATTCATAATAGAACCAAACTTCGTTAATGTTTTTTTGTGACAAACAAGTAAGTATGTGCTTCAATCACTCTATCACAAAAAAATAAAAGTTGTAGAAATTTTTGGAAACTCAAGACAGCCATGATTTTACATCCTTCACAAGTGTATGTAAACTTTTGACCACGACTGTATGTATCTTACTTTTGGATTTAAGACAAGTTAGTTGAGGGGAAATCAACAGCATAATGTTGTAATGTATTATTGGCTTACAGGATAGTAAGATAAAGAGATAAAGTGGTTGACAAGCTTTGTGAGCTTTGTGTTTTAGGGCAGTGGTCCCTAACCACTTGGCCGCAGAAAAAAATGTTATTTTTTATTTTTTATTAAATCAACATAAAAAGCACAACCCAATAAACTTCCAGTTTTCATGACAAAAACCTCCCTTTTTCATGACAAAGAAGAAACCTCCCCCCGCCCGCCGGGCCGCGGGACAAATTATCAAGCGTTGACCGGTCCACAGCTACAAAAAGGTTGGTGACCACTGTTTTAGGGTATAGTCCCACTTTAAATGTAAAGGCATACTCACAAAAGGTCATTAATAACAAACTGGATTTGGGCGGGATTGCCCCTATGCAGTCACTCTGACCATTCATTTACTCATGTATTGGTCCATTGTAGAGCAAGACGTTTTTGTCAAAAAAAAAAAATGTTTTCGATTGATACTGTAATTGTAATCAAGATTAATTACAGGACTATTTATTAATTTGAAAATATACGTGTTCATTGTACCACCAAAACTCAACTTCATATATATGTATGTATATATATATATATATATATATATATATATATATATATATATATATAATGTATATACATATATATATATATATATAGGTAAAAAGAAAACCTGGATAATATATATTATTAACAAACTACAACAAGTATAATAATAATAATAATAATAATAATGATAATCATTTAAAATAACAATAGCAATATAAAAACACGCCTCGGGATCCCCCGAGAGGAACTGGACCAAGTGGCTGGAGAGAGGGAAGTCTGGGCTTCTCTGTTTAGGCTGCTGACTCTGCGACCCAACTTCAAATAATCGGAAATAGATGGACAGATGGATGGATGAATATAAAAATAATACAATTTGGTTTTTCCGTTTGAATTGTTTTTAATTCCATTTTTTACTTTTTCCACTGATTTTACCACCATGTATCGTGTATTTTTTGTGTCAAAAAAGTAATGGCATTTTTGACGTAGCTCTTTGCACAGTATTTGCAAATGTACACAGCCTTTCCGCCTACATTGGTTGGGGTGAAATGTCTCCACACATCAGATGGTGTACATGGCATTATTCTGTTTGTATTTATTTATTCTTGTGAAACACTAATGCAATGCCACACATTGATAAAAATAGTCAGCTCAACAATTGGAGTAGTCTTTAAAAATATTTTACTGATGGACGAAGGATTAGAAATAGGCTATATGAATAAATGAACAGCTCAATCAGCCTGCTAAATCAAACTATAAGTTACATTCTTGTATGACAACAGAATGGCTAGCAGAACAGAAGGCAGAGGAAACTATACGTTTTGATTTAGTATTTGCTGTTTGAACTTTACATATCACAAAAAAGGTAAATTCGGATCGCTAACGTTGATTAGCATAAATTAATGGGATTTAACAGACAAAATTAGCATCATGGCTAACGGAGAAATATTTTCATTTCATTATGAGACTGTGGTACATAAACCTAGCTAGCTAGAGATATTGGCCCCAAAATCATTTAACAAGTACAGGAACAGCTAGCTAGCTTGAGTGGAAGTCTGCTGGAGTAGTTTACAGTCATAAAGTAACAAGCAATTGCACCTCTATTAAACTTAAATACCGTACATCAAATAGATTTACCCCAGTAATATCATCAAAACATACCCGACTGGACGAAGTCTTTGGGCTCAAATACTACTGTGGCCTCAATATCCCTGCTGTACTGTGTAGCATGCTGGGAATTATCTGTGCATGTGATGGAAGAATGCACTGCACATGTGATGGAGGACTGCACCGTTAAGGGTTGAAATTCTACTGAATTTGTATTAAATCAGGTTGTTTTAGCTAATAATCATGCTGCAAGATATATAGCATGTTGCATTCAATGTTTGTTCCCATTAATTTCATGTTAATTATGGTTTATTCCCGTTAATTCCCATGGAAAGTTTCCAACTTTTAATATTTTTTTTGCAAATAATCATTAACTTTAGAATTTGACGCCAGCAACACGTGAAAAAGAAGTTTGGAAAGGTGGCAATAAATACTGATAAAGTTGAGGAATGCTCATCAAACACTTATTTGGAACATCTCACAGGTGTGCAGGCTAATTGGGAACAGGTCGGTGCCATGATTGGGTATAAAAACATCTTCCCAAAAAATGCTCAGTCTTTCACAAGAAAGGATAGGAGGAGGTACACCCCTTTGTCCACAACTGCGTGAGCAAATAGTCAAAGAGTTTAAGGACAACGTTTCTCAAAGTGCAATTGCAAGAAATTTAGGGATTTCAACATCTATGGTCTATAATATCATCAACAGGTTCAGAGAATAAGGAGAAATCACTCCACGTAAGCGGCATGGCCGGAAACCAACATTGAATGACCGTGACCTTCGATCCCTCAGATGGCACTGTATCAAAAACCGACATCAATCTCTAAAGGATATCACCACATGGGCTTAGGAACACTTCAGAAAACCACTGTCACTAAATACAGTTCGTCGCTACATCTGTAAGTGCAAGTTAAAGCTCTACTATGCAAAGCGAAAGCCATTTATCAACAACATCCAGAAACGCTGCGGGCTCCTCTGAGCCCGAGATCATCTAAGATTGACTGACGCAAAGTGGAAAAGTGTTCTGTGGTCTGACGAGTCCACATTTCAAATTGTTTTTGGAAACCGTTGATGTTGTGTCCTCCGGAACAAAGAGGAAAATAATCATCCGGATTGTTATAGGCGCAAAATTCAAAAGCCATTATCTGTGACGGTATGGGGGTGTATTAGCGCCCAAAGCATGGCTAACCTACACATCTGTGAAGGCACCATTAATGCTAATAGGTACATACAGGTTTTGGAGCAACATATGTTGCCATCCAAGCAGCGTTATCATGGATGCTCCTGCTTATTTCAGCAAGACAATGCCAAGCCACGTTTTACAACAGCGAGGCTTCATAAAAAAAGAGTGCGGGTACTTTCCTGGCCCGCCTGCAGTCCAGACCTGTCTTCCGTCAAAAATGTGTGGCGCATTATGAAGCCTAAAATACGACAGTGGAGACCCCGGACTGTTGAACGACTGAAGCTCTACATAAAACAAGATTGGGAAAGAATTCCGCTTTCAAAGCTTCAACATCTAGTTTCCTCAGTTCCCAAACGTTTATTGAGTGTTGTTAAAAGAAAAGTTGATGTAACACAGTAGTGAACATGCCCTTTCCCAAACTACTTTGGCATGTGTTGCAGCCATGAAATTCAAAGTTATTTATTATTCGCAAAAAAATATATATGTTTATGAGTTTGAACATCAAATATCTTGTCTTTGTAGTGCATTCAACTGAATATGGGTTGAAAAGGATTTGCAAATCATTGTATTCCGTTTATATTTACATCTGACACAATTTCCTAACTCATATGGAAACGGGGTTTGTAAGATAAAGTCAAATAAACAAGCGTTCTTTGTCTCCAACAACCATGTACTTCAGTCCAACAGTTTGAACAACTAAAATAAACTGGTGTGATACCTCTCACATCCAATACACAATCTTTGTGCCTCACTGACAACTCGGTCTGTGTTCAATTCGATGAGATGACAAAACATTTTAGTATTGATGTTAATGGAACAATCAAAAAGTTACTAGTTAAATTAAAGGAAATGTGAGTGTTCCAGTCAATAAACTAAAGACTTTATAAACAAGTTGTGGAACGTTCCCGAGACATCGCCTGCTGCATGGTAGCTCTGTCCAAGTAGTTGACGGATGCACGCTAGTTGTACATTCAAAATGAAAATGCAACATAAAATATATTTGTCCTCCAACCGCATCACGCTCTTAATCGCACACCGAGACTCCACGGAGGTAGAAGCAATTGAAATTAAGTGAAACGAAGCGATGGACTCGGATTTACTGGGATTTACTCAGAGGGAACATTTTCAAAGCAAGGTCTGTGCAGTCGCCGCCATTTTTACTTGAGCCAAACGTCTCTAGTGTGCATGCACTGGCCCTGCGGGGCTTCAGTTTAACAGGAAGTAAGCATTGTTGCTTAAAATTAATAAATAATTAATTACATTTTTATTTTTTTCGGTAATACATTTTTTTAAACTGTTTTACTAACCGTCTGGAATTTTATCGCGGTTTATAAGTATACTGTTTACCGTTACATCCCTACTTGCATTATAACATCGCACGCAGCAATTAAACCCTTGCTCACGTGACATTGTACATGTCACACTATTGGCTGATAGCGAACCAATCACAGAGCACTGTATTCTCTGTCCTGGCAGCAGATTAGCGCAGCCACATCGAGCCTCCTCTTTGCTTCAACTCCGTTTACGCTACCTTTGCTGCTTCTGTATTTGCTCTGCATGTTTTTGTCAGAACATTTGTATTTACAGTCATACCACTACATCACAGATTTTTTACTTAAGAAAAAAATGTTTTTTAATCATCGTCTACATGGCCTAAAATAGATATTAATGTCTTTGTGTAAATTATAACTGACTAAACTAATTATTACTGTAAAAGAACTGTTGTATAAAGAATTAATTGGTGTAAAGTGTGTTACAAATTGAGAACAGCAAGTGAACAAATGTTGTTATGAAGTAGAAACAGGGTAGGATTAAATAAGCTTTGCTTCGTCCAACTCCTTTTCAGACAAGTTTAGGGGAACTGCATTTTTTAATTTTGCCTATCGTTCAAAATCCTTATTAGTAATTATACGTTTTTGGGTTTTTTGCATTGTAATTTTGAATAATCTTCTTGTTCTTGGTGTTTAGCAATGCAGCTAATGGGAGCAATCGATTTGTGCCTCTAAATCACTTTGAAAGTTCATCCAAAAACTACCAACAATACTTTGTTTACGTTCCGTAGCCTGTATAAAAACCAAGCTTTAGCAACATTAGTATTGTGAGAACGAACACCGGGGAACTGTTTTTGAGCTTAGTAACACATCGCCTTGTGACGGCATGCTACGGCATTAGCCTTAAAATAGCTACGGCAAGAGGTAAGCCACTGTGTCGCCAGCTGAATGGCTTTTGAGTTTGTAATGCACAACACAATGCGATAGGACACCATCCTGTACTGACTGAAAAACACGAACAATCATATTACAGTATCTGTGAAGTATTAGCCCACATTTCATGTTTTGTTTGTACACAGCTAGCTCTGCAACATATGTACTGTAGTTGTAATAACAAGCATGATCATGAGCAATATTACAGTGAATCACTCAATCAACAGATGTCCGGTTGGTCCAGCTGGCCGGGGACATTTCCAACTAATTTTGGGTAAGCACACCGTTAATGTCAGCTCAGCTTGGCTCCAAGTTCCACATTTACAGCATCAAGTCACACCAATCTCACTTTCTCGGCTTCCGTCTGCTCCAATGTTTCAGCCTCTCTTCATGTTCGCTTCTATAACCAGTAAGCTAAGTTAATTTAAGTTAAAGTGCCAATGATTGTCACACACACACTAGGTGTGGTGAAATATGTCCTCTGCATTTGACCCATCCCCTTGATCACCCCCTGGGAAGTGAGGGGAGCACTGGGCAGCAGCGGTGCCGAGCCCGGGAATCATTTATGGTGATTTAACCCCCAATTCCAACCTTTTATGCTGAGTGCCAAGCAGGGAGGCAATGGGTTCCATTTTTTTATAGTCTTTGGTATGACTCGGCCGGGGTTTGAACTCCCAACCTACCGATTTCAGGGCGGACACTCTAACCACTAGGCCAATGAGTAGGTAGTAGTTCATTTTCCAGTAGTTCGTTTTCCGTATATTCAGGTTCAAAAAGATAGTTGTGATTCCTTTTTTGACCAAAAATAGTCGTCTTTGTTGTACGTTACCGTGTCTGCCATGTTTAGACCTCACTCGCGTTTGTTTCCGGAAGTACGAAGTATACTGCTATGCAAACATAAATAATTGCGCTGAGACAATAAGTTCTGGTGTTGCTAAAAATTAACAAAATACGATAAATATTTTACATTTTACATATGGTAATGAACATCTCTGTTACTACATTATGTATAGACTTGCAGTGTGTATCTAAAACGTAAGACGAGCGTTCTTGCCACTCATAATGATTGTGAACATTAGGCACAATTAAAATAAAAGTGCAGTTCGCCTTTAAGAGAAATAAAGACACATGTAAAATATGTGATGTAACATGTTGAATGAAGTGAAGTGAATTATATTTATATAGCGCTTTTTCTCTAGTGACTCAAAGCGCTTTACATAGTGAAACCCAATATAACATTTTTACATTTAAACCAGTGTGGGTGGCACTGGGAGCAGGTGGGTTAAGTGTCTTGCCCAATGAAATATTTGCAAGTTTTTGATGATGTAGATGTATTAATTGCATTTTAGTATTCGTCTTATTTTCTGTTAATTTTGTTGTGGCGATATTTTGAAGATATTCACAGGCGCTTAAACTGAATGTGACAGCGTGTCATAATCACAACGAACGGCTGGATAAAAAAAATACAAATTGCGTATCATTAGTCCATAACTGTAACGGTCTTCCTGGACTGGCCTAATTAGGAACTGGTACCAAAAAATACTGGTACATGGTATACATCCCTACTATTAAACCTTTTCACTTGATTGTGTTGGCCCTGCGATGAGGTGGCGACTTGTCCAGGGTGTACGCTGCCTTCCGCCCGATTGTAGCTGAGATAGGCGCCAGCACCCCCCGCGACCCCGAAAGGGAATAAGCGGTAGAAAATGGATGGATGGATGTGTTAGCATTAGTTAATAAAGAGATTGGATGTGCTTTGAAGGAACGGGATACTGTAAGATTGCAAGCTTGTCACTTCAATCATTATTTGTTGTTATTCCCTCGAAGTAGTAGTGTGTATGTGTGTCTGTACTTACAAGTTGCGTGTTTGCTGTGAGACAAACACGGCCTCCTTCTATTTGATATCAAGTTCTGTTGGTGCTGGTTGTTGCTTTTTAGAGGTAAAAATATATTTCCCGCATTTAATTTGCTATGCTTCTGACAGTCTGCTTGACATATAACCACATCAAAAGTTGCGTGCCACGTTACATCGAAGGTCTTGCTAACGGCGTAACGTACATACTAGTAATTTATTTGTATATTAGTTACTAGTATTTACTCATTACTCGTAAAAGTAACAGTGTTTGTAATGAATGTCGTTCATTTGGCATTCATTTGGAACACTGATTATGATACGCCATTTGAAATTAAGCTTACATACGTCCTGCAGTCTAATGTATGCTTTTGCCCTTTTACTGTAATGTTTTTACAAGAAATAGTAAAACTATCTTAGTGTGACACCCTTTGACAGTGCCGGGAAAAAGGCCATTGTTGTCATAAGTGTCCAACCACCTTCATGGAGACCTATAGATGTCGTGTGTGTGTGTGTGCGCGTGCGCGCATGCGTGCGTGAATATTGGGATGATGTTATGGGACCTGTAAGGATTAGTATCCCAAGGTGGTCGCTGTCATCGCCTCCTTTTTGCACTGACATCCAGACATGTCGTCTCCACCCTCAAATATCCAACTGCAGGCTAATTGCAGTGTCACCTTTTTAGGAATCATCTCTGTGCCTGAGCTATTGTGTCAAAACAATGACACTTGATCCCTAATATTACTGCACGCAGACACACACACAGGCACACATATAGGAGGAAAGGCTGGTATAGTGACAGAGATGAAATCCCACATCTCATACGTGTGGTGTGCTACAGATCGACAGAGCAAGATAGTGAAAGATGAACCCTGAATGGCTGCATGTATTTAATTTGGCACCTCAATCATGTTAACATAATGAGTGTGGTAATAATGTGGACGTTTAACAACACGCCTCCACAGCTAGTGGGGCTCCGGTTTCAGCCCCTGACAGGCAAACAGTGCTTCATATCAAGCCTGTAATATTGTCATCTATCATACCATGCATGTCAGCAGTAGGAAAGTCTCATTGCATATTACTCACTATTACAAGTCAGGTGAATCCCTTTTGTCCCTGAAAAGCAGCCATAACATATTGAGACTTTTATAAGTAAAATGACAGTACAATTGAAAGACAATAAGATCATTATCTTTGCACTGAACAAGAAGGAAAAAAGATGGAACTAAATAAAACTAATGAACAAATTGAAACAAGTGTGCTAGCAGGACAAGAAACGTAAGGTAAAGATGATGCAAAACTCGGAGACCAAACAGGAAATACTACCAAAACGAGCAACAGGACAGGAAATTATACCAAACATGGGAAAGTGAGGAACAATATCCAAATCATCTTGACATTGGCCACAGAAAACATACTTTCTCCTGCTTCGAAAATTGTCTGCTTAGAACTTTCCACAAATGTGTTCTCTTTGCTGTTCCTCGTGCTTCAGTCGATCAAAATTCTCAGGTTTTTTTTGTTTTTTTGTTTTCAGTTCAAAATTGACATACAAGGATTAAGCCAGTCCTCCTGATTAATGCCATCAAAAAGTTTTCTCTCTTTCTAGAAATTGATCGGACTGAAAGAATTGGTTTTCTAACGAGAACTTAAGTCGAAGGAAGGTTGCGCCAATACTGTAATGAGTTACAAACGGCAGTGCGTCTTTTGCCTTTGCTTGGGAGCCGGCATATGTTACAATGTTAATGAGGTGTAATGGTGGGAATCCAGCATGCTGACATATGGTTCTCAGATGACTCTTTTAATGATATTCATTCGCATCGTCGTTATTCACCGAGTTGTTTACCCCGTGTTAGGTCAACATGTCAGTAGCTCGTGATTATGTCACATCATCTGTCTCAATTATGGAAGATGAAACAAAACAGGACCATCCCCAGTGTTGGATGGACAATTGGAGAGCTGAGTGGTGTCAGTTGAGTAAGGTATTCATGATGTCATCACAGTATGGATAATATCCTATCCATGCTATTATTCCAGAGGACTTTTTTCTGTTAAAAGTTAACCAACACAAAAATAGACTTGCGGATTGTGATGCCCATTATGACAATATAATGTGTTGTTGATCCTGTCTGCAAATATAGGGGGGACAGGGTACTTAATTAGGGCCTTGACAAGCCTACTCTCCTAAAGTGATGAGATTAATCATAATTGGTGTCATTGTGAATTAGAGCCTGCTTGGTTGACCACCCCACTGGCAGGTCGGATTGCGGTGGAAACCCTTGGACACTGCTGCTAGCCGCAGCTTAGCACTCTCTCTCCTTCTGTCTCTCTCTCTTCCCCTCTTTCTCTTCCTTGCTCTCTCTCCGCCCAGCTATCTCAGGCCACTCTCCTGCTTTGAGGGGCGCAGATCTCAGCCAACAGACTAATGACCCCGTTTGAAGTTTTCCTAAATCCCACTCCGACCCTGCCCGTTACCCATGACCCTTCCTTTAAGACCATATGGGGTTAAAGAGGGAGGTTGACGTTAAGATGGGGAGGGAGGGATGGGTTGTGAAATGTATGTGTATGGGAGGGTGCATGGTTAAAAACAATTCTAATCATACATTGTCTCAGCACCTACACTTTTTTAGGATATGCAAGAATATGTGCAACGAATAAATGTTACCCTCTTTATGTCTTTTATAGGTTCCATTAGGCCACGTATGGCTAGAAGGGGATAACCTTACGAACTCGACTGACTCAAGGAGCTATGGCCCGATTCCCTATGCTCTCATCCGAGGGCGTGTTTGCTTGAAGGTACACAGGATATGTACTGTATACTATGTTTAAGTGACATATTGAGTAGTAATATACAAATTGATACATTTTAGGTAATATTTCCATAGGCGTTGGCAAAGCCATCCGCTATATTTCAATTGTATTTAACTTTATTTCATTTTGTATAGCCAAAATCGCCATTTTTAAGCCCCATTCAAAGACGTGCGTCAGTTGGAAGTTCAAAGCAAGTGTGTCCGATTGACCAAAGCCTGAACAACATATTGTCTAGCTTTCCATTCTGCTGTGTTGTCATGTCACTGGATGTCATAGCAACCACGACCCTGGAAACAGGTCAGCCAACCTTCTGTCCATCTGATTGGACAGCGGCACTCCACTGGAGGGCCCACTGCGACAGCTGATGTAATATCAAGATCATGTTTAAATCATCAAACATCATTAAATGCCGTATTAGCCAATGTGTCCAGAACATTGGAGAAGAAATGCCTACACGTTTGTCCCACAATGTTTGCTTTATTTTGGATTTTCTTTCTGTGTGCCCTAAAACAGCTCTGGCCCCCGCATAATTTTGGAACCCTCAGTGAAAGTCCGACCAGACGGATCATTGAAGATCAGAATGATTATGATTCAGAATGACACTCACGTTATGGATGCACAATAATCTACCTGGCTTTTTCTCATTTTTAAATAAAGTATTTATACATATTAAAAACATATGGATTGCCAAGTAATTCATTCAATCTCATCTCATTAAATTTATTTCGAACACAATATTAAAAATCATCTCCATCAATATAATTTCAAACAGAATAGCACTATCAGAAAATAATGGAGTCATGTAGAAAAAAAATACATAAATAATGAAAAAGAAGATAAAATGAAAGAATGTGCCCAGAAAGAAACAGGAAGAAGCAATAGTGTATGACCTACAATGGCTACACAGACTGACCGATAATCTCAACGGTAAAGAAATCCTTGTAGAAAACGGCATAGACAAAAAGTAATAATTATCATACTTAAAAAAAACAAAAACATATTTCTATACTGTAATAAAAAATTGTATGTACTGGTATCTATTTTTGTATATGTCAGCTTTTAAAATAAATCCCCCCAAAAATGTACAATTATTTAGAGTACATTTACATTTAAACATTTGTATGCATGTACAACACTCAATACCTTTAGTATATCAGTATGTGACATTAAATTATGGATTTGAATAAGCAAATAAGTCAAACAACGTACTAATATGATCCAGTTTAAGAAACCGTTTGAACTCAAAAGTGCTTACAAAGTATAAGGCTGAAAAATCTTGCTAAACATCTTATTCATCTCAACTTAAAAACAACTATTTATTCATTAGAACTTTATTGGTTATTTATTTCATTTGTTTGTGTTACAAGTTGAGCACAGGAAAATAATAAATAAATGTGTTAAAATGGCTATACATTGTAAAAGGGGTAGGATTAAAACCCTGTAAGCTCTGCTTTGTCTTCCTCAGACATGTTTTAATGAGAAACTACAAATATGTGATGTACCATATTGTAACTGTATGCATTTTTTAAATAAATCAAAACCATAACCATAAATAACTCTTCCTCCAATGCTATTATCTTAGAAAAGGAGCTAGTTTCATGTTTACCCTTTCTTAGTGCTGTTGCTAAACAAAAGCTACTATGTTGTTTAATTATTTGTTAGACTACCAAGGCCATTGGAAATATGTTAGCATTTGCCATTCAAGCATAAAATATTAATAAGCACTTAGTAAGGACCTCGTTAAACAGGAACGGTATAAAATAAAATAAAAACCTCTGAGGCTCACTGTTCTTGTCTGTTTGTTATCTGAAATAAAATGCTGCTTTTTAGTTTTTGTTTAACAGTTACCTTTGATCATTTGCCAAACTCATGACCCAGGGACCACATCTGGTCCGCTACATAATTTTATATAGACCGCAAAAGCCTGGAAGTAATATGCATCAGTAAATTTCTCAGTAAATACATTTTTTTCTTTCCATTTTGACAAAACAAATACATGTACTGCATGCTGTCGCATATCTTTTAAACTTTAATATTATCTAATAATGTGACAAATTTCATTGGATCATACATTTAATCAATCAATCAATCAATCAATGTTTATTTATATAGCCCCAAATCACAAATGTCTCAAAGGACTGCACAAATCATTACGACTACAACATCCTTGGAAGAACCCACAAAAGGGCAAGGAAAACTCACACCCAGTGGGCAGGGAGAATTCACATCCAGTGGGACGCCAGTGACAATGCTGACTATGAGAAACCTTGGAGAGGACCTCAGATGTGGGCAACCCCCCCCCTCTAGGGGACCGAAAGCAATGGATGTCGAGCGGGTCTAACATGATACTGTGAAAGTTCAATCCATAGTGGCTCCAAGACAGCAGCGAGAGTCCCGTCCACAGGAAACCATCTCAAGCGGATCAGCAGCGTAGAGATGTCCCCAACCGATACAGGCGAGCGGTCCATCCTGGGTCCCGACGAGCGGTCCATCCTGGGTCTCGACTCTGGACAGCCAGTACTTCATCCATGGTCATCGGACCGGACCCCCTCCACAAGGGAGGGGGGGACATAGGAGAAAGAAAAGAAGCGGCAGATCAACTGGTCTAAAAAGGAGGTCTATTTAAAGGCTAGAGTATACAGATGAGTTTTAAGGTGAGACTTAAATGCTTCTACTGAGGTAGCATCTCGAACTGTTACCGGGAGGGCATTCCAGAGTACTGGAGCCCGAACGGAAAACGCTCTATAGCCCGCAGACTTTTTTTGAGCTCTAGGAATCACTAATAAGCCGGAGTCTTTTGAACGCAGATTTCTTGCCGGGACATACGGTACAATACAATCGGCAAGATAGGCTGGAGCTAGAACGTGTAGTATTTTATACGTAAGTAGTAAAACCTTAAAGTCACATCTTAAGTGCACAGGAAACCAGTGCAGGTGAGCCAGTACAGGCGTAATATGATCAAACTTTCTTGTTCTTGTCAAAAGTCTAGCAGCCGCATTTTGTACCAACTGTAATCTTTTAATGCTAGACATGGGGAGACCCGAAAATAATACGTTACAGTAATCGAGACGAGACGTAACAAACGCATGGATAATGATCTCGGCGTCTTTAGTGGACAAAATGGAGCGAATTTTAGCGATATTACGGAGATGAAAGAAGGCCGTTTTAGTAACGCTTTTAATGTGTGACTCAAAGGAGAGAGTTGGGTCGAAGATAATACCCAGATTTTTTACAGAGTCACCTTGTTTTATTATTTGGTTGTCAAATGTTAAAGTTGTATTATTAAATAGAGGTCGGTGTCTAGCAGGACCGATAATCAGCATTTCCGTTTTTTTGGCATTAAGTTGCAAAAAGTTAGCGGACATCCATTGTTTAATTTCATTAAGACACGCTTCCAACTGACTACAGTCCGGCGTGTTGGTCAGCTTTAGGGGCATGTAGAGTTGGGTGTCATCAGCATAACAGTGAAAGCTAATACCGTATTTGCGTATGATGTCACCCAGCGGCAGCATGTAGATGCTGAAGAGTACAGGGCCAAGGACCGAACCCTGGGGAACTCCACACGTTACCTTAACATAGTCCGAGGTCACACTGTTATAGGAGACGCACTGCATCCTATCAGTAAGATAAGAGTTAAACCATGACAGGGCTGAGTCTGACATACCAATTCGTATTTTGATACGCTCTAATAAAATATTATGATCGACGGTATCGAAAGCAGCGCTAAGATCGAGGAGCAGCAACATAGATGACGCATCAGAGTCCATCGTTAGCAATAGATCATTAGTCAATTTTGTGAGGGCTGTCTCAGTCGAGTGATTTGCCCTGAAACCGGATTGAAAGGTTTCACATAGATTGTTAAACGCTAAGTGCTCATTTAGCTGCTCTGCAACAAATTTTTCGAGGATTTTCGAAATAAAGTGAAGGTGAGACACCGGTCGGTAGTTTACCATGAGGTCAGGATCGAGGTTAGGTCTTTTAAGGAGAGGATGAATAACCGCTTTTTTGAATGCAACGGGAACAGTGCCCGAGGAAAGTGATAATTTTATAATATTTAGCACTGATGGACCTAATAATACAAAAAGCTCCTTGATAAGTTTTCCAGGAAGTGGGTCAAGTAAACATGTTGTTTGTTTTATTCCATTTACACGTTGTAACAATCCTTCTAATGTTATTTCATCAAAACGAGAGAAACTATTTTGGATATTTGCAGTATCCGCCGTATATACAATCGTATCTGTGTTACTATAACCCAGTTGTAGCTGGGACGCATTATCTTTAATCTCCTTTCTAATAAGTTCAATTTTCTTATTAAAGAACTTCATAAAGTCATCTGCCGAATGGGTGGAGCTACTGGAAGGAGTCCCTTGTTGGGTTAGCGATGCTACTGTACTAAACAGAAATTTTGGATCGTTTTTATTAATGCGGATGAGATTTGAGTAATAATTAGTTTTAGCTAAGGTAAGCATGCGTTTATAAGTTATTAAACTATCACTCCATGCTTGATGGTGCACCTCAAGCTTAGTCGTGCGCCATTTGCGTTCCAGCTTTCTACATAATAATTTTTGAGCTCTAGTTTCTTCAGTAAACCATGGCGTACGCCTTTTTGGAGCCTTTTTTAACTTCAGCGGTGCTATACTATCAATGGTTTCGCGCAGGGCGTTGTTAAAGTTGTTAGTGAGGTTATCAATAGAGCCCACATACTTTGGGAACGGTGCCATTACCGAGGGCAGTAGGTCCGCAAGAGTCGTCGTTGTGGCAGCATTAATGTTGCGGCTGCTATAGCAGTTATTATTATTATTAGCTTGCCGAACACGAGTCTGAACTTCGAATTTTGTAAGGTAATGATCGGACATTACTTTAGTATACGGGAGTATCATAACTTTGGAAACGGTGATACCTCTGACAAGCACTAGGTCTATCGTATTACCGCTGCGATGCGTCGGTTCATTTATTATTTGTGTAAGACCACAGCTATCAATTATAGTCTGGAGCGCCACGCACGGTGGGTCCAATGGGGTATTTATATGGATATTAAAGTCCCCCATTATGATTATATTATCGGCGTGCGTCACTAGATCAGCAACAAACTCTGAGAATTCACTAATAAAGTCCGAATAGGGCCCTGGGGGGCGGTAGATAACGGCCAGGGACAGAGGCAGAGGTGTGGCAGACTTCATAGAAAGCACCTCAAACGATTTATATTTATTATTTAAGTTAGGACTAAAGTTAAAGTTTTCGTTGTATATTAGTGCGACACCGCCTCCCCTTTTGAGGTGACGGGCAATATGCGCATTCGTATAGTTAGGAGGGGATGCCTCATTTATCGCAAAAAAGTCGTCTGGTTTAAGCCAGGTTTCGCTAAGACCGATGACGTTAAGGTTGTTGTCTCTAATGACCTCATTGACTAATAACGTTTTGGGAGACAAAGATCTGATGTTTAGAAAGCCCATATTATAGGTAGTGGGCTGTTTTAAGGAGTTGTTGATAAAATTATCCGTAGTAGCAATATTAATAATGTTGCGTTTATTATGCGCAGTGTACTTAAAATAATTACGACCATATCTAGGAATTGATATGACGGGAATTTTCAGATTATCTACTTGGCGCTGCGATAAACTGAACGCATCATAATTTGCCACCTCAGTAGAACGCATGTCTAACTCTGACGTAGTCATAGACACAGTAGAAAAAACATTTTGTGAGTTGTGTATTATTCTACGAAAATTGCTATGTGTACAGGGATCATCCAGCCTGGCGCTGGCTAGTTCTAACTTAACTGACTCCATACCCAGGCTAGCAGGCTCTGTAATTGCCTGTGACCGGGCTTGCTCTAGTGCAGTTAGTCAAATGTGGCTCAATGCGAAGTCTATGTTCCGAGACAAGAGGATAGCGCCTTCCTGGTTAGGGTGAAGGCCGTCTCTCCTCAGCAAGCCAGGTTTCCCCCAGAAAGAGGGCCAATCATCAATAAACGTAAATCCCTGTTGTCTGCAGAAGCTATCCAGCCACTTGTTAAGAGAGACTAATCTGCTATATCTCTCATCATTGCCTCTCCCAGGCAGGGGGCCAGAGACAATTACTCGATGCCTGGACATCTTTCTGGCGAGATTACAAGCCCTGGCTATGTTTCTCTTTGTAATCTCTGATTGTCTCATCCTAACGTCATTGGAGTCAACGTGTAATACTATATTCGCATAACTAGTGGTGCGGTTAGCCTGCCGTACGTGTTTACTAGACCTGTTGCGAGTTAGCTCCCTAAGATTAGCTTCAATGTCAGGTGCTCTGCCCCCGGGAATACACTTAATTGTGGCTGGTTTGCTAAGCTTTATGTTTCGGGTGATGGAGTCCCCTATGACTGAAGTGTGGTGCCCGGTAGACTGGGGTGTAGGACTAGCTAAAGGGCTAAATCTATTATGCGTCTCAACCGGTACACCGTAGCTTGTAGGCCGGTTAGGGCTGCTACAAGCTGGGCTAGTTAGCTCGCTACAGCTAACGCTAGCAGATGTGTCCGCAACATCTAAAGTTACAAAATTACACTGCTCTAACTGGCGGACACGGCTCTCTAGCAAAGCCAACCTATCCATGAGTAAAGTGCACGAAGCGCAGGAAGCCATACTCACAGAAACTTTCCGTCGCCGAGTGGGGTGCCAGCTGTCTTCGGGAAGTGGTGGTCACGGTGGTGGGGGAGAAGCTTCCTTCAGACCGGCGCTGCCTTTCTCCGCTAGCCTCGTTAGCTTAGCAGCTAGCTAGCTGAGTGCGAAGTGGTGAGACAGAGATCGGGTGATTTGCAAGTTAAATTGAACTATTAAATATGTTCGATAAGTTGTAAATAAAGCTGCAAAACAGTTAAAATCACACAGATAGAACGATACTTAGCTTTTTTGCAACAAGAGCAGTCAGCGAGCAGTCATTCACGTTTAAAACAATCATTATCAATTAAACAAAAATACTTCAATATTTACTCCTCTCTGAGCTGCAACCTTATCGTGGTAGAGGAGTTTGCGTGTCCCAATGATCCTAGGAGCTATGTTGTCCGGGGGCATAAAGCCCCCTGGTAGGGTCTCCCAAGGCAAACAGGTTCTAGGTGAGGGATCAGACAAAGAGCAGCTCGAAGACCTTTATGAAGAAGAAAAATCATGGACCCAGATTTCCCTCGCCCGGACGCGGGTCACCGGGGCCCCCCTCTGGAGCCAGGCCCGGAGGTGGGGCACGATGGTGAGCGCCTGGTGGCCGGGCCTGTCCCCCATAGGGGCCCGGCCGGGCACAGCCCGAAGAGGCAACGTGGGTCACCCCTCCAATGGGCTCACCACCCATAGCAGGGGCCATAGAGGTCGGGTGCAATGTGAGCTAGGGCGCGAAGTCGAGAAATTCCGGCTGGATATAGTCGGACTCACTTCGACTCACAGCAAGGGCTCTGGAACCACTTCTCTCGAGAGGGATTGGACCCTCTTCCACTCTGGCGTTGCCGGTAGTGAGAGGCGACGGGCTGGGGTGGCAATTCTTGTTTCTCCCCGGCTCAAAGCCTGTACGTTGGAGTTCAACCCGGTGGACGAAAGGGTAGCCTCCCTCCGCCTTCGGGTGGGGGGGATGGGTCCTGACTGTTGTTTGTGCTTATGCACCAAACAGCAGTTCAGAGTACCCACCCTTTTTGGGAACACTCGAGGGAGTACTGGAAAGTGTTCCCCCGGGTGATTCCCTTGTCCTACTGGGAGACTTCAACGCTCACGTTGGCAACGACAGTGAAACCTGGAGAGGCGTGATTGGGAAGAATGGCCGCCCGGATCTGAACCCGAGTGGTGTTTTTTTTTATTGGACTTTTGTGCTCGTCACAGTTTGTCCATAACAAACACCATGTTCAAACATAAGGGTGTCCATATGTGCACTTGGCACCAGGACACCCTAGGCCGCAGTTCCATGATCGACTTTGTAGTTGTGTCATCGGATTTGCGGCCTCATGTTTTGGACACTCGGGTGAAGAGAGGGGCGGAGCTTTCTACCGATCACCACCTGGTGGTGAGTTGGCTGCGATGGTGGGGGAGGATGCCGGACAGACCTGGGAGGCCCAAACGCATTGTGAGGGTCTGCTGGGAACGTCTGGCAGAGTCTCCTGTCAGACAAAGTTTCAATTCCCACCTCCGGAAGAACTTTGAACATGTCACGAGGGAAGTGCTGGACATTGAGTCCGAGTGGACCATGTTCCGCACCTCTATTGTCGAGGCGGCAGATCGGAGCTGTGGCCGCAAGGTAGTTGGTGCCTGTCGGGGCGGCAATCCTAAAACCCCTTGGTGGACACCAGCGGTGAGGGATGCCGTCAAGCTGAAGAAGGAGTCCTATCGGGTCCTTTTGGCTCATAGGACTCCGGAGGCAGTTAACAGGTACCGACAGGCCAAGCGGTGTGCAGCTTCAGCGGTCACGGAGGCAAAAACTCGGACATGGGAGGAGTTCGGGGAAGCCATGGAAAACGACTTCCGGACGGCCTCGAAGCGATTCTGGACCACCATACGCCGCCTCAGGAAGGGGAAGCAGTACACTATCAACACTGTGTATGGTGCGGATGGTGTTCTGCTGACCTCAACTGCGGATGTTGTGGATAGGTGGAAGGAATACTTCGAAGACCTCCTCAATCCCACCAACACGACTTCCTATGAGGAAGTAGTGCCTGGGGAATCCGTGGTGGACTCTACTATTTCTGGGGCTGAGGTCGCTGAGGTAGTTAAAAAGCTCCTCGGTGGCAAGGCCCCAGGGTTGGACGAGACCCGCCCGGAGTTCCTTAAGGCTCTGGATACTGTGGGGCTGTCTTGGTTGACAAGACTTTGCAGCATCACGTGGACATCGGGGGCGGTACCTCTGGATTGGCAGACCGGGGTGGTGGTTCCTCTCTTTAAGAAGGGGGACCGGAGGGTGTGTTCCAACTATCGTGGGATCACACTCCTCAGCCTTCCCGGTAAGGTTTATTCAGGTGTACTGGAGAGGAGGCTACGTCGGATAGTCGAACCTCGGATTCAGGAGGAACAGTGTGGTTTTCGTCCTGGTCGTGGTCGTGGAACTGTGGACCAGCTCTATACTCTCGGCAGGGTTTTTGAGGGTGCATGGGAGTTTGCCCAACCAGTCTACATGTGCTTTGTGGACTTGGAGAAGGCATTCGACCGTGTCCCTCGGGAAGTCCTGTGGGGAGTGCTCAGAGAGTATGGGGTATCGGACTGTCTTATTGTGGCGGTCCGTTCCCTGTACGATCAGTGCCAGAGCTTGGTCCGCATTGCCGGCAGTAAGTCGAACACATTTCCAGTGAGGGTTGGACTCCGCCAAGGCTGTCCTTTGTCACCGATTCTGTTCATAACTTTTATGGACAGAATTTCTAGGCGCAGTCAAGGCGTTGAGGTGTTCCGGTTTGGTGACCGCAGGATTAGGTCTCTGCTTTTTGCAGATGATGTGGTCCTGATGGCTTCATCTGACCGGGATCTTCAGCTCTCGCTGGATCGGTTCGCAGCCGAGTGTGAAGCGACCGGAATGAGAATCAGCACCTCCAAGTCCGAGTCCATGGTTCTCGCCCGGAAAAGGGTGGAATGCCATCTCCGGTTTGGGGAGGAGACCCTGCCCCAAGTGGAGGAGTTCAAGTACCTAGGAGTCTTGTTCACGAGTGAGGGAAGAGTGGATCGTGAGATCGACAGGCGGATCGGTGCGGCGTCTTCAGTAATGCGGACGTTGTACCGATCTGTTGTGGTGAAGAAGGAGCTGAGCCGGAAGGCAAAGCTCTCAATTTAACGGTCGATCTACGTTCCCATCCTCACCTTTGGTCATGAGCTTTGGGTCATGACCGAAAGGATAAGATCACGGGTACAAGCGGCCGAAATGAGTTTCCTCCGCCGGGTGGCGGGGCTCTCCCTTAGAGATAGGGTGAGAAGCTCTGCCATCCGGGAGGAACTCAAAGTAAAGCCGCTGCTCCTTCACATCGAGAGGAGCCAGATGAGGTGGTTCGGGCATCTGGTCAGGATGCCACCCGAACGCCTCCCTAGGGAGGTGTTTAGGGCACGTCCAACCGGTAGGAGGCCACGGGGAAGACCCAGGACACGTTGGGAAGACTATGTCTCCCGGCTGGCCTGGGAACGCCTCCGGATCCTCCGGGAAGAGCTAGACGAAGGTGGCTGGGGAGAGGGAAGTCTGGGTTTCCCTGCTTAGGCTGTTGCCCCCGCGACCCGACCTCGGATAAGCGGAAGATGATGGATGGATGGACTTCAATATTTGTTTGACTTAAATTATTCATCAAATAGTACACTGTAAAAATAACAATAAATAAAAAAAGACTTGCCAGAATTTTACGGTATAAAACAGTGGTGCAGATTTTCAATTTACAGTAATTAACTGTACAATTTGACTATTAAAATTCCTGCAACAGGGGTACCAGTTTTTGACCGCAAAATCTTTTTTTTTTACAGCGTATGTAAAAAAAATATAAATAATAATCAAATGCTTAGGCAATTGTGTAATCATATAATAAGGAAACGCCTTAATATTTATTTATATATTACTCACTGTTACAAGGCAGCCATAACTGTGATGTGGCTTTCAGTGAAAATTAGTTTGGCACCCCTGTTATAGCATGTTTTTTTTCATAGCAGTTTCCAGTAAAGTGCACGTTAAAATCATAATGTAACAACCTTGCCTTATACCCATGTTTTAGTCCACTAATTCGGTTTCAACTTGTGGCTGAGAGACTTTGTGAGCAGTGGCAAAACAACCCTGCAGGTTGTGGTATCATATTGCTTTCATCACGCTGCTGACTCCTGCAAAAAGCGCTGCTGTGCTGCTGCTGTCATTTCTTAAAGCCCCTGTGCTCCTCTTGGACACGGGGCATAAGAGTACATTCACATGGTGAGCTGTTGGAAGCTCAGCTGGTCATTCTCCGGGGCAGGGAAGGACTCTTCTTCTTCCTCCCGAGCTCCCTCGGGGAAGTGTGTTCCAGGCAGCCGTGGGTCCCTGTCCAGCTGCTTCCTCTGTCTGGAGGGGGGCCAGAGGGTCAGCGACAAGGCTTCGTGTGACACTGAATTATCTGCCTGAGTGTGATTGTGCCTGCTGGGAGGGATGCTCAAGATTGTGAGAGAGAGTATGTGTGTGCAGCTGAAGAAGAAAAAAAAGGTCTTTATGTGGTTCTTTTGCTTCAAGCACATCTTTGTTTCTCAAGGTTTAATATTCATCTGCTGCGTGTCAACACGGTGCCAGTGTTGGGCTGAAATGCTGACACGAGTAATCTTGGAGCGTCCCCTTAAAAATGCTGGCCTATAGAGGGAGCCCTGCTTGGATGATTATGCTGTTCAATGGCTGAAGTAATATTGAAAGTGCTGAAGGACTGAAACACAAAAGAGATGGACAGGTTGAGGTATCCATGGTTACAATGGAAGTCGTTTGATTAAACTAACTACCAGCTGGTCTAAATCTGGTCGGAGTAAAACAAAAAACATTGGAAATCGTGTACAAACAAACAATTCAAGTTATGGATAAAACAAACCTTGGAATGATCATCACTGTGCCAAAATACAGTCCTTTAAACTAGGAAAGTCTTCACACATTTGCAGACTTAAAAGTGACCTAAAAAGTACAGCATGAATTGGCTCCAGATCCTCTGGCAGAGTTCATCAGCCGAAGAAACAGCCGTGAGCGTGTCACTGGAGGCTCTGTCAGAGATGACTCTTATAGTCCTCTGCGGAGGAGCACTTTCAGTAAGTCGGCCTGGTTGGTAAGGAGTGCAAATGTGTGGAACTCTGTACCTGAGGAGGTAAAACTGGTCACAACTTAGAAGGCATTCACAAAAAAATTGAAAGTGTGGCTTATCAACGCCTACAGCTGCCAGCACTAAAAGATGAGCCTCCCTTGATGCTATGTTATGTTGTGATGTTGTATTTTATTTTTGTATCATATTGTATATGTATTGTGTGCTTTCTTTTCTTTTTCTCTCTCTTTTTTTTTTTCTTTTAAATTGTAATTTTACTGACTTTTTTTTATCATGGCCAATGAAAACTAGCCTTCTGGCTAATTCTGACTTTTTTAACCATGTGTAGTCATGTGTATTATGAAATTGCATTGCTCCCTTTGAAATAAACTAATTTTAAAGGCCTACTGAAACCCACTACTACCGACCACGCAGTCTGATAGTTTATATATCAATGATGAAATATTAACATTGCAACACAACACATGCCAATACTGCCTTTTTAGTTTACTAAATAGCAATTTTAAATTTCCCGGGAGTTTTTTGTTGAAAACGTCGCGGAATGATGACGTGTACGCATGACGTCACGGACTGTAAGGAAATATTAGCGCTGCGTACACACACAGCTAAAAGTCGTCTGCAGTATTTTGGAGATCTGTGTTGCTGAATCTTTTGCAATTTGTTCAATTAATAATGGAGAAGTCAAAGTAGAAAGATGGAGTTGGGAAGCTTTAGCCTTTACCCACACAAACACACGGTGATTCCTTGTTTCGAATTCCCGGAGGTGAAGCTTTCCTATCGATCAGAGCGGTCAAGCGAACATGGATCACGACCAAATGTCAACCAGCAGTTTTCGGTGAGAAAATTGTGGTAAAAAGTCACCACTTACCGGAGATCAGCTGAGCTTGTGCCGTCCATACAGCTGCCGTCGACTTCCATCAGACACTGGCCTCAAGATACCCGTGGACACACCCTTACGACTATCAGGTACTATTAAACTCACTAAAACACTAGCAACACAATAGAAAGATAAGGGATTTCCCAGAATTATCCTAGTAAATGTGTCTAAAAACATCTGAATCCGTCCCAATGCAATCGCGTTTTTTTTCTTTTTTTCTAGTCCGTCACTGTAAATATCCTCAAACACAAATTTTTCATCCGCGCTCAAATTAATGGGGAAATTGTCGTTTTCTTGATCCGAATAGCTCTTTTTGTTGGAGGCTCCCATTAAAAACAATGTGAGGAGCCCTCAATGGGTGACATCATCTGCGACTTCCGGTAAAGGCAGGGCTTTTCTATTAGCGACCAAAAGTTGGGAACTTTATCGTGGATGTTCTCTACTAAATCCTTTCACCAAAAATATAGCAATATCGCGAAATGATCAAGTATGACACATAGAATGGACCTGCTATCCCCGTTTAAATAAGAAAATCTCATTTCAGTAGGCCTTTAATCTTAAACCATACAGGCAATGCAAGAATGCCCAACTGAGCATTATTACAGTCAAGAGTACATACATTGTTGCAATGTTGCTGAAGGTGATGAGAACTGGTGGAAAATTCCTTTTGGATTTTTATATTGAGACCAATGAACCCATCACAGACCATACAGTACTAAGAAAACTTTCGCTGGTTATATATTTGCATGCAGCTCCCTTTGGTGCATGAATTCAATTCCCCTCTAAACTCTCTTCCCGCTGCCTCTGCATCTTCCCCCTTTTTCCTTGATGCACTCATCTGTTTATGTCCTTTTTCTTCTTCAGCACCCACATGCACCACCATTGAGGGACTTGCTCCTTTCATTGACACATCCTTCTGATCATGCCCTCCTTTTAATCAAGCCTGATTGTACTTTTTAATTAAGACTTCACAGTTGCTGTTTGATCACGTCTGCTTTTCTGAGAGACAGCAAGAGCGTATGGGAGAGAGATGGGAAAAAAGAGACACTCCAGGCTCTTAGATGGCATGTGAAGACGAGTGAACAGCATCAATTGGGCCAGTTACACCTCCTCCAAGTCTGCTCTGCTATGCACCTGAGGTTTAAGGTGAGTACTTCTGTCTCCATCAAATCTATACTAGACAGATGGTATTAGAGGCCTATTGAGCTCCCTACTGTCAAGTTTCTGTGATGATTAAACATACACATACACACCATGCTGCCAATAGTCACAGGCCACTAATCAAAGATTGCACGGTAAAACAAGTCAACACACAAACTGTTTAAAAGGCAAAACTTCAACAACTCACTAGGAGTTTAATATGTCTGACTAGTCTTATATAAGTCACACTGTGGCATTTTCAGAGTTTCACATATAGACAAACAGCCATTAATTATGTACTCAAGTTCACAACCGTATTTTTCGGATTATAAATCGCTCCGGAGTATCCGTCGCACGGGCCGAAAATGCATTATAAAGAAAGAAAAAAATGTATATACGTCGCACTGGAGTATAAGTCGCATTTTGGGGGGAAATTTATTTGATAACATCCAACACCAAGAATAGACTTTTGAAAGGCAATTTAAAATACATAAAGAATAGTGAACAACGGGCTGAATAATTGTACGTTATATGACGCATAAATAACCAACTGAGAACGTGCCTGGTATGTTAACGTAAATCCGATGAAATCTTCTTCCTCGATGTCGCTTCTAAACATCTCTGCCAACTCCAAAGGTATGCGCCGCTTCCTCGTTTTCTGCTGCATATTTTACTACGTCCAGCTTGTAATCTGCAGTACATAATTTTCTTTTCGGCGCCATTTTTGTTCAGCCCTTCTCAGTTTTTATAAGTTACTGTCAACAATGAAATGATCCATTTTAATAGCTATGGCAGTAGCATATAGCATAAAGCAGTTAGCATTCCTTGACCCACAATGCACTTCTGCCATGACCCTCCCCCCCGAATTCTTATTGGTTGACGTGTATGTGACGATTGTTGACGTGTGTGTGACAATTGATGACATTTTCTTGGTCTCTTCCGTGAATGAGATAAATAATATTATTTGATATTGTGCAATTTGCAGTGCATGATTTCCTTTTCGGTGCCATTTTTCTTCAGCCCTTCTCAGTTTTTATAAGTTATCACCAACGATGAAATGATCAATTTTAATAGCTATGGCAGTAGCATATAGCATAAAGCAGTTAGCATTCCATGACCCACAATGCACTTCTGCCATGACCCTCCCCCGCCGAATTCTTATTAGTTGACGTGTATGTGACGATTGCTGACGTTTGTGTGACGATTGCTGACATTTCTTCGTCTCTTCCGCAAATGAGATAAATAATATTATTTGATATTTTACGGTAATGTGTTAATAATTTCACACATAAGTCGCTCCGGAGTATATGTCACACCCCCGGCCAAACTATGAAAAAAACTACGACTTATAGTCCGTAAAATACGGTATAGACAATTTTGAGCATCAACGTGTATCTGGACCCTATTGCGAATTTCAGCAAATAAAAACTTTGGCAGCAGTGCCCCCATCTCACTAATGCATATACAACATAGGAATTTTAACTGGCTCTGGACGCCACAGTGGTATTAATAGGATGCAGTGCAATGACCATTTTTTACTAAGGGTGTCCAATTACCACCAAACGTAGTAAAGATTTAATTGTACACAACTACAAACACCATTACTTTAACTTTTCAAATACCAGTAGAGTGTTAAAGTATAAAGTTGACTTTATATGCTTGATTGTGTTTCATTGTATCCATTAAACCGTATCCAATTGTATTTACAATCTGAAAGTATGTGAGAATACTGTCTATCCATCCATCCATCCATTTCCTGCCGCTTATTCCCTTTGGGGTTGCGGGTGGCGCTGGTGCCTATCTCACTAAACATCACAAAATGCCACAAATTTAGTCACCTATTTTGAATATTCCACTCCGAATATTTTCAGCAATTTCCTTTATAGTCTACATAACTGGAGTAACGCTTCTGCACTCTGACTATATTATAAGATCATAAAGGAAGTGAGCAAACAGAAAGAGATTTTATTTTTTTATCATTCACAATCCTTATGTAATTCAAGAACACATTTGCTTGGCTTTTTTATGCATTCAAAATGGTAAATAAATATCTAACAATTGAGTGAACATATCGAGGATCATCTATTGCGGTCATTATACCCTCTTAAAAACATCCAGAAACCACCAGCAATACTCCATTTACATGTCATGACCTAAAAATTAACCAAATATGAGTGGTATTGCTATTTTAAGCGCCAACGCAGACTGACTATAGCACTGCTAAAGCTAAAAAGGCCCCCAAAAGGTATAGCCCCTGGTTTACAGAAGAAATTAGAGTTCTTAAACTACCATGTAGAAAGCTGGAACGAAAATGGCGTGCGACTAAACTTGAGGTTTTCCATCAAGCATGGAGTGACAGTTTAGGGCTGGGCTATATATCAAATATACTCAATATTTCGCGGGTTTGTCTCTGTGCGATGTAGAAAATGACTATTGGGAGTATTCGAGTGTACTGTATGTTCGCACGCAGTTGCTTTTAGCTACGGGCATTACACTACAGGCTTTTCTCGCTCTTTCTTGCCTCTCCTTCTCACAGAGATATAAAAAAGCGCACCTTCTTCTGACGTCACATACTGTACAATCTGTTGATCAACTTGACATGCATTTGCATCACTGAACTTTGCTAAGCAATGGGGTCTACATACAACACACAAATACAAAGATATGTTTCAAAGGGCCAATATACTTTGGGCCAGAACAATTTTACAAAACTATTTTAAATAGCTGCAACATAACATACATAAGTAAAAAAACGCATAATAACACCATGTCACAACATAGCTGTAAACCTGGCTTCACCCAAGGAAGGCACACATGACATGATTACGTGTCATGTCACTATAAAGCACACATACTGCTATACACACGCCTAACCAGGCGTTTTTTTCTCTGAAGGAATTGTGAAATAAAATCATGTCTTCAGTGAAGCCCAGAACATTCTACGCATTTCCCCAGTTTTGGTTTAGAGAAAAGGAAAGATTGGCCTGGCCCACTAGGATCCCTCTTTATGTTTGTGAACTTTATAGTCTATTCATTTAGAGTGATGTGATAATCAAACACTCTAGAAGTCTAGAATGAAAGAGTACATAAGAGAATTGACAGAGTGTGTGTACCTTAAGTGCTGAATGATGAGCAGAGGCAGAGTTTAGAGTGTCTTCTTCAGCTCGCTCTCCATGTTTATGTGCTCACTGTCTACTGTGTCCAGGAACTTGGAAAATGTTTCCGTGCCATTTGCCGTTTGACGCTCGCTATCATGCTAATTAGCTACCTGAAAGTGGGTGTGACTCAACTGTAGAAATAGCCTGCATGTCTTCTAGCACATAAGATGCAATGGCTCTATCAATGTTGTCCTGGCTAGCAGTCCCTCCGTTTAAATCCTTAGGTTAAGGTGGAGGTAAAGTGTGTCTCTCTTTACTAGCTTTGTATAAGCATGTTGCCTTTGTAGATATTTCAGCAGATTTGAATTGCTATTTTGGGCATCTCAGAATATCTCAATGTTAAGAAACTTGGCTTCGTTCACACAAACTTCCTTATGTCCATTTTGGGGGCGCCCACACACACACACACACACACACAGCATGCGGCGCACCTATTTTCTTATGACACAGGAAGAATCAGAAAGACGAGACTGCAGCTCTCCAATAAAACACACTCAGATCTTCTCAGTTTCCAGCCGATACTATAGAAAATATAACTTAAAATAACGCATCATGTAGAAATGGTAACTGAGTTACTGAATATAAAAAATAACGTGTTAGACTACTCATTACCGCCGAAAATAACGGTTTTACAGATTAACAAACACTTTATTAAAACAAACAACCCTGCCAAAACAACACACACAAAAATCATCAGTCATGACACATATATGAACTCAGACTGTCCGAAAGTAGAACTCCTTAAGCAGGAACGAACAATTGGGGATTTTTTGTAAAAGTCCATCGACACAAGTTCAGTTAAAAAAAATAATAATAATTTTTGTCTAAAATCAAAAAAGCAACCACAAATGGCTGGCACATACAACCTCTCTATCTTTAAAATCAGTGATGGGCAAGCTACTTGGATAATGAAGTAAGCACAGCTACAAGTTACCTTTGATTAAATGTAGATAAGCTACAGGGAAAGCTATCCTCAGAGGATTGAAGAACGCTACACTACAAAGCTACAGGGCAAAAATAGCTTGTTACATTAAAGCCACACACACACACACACACACACACACACACACACACACACACACACACACACACACACACACATACACATTTATCCAAACATCCATTTTCTATCGCTAGTCCCTTTCGGGGTCGCGGTGGGTGCTTGAGCCTATCTCAGCTGCATTCGGGCCAAAGGCGGAGTACACCCTGGAAAAGTCGCCACCTCATCACAGGGCCAACACAGAGAGACAGACAATATTCACACTCACATTCACACACTAGGGCCAATTTAGTGTTGCCAATCAACCTAACCCCAGGTGCATGTCTTTTGAAGTGGGAGGAAGCCGCAGTATTCTTCACATTATATTAAATGCTTCATGATTTATAGTTGCTACTCCTGGTCTGTGCTTTACGAAAAATACAATTATTAGTTAGTACTAAAAACAAAACTATGGATAAATGTACACAGATAAGCCATGTAGCAGGTAAAACACACATTTGTTAAAGTTAAAACACAAATTGTAGCAATTTCTTACAAAGTATAGTAATTTCACTTGCATTAGTTGACTGCTAATTGGGCAGTTTTAACTCCGCTAATATTTGGCATCAAGCCAAGCAGCTGTGTGCACAGCAGGGGAGCTGGTTAACTTATCAGAGTAGCGTGTGTGTGTGTGTGTTTGTGAGAATGGCAACGTTTTGTCTGAGTGACGTCAATGAGTGAGTGAGACAGAGAATGATAGCGGTAGAAGGATGAACCAGTCTGGTTGTGTCTCACAAAACTAATAATATAGCAACCAGATTGTCACAAATCGGCAGCCTCAAAATCTGACCTCAAATCAAAGCTTAACAGACTCATTGACTGGTTAAGGGAAGTGTGTTAACCTGACGAAAACATTGACCCTGAAGGGAATGTCTGCCCTGTGCTCCTCCAATACAGTCTGCACCGGAGCAGAACAGCAGGACAGGTTTAACAACTACATTATTACCTGTTACTCTTTAAACCCTTGTGCAGATCTTAATACTTATTATTGAAAAGTTTACTTAAGTTTGAAGCAAAGGTGCCAATACTAATCGCCACATTTGGCAAGGTGTGTTTTAAAGCAACACTTGAAGCGTGTTGCTTCTTTGTTTAAAGCGTCACTTTTACTGTTAGTTTTGAAGCCCAAATACCTTCATATTGTACTTCACGTACCCTCTTTATTAACCAGTAGAATTGTCGTTTTTTGCCATTCTTCCTCTATATAATGTTATTGTTTGTATTCACTATGTGTGTGCGTTTTGACACACTCAACATCATGCGCCTCGGCTCTGTAGTCACCGCCACACAGCGGCATTTAGACAAAAGAACGGTGCCTGTACTTTTCAAAGACAGTGTAGTACCGATTTTAATCATTTAGTATTGCGGTACTTTTTTAGTAACGGTATACCGAACAACCCTATTGCATATATATACACACACACACACACACACACACACACACATATATATATATATATATATATATATATATATATATATATATATATATATATATATATATATACAGCATATGACCCCTGGTATGACTTGCATTAAGCTACAGACCCCTATTTAACAACATTTACTGTATATCTGTTGGCCCACATGTATAATATCGATGATAATATAACCGAGAGTGTACAAATGGACCCAATAAAAACTACATCTAGGGGTCCCCACACCTAACTGTATGTATGTATTTTAGTTTGCCTTTTCTTTGGCCCACCTCTATAATGTTATTTGTTTTCTCTGCCAAAGGTAAAATAAAAAAAAAGCATCTATCTATATATTGAGAAAAAAACGATGACCTCTGTGTTGTTTGAGAACAGTTGGTAATCGTTATGTGCAGTAAACCTATTCATTAACTCAACTCACCTAAATGTGTGTTCCTAAATCGGTGTTAGACATCTTAGATGAAGAGAGCGGTAACGATTTTGGTTTACAGAGTAAACAACTAAAAACTAAGTTTGTTGGGCATTGTTTCCTATAAAGACATACATTTGTCTAAATATGTCAAAGGACACCCATTATTGTAGGTTTCATGCACGAGTCTTCATCACTAAAGAAAAAATGTAATCTGCCATTTTTAAGTTTGTTTCTTTTTTTTGAGCCGTGAGCTTGAAGCATCCCTCTGTCTACGACTTCCTCGTCGTCATGTGACATGACTGTGTGTATGTTATCACTTTGCTTCCTGGCTTTGATGGCCCGCCTTATCTTTCCTATGATTAGCTAGTCTACAGTGTTTCGCCCTAACTTTAGCCAATTGTGACTCATCATACAAACACCAACCAATAATCATGGATTTTCTCCGTATGTATGGATGTTCTCATTCATCCAGGTCATTGTATTTTCTCCACATATTTTTGCCCTGGATGTAAGCTACCTCGCTACATGGGTCTAAAAGCTACTCGTTCAAAAAGTAGTGAAGCTACCGCCAAGCTACTGGGAAATTTAGTTAAACTATGTAACTTTGCTACATGTAACTGTTCATCACTGACAATCAGCGCACACTTAATGTACATGAAGTGAATGTTGTTGTTTTTTTTGTAACACTTCAAATCAAATCAAATCAACTTTATTTATAAAGCACATTTAAAATTTACCACAGGGGTAGCCAAAGTGCTGTACAATAGGTAGGTTAAAAGATAATACGAGGACCGAGCAAACAACACAACACAAACAGAACATGATAAAAAATAAATAAATAAAACATAAAAACAGGTTCACAGCAGGTGTATAATGGGGCGCCATTGCAGGATGGATATCACTTTGTGTTAAAAGCCAAGGAATAAAAGTATGTTTTTAAGAGAGATTTAAAAACAGGAAAAGAGGAGGCTTGTCTAACACTCAGAGGTAGGTCGTTCCAGAGCTTGGGAGCTTAATCCTGTTTGGCCCGCCATGTAAAGTATGCTTTGAATTTTGGCCCCTTCTTTGTAATTGAGTTTGACACCCCTTATTTAAACTCTAGTCTACTATCCACCTAACATGTAGATTTCAGGCATTTGGGAGTAAGTACCCATGCATGTGTAGAGGTGTTTTGACCTTCCCCGTGTGTACCTTCCCGCAAACCTACCAAAAATCCTAGCCTTGCCTCAGCGCAGACCACAGAGCTGTGATTGGTCAGCTTTTGCCGAAGAGGGTCCCTGAGCACAGAAGAGCAGATTTTGTGCTAGAATTGCACGTATTACTGTATGAGATAAAGCAACAATAATTGAACAGTCGCATGCAAACTGATATTGTGTAATTAATATTTTGATGTGCTGTAAAAATAGATGTATACTGAATGTGTCATTTTTCAACATATTGTGTTGTTGTTGAGCCCAGAGGAAGTCACAAAAAGTACAATTCGGTTTTTTTTTAAGTTATATTGCGAATCTTGTTCTAATAGGTTCAATTCCGACACATTCTTTCTCGTGTTACGCGCAACACTTTTCATTCTCTGTCAATCATATTTCAGGCATTGTTTGTTTATTCAAGAACAATGAGCTGTAAACATGGATTAACATACCCATTAACACCATCAGATCGTTAAAACGGCAGTTTGTCTGTTTTGATTACACTGCTCTCTCTTGTCCAATGTACCCAATGGCCCAATAGCATTGGAAATATGCCAGTTCTCTGCCGTTTTCTTGTCAAAGTGAGTTGCTTTGTCAAAAAAAGCTAGTTGATAAGTCTACACGAGTATTTCATTTCTATTGTTATTTTGTTTTGAGGAACACTTCGTCATTAAAAGCTACCAGTCGGTATTTAAACAACGGTGATGAAAACGAAAATGTAGGCAACCTTTATTTGCATCAATGTGAATTTCCTCCCGCTGTAAGTGTCTACAATGCTTACTGGTCAGAAGACACAAAGAAAGACATAGAGTTTAACAGAATTAGTAAATTGCAGTACAAGTGACAAAGTGTAAACAAGGCAAGTCTACACAACATAGTTAATTTGAATTGTTATTTTGTTCAAAGAACACATCAGCGTTGATGCGCATTCTTGCACATGCTGAGCAGCGTTGAGTAGATATGTTTGTGTTGTCTTCAAACCAACAATTTCAAAGCAATGTGAACATTAAAAGTGACTTTTGTTTCAAAGGGATTAGTTCCAGGTCCAACAATAAAGTAGAATAATCAGGATGGGGGGGGGCTGAGTGAACCAAGCGTCTTTTTGTGTCGTTCTCGCCAGTTTTGAGTCCTAAATTGCTGTCAAAGTGTACCAATTTGTCGGATTACATCCTCTGCCATCCATTTTTCAGGTGAGAGGCGTAATTTATGATCTACAATAAACTTCCAAGGAGCAGGTAAACAAGGAAACGACAGACCATTCGATGATGTGAACATAAGGACACACGGTAGTGATCATGGCGCCAGTATAAATAAATTGTTTGTCTGCGTTAGCGCATATAATAACACTTGGTTGATATTCAAGTCACAAAATGTAACTGGAGTATACTGGAATATTGTTGGCACTTTTTGAATGGTTACTGATTGGATTTCATGGGCGGAATAGAGGACCTCCCATTGGCGCCTCTGTAAACAGACCTAATTTTTATTTAATTTTTTATATTTAGAATGCATCAAATAAAATCTATCCATTGCCATGTCTTTTATAATGATTGTGAACAATAGGAAATGTTCCCAGAAAAAGTGCAGTTATTTTAAATGCTTAATTTTTAATTTTTTATTGGTGCTGTATAGTTATTTTTGAATCAGATTAATCACACTTTTGAATGTGGATTAATAATTATTAATCACTGGTTATTACTTGCTAGCACAATTTAAACTAACTTTAAAAAGACCCCAATAGTTGGACACCAAGCAAGTTAATTGTCAGAAGGCCATACAGGAACAATGCAAGTTGTATATTTGCTAAAAACGTGGAAACAGTCAAGATATATTTTGGGGTGAAATATTGCCAGCGACCACAACAGTTTGCTCACTAGTCTTTGCACTGGGGTGTGCATTGACCTGATCATGTATACGCTTGTTATACGCCACAACTCGGGTAACTAGTTAAGTTTAAGCATCAGATCAAGGAGCATTTACAGTCAAAATAAATTGAGTGATTAAGCTGTGTATATACATGATTAATGTCATATTTTTTTGTGATTAATCACATGAGTTAAGTAATCGTTTTTGACAGCCCTACATTTTTTTTTTTGTCTTGTCCAGCTTCTCAGGCAAATCATATAGTTGATGTACATGCCCATATCGGCTGTTCAGTTTTACTTTACAAAAGAGAAGTGTAGGATACTTCTCTTGTTGACTTATTTGAATTTGACTTTATTAAATTTATTCATATTATCATTTGGTGCAGCCGGGCCGGAGCAGGAGGGGATAGAAAGAGAAAAAAAGGAAGACAGAGGGGGAAATTGTGGGGATAAGAGGGGGGTTAGACAGAGAGACAAAAACAACAACAGCAAACACAACAATAATAACAACAACAATAGAACAACACCAGCACATACGATATGTACAAATAAAAGTGATAGCAAAGAAGCAGTTAGTGAAATAAATAATATAGAAATGACAATGAGCATTTTTACACTACAACTGGAGCAATACAAATACCAATAGAAAAAGCGCTATTCATCATCAACATTACCAATAGTTTACCTCCATTATCAACAATATAGTTGTTCAAATGCAACAGTATGTATACATATTGATAACTAAAAAGATTTAAAAAGTAACAATGGGTTAATTTTTTTCAGTTTACCATGTGTTACCCAGTTTACCCTAGGGCAACAACGTTGATATATGATTGATGAAACGTGATTGATTATCTGCATGAGTGTAAGTATGTATATGTACTTGTATATGAACAGAATGTGTATATGAATGTTTGTACTGTAAATGTTTATGTACAGTATGTGTATGTTTGTACTGTGAATGTGCGTGTAGATGGACGAACTTGGAGTATGTAGGTATGTACTGTATTTGTGTATGTATGGGGGAGCGTAGGTACCTATGTATGTACGTTTGTATGTAAGAATAATGGTGTGTGTGTGTGAGTACATGTGTGTTGGATGTACAATATATTTGACTCCCAGTGTGCGTGGGAGCCAGAGTACGGCCCCAGCCGCACAGAGAGCCCAACCCAAACAGCAGGTGTTGCGCCCAGGGAAGCAGGGACCACCGGCCCCACGCAGCCAGGCGGGCCAGCGACGAAAACCCCAGAGCCCGGCCCACCGCGCCACCCGAAAGAGACAGCAGTAGGCCGCAGACAGACGCGCCCGGCAGAGGACAGGGCATGAAAGAAGCAATGGACGGCCAGACCCCAAGCCAGCGAGAGACAACGCCCCACACGGGCAGAAAGACGGGACGCCCCGCCCGGGGGAACCCAGAGACTCCCCGCAACCGGACGGAAAGACCTCCCCCGCCCCACCAGCACACGAGCCCTCACGACCCCACCCCCACCCCTGGGGAGCACGGCGCAGTCCACACCAGGCCACCCCACCCAAATCGGCCGCCACAGGACCACCCAGCGCAGGGCCGCGGGAACCACCCACCCCACCCACAGGGACCCCAACGATGGAGATGGAACAACCAGCAACCGCCCTGTCGAAGTCCCCCCCCCCCCCTCACCCCCTCCTGAGGGAGAGGGAAAAAACAAAACAAAAAAACAAAAAACATAATATGTTAAAAAAAATACTTATATATATTTATATATATGTATATATATATATATATGTATATATATATACATATATATATATATATATATATGTGTATATACACACACACATATATATATACATACACACATATATATATATATATATATATATATATATATATATATATATATATATACATACCTCTGTATACATATATACACACACAAAAAAGAAGAAAGAAAAAAGATTTAAAATAAGATCACAGACATGCTGACACACAACATCACTACTTTTGTGGGTTCTTCCGAGGATGTCGTAGTCGTAATGGTTTGTACAGTCCTTTGAGACATTTGTGATTTAGGGCTATATAAATAAACATCGATTGATTGATTGATACCCCAGCAGCTGACCGTCTTGCAGCAACTCGGAATACCCTGCCGCACCAAGCTACCCCAATGGATGAGTGGACTAGACCCAGCCGGCCCCAACCAAGACAGGCACCCGGAAGGGATGGACGGTGGGACCGAGGAGCTCCAGACATGCAGCCCGGATGCAGTAGCCTGAGGCGCCGACCCCGATTGACCAGCAGGCCCAGAGCGTATCCCCAGAAATATACATACACACATATATATATATATATATATATATATATATATATATATATATATATATATATATATATATACAGTGGGGCAAAAAAGTGTTTAGTCAGCCACCAATTGTGCAAGTTCTCAAATGATGACAGAGGTCTGTAATTTTCATCATAGGTACACTTCAACTGTGAGAGACAGAATGTGAAAAAAAAATTGAGGAATTCACACTGTAGGAATTTTAAAGACTTTATTTGTAAATTATGGTGGAAAATAAGTATTAGATAGATGGATAGATAGATAGATAGTACTTTATAGGTCAACCATTCAAAGCTCTCACTGATGGAAGGAGGTTTTGGCTCAAAATTTCACAATACATGGCCCCATTCATTATTTCCTTAACACGTATCAATCGTCCTGTCCCCTTAGCAAAAAAAAAAAACAGCTCCAAAGCATGATGTTTCCACCCCCATGCTTCACAGAGGTATGGTGTTCTTGGGATGCAACTCAGTATTCTTCTTCCTCCAAACACGACGAGTTGAGTTTATACCAAAATGGTTACATGGATGATACAGCAGAGGATTGGGAGAATGTCATGTGGTGAGATGAAACCAAAATGGAACTTTTTGGTAAAATGAATGGGGCGATGCATTGTGAGATTTTGAGCCAAAACCTCCTTCCATCAGTGAGAGCTTTGAATGGTTGACCAAATACTAATTTTCCACCATAATTTACAAGTAAAATCTTTAAAATTCCTACAATGTGAATTCCTTGATTTTGTTTATCACATTCTGTCTCTCACAGTTGAAGTGTACCTATGATGAAAATTACAGACCTCTGTCATCATTTTAAGTGGGAGAATTCGCACAACCGGTGGCTGACTAAATACTTTTTTGCCAAACTGTACATATATATACATATACATCTATATACATCTGTATATATACATACACACACGCGCATATACCCATATAATATATATATATATATATATATATATATATATATATATATATACATACACACATACATACATATACACATAAATGCACATATACATACAAATACATACACATGTATACATACATACATACAGTATACACGCATACACATACATATACATGTATACATACCCACATATGTACATATACACACATACATATACACATCTATGAACACACACACATATACGTACATACATACATTTACATCCATCCATCCATCCTTCCACACACACATGTATACGACAACAAATCCATACAGAGATCGGAGGGACAGACAGCAATGAAGTCCCGGCGCCCACTGAGAACTAGCCGAACCCCCAAGCCCCACAGGTCCGGCCGCGTACCCACGCCACCCAGGGACAACCCTCGACAAGCCCGCCCCAGACAACAGTGCGAAACCGGGCGCGCAAGGGCACCCCAGTCCCACACCCGACAAGCCAACCAACATGACAATAAACAACCCTACAATTTTGTATGAAGCTACACTTTTCAGAAGAAGCTATTTCGTTTAAATACTGGCCTATTTTCTGTGGGGGTTTTTTGCCATTGGCACTAAAACACTAGTGCTTCTTTCCACTAATGGTGTGGGTTGACGGAATTATGTGTATGTGCAGAGTGGGGGGCTTTGCTGTATAGACTCATTGAGGGTCCTAATGGAAAGCTAAGGGACCTGTGTCCTCAGGCAAAGAGTGATGCTGAGGATGACTGGGGCCTCAGAACGACAGGCCTGACCTATATCTGCATTTGCATAATAGCAAGCAGGGAGACAGGATTGGCAGATAAACATTTCTTGTTCTAAGCGCTCCCTCTTTGCGATTATTAGCATCTGTGTACTTTGTTAAAAAACAAGGCTGTGTTAGAAGTAGTGCACATATTTTTTTTCTCTGCTAGGGTCAGCCAATTAGTTGTTGGTATGTGTATGTGTGTGTGTGTGTGTGTGTGTGTGTGTGTGTGTGTGTGTGTGTGTGTGTGTGTTTGTGGGGTCGGTCGGTCCCCCTGGCATGTCCTGGATCCTGTTGCGGGATACCGAGTGCGTTCTGCCTGGTTTACTGATGAGGTTTGGCTTCCAGACAATTTAGCAAAGGAAACTGCACAACTAACTGACACAGTGAGCAAAGCAGGCAAAAAAAAAAAAAGCGCAAACACAATCAAAAAACAAAAACAAAAGGTGCACATGTACAGATATGCTGTAAGTGTTGTTTTTATATAGGACATGGATGAGTGATTAAGTGCTGAATGTTGTGGGCGTTGCAAATATGATTATCACTCTTTTAAGGTTAAATATTTAAACTCAATTAAATTAGTCACCAATAATTGTTTGTGTATACAGTAGCACTGGCACCGATTTTTACATTTCTGCCAGTGTGTGTATTAGTCTTGTCCCGATACCAATATTTTAGTACCGGCAACAAAAGTAAATGAAGGGGACCACAAAAAATTTCATTATTGGCTTTTTTTTTAACAGAAAAATCTTAGGGTACATTAAACATGTGTTTATTAATGCAATTTTGTCCTTAAATAAAATAGTGAACATACAAGACAACTTGTCTTACAGTAGTAAGTAAACAAACAAACGTTCCAAATTAGTCTGCTGACATATGCAGTAACATATTGTATCATTTATCATTCTATTATTTTGTCAGCATTATTAAGGACAAGTGGTAGAAAATTAATTATTAATCTAATTGTTAATTTACTGTTAATATCTGCTTATTTTCTGTTTTAACATGTTTTATCTATTCTTCTGTTAAAATGTAATAATCACTTATTCTTCTGTTGTTTGGTACTTTACATTAGTTTTGGATGATACCACAAATTTGGGTATTAATCCGATACCAAGTTTGATTAATTGATTTATTGAAACTTTTATTAGTAGATTGCACAGTACAGTACATATTCTGTACAATTGACCACTAAATGGTAACACCCGAATAAGTTTTTCAACTTGTTTAAATCGGGGTCCACGTTAATCAATTCATGGTAAAAAGTAGTTAATCAATCCAATCCAATCCACTTTATTTATATAGCACATTTAAACAACAATAACGTTTCCAAAGTGCTGCACAGCCATGTTAAAAACAATATTATGCTCCACCAATGACTGAATAAAACAAAAAATAAATATAAAAACAAATATGATTTAAAAACTATTTTAAAGGCTAAAATCAATTAAAACAGTAAAATAAAAATCAAAGTGTATAAAAAACACAGAGGACAACAGAGGACAGAGGACCACACTACTCACGTAGTGTTAAAAGCCAAAGAATAAAAGTGGGTCTTAAGACGAGACTTAAAACACTCCACTGTGGAAGCAGTTTGAACATGGAGCGGCAGAGTGTTCCAGAGCTTAGGGCCGACCACATACAAGATCATACATTGGTCATATTCAAAGTCCTCATGTGCCCAGGGACATATTTCATAACATAATATACATTTTTTTTTAAACTAAAGAAGATTTGGAGATATATTTGTTGTAATCATTGTAGTCTCGACTAGATATGCTATTGTACGTGGTATCATTGCAGTGGATGTTAGATGTAGATCCACCAATGGCGTTTGTTTATATTGTAGCTTCCCGGAAGAGTTGGTGCTGCAGAGAATTCTGGAAGTTTGTTCTGTAGTGTTTATGTTGTGTTGAGGTTCAAATATACTTCCAAAATGCATTTGTCATTGTTGTTTAGTGTGGTTTCACTGTATGGCACATGTTTATAACAGTGTTGGCATTGTTCATACTGCCACCATTAGTGTGACAAGTATTGCTGTTTGATAAGTATGCCCTTCATTTTCTTGTGTGATGTGTGTTCAAAACAAAGATTTTTGTGACATTAATACATTATCGAGCTCAATGTAATCTTGGTTTGGTTTAGTTAATTATGAACATATAAGTAATGTGACTTTTTCATTATGCAAAGCGGACCATTTTCGAACCAAAATTAAAAAGAACAAAATTGATTTTTCGAAAATTATAAAGATTCAAAGGGTCTATCAATCCCACATGGGTGCCCGGTATTGTCGGCGCCTATGTATAGTAGTACTCAACTCTGGAGCTTCATTAATTCTGTGAAAGAGAGCTCTTAACTCAAAACACTTTTATCTCAAATCAACGTTGCCAACTTGTAATAATTGAAATCAATGGAATTGGTGCTTGCCCCCTGCGATGAGGTGGCCCGAATGCAGCTGAAATAGGCTCCAGCGACCCCCTGCGACTCCAAAAGGGACAAGCGGTAAAAAATGGGTGGATGGATTGGTGGTGCTTGCCTCCTACCCATAAAACATCTAAATTTTAACATGCAATATGTCTTTTAAAAAATGCTTTTAAATTATTGTATACCACTTTACAATAACATCTACTACTAATAACTACATTAGATTTATGAAGTAATGTAATATTAATGTACAGAATTTACCTTTGAGAGCAGACTTCTACAGTACCTCTGTCCATCTGCTTCTCCGTCAAACACACCATCAGCAGATTTTCCATATTTTCATGGATAAATGTCATGGATAAAAGTGGATGTGGCGTTATCGACTCATTCCACTTCAGTGTAGTACGGCCCAGCCGTGATAGGCTCAAACTGCTTTGCCAAGTCCGCTACACTCTCTGCCATTTTTTTCTGCCTGGCGGAAGCCGCTGTTTATCATGATTGTGCAAAAACTGCAGACAATTTTCACTAACCTGAGAGTCATTTGCATTTTCCTGAGGCTCTGTTTAAAAAATGTCACTTCATCCCCGCCCTGGTTTAGAATGGTATGACTTCTACCGTGCTGTAAATTGGCTCTATGTAGCCAGCGAGTTTCTGAAACGAGGTTGCCCAACAAGAACCCGATAACCTGTCCTCAGTCTCCATTTAGAAGCCCCATCACCCACATTTTAATAACATAGGTCATCAACATCCTAGAACCAGAAAGTAACCACTTCCATTATTCATCCTGATTTGTGATAAAAATTTAGTTCTACTGAGTGCCATTGTAGTTTTGTCATTCTAAGCTCATAAGAGTCCACTTCTCTTGTCCGTGCATCTCTCAGGTGAAACAAAAGGATGGAAATGTGCAAAGCAAATAGGGACGCAAAACAACTTGGAACCTTGGACCGAGCCCAGCCGGTGATGGCGAGCTGGCATGGGTAAGCAGAGCATTGCGTGCATGTTTGTTTGTGTTCCTCTTTGGTCACCCCAGTTCAAAAAGCTTAACCGCACCCAAGCTTTGGTAATGATGCATTCTGCCACAAAAGACTACAATAACCAACAGTCTGCGACTGGCCAATTACTGTCCGCTGCAATTATATTTCCAATTCACAAGTAACAGGGACAAAGTGGCCCAGCTCAACTAATCATTTCGAGCAATTACTTTTAAAACTAATTAGAAGGTTGTTGTGTTTTTTTTTTTTTGCTGTGCGTGCCTGAACTCCGGAGAGGTTTTTGTTTGTGTTTTTGTTGCTGTTTCACTTTGTCAAACTGGCAAACTTGAATAGAAAGAGTTGATGGAGATGTAATAGAGTTGGGGCCACTATCAGATTAGAGATACTTGTTCATTATTGCTCTTTGGTAAGTTCCATTGTGGAAGAGAGAATGCTGTGTTCCCGACTGATAAAATACATTCCTGGGGATGTCAGCTTGACCACTGAGAGCTTGTGAACTTGTGCAGACGGGAGGACGCTATGACTAGGAAGTTGGAAACTTTCCATGGGAAATAATGGAAATTAACTGAACAATACAGTGTTCTCTAAGTCATGCAATGGAAATATGCAAAATAGTCTTTAACAACTATATTGACTCGACGTACTAAAGGTGTGCATGTAATAAAAGTAGTGCGCATGCAAAGCTAATCTACTAAGATTGTGCGTACTGTGCAAAAGAGAGTATGCAATTCATTACTTCCAACGATACTGGGAGTAGGAGATGAAAATATAATCATTGAGTGTTTGCAAGATGATTTATCCAGACTGAAACTGTTTTGTGACGTTGTTTTGCGTCTATTTTTAGCATGTTTGAAATGTGCATGCAAACTGGCACAGTTACGCACAAATGGCTGTGAGTAAGCAGGCGATTGCGCTGCAGAGACGGGTGATGGACAGGAAACACCTCCGTTCTTTTTGTGTGTGTCAACATGTTTGGTCTGTCAGAAGTAAAACATAATAGATACAGTCGTGGTCAAAAGTTTACATACACTTGTAAAGAACATAATGTCGGGGGACGGCATGGCGTGGTTGGGAGAGTGGCCGTGCCAGCAACCTGAGGGTTCCTAGTTCATTCTCCACCTTTTACCAACCTAGTCACGTCCATTTTGTACTTGAGCAAGACACTTCACCCTTGCTCCTGATGGGTCGTGGTTAGCGCCTTCATGGCAGCTCCCGCCATCAGTGTGTGAATGTGTGTGTGAATGGGTAAATGTGGAAGTAGTGTCAAAGCGCTTTGAGTACCTTGAAAGTAGAAAGGCGCTATAAAAGTATGACCCATTTACCATATGGCTGTCTTGAGTTCCCAATTATTTCTACAACACTTATTTGAATTGAGCACATGCTTGTTGGTCACAAAAACATTCATGAAGTTTTGTTCTTTTACGAATTTACTATGGGTCTCTTGGAAATGTCACCAAACCTGCTGGGTCAAAAGTGTACATACAGCAATGTTAAAGGCCTACTGATGTGAGATTTTCTTATTTAAACGGGGATAGCAGGTACATTCTATGTGTCATACTTGATCATTTCGCGATATTGCCATATTTTTGCTGAAAGGACTTTGTAGAGAACATCCACGATAAAGTTCGCAACTGTCGGTGTTAAGAGAAAAGCTCTGCCTCTACCGGAAGTCGCAGACGATGACGTCACACGTGTGGGGGCTCATCACATATTCCATCCATCCATCCATTTCCTACCGCTTATTCCCTTTTTGGGGTTTGCGGGGGGCACTGGCGCCTATCTCAGCTACAATCGGGCGGAAGGGGGGTACACCCTGGACAAGTCGCCACCTCATCACAGGGTCCTCACATATTCACATTGTTTTTAATGGGAGACTCCAACAAAAAGTGATATTCGGACAGAGAAAACGACAATTTCCCCATTAATTTGAGCGAGGATGAAAGATTCGTGTTTGAGGATATTGATAGCGACGGACTAGAAAACCCCCCCCCCCCAAAAAAACGAGTTAAAAAAAAAAAACGCGATTGCATTGGGACAGATGCCGATGTTTTTAAACACATTTACTAGGATAATTCTGGAAAATCCCTTATCTTTCTATTGTGTTGCTAGTGTTTTAGTGAGTTTAACAGTACCTGATAGTCGGAGGTGTACGTCCACGGGTGTCTTGACGCCAATGTCTCAGGGGAGTCGACGGCAGCTGCATGGACGGCCCAAGCTCAGCTTTTCTCCAGTAAGAAGCGACTTTTTAACCACAATTTTCTCACTGAAACCTGCTGGTTGACAAGTGATCGGGATCCATGTCCGCTCTGATCCATAGTAAATTTTCACCTCCGGGAATTTTAAACAAGGAATCACTGTGTGTTTGTGTGGCTAAAGGCTAAAGCTTTCCAACTCCATCTTTCTACTGTGACGTCTCCAATTAATTGAACAAATTGCAAAAGATTCAGCAACACAGATGTCCAAAATACTGTATAATTATGCCGTTAAAGCAGACAACATTTGGCTGTGTGTCTGCATAGCACTCATACTTCCCAAAAACGCGTGACGTCTTGCGTACACGTCATCATTACGCGACGTTTTCAAGACAAAACTCCCGGGAAATTCAAAATTGTAATTTAGTCAACTAAAAAAGGCCGTATTGGCATGTGTTGCAATGTTAATATTTCATCATTGATGTATAAACTATCAGACTGCGTGGTGGGTAGTAGTGGGTTTCAGTAGGCCTTTAATATTTGGTTACATGTCCCTTGGCAAGTTTCACTGCAATAACGCTCTTTTGGTAGCCATCCACAAGTCTCTGGCAAGCTTATGGTTGAATTTTTGACGACTCCTCTTGACAAAATTGGTGCAGTTCAGCTAAATGTATTGGCTTTCTGACATGGACTTGTTTCTTCAGCATCTGACATCACATGGACAAAGATAAGACCTTCTGAAGGAAAGTTCTGTGGTAAAATGAAAAAAAAAAGAGTTCTTTGGCCACAATACCCAGCAATATGTTTAGAGGGGAAAAGATTAGGCTTTTACTGTGATCTAAGGGAGCACCAAGCCTACCTTCAAGCATGGTGGTGGTAGTATTATGCTCTGGGCCTGTTCTGCTGCCAATGGAACTAGTGCTTTACAGGGAATAAATGGGACAATGAAAAAGGAAGATTGCCTCCAAATTTTTCAGGACAACCTAAAATAATCAGCCCGTAGGTTGGGTCTTGGGCGCAGTTGGGTGTTCCAACAGGACAATGACCCCAAACACACGTCAAAAGTGGTAAAAGAATGGTTAAATCAGGTGAGAATTAAGGTTTTAGAATGGCCCTCCCAAAGTCCTTACCTAAATGTGTGGACAATGCTGAAGAAACAAGTCCATGCCAGAAGACCAACACATTTAGCTGGACTGCACCATGTTTGTCAAGAGGAGTGGTCAAACATTCAACCTTGTCTGTAGCTTGTGGATGGCTACCAAAAGTGCCTTATTGCAGTGAAACTTGCCAAGAGACATGTAAACAAATATTAACATTGCTGTGTGTATACTTTTGACCCAGCAGATTTGGTCACATTTTCAGTAGATCCATAATAAATTCATAAAAGAACCAAACTTCATGAATGTTTTTTGTGACCAACAAGTATGTGCTCCAATCACTCTACCACAAAAAAAATAAGAGTTGTAGAAATTATTTGAAACTCAAGACAGTCATGACATTATGTTCTTTACAAGTGTATGTAAACTTTTGACCATGACTTTATATCGTCTATTCAGCTATATAATTGTATTATTTAATCAGCTGCTGGTTGACTTTAGGGACTGATTAAAACAAATGAGATTGGTTAGTTTGGTGTTGGCTTGTCCTTTTGTTTTGTTTGTTATTTCTCATATGAGGATATATGTATAATTTATTTATAGTTATTTCTTGTAACATGGGTTTTCATGCATTTTGGTATGCATACATTTCTGGATCATTACGGACGCATCATCACAACATCGGTGACTCCAAGAGCGCATCTCCGGCGTACTAAAAATAGGTTCTGTTGTTTCTATTGCACTTCTCCAGTAATTTTTTTCTTTCTTTCTTTCTTTCTTTTCTTAGTTTATTTCGAACATGACATACATACAACATTATACATCAGGTAATTTCATCATTTCGCAATACACAATACATCATGTCCGAAAAGGAGTAGGAAGAAGCAATTGCCTAGATAAGGTGGTTTGTGCTGCATACCACAATAACACAACAGCACAGGTTGGACCATTAGAGCATAAGATTTTATAATTGTAGGTTGGACCATAAGAGCATAAGATTTTATAATTGTGGAGGGAAATGAGTGTCTCCTTGAGCACAGCCAGTGGTACATGCAAAATCATTGTTTAAATAGGGTAGTCTGCACCACTTTTGTACTTGCCATAACTTGTACATGCAGTCTTAGTAGATCACCCGCAACACGCCCACTAGTACTACACATGATTTTGTTGATTGCACACACGTTTTGATTTTAGTAAATCCGACCTCTTGTCTTTAGTACCTGAAAATTCCAAGGCAATACTAAGGAGTATGTTTATTCTGCTAAACTATTTAACTCTTAAAAATATATTTTAAAAATAGGAATATATGTGTCAATCTAAATAATAACTCGGCCTGGCAACACATTTTTTTAAAAATGTTAATAAAAGCTAAAAAAAATTTCAAAGTAAAATGTATAATATAAACAGTATTACATTTTTTTCTTTATTAACTAACTTAGCATATCATGGCTAGATCGCTAACAAAGCGTCTTCTACGGACAATGTTCTGAGATTTGCGGCGCCAAGTACTACACAGCTGCTTTTACAGTAAATGCAATTTAAAAGGCAAACACAAATAAAAAGTATAGAATTCCAGTGTGCGGGTGGCCGCATGCGGCGTGTTTGTGTGTGTGACAATGTTTCCAATCGTAAAATCTGCAAGATGGGCTGTTTTATATTTCATGAGTCTTGGGGTTTCTTTTTATACCATACCACCCTTAGACACGCAAACACTTGCTATACATACAGCTGGTTAAGACACGCACGTATTCATACACAGGGACTGCAAATGTAAAAAGCTTGCTATAAAGACAAGTGGGCGGTCCTTCTCTGAGATTAATATCAGCTAATAATGTGCAGAGGCATCACAGTCATTTGCATAATTGTGGCTGACATGCTTTGCTAGAACATGCATATGAAGTCTTCTTTGTTTTTATAATCCATGTGATAATAAACAAAATTAAATCATACAGCAGGTCAAGCATTTCTTGGAACTATTCAATTTATCGACCTCTACATTTCAATTTAAACACTTAATTGATCAATTAATAAAGTAACCATAAGGCCGTAAAAAAGAGCATTATAACAATGAAAACCATGTTTCCCTAAAAATGTGTATGCTCAGGTCCTTATTGATATTTCAAATTAATTATAACTGCAATATTCATTCATCATTTCTCAATTTTGGTCCACAGCTTTAACTCCTTCTGGTGTCTCTCAAGGTTCAATACTTGGTCGCCACCTCTTTTACAGTACATACATAACCACATTTTAAATATATAAAACAACAAATCACAAACAAGGTCAGCAAGCCACATTGAAAGTCATATTTTTTAACACTATTTTTTGTATTGCATCTCAAATCAGATTTTGCAGGTGTACCTAACAATCAGGCCAACATGTGTGTATACATTGCATTGATTTAGGACACTGTTATTATAATGTGTCTCTTTTTAAATGAATATGGTCTGGCATATTCATACATATGAATACCCTTGCATTATTCAGTTTTTTTTGTAGGCCGTGCTCCAGTTCCCCCCGAAATATTCACAGAAACCCAACTTTGCATCCAATATATATATATATATATATTTTATCTTATACATAGGGCATCCACAAAGTATTAGTGGACTTTTAACGTAAAATAATAAACAAATACAACATGCAGAATGTTAGCGCCACTTTTCAGATTAGTAAATGTGTAAATCGAAAGAAGAAAAGCAAAACAATCAGCCAAAAGAACACGTTCCTGTTCTGTTTGCTGATCGAAACTAATCTCAGATTACAGTACAAATATTACTTGAGATCTGAGATAGATAGATGGATAGTACTTTAGTGATGCCTTCAGGAGAGTTCCCTCGGGAAAATTAAAATTCCAGCATCGTACAGAATTGAGATGAAATTTAAAAAGTCAGAAGTAAATAATGGGAGTATAAATGGAAATAAAATACAAAATATAACAATAAGAATACAAATATAACAGTAAAAATAAGAATATAACAAGAGAAACTAGGCAGTAGTGACCATGTTATGAGAATGTATTGCACTGTTAATTGCACTGTTTTTTGTTGCAGTTTAGTTCAGTATTGAAGATTATTATAAGTATTGAGATATATTTCACAAAACAACCAAGTAATGTTTATGTGGTTTATTTTAAGTGAAGTATCCTGAATTCCAAAATATATGTTACTTAAGATCAGAGATACGTTTTATAAAATTAGCCAAATAATCTTTATTTGGTTATTTTGAGTAAAGTAGTGTTTTACTTATGATCAGCAAATGGTTGTAACATATAAAATGCAAGGAATCATTAAGGTCTTTTTAGTCATTGATAAGCACTTCTGACCATGACTTTAGTTACAGAATCTTAATTAGATTTCCACTTTTTGTAATTCCTGGTTACTCTGACAACATTACATTTCCATATACAGAGTACAGTAGCACGTTTGTTTGTTAACACACACTAGCACAGTTTTGTATAACCAACATAATATTGTACACAAATTCTTGTCAAAGTCTGTTCCTGTGTCTTAAAATTGGATTTGAAAGCAGGTAAATACATGAATGCATGCATGCCACTGGGATTTGTCTCTGGGATTTCATTTTTTCTTTTTTTCCCAAGCAGGGATGCATGAATGCTTGAGACTGCAAATTAAAATTAGATAGGACAGCGCCTCACTCTCGCAGTGATTTGTTTCATGCCATTGCTCAGCCATACATTATTATTATCATCATCATATTTGTAATTGCTAATTAGTTTTTAAAAAGGCAGATTGGTGATCGCTTCCATTTGCACTAAAGGGACTAAATATTTGCAAATCTCCTTCTTAGTACATGTGTGGCTGTTGCTAAAATGAATTAAGCAAAGCCATTGAGATGCCTCACAATCACGCTTGTGTATTTGATGTTTGTCTTCATCTGTGCTGTGACCCGTCCTTGTCGGAGCATCATGGCCATTATGTTCACTGCGAGGGCCTCGGAGCTGGAGTGTGCACACTGTGAAGGAAAGCATATGAGAAAGAGAGCGGAATGGATAGAAGGGGCTGGTTGAAGGGGGCATGGCAACCAATTCTGTAAGAAAAAAGAGAAGTAGTTTGATTGAAAGTTGTCTGGCCAGTTGCCCACAGAGGCTGTTTCCCCCCGTGGACTGTTATTATCAGCAAAGGGACTTCCCCATCGCCTTGGCGGGGAGCGTCTCAACCTTCTCCCCTGGAGGATGCGATCCCATTTGGGAGGCAATGAATAGGGGTCCCTGCTTCTCGTGTGAGTCCTTTTCAGAGGGGGGCTCTGTGGAGTAAACAGGCTCATGTCAACATCAGCGCCACACAACTCTCGGAGAAAAAAATCACGGGCAAAATAAGCCTTGTTTTAGGGCGGAATTTGACTTAGAAGGGACCTCTTATGCAAAACCAACTTTCCTTACCTGTTGGTACCGGTTTTTGTGTATTTTGGGATCTGTACAAGTCCTGAACATTTTAATTCAAACCATGGAGGCATGGCGGAGATATTTATTAAACAATCCTGCCTTCCTTCATACGTCCTCCAAACAGGTGGCTTGGAATTTGCACAACTTCTGACATTTTTCCTATTAGTGAATTAGTGAATATATCTATATCTGGTAGAGATTTACCCAAAGATCTTAGCATGAGTCCGCCATTGTAGTACGACGCTGTTTTGATTGATTGATTGATTTAAACTTTTATTAGTAGATTGCACAGTACAGTACATATTCCATACAATTGACCACTAAATGGTTGCACCCGAATCCATTTTTCAACTTGTTTAAGTCGGGGGCCACGTTAATCAATTCATGGTAAAGTCAAAAGGCTGTGGTCGATAAGTTTGCAATTGGAAGTTGCAATTTACCAAAGCAGGAAGTGTTGCGCCATAGCCATATCGGGCTAATCACCAATACTCACTTTTTTAACTCACAAAGAAGGAGAATAAAATGTTGATTAGGTAGCAGATACACTATATATTTGCAAGGCCATTTTCAAGAGGGATATTTAAAGAGAAACTACATCTTGTGAAATGACGTCGACCATCCCGGAACCTAGCTCAGCTGTGCATGGGGGAAATACTCGCCACTTCCACTCGAATTAACAGACTACGAGCGGTACCACTGGCTTATACGCCATTGAATGGGTTCTACAAATTGTGAGTTCAAATATTTAATTTTTTTTATTTCCACCCGATTGTATCTGAGATAGGGACCAGCCCCCCCCCGCGACCTCAAAGGGAATAAGCGGTAGTAAATGGATGGATGGATTTCTTCACATATAATTTTTTTTTTACAATTTTAATTTCGACAGTACCACATAAGATATGTTTTAATTGCTGACTCGGGTTTATTGATTTTTAAATGCGTCAGAAAATTACCCATTTTCAACTCTTTTGAGGTGGTTCAATGCCCAGTAGTGCATAAATGTGTTTCTTTGTTGTATTTCTCCAGTAATGGTCATGTGATGACATCAATTATGGTATTTTGAGAGGTATTCATTGAAGTCGGACATCACTGAAGGCCTAGGTGGGAAATGCAAAGCCCGCCACTGCACATAAATCATAATCTGTGTGTGTGTGTGTGTGTGTGTGTGTGTGTGTGTGTGTGTGTGCGTGTGCGTGTGCGTGTGCGTGTGTGTGTGCTTGCGTGCGTGCGTTTGTTTGTGTGGAGACATCTGCACATGTAGATTGATTTCAGCTTCTTGAGTTGTGGTAAGCTCACCACGAATACATGTCAACAAAGAAACTTTTTTTTTTTTTTTAATTTCGTTTAATTTTGCATTTACTAATTCCTTTGCCTGCACACTAAAAAAATGCTGGGTTATTTTGATAACCCAATTTATTAGATGCGAGTGTTGGGTTAAATTTTGGAGTTATTTTTATGAAGAGCAATCGATTTTTGGGGTTGTAAGGGTAATATTTTAACTCAATTTCTGGGTTTTCAAAACTGTTAACCATTTTTGGGTAGTTTTTCAATGAGTAATGCATTTTTGGGTAAAAGGCTTTTTTTTTTAAAATAAAAAAATAACTTTTTTCTTGAAGGGATTTCTGTAAAGGATTAATCCCATTAACATTATTTACAATCACACATTGTATTTACATGTACATGAAAACATTTGAGCATGCTGTATAGAACTACTATGACCATACACGGCAATTCTTGTAAAAAAAAATGGCCCTTATATCTTGCTTTTGAGTAAATTTGAATGGAATAAAAATACTTTTGATCAGTAGTTGGGAAGAAGTAGGACAAACCAGCAGTACAATTTATAATTTTGAACCAACTATTGGGTCAAGGAACGCTAAATTGCGCATCCCAATAGTTGGGTTTGTTATAATCCGTTGTCCGGATCGTGTTTTGTTATGTTAGTTTGACTACCTCAGTTCTGTTTTCAGCACCCCTAGATTTGTGTTTTAGTTGCTGTGACTGCAGATAAGTTTCACCTGCCTCTGATTAGTGTTCGGGATGCTCACCTGCTCCTGGGCACTAATCAGAGAGCTATTTATTCCTGTTTTTCGCCACAATAAGTCTGGCTTCCTTGTTTGCACTACACAACATTCACGACGTCTTCTATTTTGCTTCAATGCAACCCGTTACGTTAAATATTTCTATGATCTTTGATCCCTGGTACTGTGCTAAGCTTTGCCATAGCGCCCACGCTAAGGGCACACTTTTCTGTCTTTTTGTATTTTTGCAAGATTCAGGGACAATAAATCAATGTCTCACCTGCACCTCGCCTCTGGAGGTCCTGCTGCAATTTGGTTAAACGATCCGCACAATAAAACATAAACCCGTCGTTAAAGGGTTAGGAATAACCCAACATTGTAGTTAGCACAACTCAGCTTTTGTGTTAAATGAATTTAACCCAATAGTTGGGTTATGAATAAACCATCATTGAGTTATCAAAACTCAACTTTTGGGTTAAATAATTCATCCCAATAGTATGGTTGGGAATAACCCAACATTAAGTTATCACAACTCAAGTTTTGGGTTAAATAATTAATCCCAATAGTTTGGTTGGGAATAACCCAACATTAAGTTATCATAACTCAACTTTTTGGTTAAATAATTAAAAGCAAAAGTTAGGTTGAAAAAAACTAACCCAAAATGTTGAGTTAAAATAACTCAAATAAGGGGTTTGTCCTTTTCTGTATCAGCAGTTGGGTTAAAATTGGGTTATTTTTTTAGTGTGTGTGAAATAAGAAAGCTTTCAAGCTTTATGTTTTGTGGCTCCAGACTATTTTTCTTTGGTGGAAAAAGTGGCAAAATGGCTCTTTTGACAGTAGAGGCTGCCGTCCCGTGGGTTCCAAAGGTAGCTGAATATGACAAGTGATGTAGAACATGATCAGGTAGAAACCAGCAAGCGGTCAAACCAAAAACAAAACATGTTGGATGTCCTCCATGCTCCTTCTCTCAGTTGCTTTAATTGCGTCTCATCTATGATGTCACACTATTTATACTATCCCGCCCACACACTATGTCGGAAGGCGTTCCAGAACTTACCGCGGTGTCTTTATTCACACACCTGCAGCTTTTCGCTCCACATTTGCAGCCATCTGGATAAATAGTTGCGTTCGTCAGTGCTGCATTGTGTCTTAATGTGGTTAGTGAGTGGGATAAACACAGAGGACACTTTCCCCCGGTGGGCCGCTATCACCGTGTATTGTGTTTATCTGCCTATCTTCTTCTTTCCTGCAGCCTATAGTTGGTCACGAGTGGATCATGCAGCAGCCATTACCCCCTCCTCGCACACACAGTTCCCTTCTTCACTGTCAATTTAACCCTGGTGTGTGATGGGGCCCACACTTAGGCTCCTTGCGGGTGTTAATGGCCAATGGAGCAGATATCGTAATGAGTGATCAATCTAGTTGCTAGCCGTCACTGCGGCGCATTAGCCATTCATACAGATTCAGTCCACTTGCCCAAGCAGAAGATCTGGATGCATATTTTATGTTTATCTATTACCCATCTCGTCTAAGCGGCGCCGCTCATAAAGCAAAGAACTTGAAAAAAGGTGGCAAAGTCCACGCCGAGACTTCTCGTCAAAGGAGATTCATCTATATGAATGATAACGAAGTGATTATTAGACTCTTTTGAAAGTATCCCACACTTGCATTGTCGAGCTCACACCCCCCCCCAAAAAAAAGTGAGGTATGAGATGAAAGCGAGCATATAATGTGGAGAGGGAGAAGCAACCCTGGGAGATGAGCCGAGTGTCTGCTTTTAAGTACCTCAATCATGCACCTGTCACTCCGCTTCTTCCCGTCCACGTCCATGTTTACCAAAATGAGCTGTGACAGAAGACATCAGTGCTGGTTTGTGTGCAAACAGCTTATGTGGACAGCCTCATGGAGCCCGCCACGTCTCGCACACTAATGCATTTTTCAGCTTTCGCCATCATGCGAGATCTTATTTGAGGCTATTTAAAGCAGCCGGAGGAACTCGCACTCATCCGGACGAGGAGGGCAGTAATTTGGCGTGGGTTGGCTGAGACGGCGTGAGGAACGAGACGCCTGGCGCCGCTAACGTGGCAGCGGCCGCTGTGGCATTTGTCATTATTACCTGAATATATTTGTCGGGGTGGGGGGAGCCGTATATGTAGCGAGCGTCCCAAGTCAGCCGTGGAACGCCTGAAAGCAGGTTTCAGGCAAGGCTGGTTCCAATTCAACTGTGATAAATGGGCAGATAAGACGATCAGTGCAGGCGGTGACACGGTGCTGCAGTGTTATCTGTCACACTAGCACTGCTCCGCCAGGTGCAGCCATGACGTCCAGGTGCACTGACGGAAGCCTCAACAAGGGGGTCTTGTAGAGAGCGTGTGGTTACTACCTGAATGACGAACATCTTCGGCCCCAGCTTTTTTCTTTTTTTTTTTGTCGTCATGAAGCTGCAATGCGGTGTTCACGTTCCTGCATCTCCAGGATGCAACAATGAGGCTAATTGTTGTTCAGTGCTCATCATGTGGCTGTTATTGCACCAACCTACAGCAACACCCACCCTCCACCCCATAGCCCGGCTTGCACTCGTGGTGTTACAACAAGCACTCTGCACGCAAAGCTCCCGACATCCCAGAACCAAAAGCAGTCGTTCTACCAAACATCAACTTTCTCGCCTCCCGTGTCATCTAATTGGGATAGAGCCCATTTGTTTTCTACCATTCTATTATTATTAGTGTCTATATGTATTTAGATGGTGTAGTTAGTACACTGCATCCTACCTAAATATTATCTCTGAGTATGATGTCGTGCATCACCAAAAAAAATATTCCTAGGCAAGGCCACTGCTGCTGCTCACTGCTCCCCTCACCTCCCAGGGGGTGATCAAGGGTGATGGGTCAAATGCAGGGAATAATTTCACCACTCCTAGTGTGTGTGTGTGTGTGTGTGTGTGTTTGTGTGAGTGACAATCATTGGTACTTTAAAGGCCTACTGAAATGAAATTTTCTTATTTAAACGAGGATAGCAGGTCCATTCTATGTGTCATACTTGATCATTTCGAGATATTGCCATATTTTTGCTGAAAGGATTTAGTAGAAAACATCCACGATAAAGTTCGCAACTTTTGGTCGCTAATAAAAAAGCCTTGCCTGTACCGGGAGTCGCAGACGATGACGTCACCCGTGTGAGGGCTCCTCACATCCTCACATTGTTTATAATGGGAGCCTCCAACAAAAAGAGCTATTCGGACCGAGAAAAGGACATTTTCCCCATTAATTTGAGCGAGGATGAAAGATTTGTGGCTGAGGATATTGATAGCGAAGGACTAGAAAAAAAAAAAATAATAAAGTAAAAAAAAAAAAATGGCGATTACATTGTGAGCGATACAGATGTTTTTAAACACATTTACTAGGGTAATTCTGGAAGATCCCTTATCTGCTTATTGTTTTAATAGTGTTTTAATGAGATTTTAAAGATTGTAAAGACATACCTCGAGGTCGGATGGCTGCGGTGAACACGCAGTGTCTCAGACAGAAGCAGAGGAGCCAAGCTCACAGCTGCCTTTTTTGACATGACAGCTGCTGCAGGACGACGAATAATCCATTGATGTCTCCGGAAAGATATATATCACAATTTCCCCATCCAAAAACATGCTGGTTGACGTAGAGAAAACATGTTCGCTTGACCGCTCCGCTTCACAACAAACAAAGAAACACCGGCTGTGTCTCGGTGCTAAAGACAGCTGCAATACACCGCTTTCTACCAACAGCATTGTTTTTTATAGTCTCCATTATTAAATGAACAAATTGCAAAAGATTCAGCAACACAGATTTCCAAAATACTGTGTAATTACGCCATGAACAGAGACAACTTTTAGCCGTGTTTGGTTTAGCGCTAATATTTCCTTACAGTCCGTGACGTCACGCGTACACGTCATCATTCCGCGACGTTTTCAACAAGAAACTCGCGGGAAATTTAAAATTGCAATTTAGTAAACTAAAAAGGCTGTATTGGCATGTGTTGCAATGTTAATATTTCATCATTGACGTATAAACTATCAGACTGCGTGGTCGGTAGTAGTGGGTTTCAGTAGGCCTTTAACTTGAACTTAATTTCTGCACAAACCCAAATGTGCTGGTGTAAATGTCAGTTTCTGTACGGTTGTAATGGAGTGTTGATAAAAATGACCCCAAATATTGGAAGTGCACCAGTGCAAATTCCCGCCACAATGGAATGAATACTTCTCTGAGCAATAACTTGTAACCATAATGCACTATTAAGGTCTTTTTTTTAATGTGAGTGTACCTAATGTTTTGGCCGTACAAATGCATGCGCTTACAGCAGATGATCCACTGTAAAAGTGTATGTCACAGTAAATCACTGGATAATAATTGAATTGCTTTTACAGTAAAATATACAGTATTTTACTGTATATTTGTATATGCCAAATGTTGCGTAACCTAGTCAAATGTACAGTGTTGTGCCACATTGCAGTGATCATATTGATATTTGGGAGAGTGGCCGTGCGCAACCCAAGGGTCCCTGGTTCAGTCCCCATCTAGTACCAACCTTGTCACGTCCGTTGTGTCCTGAGCAAGACACTTCACCCTTGCTCCTGATGGGTGCTGGTTAGTGCCTTGCATGGCAGCTCCCTCCATCAGTGTGTGAATGGGTGAATGTGGAAGTAGTGTCACAGCGCTTTGAGTACCTTGAAGAAAGAAAGAAAGAAAAGCGCTATACAAGTACAACCCATTTATTTATTTATTTATATTTTATTGAATGTATTTTTCCACTAAACATACAATTGCTATATCGATATAACTTAGACCTGGACTTAGACTTTGACAAACTTTATTGAGCCACAAGGGAACTCGTTCCACACAGTAGATAGATAGATAGATAGATAGATAGATAGATAGATAGATAGATAGATAGATAGATAGTACTTTATTTATTCCTTCAGGAGATTTACTTCAGGAAAATTAAAATTCTAGCAGCAGTGTACAGAGTTGAGATCAATTTAAAAAGTAAAGTAAATAATGGGGGTATAAATTGAAACAAAATAGAAAAATATTTCAATAAGAATACAAATAGAAAGCAACAATGGGAATATAAATATAACAGTAAAATAGGAATATAACAAGGGAAACTAGGCAGTAGTGACCATGTTATGAAAAAGTATTGCACTGTTGTTGTTTTGCATCCCCTGTCATCCTAAGTTTGTATCCCAAGTAGCTCAGTTTCAAAGGATGGAAAGTGTAAGGATAGAAAGGATAATGCAGGTATAAAGTAGACTGAAAATGTACCGTAGTAGCAATATAAAATTTAACATAAAGGTAATATCTACAGCTTATATATACAGTATATAATATATACTGATATGTTGTATTATTATATTATATTTTTATATAATATATACAATATATAAAAATTAAAATGTACAATAATACAGTATATGTAACAGCTGCAGCATAAAATAAAGAGCAACTCCAACAGAAAATATACATTATAAACAAAGAGAGGTAGCTAACATTAAGGTGATCAGGTAATTATCAGATATCATCTATTGCTGTATGGCAAATGATTATACAGAATCGAATGACTTGTAACATTTAATAATACATATTTTTGAGTAAAAAAAAAGAAATCCAGTCATAAGTTTTGATAGAGCTGACAGTGTAATATATTTTGGGGTCCAATTTGAGTAACACATGCAGTAAAAAACTGATTAAAAACTGTAAAAATTATTTATTTTTTTCATTTGGACAGTGCGAGCAGGTGTTCAAATCTTTGCAGCAGTTAAGAATAACTGAAGCAAAGCCTACTTTCAGAAGTTGCTATGGCAACACTGCCACCTAGAGGCAGACAGAGGAAAGGTTGCCCGCAGCATCAGCAGCATCTTCACACATACATCATGCAGCTTTAGCAGGGTGATAGTGAGTCCAGCATCAAAAGCAGAGGGAAAAGACCACTCCATCTCCATTGTGCTTACATCAGGTGGGCCATCCTCCACCAGAATCCCAGCTGGCCCAGCAGAGGTACGCCAGCACATGCTGACCTGCTCTTGTTCGCTTGCACAGAGGCGGAACTATAAAGACAGGAAGTAGCCGAGGACTCACCTGTGAACCAGAAAGGCCCCGTTCAGGTGGGACCTGTCTTGACCTGCTGCCACATGGACCCCCATGGAGGGTGAGGGGGCATGGGGGGGAGGAAAGGGGTGGCCATCTGCTGTATATATATATATATATATATATATATATATATATATATATATATATATATATATATATATATATGTATATATATACACATATATAGTAAATGTGTGGGAGTGCGTTGTTTATGCGGTTCTACAGTATACAAAGATTCATAGACACATACAATGTGTCCTCATTTAGCAGGTCAAAATTACATTAACATCAAAATGCATACATCATTATTTGACATGTATGCACCTCTTATATAAGACACTAGGACATACTTATTTCATCTAAATATTTTTGTAGTCCATTTTTAACTTCAAAATTGTATAATTTATTTAGAACAATGGAAATCAATAAAACAAGCATTTTTTTTCCCCTAGTGAATTTAGGCAAGACATAAATAGGCAGCGTCAGATTAGGTGCATTTAATCATCATGATCTCTTTTTAAATTACTGATTTTTTGTACATAGAAATACATTAATAACTCGTATATTAATATAATTTATTAAAAAATAATTCTTATTAAATATGTATTTTAAGTACAATTATATTAATATAAATAAACCTTTATAAATAAAAAATAAAGTAAGTAAATCAAATATTTTTGTGTCTTATGTTGTGTAGGACAAAACAAATACTCATCCATGTGTTATAAAGTTCTGCCTTAAATAAGCAGAATTTAATTATCATGATCTCTTTTTAAATTACTGATACTTTGTACATAGAAACAAATAAATAAGTAATACATGAATATAATTTATTACAAATAATACTTATTTAATAGTTATTTTTAATACCATTATATTATTATAAATAAACATTTCTAAACAACAAATAAAGTAAATCAAATATTTGTGTTTCTTATGTTGTGTAAAATAACATTAAAACTAATGCATGTGTGATAAAGTGCTACCTTGACTAAAAACGGAACTATCCATATTTTACGAGAATGAAAGTAACAATATGTAATAAATCTATTTTGAAATAATACCTTTGAAATCATGAAAATTATACAATGGTTTGTAATATTACAGGTTGTTGCCACAGCGACCCCAAATCCCTTAGTTTGGGGACCTGGCTGGTCATCAACACAATTTTGATTTCAGAGTTTGGACGGCAAGGCCCAACTTAAGGACCAAAAAAACACACAAACACTGATTATATTGTAAAAAAACAAAAAACATAGAAATTGTATTTCTAGAAAGTGTTTAGCTGACATGACCCAAGCAGAACAAATTGACCGACAGTGGCAGACGAACACGGACCCCTGGTCACAACCAGATGCACTGACAGTGGGGATGTGCAGTCAAAATTGACCAGCTTGTGGGCGCTCCAAACACAAACAGGCTTCAGCTTGAGCATACTTTTCCCCTTTGGTCCTTTAGTGCTTGATATGTCTCCCAATGAATGCATTGTTTTTGGATGGTAAATATTGCATTGTAAATTACATCCCCGTTAGTGTTAGTGTCAGTGCTAATTTTCCTGGGCTTTCCTCCGCACTAAAATGATATGTCATGTTTATTTCAAGTCATAAGGTTACAACACAGAAAAACTCTGTTAGCAATCGGGTTGTGCTACAGTTATTTATTCACTTTATGGAGGAACAAAGGACAAAACGTCACAATGGATTCTAGAGGCGATATTGACTTTTTTGCCTGAGAAGAATATCCGAAGCTCTTGTGACAATGACAATAAAAGTGACAGTGACGTGATCCTCCATGTTTGTCTTACAATCAAAGGTCAGCTGCTTCTCCAATTCTTACAATAACGGTCAAAACAACATCAGACGCACTAAATCGCAACAATAACATACAGCGACTCAGACAGCCAATGACCTTTTGCCGTTTAAAGAGCTGGTTGCCTATGATACACACACACACACACACACACACACACACACACACACACACACACACACACACACACACAACACACACACACACACACACACACACACACACACACTCACACGCACGCACCTCAGGAGGGAATGTGAACATTTAATTGGAATTTAATTTGGCCAAAGGCCTGAGGGGGGCTTGTTTGACTGGCTGGTTTGTATCGTGTTTCCAGCTCTCTATTGTCATTTAGATGCTGCAAGTTGAAGGCGGTTAAGAGTGATTAGCAGAGATGTCCAGGGGCTTCCTGTGCATCTGAGACTTCCTGGAAAAAACAAAACACTTGTTACAATGGTTGGATCACTGTTATGCAAATTTAAAATGAAAGTAAGAATATGCAATAACTTTAGCCCAGATTAAAAATTTGGATGATACAATTTTATAAACAGCCCCCTTAAATGGTGGCAAGAGAAACTACATTTCTGCAGTTTCATACCAATTTTCACCAAACTATAACCTTTCTTGAAATCCATCCATCCATCCATTTCCTACCGCTTATTCCCTTTCGGGGTTGCGGGGGGCGCTGGCGCTTATCTCAGTCATTTCCGCTAAATATGTATTTTTACTGCGTCTTGATCAGGGGTGTCCAAACCTTTTGACTGGGGGGCTGCATTGGGCTAAAAAAATTTAGCCGGTGGCCGAAAGCCGACTGCATGCAAAGTAATTATACATGTTATAAAAAGATAATGTATATATAATTAATAATTTTTGTAACTGAATATCAAGAGTAGGTGAACATTCAACTCCTACCTGGTTTACTTCCGTGACGATGTCTTTAAAGCGTTGTAATCAATCAGAAATATCAAACAGCTAAACTTCAAAAGTGTGGAGAGAGTGTTTTGCATTTTCCCCATCATGCCTTGCAAGGGATTAAAATAGGTGTATTTTCAATTTTTATTTTTATTTTTTTATTTATATCCACAAAGTTCAGCGAGCAGGTTGTGTTAGTGTGACAATGTGTGTTAACTTTTTTTGTGCTGGTTGAATTTTTTTATTCTGCTCCATGACTAGGAAAGGTTGTTTGGATTGGGTTGTAAGTAAATTATGTGCATTTACTATCAAGAAAGTACACATCATGGTCACCGATCTGGGTTTGTCACTTTTTCCTCAAGACCAGGGGTCTCAAACTCAATTTACATGGGGTCCACTGGGTGAGGCTGGGCCGCAAGAAAAGATTTAAAAAAAAATCTAGCATGCCCTTTTTAATGAATTCACCTTCTCTGAATGGCTTTCTCGCCCTAGCAACATACTTGCCAAACCTCACGATTTTTCCGGGAGACTCCTGAATTTCAGTGCACCTCCCGACAATCTACCGGTGCAACCATTCTTTCGAATTTGTCCCAATTTTCACCCGGCCAACTGCACTGCCTGTAACGTCCTCTACAACAGTGGTTCTCAACCTTTTTTCACTGTAAACTGTGAATTTTTTTTTTTATTCAAGTACTCCCTAATCAGAGCAAAGCATTTTTGGTTGAAAAAAAGAGATAAAGAAGTAAAATACAGCACTATGTCATCAGTTTCTGATTTATTAATTTGTATAACAGTACAAAATATTGCTCATTTGTAGTGGTCTTTCTTGAACTATTTGGAAAAAAAGTTATAAAAATAACTAGAAAACTTGTTGAAAAATAAACAAGTGATTCAATTATAAATTAAGATTTCTACACATAGAAGTAATCATCAACTTAAAGTGCCCTCTTTGGGGATTGTAATAGAGATCCATCTGGATTCATGAACTTAATTCTAAACATTTCTTCACAAAAAAATAAATCTTTAACATCAATTTTTAAGGAACATGTCCATAAAAAGTCTAGCTGTCAACACTGAATGTTGGATTGTTTTATTATTTTTTCACAGTTTATGAACTTACATTCATATTTCATTGAAGTATTATTCAATAAACATATTTATAAAATATTTATGAATTGCTGATGTTTTTTTAGAATGTTTTTAATAAATCTCACTTTCCCTTTGCATACCTTCAAGTACCTCCAAGAGTTCACTCACCCCCTGAAACAGGACTACTGCTCCACTTCATGTCATCGCACACGCTTTTACATCACACAACCGATGTGCCTGTTCCATAACATGTTGTATAAGACTTGTGCAGGACAACGTCAGCGGCTGCAAAACGTATTTGTTCAACAGCCATACAGGTCACACTGAGGGTGGCCGTATAAACAACTTTAACACTGTTACAAATACGCGCCACACTTTGAACCCACCTCAAACAAGAATGACAAACCCTTTTGGGAGAATTTCCATACCTTAACACAACTTAAACACAAGAGAACAAGTACCCAGAACACATTGCAGGGCTACAATATACAACACCTCAACCGACGCAAGTAGGGAGGGTGGGGGTTGGGGGGTTGGTGGTAGCGGGAGTGTGTATATTGTAGCCCGGAAGAGTTTGGGCTACATGGGATTCTGGGTAATTGTTCTGTTGTGTGTTACGATACGGATGTTCTCCCGAAATGTGTTTGTCATTCTTGTTTGGTGTGGGTTCACAGTCTGGCTCATATTTGTAACAGTGTTAAAGTTTTTTTTACGACCACCCTTAGAGTGACCTGTGTAGCTGTTGATCAATATATTTTGCGTCTTGCATGGCCAAATTCAACATACAACTGGGCTTGCATGCAGTCAGTTCAGGATGTAGGGGGCGCTAAGGGCGGTGCCATTATGGCACTCCCTGAATATTGTTGATTTGATAAATATCGACAGGGGGCTTCGATAGAATTGGCGCCCTGAAATTCAGGGGTCTTCCGGGAAAATTGGGGACTTCGCAAGTATGACGCTGTCAAGCGCCCTTCACATTTAACTCGCGGGCCGCACCAACATTAAATTGTCATATCTAATTGCCGGCCGCATAATAACGTCTCGCGGGCCGCAATTGGCCCGCGGGCCGCTTGTGTGAGACCCCTGCTCAAGACGGTGACAATGTGCCGCCTGCTGAACACCTGGGTATTTAAAATGAATATGAAAACACCCCGCATGGCCAGGTTGCTTATTGAAATTGAACATGTGCCGTTGTTTCGCGAGCCAGATGTGGCACCGGGGTTTGGACACCCCTGATCTAGATGGTCTGTGTTTATGGGCTTGTAAATCAACAACCATGAGACTTTGACGGTTTATTATTTGCATATATCTTCACAACTGTAAATAAAGATTTGTGATATGTAAAGATCACCTGTGCAAAGTATTTTAAAATAAACCAGAGCAACGTCAAATAACTTTTACTGGAGAAAGGTGCATTCAAGCAATCCTGTGAAATCTGGGCAAAAACATTACATTGGTGTAAAATAACTTTCTTTGATAAAGTTAAAATTAAAATGTGATTTTTTTTAAATGTCTTTAATGTCAATGAGTACCTTATCTTCAGAGATCCAAATAATATGTACTAAATAGTGAGTGCAAACTATAACATTGCATGTACTATTAATGTGCGTGCTGCGGGTAATTGACAGCGTGTAAGACTATTCAAATGTGATTTGTATGTGTACTACCGACTGTCACCATGGAAACACTCATTTCCCTCCACATATGGCATCAAATGGTCAAATCTGTGGCATTTTGTTGTGTTGTTGAACATGCAGCACAGACAGCAGATCCTACTTTTAGCACGCTGAAGGTGCACTTGGGAGGCGCTGTGGTGTTTGGATGGTACGTCTGGAATTAATCAGACGCAAGGAAATGATTATTGAAATATGTTTTTTTGTACAGAAAAAACAAACTGACACCAAAACAAATCCATTTAATTATTTTTAATGAGCCCCTATGTCATCCAGCAGCTATAAAATTATAATATAATATTGCTGAATAGACAAACATGTAATATTTTTATTTAAGCTTGTCCAAATATGTTGGCGCGCAGAAGAGTTAAGTAAATAATACCTCGATTCTGTGTCCAACGTCTGTTTTGAAGCGTGATTGCTTCTTTTTCATATTCATATTTGCTTAACTGTGCCAGTTTGCACACACATTTCACAGGTGCAAAAAATATAGATACAAAACAATGGCTGCAGAACATTTTTAGTCTTAATAAATCACATTGTGAATGCTAAATGATTATATTTGCATCTCTTCCTCCCAGTATAGTGGGCCTTGTCAAACACAGCACATATTCTGCATATGTATATATATATATATATATATATATATATATATATATATATATATAATATATATATATATATATATATATATATATATATATATATATATATATATATATATATATATATATATATATATATAAAGACAGATGCTAAATGAATTACGTTATCTATTTTGGTCATTTATAGGTTGATTGGCAACACTAAATTGGCCCTAATGTGTGAATGTGAGTGTGAATGTTGTCTGTCTATCTGTGTTGGCCCTGTGATGAGGTGGTGACTTGTGCAGGGTGTACCACGCCTCCCGCCCGAATGCAGCTGGGATAGGCTCCAGAACCCCCCGCAACCATGAACAGGACAAGCGGTAGGAACTGGATGGATGGATGGATTTTGCTCATTTAAGAGATGCAAGAGCTTAGTAGATCAGATTAGTAGATCAGCTATCAAGTTTGCATGTGTTTTAATTAAGACTGTCAAATTAGGACTCAGTTATTTAACTGAGTTACCTATAAGATAATTAATCACATTAGTTATTAATCACTTGGATTAATCGTACAATTTATTTTGACCTCACAAGCTCTTATACCTTAACCGCTATAGGGTAAGTGATCAGATCAACGCGTACATCAGTACAAAAATGAGTAAAGAAACTCAGACTTGTGTGCTGGCCATACTTGCCAACCCTCCCGGATTTTCCGGGAGACTCCCGAAATTCAGCGCCTCTCCCGAAAACTTCCCGGAAGAAATTTTCTCCCGAAAATCTCCCAAAATTCAGCCTGAACTACAGGCCACGCCCCCTCCAGCTACTTTGCGGTCCTGAGTGGAGACAGCCTGTTTTCACGTCCGCTTTCCCACTATATAAACAGCTTGCCTGCCCAATCATGTTACAACATCTACGGATTTGAATAAAAAGCTGTACACACGAGACGAAGCAGAAGACTGAAGAAGTTACAGCCATGGCGACGCCGTCTGTAATAGAGTGATTCTATGTTGTCTGTTGCCATCTCCTGGTGAATGTTGGGTATAGCGTTATGGGGTTGCTTTTTGATTGGCCAACGATTTACGTGGTGTTGGGCACCTGACGGCAAGTGAGAGAGTCTGAAGCCCACAGTAAAGAGACATAAATTCATCACCTCGCCTGGTTATTGACTCCAACCCAATATATTACACCGTCGATGAGGAAAATGAAGAAATAAATGTCAGAACAAAGGTTACTCAAATAGTGAAAGGTAAGTGTTGTTGTTTTTTAGTAACCAGCAAGCAGTACAGTTAGTAGAACAACTGTGTTTTTATTACTGTGTATTTGATAGGTGCCGTCTGAAATTCAACTGTTTCTTTTATTCATATATATAATAAAATAAATATATATAGCTAGAATTCACTGAAAGTCAAGTATTTCATACATATATATATATATATATATATATATATATATATATAAAATACTCGAGTCTGTGAATTGTAGATGTAAATATACTCCTCCCCTCTTAACCATGCCCGCCGCCCCGACCACGCCCCCAACTAGGCCTCCGCCCCACCTCCGACCACGCCCCCAACCACGCCTCCGCCCCATGTCCGACCACACCCCCCCCATCCCGAAATCGGAGGTCTCAAGGTTGGCTAGTATGGCGCTGGCTGGAAAATGTATCTCCAAAATACAGCGAGAAAAGCTAAAACTGTAACCAAGTCTTGCGCAAATAAATGACAATCATTCATAAAAACCTTTTTTTTTTTTAATTCCTGGATGACATTCTGACAACAAAATTGCATTTATGTAAAAATATTGGAGTCTTTTCTTTAACAAATCACAATTATGCAAGCAAGTGATAACCTGTGCTTAATCATGATTAATCTAAATTCCACAATGTGATTAATCTGGTTAAAACATTTATTATTGGACAGTTATTGGTTTTAAAACATGCAAACTTTTCGTAGATGAGGCCCTAAATTGGCTGGGATATTGTGCGGTATTATAGCGTAAACAATGTTTACACCCAAAGAAAAATATACCTTCTCTACCCTCTAACATCCTGAAATCAGTTTCGTCATTTTTGCATAATCCTGCTAACCATCCAACAAACTACAATAACAAACGTTTTAGCCTTTTTTATTTTCTGTAAGAAAATGATGCCCTATTGTAATTTTAGGCCGCTTTGTCTGAATTTATCTCCGATTCAGACCCTCTTATACCGCCAGACAACATGTTACCACATTAAAACGTCAACATTGAACTTGGCCGCGGGCTAACACGTGCACGCGTTGGTCGCTTGTAACCAAAGTCCTCCCTTGACCCGGACGTCCAATTGAACCAACACCAGTTTAAAGTCCTGCTGACAGGAAGCGGGGAGCGAGAGGAGAAAGAGGATATGACATGAGGAGAAATCGGCTCCTTCTGTTCCTTGTCACTCCGGATTATTGAAGACTTAGCCAACATGCACCTGGGGGAATCAGTGTCTGTCCACCCGGGTCGCTCCCGTCTCGCGTCGAGACACACATTCCTTCCTTCCTTGTTTTCTTCCTCGACAAATGTGCGCTTATTCCCTTGTTTTTTCCCTCTCCTGGCATTGTTTTGCGTAAGCGTTTGGGCTCCAGCGGGTCATGTATGTCAGCCCGTGTATGTTTCCACATATGTGTACATATGTGAGCAGATGTTTGCTCGGGGGCGCTCTGGCGCTCTGTCCGTCCCTGCTAGCTCAATGGAAATATGAGACAAACTTGGTACCACAAAGGAACTTTGCACAGCGACGTATTCAGCACACATCTGAATAAGCCATCACTGCATCAAGATGTCCTCCTTTTTTTAGGAGGGAGGAATGAGGGTGTGGGGGGCTTACTATTCATTACATGACAATTTATTATAATATTCATTATTTCTACGTGTCCACAGAGGAGGAAAAATACATCTGTTAATAGCAGCAGTTCCTTGATAATGTCCCCGCAGAATGTGCTCCCCCCCCACCATCGTCTCATATTAATAAGTCCTCGAAACAGGGTTGTAGTTATTACAGTTATTTATACATTTTCCTCCACAAAGCCAGCCTCGCACACCTCACTGAGCACCAAATATGTTTTTGTCAAACTCTTTAATGGTAATTCAATGAACCGTGACCTTTGGATGACAATTAATGCCAAATGTATTCATTTGTTACGGGCTCCTTTTACCTCGCATTGCATTTTCTCTCGCCGCCGTGCGAGTTGTGTTCAAATGAGCTCTTCGTCATTAGCCTCAGCAGGACAAAGGCCTCGCCGTCCACGTCGGGGCGACTGCATTGGGGAAAGTCAACTTTAAATTTCTAATGAATTTGTTTATGACGAGCCAGGGGCTATTAACTGCCTCTTCGTGATGAGCGACTTGGATTTAAAAAATGTGTTACGAGGGTATAAACAATTTAAAGCCGCTTCATGAACAAATGGGCTTGTATTGATTATTTTACAAGCACGATTGAACCAAAGGAAATGTGTCCCTCTAAGCTCTTAGAAGTCTGGAATGGATGCTTTTTTTAGACAGACGTCACAAGATCGCAGAAATATTCTGTTTCCGCCCGTTGCGAATGTTTCCAGTCTATCATGCATCCCCCCCTTACTGGGATCAGTGGGGCCATCACGCGCGCACCTTTGATGTCTCCCAGAGTTAAGCTGGTTTTGAAGTCAGATTAGTGAATTGTAAACACCCCTTTTAGACCCTCAGACTCTCGGTGCATAGTGTGGAGGGCGAGAAGGAATTGTGGGATTAACCCGTACACTACAGCTGAAAGGTTAGCGCATCTAGAGCCGTGGTACGTATTACGTTGAACAGACGGACAACAATTCACGTGTTGGTCCACGGGGCACTATTTTGACCAAAGTTTGTGAGCACAATAACAACTGCACACCTCATTCGAATGAAACTATGTACAGAGGACTGCCAAGTCTGAAAATAGTGGTGCATATCTAAAAAAATGCTGATTAATTTCAATTTTTCCATCGTCTCCCTATTTTGCACAAAACACTGCCACTTGCCAATCGATAGGACAAACAAACAGAACTACCGAGGAAACAATAACTCGGACAAACTGCCCCCTCGTAATGTTCTAACTTTCAATGCCAACAAAGCACACTGTAAAAAAATAAAAATCTCCACAATTTACGGTAAAATACTGGCAGCTGTGTTTGCCAGGAATTCACCGTAAAAAATACGGTCACGAGATGTAGGAAATTACAGTATGTTGAACTGTTTTTGCTAACTGTAAATTACTATGAAAAAAAATGATATATTGTTAACCTGGTAAACAAAAAACTATAGAATTTACAGTAAAATACTGGCAGCTGTGGTTCCCAGGAGTTCACTATAGAACAAGCCGGAGTACCGGAGGGAACCGACGCAGTCATTTTGGGAAAACATTCAAATTCCAGATAGTAAGACCCCAAGTCCGGCAACGCCTATGTTTCTGAGACATTTGAGCATTACATTAGCATTTTAACTTGAAAGTATTTGTACAACCTTTCACTGGACAACTCACAACATTCCGCAGCATGTTTCTTCAAGTGAACAATTAAAAACGAGCCTTAAATGCACCCTATCAGTTAAATAACTGTTTGCAAACAGTTACAACAGACTTGAACATGGAGCATGGTTCATTTCGATGCCGTTAACGATGAAGCAAGTAAAGGTAACTGATATCAATGTCTGAAACCACTTGCCAGAAAAACACAAGAAAACATGTTAGCCAAAAGTTAACTCGGCTAATGCTTTAGTACAAAGCCCTAAAATTAACAAATTAGGTTATGCTGTACATTTAAATGTACTATATGCAAAATCTTTAAGACAGAATACCATTTGTTCATCCATTCTCAACTACTTGTCCCTCTCGAGGTTGCAGGGGTGATTGCATTCAGGCATTCATTCACACACTAGGGCCAATTTAGTGTTGCCAATCAACCTATCCCCAGGTGCATGTCTTTGGAGGTGGGAGGAAGCTGGAGTACCCGGAGTGAACCCACGCATTCACAGGGGAACATGCAAACTCCACACAGAAAGACCTCGAGCTTGGGGATCGATGCAGGGCCTTCTTATTGTGAGGCACCAGCACTAACCCCATACCACCGTGGTGCCTTGAGACGGACTAATACTGTACATTTTAGAGTAATTGCATGCTTGCGTGTGACATCACAGTATTTGCAAATGCAATTTTTCATTTTTTTCAAAGTAAAGTCATGTGTTTTCTTCGTATTATAACCATAGTAATTTAGGTTATATACTGTTTTGTGGTTTGCAGGAATCCACTGTAAAAAGTATAAAAAAAGCTAACCAACATCCGACAAACGTAGAAAATAATATTGTGCTGAGTTGCAGGTCATTTCCTCCTTTACTCGGGGCGTTTGCGTGCTTTTCACCCTACGGTGGCGGTCCTCAGGGCGCTGAGAGTGGTCGGCGGCGCGTTGGAGTGTTTGGTCATTTTGCTATAGAGCCATTTCATGAAAGGAATCTTAATTTTTGTTATGCGGGATTCATTTGTGGCATATTGAATACAAGCCTGATCGTGTTACCGCTAATAGTTATATATGTCTTGTGTTTGTTTAATGTTTTAGTCGTTCCCTGCTGAATATCAGGTCCCACCCATGACTCCTTAATTTGCATAAATGCAGCAACACCCGGACACTTGGGTGCGTTTGTTACAAACCTTGAGGAAAACACCAGTAGAAGAGGACACAAAATAGAAAATTAGGGCTTACCTTACTTTTTCCGTTTTCCTATAGGTTCTAACTCAATTTTTCTCCCCTCAAGTGTGCCCCTGATTTTAAAGATCGCATTTGGTTTGAGTCTTTTAATTTTTTTCCATCTAAACTACAACCAAAACCTTTTTTCATCGAAGAGAGAATCATTCACATAATGTAAATTACACTCCTCTTGCTTGGTTTCTTCTATTTTGCGCAAGTACATTAGACTGAAGAGGTCCATACTTTCTTCATACTACCATCATTTGGATATGTAAGCAGGTTAACCGCTTCTTTATTGTATTGCTACAACCTGCAACAATGCATCTGGCAGACAAATTCTGCGTGAAAATATCATGATTCGGTATTAAGATGCTACCAAACATGTATGGCCTGATTTACTAAGATTCAAATATCAAGCGCTAGAGGCTCATAAAAAATACAATGTTGTGTACTAGCAGTAGGCATGTTGCATGTGATCTACCAACACTGTGTGTGCAATTGAAAAGTGGTGCAGGCCGCATTATTTAAATGAAGATTTTGTGTGCGTACGGGATTTTACCATGGAGACACTTGATCATTTTTTCTTCACATTCCTGTTGTCATGATCCTACCTGTGTGCGATGTGTTGAACCAGCAACACACATTTATAATCTGTAATTTTTTCAATCGCAATCTAGACAACAAAAACATATGCACATTTTCTAACACTTTTCTTTCACTTTCACGTTCTGTGCACGAGGCTGTGAATCGCATCATCAGCGCCTTCGTCTGTCTGGAATGTCTCAAACGCAAGAAAATGCACAATGAAAGACGTATTTTCATATAAAAGATATATTATAGTAATATATTTCCTAAATAATAAATAAAGAAACAATATTAAAAAAAATGCCAGCAGACACCAAAACGCATCAAATTAATTTGTTTTAATCAGCTCCATAATTCATCCAGAAGCAATATAATTAAAAAAGGAAATTGCTGGATAGACGATAAGTCTAAACAGTTTTATTTCCGACCATCCAAAAATTTCGACACACACACACACGTATGATGGAGGATTCTCTGTCCAACATCTGTCGTTGCAGCATGAGCAACTTCTTTTTCACAGCCGTGTGCGTCTGTGGCTGCGTTTCTATTACACCTGAAATGCGCAAAACCTAAATAAAGCAATAAAAAACTGGTAAAAAGTCTGCGGGCTATAGAGCGTTTTCCGTTCGGGTTCCAGTACTCTGGAATGCCCTCCCGGTAACAGTTCGATATGCTACCTCAGTAGAAGCATTTAAATCTCACCTTCAAACTCATTTGTATACTCTAGCCTTTAAATAGACTCCCTTTTTAGACCAGTTGATCTGCCGCTTCTTTTATTTTTCTCCTCTGTTCCCCCCTCCCTTGTGGAGGGGGTCCGGTCCGATGACCATGGATGAAGTACTGGCTGTCCAGAGTCGAGACCCAGGATGGACCGCTTGTCGGGACCCATGATGGACCGCTCGCCTGTGTATCGGTTGGGGACATCTCTACGCTGCTGATCCGCCTCCGCTTGGGATGGTTTCCTGTGGACGTCCTCTCGATGCTGTCTTGGATCTGCTTTGAACTGAACTCTCGCGGGTGTGTTGGAGCCACTATGGATTGAACTTTCACAGTATCATGTTAGACCCGCTCGACATCCATTGCTTTCGGTCCCCTAGAGGGGAGGTTGCCCACATTTGAGGTCCTCTCCAAGGTTTCTCATAATCATCATTGTCACTGGCGTCCCACTGGGTGTGAATTCTCCCTGCCCACTGGGTGTGAATTTTTCTTGCCCTTATGTGGGTTCTTCCGAGGATGTCGTAGTCGTAATGGTTTGTACAGTCCTTTGAGACATTTGTGATTTAGGGCTATATAAATAAACATTGATTGATTGATTGATAATGAAAACACCCGTATTTCGAAAAACCTCTCAAATATCGCTAAAACATTTTTTTTCCAATAATAGTGTTTCACAAAAGCAATATGGAAACACTTTTTTTGCGTTTAGAGAGCTCCTAAACACCGAACTGACGCACAACACCTTATAATGAAAACACGTAGAAGTCGTAAATGCACTTTATCGAAATTTTTGAAATAACGCTTTATTTGGCGAAAAACTGCGATGTCAGGTAGCACGTCCTTCTGACATGTGCTAAATAAAACACAAAATAGTGCTCCCAAAACGGTCTTGAGTGTTGATTAATCACGTTAAGCTTTACATATTCTCCCACCATTGTGGGCGTTTTGATGATGAAGCATATATTTTGCATGATAACGAAGACGCCAAATGTATTATTCTGCTCACTTAACTGACGGAGAATCCTTTTTGCACACATTGAGTAGATCAGCTTGCGTGTGCTATGAAGTTTGCGTGTGTTTTAGTACATGCAAACCGGTAATAAATCGGGCCCATACTACCTAATATGAAAAACACCCTATTGTTATTTTCAAAATAAAGCAAGCCCGCCCACATTTGGATGCTAAAAGTGGGTGATCCAAAATGTGCAAAAAATTGATTGAAAATCGTCCTAAAATCACAACATTGTCTATTTTTGGGGCAATTTTACTTGTAGACATTGTTTTTAGGTTCAGAACTATGAATTAAGTGCCAATTAGGGTCTCTTTAACTGACCCTTCCTATTAAATACAAATAGAATATGTTTAATTGTTTCTTTACTCCCCCCAGAGTCAAAACATAAACTTTGACGTTATATTACGTTGTCCTCTACATACCAAACGTTATGATACCCATAACTGATGCTGTGTTGTGTTAGGTGTTGATATCTTGTTATTTTATATACTTTACTATTTTTAATTAATTCTCTTTACTACCTTGTTCGTATCAGAGTAAAGATAGGATTTATGGGACTCTGAAGGGAGCCCGATCTTGAAGAGCGGATCCTTTTAACAAAAACGTTCAAAACTTCCGCATTTTTATGAACACAGACACGCTGAATAGATTTGGCTTCTTGTTTTCTGCACACAAGAGACACATTCCTCTACGCACACGTTTAGTAGATCAGCTTTGCATGTGCTATCAAGATTGCACATGTTTTAATTAGGGCTGTCAATGTTGTTGCATGTGTTTAATAAAAATAAATAATCAGGTTATCAAATATGAAAGATTATTCACTTCTGAGTTAAGCCTTAACCCGGAAGACACAACATCGTGATGAGGGGCGGCCCATTTCACTTCAAAACAGAACTTTTGATGAAACGAACGTAACTTGTTGGTATTGCAGCATCAAAAGTTTTAATCACCGGTACATACAGTACATCAAGTTTAAAATACCATCTTAAAGTGAAAAACGTACTCGCCGACAGTGTTGTCAATCTTCTTGGCCACTTTTTTTTGGTAAACAGATACTAACGACAAATCTAATGAATTTTCCAGGGAATATTGGTGACTTTTTTGTGTCTTGGAGAAACCAAGAAGCAGTCACCGTCCGCAATATGCTGGTTACATCCACAACAATCATAGGAGAGGAGAACACTATGCTGGCAAAGTTTACTGATTCAATGACGTCAACAAAAGTACCACACTTAAAGGCCTACTGAAACCCACTACTACCGACCCCGCAGGCTGATAGTTTATATATCAATGATGAAATATTAACATTGCAACACATGCCAAAACGGCCGGTTTAGTTTACTAAATTGCAATTTTAAATTTGGCGCGGAAGTATCGTGCTAAAACATTGCTGTATGATGACGCGTGTGCCTGACGTCACGCATTGTAGAGGACATGTTGTTCCAGCACCATTCCCAGCTATAAGTCGCCTGTTTTCATCGCTTAATTCCACAGTATTATGGACATGTGTGTTGCTGAATCTTTTGCAATTTGTTTAATGAATAATGGAGACGTCAAAGAAGAAAGCTGTAGGTGGGAAGCGGTGTATTGCGGCTGCCTTTAGCAACATAAAAACAGCCGGTGTTTCATTGTTTACATTCCCGAAAGATGACGGTGAAGCTTTACTATAGAACAGAGATGTCAAGCGAACACGGTTGGATTGGACCACACACACAAAGTACAGTGTAATATGCAGCGACCATTTCGAAAGATCGTGTTTCGAAGAGGGTCCCTTACAAAGGGCAGAGATGGGCATCGCCACCACCCGTCGACTGGTGCTGAAGAAAGGTGCGGGGCCGACCTTCAGGTTGTACAGGTACGACCATATCATCTCACTAAAACACTGGTAACACAACAAGCAGATAAGGGATTTTCCAGAATTATCCTTGTAAATGTGTCTAATAACATCTGAATCGCTCCCACTGTATAGTCTTTTTTTTTTCTAGTCCTTCACTGTCACTTTCCTCACCCACAAATCTTTCATCCTTGCTCGAATTAATGGGGAAATCGTCGCTTTCTCAGTCCGAATCGCTCTCGCTGCTGGTGCCCATGATTGTAAACAATGTTCAGATATGAGGAGCTCCACAACCCGTGACGTCACGCGCGCATCGTCTGCTACTTCCGGTAAAGGCAGGGCTTTTTTATTAGCGACCAAAAGTTGCAAACTTTATCGTCGATGTTTTCTACTAAATCCTTTCAGCAAAAATATAGCAATATCGCAAAATGATGAAGTATGACACATAGAATGGACCTGCTATCCCCGTTTAAATAAGAAAATCTCATTTCAGTAGGCCTTTAAGAAGTTTAACACATGCCCTGGCTGAACGGACAGCATGCAGGACATCTAACATCTGTGGAGACCAAGTCCTGCAAGAAGATGTCATTCATATCACCACAGCTGACCTGTCTTGCAATACCTTGAAGAGGCACAATTCCAACAAATAGGTTAAGAACCCCTACTTTAATGGCAATCATTTACATTGCATCATAAGCACTTCTTTACCATCTATTGCCTGATCTTGTCAGAGTGTACACTGCTAATTGCAGAAGCTTACTCACCACAAAGTTGTTGGGCAAACATAAAACATGTTTTCCCCTTTTGTTAACATTTCCACTTTGGCAAACGTTATACTACTTTCTGTATTTTGCCCTCAGAATGTTCTGGAGACAGCCAGATTGAAGCAGACAGTGTGTCTGACACACACACACACACACACACACACACACACACACACACACACACACACACACACACACACACACACACACACACACACACACACACACATTCTTATATTTCTTACCTTCTTGAGACCTCAAAAAAATGCCCACCTCTTTAGGACCACCCTTTCTAGATATATAAAGACTAGTATTTACAACATTGATAATACATACATACTATGCAGATAAAAAAAGGTAAGCTTTAAGTAATTATTATTTACTTTTTTAAATGAATTGTAATTGGTTTTTAATCTTCATTATTTACTAAGTTATTACAGTATGTCTCTATGTACATATTATAATTTTTTTTTTGAAACATTTTGGCCAAAGGGGGTGCATTTCAACTTCTTACACACACTTGTTATTACATATGTTGGCCAAAGGGGGAGCACTTTAAATTTTTACACACTTGTTATTTCATATGTTGACCAGAGCGGAATAACTTTTAAAACCGACACACGTTCAATTTGAAATATCCCTCCTTTTTGGGACCACCCTCATTTTGACAGATTTCAACACCAGGGGTGCAAATGAGATCTTTTTTTTTTTGCTTTTTTGTAATGTGCTTAAGACCGATGACAAACGAGTCACGGACCACAGATGGCCCCTGTGCCGCACTTCGGGCAACCCATCTGTAGAAGCTAACTGTTAATGGCCACTATAGTCTTAGTACAGTAGTGTATTTATTCATCCTACGTTCACATATGGGACGCGGGTTGTCTTACGTCAGCACCGGAAGTCGTAAAATCAGCTGTTCCCCTGGCGTTTTTTTTTTAGGGTTTTAAATAGAGAAGTCCTTCTTCAGCTGCCGTATTGTCTTATCATTTATTGCTGCCTTTGCACCTGTCTTTTGTATGCCCATTAAAAAAAAAAAAAAATTCGACTTTGGAGCTATGTTCACGGACTCTAGTGTTTGGCTCTCTACCAGATGCAATGGTTTTCCGTATTAGGACCATGACTTTGGTCCTAACTACAAATTTCCATATGAGTTGGGAAATTGTGTTAGATGTAAATATAAATGGAATACAATGATTTGCAAATCTTTTTCAACCCAAATTCAATTGAATGAACTGCAAAGACAAGATATTTGATGTTCAAACTCATAAACTTTAATTTTTTTTTTGCAAATAATAACTAACTGTTAATTTCATGGCTACAACACGTGCCAAAGTAGTTGGGAAAGGGCATGTTCACCACTGTGTTACATAACCTTTTCTTTTAACAACACTCAATAAACATTTGGGAACTGAGGAAACTAATTGTTGAAGCTTTGAAAGTGGAATTCATTCCCATTCTTGTTAGAGCTTCAGTCGTTCAACAGTCTGTCGTATTTTACGCTTCATAATGCGCCACACATTTTCGATGGGAGACAGGTCTGGACTGCAGGCAGGCCAGGAAAGTACCCGCACTCTTTTTTTACGAAGCCACGCTGTTTTAACACGTGCTGAATGTGGCTTGGGATTGTCTTGCTGAAATAAGCAGGGGCGTCCATGAAAAACATGGCGCTTAAATGGCAGCATATGTTGTTCCAAAACCTGTATGTACCTTTCAGCATTAATGGTGCCTTCACAAATGTGTAAGTTACCCATGCCTTGGGCACTAATGCACCCCCATACCATCACAGATGCTGACTTTTGACTCTTTGCGTCCATAACAGTCTGGATGTTTCGCTTCCCCTTTAGTCCGGATGACAAGATGTCAAATATTTCCAAACACAATTTGAAATGTGGACTCGTCAGACCACAAAATACTTTTCCACTTTGCATCAGTCCATTTTAGATGATCTCAGGCCCAGAGAAGCCAGCGGCGTTTCTCGATGTAGTTGATAAATGGCTTTCGCTTTGCATAGTAGAGCTTTAACTTGTACTTACAGATGTAGCGACGGACTGTATTTCGCGACAGTGGTTTTCTGAAGTGTTCCCGTGCCCATGTGGTGATATCCTTTAGAGATTGATGTCGGTTTTTAATACAGTGCCGTCTGAGGGATCGAAGGTCTCGGTCATTCAATGTTGGTTTCCGGCCATGCCGCTTACGTGGAGGGATTTCTCCAGATTCTCTGAACCTTTTGATGATATTATGGACCGTAGATGTTGAAATCCCTAAATTCCTTGCATTTGCACTTTGAGAAACGTTGTTCTTAAACTGTTTGACTATTTGCTCACGCAGTTGTGGACAAAGGGGTGTACCTCACCCCATCCTTTCTTGTGAAAGACTGAGCATTTCTTGGAAAGCTGTTTTTACACCCAATCATGGCACCCACCTGTTCCCAATTAGCCTGCACACCTGTGGGATGTTCCAAATAAGTGTTTGATGAGCATTCCTCAACTTTATCAGTTTTATGGCCACCTTTCCCAACTTCTTTGTCACGTTTTGCTGGCATCAAATTCTAAAGTTGATGATTTGCAAAAAAAAAAAAAAGTTTATCCGTTTGAACATCAAATATGTTGTCTTTGTAGCATATTCAACTGAATACGGGTTGAAAATTATTTGCAAATCATTGTATTCCGTTTATATTTACATCTAACACAATTTCCCAACTTATATGGAAACAGGGTTTGTAGTTCACCGGTCCTCATAATGGAGGTACTTTTCCTTGTTGACGTCTCAAAAAGAGTATAAATACAAGAACACACACACACGTTTGGTATAGACGCACGTGTGCATGCAATGGGGGGAGCGGGCAGTGTTTTTCAGGCCGAGAAGCCCGTCTGTCTCTTTCACATTCCATTAGTTCCTGGAGCTACATCAGAGGGCAGAGGGAGCACGCAGGCATTCCTGCAAGACGCAGATGCCAGGATCAAAAAGTCTGACTTAGTCCTGTACACAGCGGGGCGAGGGGGGGGGGAAGATTTACAAGTTTGACCAAACCACAGTGCAGTGTCGGTTAGTCGCAAAGCAGGAACAGCGATTTCCCCATTCTCCTGTGAGACAGTGAATGCCCCGTGTGATGATGTGTTGTGTTTACTCTTCTGGGGTCGCCATCTTTACTCACGTCTATGCCGCTGCTGCCAGGCTTGATGGGAAACTGTGCACCATGCTGCCTGCATCTTGTGCCGTGTTTCAGTTATTAAAAGGCACAGGACCAGATGGCATGTGTGCACGTATGTGTGTGTGTGTGTGTGTCTCTCTCTCGTTCTCTTTCTCTCTCTCTTTTTCTGTGTATGTGTGTGTCTCCAGGTCTACGCTTTGGCTCCGGGCTCTTCCAGAACTGGCACAAGCCCAACTGGGTCATCCATGCAAAGACTCCCTCTCTTCCTCTCTTTCAGTCCCCATCACCAAGACCGCATCTGTGTATGCTTTTATATGGGCAATGTGTATGTGTGTGTATGTGTGTGTGTGTGTGTGTGTGTGTGTGGTGAAGAATGCTCTAGAAGGGATGGAGATGCGACGCAGCGTGCGTCCACTCCTTGACCAAACATGTTCAGCATCTGACAATCTCTCCTGGGCCTGTCCGTGCGTGTTTTTGTTTTCATCTCGTCTTCCTCTCATCGCAAGCCAGGTGAACTCTCAGTCAAGCTTTTACTTTCACTTTGGGGCGAGAGGAAGAAAGGAGCAGTGGGATTAGAAACGGTAGAAGTGCGCACAGACGTATACACTGCATGGGACGCAGTCCTTCAGTGCGGGAATGAGACAAAAGGAATGAGGACGGAAGGAAGTGCCACAGGCCCTCTGGAGCTGTCAAGACAGCCGTGGGATGTGATTTTAAAGTATTTTTTTTTTTGTGAAGACTTTTTGATCTTTGCTCACAACTCATACATGTAACGTAATGCTGAATGAACACGAGAGGCCGGGACTGTAGCTCTGAGCAACACTCTTCTATCTATCATAATTTGTGGAGATCAGCACTAAAGTCAGTGTTAGAATTTGACCTGCAGGAGTTCCTTCTTCTCTTTGCTTCTAGCAATGCTTTCACTCCACGTCAACTACAAAATACACGAAATATATAAATATTTTTTTATTTAGAAAGGAGTCGTGCTCCTGATGTGCTGTAAATTGTTGCCGCAAAGATCATAAAACTATAATATTTTCACCAGTCACAAAATTAGGTACGACTGCAGGAGATAAAAGGATTCTGTACAATAAATGAGAACTCAGAATTTTACTTTTTGAAGTTAAACCTTATGTTAAAATAATTTATGATAAGACTGATTTAGAGTAAATATCATAAATGAGTGGTCAGAAGATATGAGTATGACTAAGGGAGAAAGAAACAAATGCCCCGACTTTCTTTTCTCAATTAGAAACATAGAATATTACGAATACCACAAAAAAATTGGCGACAAGAACATATGTCAATACTAAAATATAACGTGTAATATATTTTTTAATCTCATTTTTTTTAACCTTATTTTGGGATTGCCGCCCCAAAAAAATGCATAACTTATACTGCTTTCCCAATATGTACGGCGACCTTGAGAGCTTTGAAAGGCGTCTTCCAAAATAAAAAACACTCTCTCTCTCTCTTTCTCTCTCTCTCTATATATAGATAGATAGTATTAGTAGACAAACCCCGTTTCCGTATGAGTTGGGAAATTGTGTTAGATGTAAATATAAACTGAATACAATGATTTACAAATCCGTTTCAACCAATATTCAGTTGAATATGCTACAAAAACAACATATTTGATGTTCAAACTCATAAACATTTTTTTTGTGTGCAAATAATCATTAACTTTAGAATTTGATGCCAGCAACACGTGACAAAGAAGTTGGGAAAGGTGGCAATGAATACTGATAAAGTTGAGGAATGCTCATCAAACACTTATTTGGAACATCCCACATGTGTGCAAGCTAATTGGGAACAGTTGGGTGACATGATTGGGTATAAAAGCAGCTTCCATGAAATGCTAAGTAATTCACGAACAAGGATGGGGCGAGGGTCACCAATTTGTAAGCAAATTGTCGAACAGTTTAAGAACAACATTTCTCAACGAGTTATTGCAAGGAATTTAGGGATTTTACCATCTACGGTCCATAAAATCGTCAAAAGGTTCAGAGAATCGGGAGAAATCACTGCACGTAAGCCATGATATTACGGACCTTTGATCCCTCAGGCGGTACTACATCAAAAAGCGACATCAGTGTGTAAAGGATATCACCACATGGGCTCAGGAACACTTCATAAAACCACTGTCAGTAACCACAGTTGGTCGCTACATCTGTAAGTGCAAGTTAAAACTCTAGGCAAAGCAAAAGCCATTTATCAACAACACCCAGGAACGCCGCCGGCTTCGCTGGGCCCGAACTCATATGAGATGGACTGATGCAAAGTGGAAAAGTGTTCTGTGGTCTGACGAGTCCACATTTCAAATTGTATTTGGAAACTGTAGACGTGGTGTCCTCCGGAACAAAGAAGAAAATAACGATCCGGATTGTTCTAGGCGCAAAGTTTAAAAGCCAGCAACTGTGATGGTATGGGGGTGTATTAGTGCCCAAGGCATGGGTAACTTACACATCTGTGAAGGCACCATTAATGCTGAATGGTCCATACAGGTTTTGGAGAAACATATGTTGTCATCCAAGCAATGTTAACATGGATGCCGCTGCTTATTTCAGCAAAACAATGCCAATCCACGTGTTACAACAGAGTGGCTTCGTAGTAAAAGTGTGCGGGTACTTTCCTGGCCCACCTGTAGTCCAGACATGTGTCCCATCGAAAATGTGTGGCGCATTATGAAGCGTAAAATATGACAACAAGACCCTGGACTATTGAACAACTTAAGCTGTACATCAAGCAAGAATGGTAAAGAATTCCACTTTCAAAGCTTCAACAATTAGTTTCCTCAATTCCCAAACGTTTACTGAGTGTTGTTAAAAGAAAATGTGATGTAACACAGTAGTGAACATGCTCTCTCCCAACTACTTTGGCACGTGTTTCAGCAATAAAATTCCAAGTTAATTATTATTTGCAAAAAAAAAAAAGTTTATGAGTTTGAACATCAAATATGTTGTCTTTGTAGTGCATTCAATTGAATATGGGTTGGAAAGGATTTGAAAATCATTGTATTCTGTTTTTATTTACCTCTAACTTCATTTCCCAACTCATATGGAAATGGGGTTTGTAAATACTGCATATACAAACATAAATAGAAACATATATACTATATATATAGTATATGTACATATTAATTTATATATATAAAAATACATGTGCATATCATATATATATAAAAATACATGTGCATATCATATATATATATATATATATATATATATATATATATATATATATATATATTTTTTTTTTTTTATCAGATTAAAATAAATGTATTATTATTGAAAACAACCTAAAGTATGTATGTATATATTTATGAGAAGGTATCGGACACCTCAGTCTCTTTAGACACATCCTCGCTCATCCAGGCAGACTGGACACTGGCCGAGTTAGCGGGCGGCCGAGAGTGGAGTCGGCTCTTTTGGTTGCTTTGTTGGGTCTGCTCCTGTCTCTGGCCATGCTCTCTCCACCTCAGCAGACGATGGCGTGGAACAGCGCGGAAGCCACCACAGTGTATATGTTTATTTTACTTTTTATTCATAGCTGTTCAGGGTGTACCACGTCTTCCGCCCGAATGCAGCTGAGATAGGCTCCGGCACCCCCCGCGACCCCAAAAAAGGAACAAGCGGTAGGAAATAGATGGATAGATGTAGAAGTGGCTGGTTGCATCAGCTCTGCTTTTTTAATGTCTTTAATATCCTTTGTGTTCTTTGAGGGGCAGCAGGGTGGAAGAAGGGTTAGTGCGTCTGCCTCACAGTATGAAGGTCCTGAGTAGTCCTGAGTTCAATCCCGGGCTCGGGGTCTTTCTGTGTGGCGTTAGCATGTTCTTTCTGTGACTGCGTGGGTTCCCTTCAGGTACTCCGGCTTCCTCCCACCTCCAAAGACATGCACCTGGGGATAGGTTGATTGGCAACATTAAATTGGCCCTAGTGTGTGAATGTGAGTGTGAATGTTGTCTGTCTATCTGTGTTGGGCCTGCGATGAGGTGAGGACTTGTCCAGGGTGTACCCCGCCTACCACCCGAATGCAGCTGAGATAGACTTCAGCGACCCCCCGTGACCCCAAAAGGGACAAGCGGTAGGAAATGGAAGGATGGATGTGTTCTTTCATGTGTGCTATGGCTATGAGTTGTTTTTTTCCCTTGGCCTCAGTCTGGACCCCCTCTCCAGGGGCCCATGCTTAGACCGATTTTTTTTTTCTCTATTTCATCCATTCAAAAATGTCAGGTTAATTTTTATACTTAGCAAACTCATCCCGTAGGCTGGATAAAACCTATTTGTGGGCCTGATCTGTACTTTTGACAGCCTTGGACCAGAGGATCACAAATTGGCAATTTTATATGCATTAGTGTTACACCTGTGTCAGCGCTGGTTTTACCCTACACTGTCCGTCTTCTAACGAGCACATTAGTCCTCAGAGCTCCTTGATGACATTAAATGATGACTTGTCTCTCGGGGCTTTAAACAGTTTGGTTTTCAGTGTGTCCACACACGCTATCCCTTTGTCTGTCACTCTCTCTTATTTTGGTTCCCTCTCCTGCTCAGCTTGCTCACTTTCCCGTTTAATGATGGTAATTTTCTTCGCAGGTCCGAGTGCGAGCTGATGTGGCCACGCTCTCGGCACCCCCCGCTGTTCCTGACGAGGCCTGGTGGGAAATTACCCGGCACCCTCTCCAGTAACTCGCTGTTTAGTTGTAATAAGCCGGTAAGGCCCCGCGTGCATCTACACACACACACACACACACACACACACACACACACACGCACACACACACACACACACACACACACACACACACACACACACACACACACACACACACACACACACACACACACACACACACACACATTTCTGATTGTGTGCATTAATTACACTGTGTCTGATCACCACAGTGACCACAGCTGTGCAGGCAACGCCTCGCTTTCCGGGTCACTCGGGTCATCAACTCCACCATAAGAGCTAACAGCAGACACAATAATGAGTGTCATCCCTACCACACACACACACGCACGCACGCAGACACACACACACACACACACCAGTAACACACTCTATTCCTGTCCATCCATCACTCTCCCGCCTCCACCGTGCATGGCCGCTGTGACGCGGGCAAAGCCACAAGGGCCCGCCAGGGTGCCACCACCGGGGGAGTGGATGTTGATGGAGAGTTTAGAGGGTGGGCCAGCCCCTGTCGCTTTGGTGTGTCACCTCTGCAGTGCCGCTGTCACCAACAAATGGAGCTGTGAGTGGAACCCTGGGAAGAGGATCCTGCTGAGGTACTGTTTGAATCAGCTTGCAGCCAGTAGACAACCGCAGGTTCTGTTTGATCAACATCACTGGATATTGTCAGTATGCGTGGCTGTGTGTGTGAGTGCGTGTGTGTGTGTGTGTGTGTGTGTGTGTGTGTGTGTGTGTCCACGGTCAACCTAACAACAATTGACCATCAACTGTCAATGCATTTATCATAAGTGGGTTGCTTGTGCTAAAAAATGTAATACCAGTACAAGTATAGTGATGTCCAGCCTAACATTCTTTGGGTTACTAGAAAAAAAGTGCGATATGAATCTAATCCGTTATCATTATTAATATTGTAGATTTCATTTGGGGTTTTGGCAGGTTATACAAAAAAGTTTTTTTTTTTTTTCTTAAGCTGCGACAACCATTTGAAAGCTTTTGGAACCCTAATGTCGCGTGGGGGTCGCATGTTACTGCAAGAGTCATTCTCCCAGGATGCAGACGGACCAAAACTAAACAGAACACGATCCGTGCAACGGATCATGACACCCAAAAGGGAGGTCTGACTTTAAAAAATAAAGCATTGGTGTAATTGGTCTTCGTCCTCAAAATTGACAGGGATATGAAGACTTTTTAAGATGTAAAAATATCCACTACATTAAAAAAAAAAATCTATACACTACATATCTGTAAATTTAATGTATAAAACACCTGTATATACATGTTGTTTTTCTTTTTAAAAATATTAAATTTGGCTAATGTGAATAATAATGAGTTTAACTATTTGTGTCATAAGGTGTTTTAAGTGAAAAAATAAGGCATTTTTTGGATGCAAAAGGAGTGAAAAGCAGGTTTGAAATGAGTCCAAATTGGTTTAATCAGCTTTTTAATTAAGAGATTCAGTGCAATTCTACCATATTCATACCCATTCCTCAAAATCTAAGTATTATTGATGAATTCACACCTAAAAGAAAAGTGCAGAGCTTCTTCATCGGGTACCCCTTGCATAATTTGATACAATCCGACAAAAAAGTCTGCCCTTTAAAGCTGATAACGCTCAGTTTTTGTTGGTTAACTTAACAATATTGTTATGATTGTGTCCGTACATCTGCATTACATCTACTGATAAAAAGTGTGCATTTGAAAAAACAAGCATATCATGGAAAAGCCAAGAAAAGGGAGTGCAATAGTCTGCATGAAAGCTTCAATTATGGTACCCACATGGTCATCGTCCACATGATTGTGTGTGAACAAACTACACAATGTGTTTAGGTTGCATGACATCACTTCGATGATGCAATGTAATTCTGATTCTGCCCTGCCATGAGCGAGCTCTGCTTTATTATCATAGAGTATGGAGGCCATATACTTCCCTGCATGTCTGTGGACATCCTCCAAGAGGAGCTCAATGTAACTAATGGATAACGGTCAGCATCAGCCCCGTCATAGCGCCCCTGGCTGACTGGATGTGGGCAAAATAGCCAGGACTTAACCAAACTGGTGTGACTGAAGACGGTCTGAGATGGCAGAATCAGCCCTATACACACACACGCACGCACGCACGCACGTACGCACGCCCGCCCGCACACACACACACACACACACACACACACACACACACACACACACACACTAGAGCCAGGGGCCAGAATGCTGACAGTAAATAAAACCAGGGACCCTCCGTAATTAGCTCATTCCCTTGGGGGGAAACAGGAAAAGTGTGTCAGTCTCTCCCTCATGTTGGCTACTACTCTATCAATGTGATCAGGGAAGCCAAGGAACACTGTAAGAAAAGCCTATAGAGGGACAGAATTTCCCGCTATTCAGAATATGTATTTATGTATCTGTACAACACTGTGTGAGTGATACATTATATGTATGTGCTGCTGACCTCTACTTTTTCTTACTTTTCTTCCTGTCACAAACTTCTCCATCTCTGTTATAAGAAACTCTGTTTCTCCACACTATATGTTTCTACTTTGTAGTAATCAATCCTTTAATCTTTTAATCAATCAATCAATCAATCAATCAATCAATCAATTAATCAATCAATGCTTATTTATACAGCCCTAAATCACAAGTGTCTCAAAGGGCTGCACAAGCTACAATGACATCCGCGGTACAGAGCCCACATAAGGGCAAGGAAAAACTCACCCCAGTGGGACGTTGGTGACAATGACTATGAGAAACCTTGGAGAGGACCGCATATGTAGGCAAACCCCCCCCCCCTCTAGGGGAGACCGAAAGCAATGGATGTCGAGCGGGTCTAACAAGATATTGTGAAAGTCCAGTCCATTGTGGATCCAACATAACAGTGAGATAATAAATACACACGTGTTGCTGCACACTTACTACTTACTGGGTAATAGTTGAAAGTACACATGTGTTCCTGTGTTCTTACTACTCCTACCGTGTAGAAGGAAAGTAAGTACACTGTAAAAAAATTACCTTAAAAAATACGGCAATTAATTGTTAAATAGCAACAGTAAAACATTGGATAATCAACAGTACTTTATCACAGTAGTGAAAGAAGTGGATTCCTACAAACCAAGAAACGGTATATAACCAAAATTATTATGGTAATAATACATAGAAAACATATGACTTTACTGTGAAAATGTAAAAAGCTTGTACAATGTCGTTAATTGCAATACTGTATTGTCACAGCCATGCAAATACATTAAAATGTACGGTATTGTTCTGTATTAATTCAAGATTTTGCAAATTGCACATTTGAATTTACATCATACCTTAATTAATTGAGGGGTTTGTGTGAAAGCATTGGCTAATAAAATGTTTTTTTGTATTTTAGTGGCAATTTCTTTCAGACATGGAGGGGTTACACCTAGGTGCCTCATTGTAAACTGCATTGGAAATAAACATGCTGTGTGTTTAAGTTTGTTGACCTGGTTAAAAGCAGCTATTTAACAGAAATGGAGCATTTAATAATTTTTAATAGCTCACTTGAACAAACATGTTGTGAGTTGTCCAGTGAAAGGTTGTACAAAACTTTCAATTTAAAATTCATATCTACCGCTCACGTGTCTGAGACACACAGGGATTTTGCAGATACTAGTATTGGTAACAGGTCGACGCAGTGGTTAGCATTAATACCTCTCAGTAAAAAGGTCTTTAGTTCGTATCCCGGGCTAGGGACTTTCTGTGCAGAGTTTGCATGTCCTCCCCGTGACTGCGTGAATTATCTCCGGGTACTAGCTACGGTTTCTTTCCACCTCCAAAGACATACACCTGGAAATAGGCTAATTGACAACATTAAAATTGGCCCTAGTTCTTTTACGGTGAATTCCTGGCAACCACAGCTGCTGTACCGTAAATTCTGCAGAATTTTTTGTAGAGGCTAGCAATATATCAGTTTGTTTCATTGTAATTCACCGTAGGCAAAAACAGTTATTGAAGTGAAGTATATTTATATAGCGCTTTTTCTCTAGTGACTCAAAGCGCTTTACAAGGTGAAACCCAATATCTAATTTTTTTACATATAAACCAGTGTGGGTGGCACTGGGAGCAGGTGGGTAAAGTGTCTTGCCCAAGGACACAACGGCAGTGACTAGGATGGCGGAAGCGGGAATCGAACCTGCAACCCTCAAGTTGCTGACACGGCCGCTCTACCAACTGTAAATTTACCATATTCAACACCAACATACCGCAATGTCCGATACATCATGACTGTATTTGTTGCGGTGAATTCCGGGACACCACAGCTGCCGGTATTCTACCATAAATTGTGCAGATTTATTTTACAGTGTATACATAATTTCCTGCGTATTTACTACTACTTCGACTGGGTAGAACAGGCATCCTGTTGATTATATTGAGCACTGATGCCACCTGGCTGCAGGCTTGTGCATTACTATAAAATGAATAGTAGAGTGTACACACAAATAATGAAAATCTGTGACCGCAACCCCCCTGGAACCTAACTGCTTTCACTTACTTTACAGTGTATCATTAAAACAAATACATCACAACCAACGCCCGCTTCGAATACATACAATCCAATTTTATCTATATAATAGAAGCATCATGGATTTAAATTAAAGCCAGCGCTATTTTTTTTGTTGTACAGATACTCATTAAATTGAACATTGACAAGGTCAAGCCTGTCTTCCTTGGTGCATCACCGCCAATTAATCCAACCTGACTTCATTAGTGTGTAATTAAATAAAACAAAAGAGACCTCCATCCTATTGTTTTCCTGGGTTTGTGACCCTCGTCAGTCAGCCATTTAATGACAGACCATCCCAAGCTTCCCGGAATTGTTGTTTTTCTTTAAGCATTAATTTACTATTAACATTATGTAGGGTTTTTCTTTATAATTTTTTTTTGCGCCAAATTGCTCTGTAGAGAATGAATTTGGATTGTTGGGGCAAATGTTTTTCAAACGATGATGCAATTATTGGAGGCCATTAAAAGTCAGGTAAAGCCTGATAAAAGTGCACTACTGCCCCCTGGTGGTAGGTTTATCATCTAACCCTAAAGGAAGCCCCGAAATAAATTAACAATTAGCCTTTTTCTTAGAATGAAAACAAAATAAAACTGATTTTCATTGTTATTTTTATTATTTCATAAATTAAATTTATAAATAAACATTGATTTATTGATTGATTCAAACGGTATTTTATTTACAAAGGAATATATGGATGGCATGTAATGAAATTATAATAGTATAATATGGCAATATCATGTCAAATGTAATAATAATATCGTAATTGTACAGTAAGATCTTATAAAATGTAGTGCGTCAAGGTCCACATTATTTTGGTAAATAATAAAATAAAATTAAGGCTACAAAGTAATAATGTAGTAGTTATTTTAATTACTGCATTTGTATTTCATAGACGCTGAATAGCTGGATGGATACATTTAAATTATAGATACAATCAAATAATTATGTCAATTAAATTAAGGCTAAAATGTAATATGTATCTAATCATAAAATGTAGTATACAAATAGTAAACTATACTTTACCATGTTTTGTTATAATATACTATGTTATGCTATGTACTGTACTATGTTATACATACAATACTATATTAGGCTATTCTATACTGTTCTCTACTATAATAAATTATACTGTAATATATTGCACTATGCTACACTAAACTATATTATACTCTATTATGATATGTTAATCTGTACTATATTATTCTGTACTATGACTTGCTATACTATGTTATTATGTACTATACCAGGGGTAAGGAACCTATGGCTCTCGAGCCAGATGTGGCTCTCTGCATCTGATGATTGCATCTGGCTCTCAGGTAAATCTTAGCTGACATTGTTTAAGTAAGTAATGAATAATTCCACTGGTAATCAGAGTGTTAAAAATAACTTTCAAAATTTAAAATATTCTCATGCCTTTTAATCCACCCATCCGTTTTCTACCGCACCTGTTCAAGAAGTGCCATTAATGGTAAGAAGTATTTTATTCATTATTAGTTAGCAATGTTATTAACAAGAACAAGAGACTTATTTTACTCTAAAAACGTTGGTCATACTTAAAAATGCACGCATCTGGTTGTATTCGGTATTAAAAAATATTATATGGCTCTCACGGAAATACATTTTAAATAATTTGGTTTCATGGCTCTCTCGGTTAAAAATGTTCCCGACCCCTGCACTGTACAATGCTATGATATAGTATTGATATAGTATGAGTTACTACACTATACTACTGTTAACAATGCTATATTATGCTAGACTATGCTGAGCTACATCATACTATAAAATACTACACTATACCATGCTATACTATACAATGTTATGCTACGCTATGTCGGGCTGCTATGGTGGCTAATTGTGCTCGTTCGAACACCATTAAACTGCAACCATTATCTTTGCAGTTTGCTCAATTAAGGAAAAAAAGAGCACACTAGAGCGGTTCTGTCAAGAAAAAAATGGCGAGAGAAAAGCAACTCCGGGGAGAAAATTTGGCGAATGTGGCCTTTACCACAACATACTATACCCATCCATCCATTTTCTACCGCTTATTCCCTTTTGGGGTCGCGGGGGCGCTGGTGCCTATCTCAGCTACAATCGGGCAGAAGGCGGCGTACACCCTGGACAAGTCGCCCCTTAATCGCAGTCATACTATACCAAATAATACAATACCATACCATACCATGCCACCAGCTCAGTGGCCTTGTGGTTAGAGTGTCCGCTCTGAGAATGGGAAGTTGTGAGTTCAAATCCTGGTTGAGCCAAACAAAAGACTACAAAAAATGGGACCCATTGCCTCCCTGCTTGTCAGGCAGCATCAAGGTTTAGAATCACCAAATGATTCCCGAGCGCGGCGTGCGCTGCTGCTCACTGCTCCCCTCACCTCCCAGTGGGTGAACATGGGATGGGTCAAATGCAGAGGAAAAAAATCACCACACCCAGTGTGTGTGACTATCATTGGTACTTAACTTTAACTTTAACTCTGTACCACAGTGGTTCTCAACCTTTTTTCAGTGATGTACCCCCTGTGAACTTTTTTTAATTCAAGTACCCCCTAATCAGAGCAAAGCCTTTTTGGTTGAAAAAAAGAGATAAAGAAGTAAAATACAGCACTATGTCATCAGTTTCTGATTCATTAAATTGTATAACAGTGCAAAATATTGCTCATTTGTAGTGGTCTTTTTTGAACTATTTGGAGAAAAAAAAGATAAAAATAACAAAAAACTTGTTGAATAATAAACAAGTGATTCAATTATAAATAAAGATTTCTACACATAGAAGTAATCATCAACTTAAAGTGCCCTCCTTGATGATTGTAAGAGAGATCCATCTGGATTCATTAATTTAATTCTAAACATTTCTCCACAAAAAAAGAAATCTTTAACATCAATATTTATGGAACATGTCCACACAAAATCGAGCTGTCAACACTGAATATTGCATTGTTGCATTTCTTTTCACAATTTTTGAACTTACATTCATATTTTGTTGAATTATTATTCAATAAATATATTTTTAAAGGATTTTTGAATTGTTGCTACTTTTAGAATATTTCTAAAAAATCTCACGTACCCCTTGGCATACCTCCAAGTACCCCCAGGGTTATGTGTACCCCCATTTGAGAACCACTGCTGTACCATACCGTATCATACCAATGGCCACCTTAATGCACCGGCTTACCTGGGCTGAAGCCAATCGAAGCCCCCGATTCTAACGACGGGATGCAATGACTGGTTTTCATAGCTGTCAATAACAGACAGCTCTGCTGATTATAGCGATGTGTACTCTCTCTCTATTGGCTCTGTTGTCTTTTCTTACTCTGCAGAGCGGGGCTCGAACCCAACTTGCCGGCATGAAGGCCAGCGTCTTGACCACGAAAAGCACAGGCCAACATTATTCTTGAGTTTGAGTGGCCTCTGCACCAACCGCAAAGGAGATATATTCAAGAACACAATTGTTTTTAAAATGGATGATAGGTTTGCGTTGTTGCTGTTCTGTCGAGTAAAATCATGATTTTTCTTTTCAAACTGTGTTTTCAGGGTGGGGGGAGTGGTGGGCTGGTGTTTATTTATTTTTTTGGGGTCTGGGTGTTGTTGAGGTTTGGGGGGTGGGAGGGATGCCCCAAAACCCCTCTCGAGGCCCTTTACTGGCCATACCATATCATACTAACTACACGCTTTAGAAGAAACATGTTGTCACCCACATAATGAATTCAGAGGGTAACGTCGCTTTTATCACTCTTCTTGACTGATTCATGCAATATTTGCTGGAATGGAACACATATGTGTTTACTGGTCACTGTACTGGAAAGAGGAAAGCGGATTTACACGTTGTTGCCCTTTTGATGTCATTGCGTCATCACGACTCAGGAGGAGGGGTACTTTACTGAGAGGATAGGATAGGATAGGATAGGTCTTTATTGTCATTGCACAAGTACAGCGAAACTTTGTTTTCAGCACAAATCTGTTCAAGATTAGACAAACAAACAGTGTACAGGGTTACAGAACAAGAACGCTGATGGGTCGCCATAAGGCGCCCCGTAAAAGATTGGAAAAAGGTAAACGCTGGGGAAGGATGAGTAAAAAAATACAATTAGACTGGGCTCCAAAGGGGGCCCAGTCTGGAGTGGGAAAAAACCTCCATAGCAAAGCACATATACATATTACAACATACATCTCGAGATATCTAGCAACAGAGGGAAGGTAGTTCAAGGTCATGGTGGTAGGTCGCAGCTCTCAGGCGCTGACCAGCCATTCATCACCCCTACGGGATTTGCGTCGAGGGCGTTGGGTTGGTGGGTGGGGGGGGGGGGGGGGGGGGTTGTATGTGTGGCGTATATTTTTTTGTGGATGTGTGTGTGTGTGTGTGTGTGTGTGTGTGTGTGAGCCCGTAGTGTGTCTCTGTTCCGCGGCCTTGATGTATTGTGCAGTCGCTAGTCCAAAGTCAACAACAACAGGTGTGTGTCAATGAGAGAAAAGAAGGGAGTTTGTTGTGTCTTCCTGCAGTGATCTTTGGGAGAGTCTCAAAGCCAGGGAAACAATCCAAGTTAGAGTAATTTGTATGCGAGTGAAAATAAAATTTGCTTTTCACTCTAAATGATCTATGACTGGTCCTCAAACCTGCGGGGTTGACAGTCCGATGTAATCCACAGTTCTTCCCGCATCCTCCAATCATTTGTGGCAGCTTTGGGGTACTTTGAAGACTGCCAGCAACTTCCAATTTGTCGACAAACCAGAGCAACGCTTACTCCAATCAGCAGATGTCGTGTTGTCATAATTCCCAATAGGTAGATATCTTCACGTCCTCGACAGAAAAGGGTCGCCAGGCAGGCGGCCCTCCTTCTTCTCCCAAGAGTCTGTCGTGTGTCCAGCAACAACCGCTTCGTCACGACAGCAGGTTCCCCCAAACCCAAGATCTTGTCTATTTTGTTGAGGCCAGTTAAATAGTTCCAATATTTAGATTTGGAGAGCAGTGCAAAAACAGGCAACAAGAAAGTTAAGACAAGACAAAACAAAGAAGCAAGCAGGAGAGATAAGGGAGCGGAAAGGGGAGCGTCCACCCTCGATGAGTGCCAGAGAGAAAAAAACTGAGAGATTTTGGTCCTCTATGAACATTGTTATTAGCCACAAAGAATGGACAAATTGTGCGATTGGGCAAAACGTCAGGAAGTTTTCAAAGTATGCAGAGTGTGTCCAAAGATACATGCATGTTAGCAAAAAGTCCGGCAAGCTATATGGGACGAGACAAGCAGAGGACACACGTCACCATGGCCATATGGCAGTGGCCCTGCAGCCACTATGAGTGGACTATCAGTCTCAACTGTAACGAAAGGCCCAATTAAGGACATTAATTATGCTTCCTTGGCACTCGACCACTCTCTTTTTTAGCCCGGAGAGCACTTACTCGCGCGCACGATCCCCCTCGTGCTAATCCCATCCACTTGAGGAAGTTTGTCATGTTTGGCCGAAGTGAACTTTGCGGGACGAGCCGGGATATCCAGATGGACAGTACGGCGGCGCCGCGCTCCTCCACGGGCGAAAGATGTGTAGTCACACAGAAAATGCAGTGTGATCTCAGAGCGGGATTCTACGAGGGGGTCTCCTAATGCGCTGTGAAAAACCTGTGAGGGAGGCATATGCAACATGTTTCACATCAGCACGCCTGACAGCTCTTTACTCAAAGCAGACATGAGAAAGCCAACACGCCTCCTGCCATTTTGCATTTGGCCACACTCAGCTGTATTAGCTATTACTTTACAGATATTAATTATATGGATGCAAATGTGCTTTAAGTTTTCAAAGGCTCATAGCGCCTGCAGGCATGCTGTCCTGATTGGTGATGAGACTTAGTTTGATTAATGACATTTCTTCCCCAGGGAAATGTAGTTTTGACCCTTTCTTATTAAAACCTACACTGCTGTGAGAATGTTTTCAGTCCCCGATAACTTTGTCGTTTTGTTCACGGCAGCCTTTTGGACATAATAAAACAGTAAATATTAGGAAGATACATATTGCAGGATTACGGATAATGTACAACAAGGATATTTGGTCAAAGTGTTGTACATTTACCCATCAAGTTATGGCATGAATAGAAATTCACCCTCAGAATCGTAATACAAAACCCAAAACCAGTGAAGTTGGCACGTTTTGTAATTCATAAATGAAAACAAAATACAATGATTTGCAAATCCTTTTCAACTTATATTCAATTGAATAGACTGCAAAGACAAGATATTTAATGTTCAAACTGAGAAACTTTATTTTTTTTTGGCAAATAATCATCAACTTAGAATTTAATGGCAGCAACACGATGCAAAAAAGGTGGCACAGGGGCATTTTTACCACCGTGTTACATTGCCTTTCCTTTTAACAACACTCAGTAAACGTTTGGGAACTGAGGAGAATTTTTTTTTAAACTTTTTAGGTTGTATTAGTTCCCATTCTTGCTTGATGTACAGCTTAAGTTGTTCAACAGTCTGGGGTCTGCGTTGTGCTATTTTGGTCATCATATTGCACCACACATTTTCATTGGGAGACAGGTCTGGACTACAGGCAGGCCAGTCTAGTACCCGTACCCTTTTACTACGAAGCCATGCTGTTGTAACACGTTGCTTGGCATCGTCTTGCTGAAATAAGCAGGGGTTTCCATGATAATGTTGCTTGGATGAAAACATATGTTGCTCCAAAATCTGCATCTAATTTTCAGCATTAATAGTGCTTTCACAGATGTGTAAGTTACCCCATGCCTATGTGGACGGCGTGGCGAAGTTGGTAGAGTGGCTGTGCCAGCAATCTGAGGGTTACTGGTTCAATCCCCACCTTCTACCATCTTAGTCACGTCCGTTGTGTCCTTGGGCAAGACACTTCACCCTTGCTCCTTATGGGACCTGGTGAGCGCCTTGCATGGCAGCTCCCACCTTCAGTGTGTGAATGTGCGTGTGAATGGGTGAATGTGGAAATACTGTCAAAGCGCTTTGGGCTCCTTAAAAAGGGGAAGAAAAGCCTTATACAAGTACAACGCATTTACCATTTACAATGCCTTTGCTTCACACTGGACCGGTTCGCAGCCGAGTGTGAAGCGACCGGAATGAGAATCAGCACCTCCAAGTCCGAGTCCATGGTTGTCCCGCGGAAAAGGGTGGAATGCCGTCTCCGGGTTGAGGAGGAGACCCTGCCCCTAGTGGAGGAGTTCAAGTACCTAGGAGTCTTGTTCACGAGTGAGGGAAGAATGGATCGTGAGATCGACAGGCGGATCGGTGCGGCGTCTTCAGTAATGCGGACGTTGTACCGAAGAAGGAGGTGAGCCGGAAGGCAAAGCTCTCAATTTACCGGTCGAGCTACGATCCCATCCTCACCTATGGTAATGAGCTTTGGGTCATGACCGAGAGGATAAGATCACTGGTACAGGCGACCAAAATGAGTTTCCTCCGCCGTGTGTCCGCGCTCTCCCTTAGAGATAGGGTGAGAAGATCTGCCATCCGGGAGGAACTCAAAGTAAAGCCGCTGCTCCTTCACATCGAGAGGAGCCAGATGAGGTGGTTCGGGCATCTGGTCAGGATGCCACCCGAACGCCTCCCTAGAGAGGTGTTTAGGGCACGTCCAACCGGTAGGAGGCCACGGGGAAGACCCAGGACGCGTCTCCCGGCTGGCCTGGGAACGCCTCGAGATCCTCCGGGAAGAGCTAGACGAAGTGGCTGGGGAGAGGGAAGTCTGGGCTTCCCTGCTTAGGCTGTTTCCCCCGCAACCCGACCTCGGATATGCGGAAGAAGATGGATGGATGGATGCCTTTGGCACTAATACACCCCCATACCATCACAAAAGTTGGCTTTTGAACTTTGCACCTAGAACAATCCGGATGGTTCTTTTCCTCTTTGTTAGGGAGGACACGATGTCCATAGTTTCCAAAATCAATTTGAAATGTGGACTCCTCAGACCACAGAACACTTTTCCACTTTGCATCAGTCCTTTTTAGATGAGCTCAGGCCCAGCGAAGCCGGCTGAGTTTCTGGGTGTTGTTGATAAATGGCTTTCGCTTTGCATAGTAGAGTTTTAACTTGCACTTACAGATGTGGTGACAAACTAGTTACTGACAGTGGTTTTATGAAGTGTTCATGAGCCCATGTGGTGATATCCTTTACACACCGATGTCGCTTTTTGATACAGTACCCCGTTTTTTGTGTTTTTAACGGGCATGACGGTGCGTCGTCACATCATGACATTGCTGGTTATACAAGCAGAGGAGTATATTCAGCAGTGCAACATTACATAGTACTTTTAAGCAGTGTGTGGACAGAAAAAGGACAACGGACGCATTTTGGCTTAAAAAATTATGATAAAGGTGAAGTTATAACACGGAAACGCCCTCAGGAAGTGGTGCTTTAAGACATGGCTAGCTAGCTAGCAGCTAACATCCATCCACAGTTGGCAGTGTTTTCATTACTTCTAAATCACTAATCCTAGTCTCCATGGCGACAAAGTGAGTTTCTTACAAGTATCATCCCTGCAGGACGAGGAATAGCTAAACATGTTTCACTGCACACCATAGGAGGATACAATAGCTCACCGGCGTCACCGCTAACAAAAGCTAACGCTCCTGAATGTAAACAAATGCCATGGGTGGATCTACACCCGACATCCACTGCAATGATAACAATTACAGCATATCTCATGGAAACTACTATGATTACAATGATATCTTAAAATAAATTTGTATAATGTTAAAAAAACAGGAAACATGTCCCTGGACTCTTGAAGAGTTTGAATATGACCAATGTATGATCCTGTAACGACTTGGTATCGGATCGATACCTAAATTTATGGTATCATCCAAAACTAATGTAAAGTATCCAAACAACAGAATAGTAAGTGTGTATTACATTTTAACTGAAGTGTAGACAGAACATGTTGAAACAGAAAGTAAGCAGATATTAATAGTAAATGAACAAGTGGGTTAATAATTAATTTTTACAGCTTGTCCCTCAAAATTTTGACAACATAATAGAATGTGTAATGACACAATATGTTACTGCGTATGTCAGCAGACAAATTCGGAGCCTTTGTTTGTTTACTTACCACTAAAAGACAAGTTGTCTAGTATGTTCACTATTTAATTTAAAGCCAAATTTGTTCTTCGATTGCAATAAGAAACAAATATTTAATGTACCCTAGGATTGTCTTTTTAAATAAAGCCAATAATGTATTTTTTTGTGGTCCCCTTTATTTAAAAAAATATCAAAAAGTATTGAAATACAAATTGATACCAAACCCCATGTCCACATAATTTTACTATTCAGGGGAGAGCACAAGGAAGTTAGCTCTCTCTGGTCGATGTGCCGCTAAATGTAGGTCCTTATTGTTAGCGCTTATAATAACAATATCGCCAACACTTGGTTGATAATCAGGTCGCAAAATGTGAATGGGGTATTGCTGGCGCTTTTTGGATGTTGTTACGTCTGACCAGTCTTCCTCTCAGGGAATAAAAATCACTGGTCAATCCCAAGTTCTTTCAGATGACATATGTGTTGAGTAAGAAGGACCATCAAGACAGAATAGGAATATCATCAAGTTTTACCAAAGCTTTGGGGGACCACCCTTACAATGCGGTAATACCAGCAACTACAAGCAGTCTGAAAGCCAAACGGAAAGAGATAACTTATTAAATACGAAAACAGCTCCCACCTTGCCCACCCGCCCAGAAAACAATACAGCCTCTTTGTTCTAATACTGATAGGGTAAAAAGCGTTTATTTGCGGACATAAGATACAAGCATAAAGAGTACACATGGGAAAATATTAGCTGCTTTAAACATGACTATGAATGAAGAAATACTGTATATCTTAAAAATAGTGGCATTCTCTACAATGTTTATTTAGACTTAGACTTAGACTTGGAGAAACTTTATTGATCCACAAGGGAAATTGTTCCACACAGTAGATCAGTTACAAAGGATGGATAGTGTAAGGATGGAAAATGTAATGCAGGTATAAAGTAGACTAAAAATGTAAATAAAATATAACATATTTGCAATATTTACATGTTATATATGCAGTATATAATATATACTGATATATTATATTATTATATTATGTCGATTAACAACACTAAATTGGCCCTAGTGTGTGAATGTGAGTGTGAATGTTGTCTGTCTATCTGGGTTGGCCCTGCGATGAGGTGGCGACTTGTCCAGGGTGTACCCCGCCTTCCGCCCAATTGTAGCTGAGATAGGCGCCAGCGCCCCCCGCGACCCCTAAAGGGAATAAGCGGTAGTGGATGGATGGATGAATGAATGGATGACAACTCTAAATTGGCCCTAGTGTGTGAATGTGAGTGGGAATGTTGTCTGTCTATTTGTGTTGGCCCTGTGATGAGATGGCGACTTGTCCAGGGTCTACCCCGCCTTCCGCCAGAATGCAGCCGAGATAGGCTCCAGCACCCCTTTGACCCCAAAATGGACAAGCGGTAGAAAATAGATGGATGTTTGTATTATATTATCCATCCATCCATTTTCTACCGCTTATTCCCTTTCGGGGTCGCGGGGGGCGCTGGCGCCTATCTCAGCTACAATCGGGCGGAAGGCGGGGTACACCCTGGACAAGTCGCCACCTCATCGCAGGGCCAACACAGATAGACAGACAACATTCACACTCACATTCACACACTAGGGTCAATTTAGTGTTGCCAATCAACCTATCCCCAGGTGCATGTCTTTGGAAGTGGGAGGAAGCCGGAGTACCCGGAGGGAACCCACGCATTCACGGGGAGAACCTGCAAACTCCACACAGAAAGATCCCGAGCCTGGATTTGAACCCAGGACTGCAGGACCTTCGTATTGTGAGGCAGACACACTAACCCCTCTTCCACCGTGAAGCCTATATTATATTATGTTATATTTTATTGGGTGTTATGGTTGGAATAGACACAATTGCGTCTGTTGGCTCTTTTGTAAGCAGACTTGTTTCTTTACAGGTTAGAGTATATTAAAAAAAAAGACAATTTTATTCTTGTCCCTCATAACAATTGTGAATTATAAGCAAAATTCCCAAAAAGTGTCACAAACAACAAATCCCAACTCTATTAAAGGCCTACTGAAACCCACTAGTATCCACCACGCAGTCTGATAGTTTATATATCAATGATGAAATATTAACATTGCAACACATGCCAATACGGCTTTTTTAGTTTACTAAATTACAATTTTAAATTTCCCGGGAATTTCGTCTTCGAAACGTTGTGTAATGATGTCGTGTACGCAAGACGTCACAGGTTTTTAGAAAGTATGAGCGCTACGCACACACACACCTAAATGTCGTCTGCTTTAACGGCATAATTACACAGTATTTTGGACATCTGTGTTGCTGAATCTTTTGCAATTTGTTCAATTCATATTGGAGAAGTCACAGTAGAAATACGGAGTTGGGAAGCTTTAGCCTTTAGCCACACAAACACACGGTGATTCCTTGTTTAAAATTCCCGGAGCTGAAACTTTCCTATGGGATCCAAGAGAACATGGATCCCGACCACATGTCAACCAGCAGGTTTCGGTGAGAAAATTGTGGTTAAAAAGTCAGTTCTTACCGGAGAAAAGCTGGGCTTGTACCGTCCATAGCTGCCGTCGACTCCTCTGAGACACTGCGCGTCAAGACACCCGTGGAGACACCCTTCCGACTATCAGGTACTATTAAACTTACTAAAACACTAGCAACACAATAGAAAGATAAGGGATTTCCCAGAATTAACCTAGTAAATGTTTCTAAAAACATCGAAATCCGTCCCAATGCAATCATGTTTTTTTTTTTTACTTTTTTAAAAAAAAATGTTCTAGTCCGTCTCTATCAATATCTTCAAACACAAATCTTTCATCCTCACTCAAATTAATGGGGGAATTGTCGTTTTCTCGATCTGCTTAGCACTTTTTGTTAGAGGCTCCCATTAAAAACAATGTGAATATGTGAGGAGCCATCAACATGTGACGTCATCGTCTGCGACTTCCGGTAGAGGCAGGGCTTTTTTCTTAGCATTGAAAGTTGCGAACTTTATTGTGGATGTTCTCTACTAAATCCTTTCAGCAAAAATATGGCATTATCGTGAAATGATCAAGTATGACACATAGAATGGACCTGCTATCCCCGTTTAAATAAGAAAATCTAATTTCAGTAGGCCTTTAAATGTAAACTGCTTATATTTATAGCCTGATAGACATACAGTTTTTAACATTAAGCAACTTTTTAGTTTTTGAAATGAGCATCCTTTCCGTAGGTTGCCATCCCAAAGCCAACGTTCTCCCCAGCCCTTCCAGACCACCAGGCCTCAGTTTTCTTGGCCAACGAAACATCAGCACGCTTATTGCTCTCGCCGATTATCCCAACTATGTACGGTACATTAGCGAAGTGTGCGATTGGCCAACCTCCCGCCTGCACAATCAACAGAGAGCGTGAACGAATGATCAGCCATTAGCAGGTCGGCTGTGAACTGTGAAAATGGGCTCTCACACCAATGACTGCAGGAGGCCTCCACATGCACGTGCCTAGCCCTAGCAGCCTTCTGCAAGGCCCTGCACTTGTTGTTGCACACACACACACTCACGCACACACACGGTGGCAGCACATGAGGGGGCACGAGCTGCCCTGCCCAATGTAATGCAGTGGAACACAGCGACTAGTGTAGCGTACTGAAGCCCAGTCTAGTGGAGGGCTGTATGCAAGATCATAGCAAGACTTCTTGCTAGCATATGCTTGTGTTTAATGCAGCGACCTGCTTCTGCATGGTGAGTTTACACATACCCTGCAGTGAAGGTACTTTGCTGGATGTGTGTTTAAGTGTGTGTGCGTGTGTGTGTCTGTGTATGTGTGTGTGTGTAATATCAGTAATCAGTGTACCTCAAACAAGCTGGGTATAACTAGGCCTGGTGTGGCAAGAGGGCTGCAGACCTGCACTGGTCTGCCGGCACATGTTGGCTTTATCAGACGCTGCACTTTGACCTGGATATTTTTCTGCGCGCGTGCATGTGTGTCTGTATAGTGTGAGTGTGTGTGTTTGTGTGTGTGTGTGTGTATAGTTGTGTGTCTTGGAGTCTCCACCTCCAGATGAGCGACAAGCTAAGGTAAAAAGACAACAGGAAGTAGATGACTTTGTGGGTTTGCTGTGTTTCGTTGGGGTCTGCTACATGCATGCATTGCAAAGTTCCTCCAGTGTGTGTGTGTGTGTGTGTGTGTGTGAGAGAGAGAGAGTGTGTGTGTGCGTGCGTGTTTGAAAGTGGAAATTTAGGCAGCACGAGTATGGCTGCCATAGACTGGATGCCTTTGGAGCCGGCAGCATGTCGAGGATTATTGCAAGACATATGCACTATTTAAAATGGAAAATGATCATTCCTACTTTATTTGATTATTCCTTTAGAATTGTTCGAATTGCTACTACTTAATATCAATAATAATACGCATGTATTGACAAATGTATTGTATGTTTAAGTCCTCATAAGGGGAAATCAAGTATGAAATAATGTATTTATTTATTTTTAAATATCCATAACATTTATGCTTTTAGCACAACTGTCATTGTTTTTTTTGTCAGTTAGTTAACAGTATTATGCAAAAACTAATAAAAAATTCCATGAAACTTTTTAACAACTGCTAGCCAAGAATGTACAACAATTCTTCTCAACAAAAGAGGAGAAATATAACCTTAGAGGAAAATATAATATAAAACATGTGTATGCTCGTACAACACTTAAAACCTTTTGCATAAAATTATTAAATTAAATTATGGAAGGGATTAAGCAAAGAAATCAAACAAAGCACCAATATGATTCAGTTTAAGAGGCGTTTCAAACTACAAGTGTTCACAAATTACACAGAGCAAGAATTAAGATGAACATCTTGAACCCTTTTTTTGATTTTTCTTATTTTTTTTAAAATTGAGACAAAGATTATTTATGTATTGAATATTTGTATGATTACTATGGTATATAATTATTTATTATTTATTTGTTCACTGTTCTGTTACAGAGAACAAGGAAATAGGACACAATTGCTATTATATGAAAATGGGTAGGATTAAATAAGCTCAGCTTCTTCCTACTCCTTTTCGGACGTTCTGTAACGAAACAACTGGAATTGTGTGAAGCATTACATTGTATCGTATGCATGTTCCAAATAAACTGAAACTGAACTAAACTGACCTGAACATTCAAAATATAAAAAAATCAAATCAAATATATCTATTTGATTGATTGATTGATTAATAAATAAAAGTGGAACGAATCAAAAATATTTGTTTAATATTTGTGTAATTTCAAAAGGAATAATGCATGCATTTTAACGACAAAAAAGATTGATTGTTAGGCCTTGTCGGCGGTCTGTGCTCTTGTGGTTTTGCAGAAAATAGAAATGGACCAATGGATCCTTCTGGAACTCTATAGCACTATGTGGTACGGGTACCATTAGTGCTACACAGGCTCCATCTAATGGTACGCCAAAATAATCATTTAATTAAGTGATTATTAGGGCTTCACGGTGGCAGAGGGGTTAGTGCGTCTGCCTCACAATACGAAGTTCCTGCAGTCCTGGGTTCAAATCCAGGCTCGGGATCTTTCTGTGTGGAATTTGCATGTTCTCCCCGTGAATGCGTGGGTTCCCTCCGGGTACTCCGGCTTCCTCCCACTTCCAAAGACATGCACCTGGGGATAGGTTGATTGGCAACACTAAATTGGCCCTAGTGTGTGAATGTGAGTGTGAATGTTGTCTGTCTATCTGTGTTGGCCCTGCGATGAGGTGGCGACTTGTCCAGGGTGTACCCTGCCTTCCGCCCGATTGTAGCTGAGATAGGCGCCAGCGCCCCCCCGCAATCCCGAAAGGGAATAAGCGGTAGAAAATGGATGGATGGATGGAAGTGATTATTATTGTATTTTTTGATAGTCAAACAGTCAATCAATCAGTCAATATTTATTTATATAGCCCTGAATCACAAATGTCTCAAAGGACTGTACAAACCACTACGACTATGACATCCTCGGAAGAACCCACATAAGGGCAAGGAAAACACACACCCAGTGGGCAAGGAGAACTCACACCCAGTGGGACGCCAGTTACAATGATGACAATAAGAACCTTGGAGAGGACCTCATATGTGGGCAACCCCCCCACCCTCCGCTAGGGGACCGAAAGCAATGGATGTCGAGCGGGTCTAACATGATACTGTGAAAGTTCAATCCATAGTGGCTCCAAGACAGCCGCGAGAGTTCAGTTCAAAGCGGATCCAAGACAGCAGCGAGACTCCCGTCCACAGGAAACCATCCCAAGCGGAGTCGGATCAGCATCGTAGAGATGTCCCCAACCGATACACAGGCGAGCGGTCCATTCTGGGTCCCGACGAGCGGTCCATCCGGGGTCCCGACTCTGAACAGCCAGTACTTCATCCATGGCCATCGGACCGGACCCCCTCCACAGGGAGGGGGGGGACAGAGGAGAAAAAGAAAAGAAGTGGCATATCAACTGGTCTAAAAAGGAGGTCTATTTAAAGGCTAGAGTATACAAATGAGTTTTAAGGTGAGACTTAAATGCTTCTACTGAGGTAGCATATCGAACTGTTACCGGGAGGGCATTCCAGAGTACTGGAGCCCGAAATGAAAACGCTCTATAGCCCGCACACTTTTTTTGGGCTTTAGGAATCACTAATAAGCCGGAGTCCTTTGAACGCAGATTTCTTGACGGGACATATGGTACAATACAATCAGCAAGATAGGATGGAGCTAGACCGTGTAGTATTTTATACGTAAGTAGTAAAACCTTAAAGTCACATCTTAAGTGCACAGGAAGCCAGTGCAGGTGAGCCAGTACAGGCGTAATGTGATCAAACTTTCTTGTTCTTGTCAAAAGTCTAGCAGCCGCATTTTGTACCAACTGTAATCTTTTAATGCTAGACATGGGGAGACCCGAAAACAATACGTTACTGTAGTCGAGACGAGACGTAACAAACGCATGGATAATGATCTCAGCGTCGTTAGTGGACAAAATGGAGCGTATTTTAGCAATATTACGGAGATGAAAGAAGGCCGTTTTAGTAACACTTTTAATGTGTGACTCAAAGGAGAGAGTTGGGTCAAAGATAACACCCAGATTCTTTACAGAGTCGCCTTGTTTAATTATTTGGTTGTCAAATGTTACAGTTGTATTATTAAATAGAGGTCGGTGTCTAGCAGGACCGATAATCACCATTTCCAATTTTTTGGCGTTGAGTTGCAAAAAGTTAGCGGACATCCATTGTTTGATTTCATTAAGACACGCCTCCAGCTGACTACAGTCCGGCGTGTTGGTCAGCTTTAGGGGCATGTAAAGTTGGGTGTCATCAGCATAACAGTGAAAGCTAACACTGTGTTTGCGTATGACGTCACCCAGCGGCAGCATGTAAATGCTGAACAGTGCAGGGCCAAAGACTGAACCCTGGGGAACTCCACATGTTACCTTAACATAGTCCGAGGTCACACTGTTATGGGGGACGCACTGCACCCTGTCAGTGTTTCTGTTCAAACTGTTTTATAATGTTACATTGGCCAAAAATATTCAATATGCTTGTTAATGAAAACTTCTGCCTTGTTTTTAATGAATACTTGGGTTTACTGCGCTGCTGTATTTTAATGTTGGTCATTATGGTGGCACTTGGATAGCTAAGTGTTTTTCTAAGGTGTTTTTTGGTGATAGAAGTTTGAGAAGCACTACTTTATAGCATCAAGAGAATAATTTGCACAGCATTTAGGGTTTTTTAAACCCAAACCAGAATCTCTGAAGCAAGCAGCCTGAATGTCTGTATGTCTGTAGTGCATGGATTGAGCAAACAGTTTGAAAAAGTTTCTTTGTTAAGTATGCAGCCTGACACATGTGCACAGCTTCATAACTCAGGTCAGGCTTACAGCAAACACACTCTGTTTTGTCTTCCAGAGCCAGAGATGGCACATTAGTCATGACAGAGAAACCAACACAATGTGTGAACAATTTTCTTCTTTATTGACTTTGACAGTGTCGAGGTGCAGGAATAAATCAGGCAAAAGAAGCGAAATAGCGGCATTCAACCTCGTACTTATCTGCTTTTTTTTCCCACTTTCACACCCTGCTCTAATTTCACACTATGGCTGCGTGATGGCTCGTATTGTCGAGTCTCGAATCAGTGGACCAGTGGATCAGAGCGGACTCGGGGGCCGCTAACTTGGGGCCCAGAGCTCTGCACAGGGGGCGCCTACGTGTGCATGGCTAATTTGGTTGTTATTGCCGCTACCAATTGAGGCAAAGCGTGTTGGTTGGCGGCGGCGGCCAGGTTTTACTTCCACTCGCTAGTCTAAATGTGCACACGGAGGCTGATGTGAACTCCCTCTGGACCCCCCCCAACACACCACCAACATTCCTGAATCTCTTCCGTGACCCTCTGACAACATTAAAATAGGTTGTTTCATTTCATTGATGGCGATGCTTATGCCTGGATGACAATGCTTCTCTTCTGATTGGTGCACATCGCATGCACTGATGGCTTTACTTTGACAAACAAGAGCTTGTTAGCACACACTGTCAACACAGACACATAGGAGCAGTAAAAGACAGACCTCAGCCAAGGCCAAACTACTATTTTTTTAATAAAGCAGAGCAGGGAAATAACCACAGGCACCAACAATGTATTGATTTTGAACATAAAAAACCTACTGAGCCCCTAATGGGACATGGAGGGGAAAAAATGTTTTGCGTGATTTCGCAAAAGGTTTTTTTCCTATGTCAGTGAACCGGAAGTAAAACAGACACAGCGATGGTGAACCGGAAGTGATTTACAACCTTCTTAATACAGTTTTTAAAACCCTGATAGCTCTTTAGACAACCACATAGTTACCTTTACACTCTTGTCATCCAGTATTGTGACGTTGCCAGAGGCTGAGCCAATCATTGGTCATAATACTGAATAGCGTCCTCTGATTGGTTTGGTGTCATCTAGACTTAGACTTAGACTTAGACTTCTTTTTAATTGTCATTCAAATTTGAACTTTACAGTACAAATAAGAACAAAATTGTGTTGCATTAGCTCTTGATAGTGAAGGATAAAAAAAAAAAACAGTAAGGTGCAGGTATAGATAAATAGATTACTGTACAGATAAATACATTGCACTTTTTCACATGCGTCCATGTTTATGGATGTATGTTGTATTGTCTTTTTTATTCCAGCGAGTTAATCCATTTTGGGTGGAGTTGAGGGGATAATTTAATTATGATGCGTTCAAGAGTCTTACTGTTCCCTCTGGGGACTCCGGCTTCCTCCCGCTTCCAAAGACATGCACCTGGGGATAGGTTGATTGACAACACTAAATTGGCCCTAGCGTGTGAATGTGAGTGTGAATGTTGTCTGTCTATCTGTGTTGGCCCTGCGATGAGGTAGTGACTTGTCCAGGGTGTACCCCGCCTTCCGCCCAATTGTAGCTGAGATAGGCGCCAGCGCCCCCCGTGACCCCAAAAGGGAATAAGCGGTAGAAAATGGATGGATGGATATATATATATATATTTACATATAATATGATGAATAAATGGGTTGTACTTGTATAGCGCTTTTCTACCTTCAAGGTACTCAAAGCGCTTTGACACTACTTCCACATTTACCCATTCACACACACATTCACACACTGATGGAGGGAGCTGCCATGCAAGGCGCTAACCAGCACCCATCAGGAGCAAGGGTGAAGTGTCTTGCTCAGGACACAACGGACGTGCAGAGGTTGGTACTAGGTGGGGATTGAACCAGGGACCCTCGGGTTGCACACGGCCACTCTCACGCCGCGCCACGCCGTCCCTGTATATATATATATATATATACATATATATATATATATATATATATATATATATATATATATATATATATATATATATATATATACAGTATATGTATATATATACAGGTTTATCCTAAACTGCTGCACACAAAATATTGCATGCACTCTACTGTGTTGTCTGCGCAAATTTTTCTTTTGACAACTATTATCAAATCCCCTTCGATATCTGTAGTACTGTACGTACTGTATGTTAGCAGGCCTTCCAAAGCATTTTGACCACAAGCTGATTGGAGCGCCACAAATGTTATTTTCATGTACATTACCTTCACTTTTAACGTAATAAAATATGCTAGAGTAATGGAAAAATAGCCGTAAATTCCTTAACATAAACAATTATTCCATACAATTTCATTATACTGTAATTAAAAAGTACTCCCCAAACTTTATTAGTGACGATACGTACAATGAACTTCCATTTTCTCACTGTTACTGTTGCTCTTTCTACTAATTTTTTGCCTGTAAAGGGAAAATCAAATCCTCCCACACTCGACACAGTTCAATCAAAGTGCTTCTCGGCCTACAAACAAACAGCTCATCATAGCATTAACACAACTCACACACATAAGAACAATGCATGCACTTATTAGTTAAAGTCTCTGCTTGCAAACGTCTCGTCTCTAGGATGCAGTCAGTGACTGTGTGATGTGGACACTGTGTGTGTTGTCGCCAAACTAATGCGTGAGCTTAAAGCAGCTGATGGTTGAGCTTCTAACTCTCGCACTATAGGCTTTTGGCGACTCGTGTCTGCCTGATGTGCCATCAGTTGGGGATCATCGTGCGGATGCAGGCATGGAGTCCTGATAATGAGCAACAGGACTGAGTGCAAATCTCACAGATGCATGTGCTGTAAAATGTGAGCCCTTCCAACTGGATTTACCTGATTTGTGCCGGTTTATGCTTTGATGATATACAGCAGCCAGCCTCATTATACGACCTAAACACACTTGTGTGTGCGTGTGTTTGTTGTAAGTTCACCAATTAGAGACCTCTTGTTAGAGTGCTTAAACACAAGAAGATAGGATGTAAGGATGGAGCCAGCTAGTGTTCCATGCTTACTTGGGTGTAATGACCCATCAGTGGTGACATCTTGTTGCATCATCTTCTGCTTCCCTTCACTTGACTGTCTCGGCCAGGCTTCTCATCCCTTCTTGCCCCCTCAAGTCATCCTCCAAATCTTACCTTTCTGCCCTGTCTGCATAACTGAGTTATGTAAACAGTATGAAGAATCACACATTCACAAATCATTGTATCATTGTTGTTTGGTCATTCTTATGGATCACACTCAAGGCCCGGGGGCAACATCCGGTCCGCCACATCATTTATTTTTAATGTGATCCGCCACATCATTTCCTGCAGCTGCCGTGTACATTTAAGGTGACCCAGCATGACATTTATGTGGCCCGCCACTTCATTTATGTTGGACCGCCAAGTCATTTTACAAACCCTGTTTCCATATGAGTTGGGAAATTGTGTTAGATGTAAATATAAACGGAATACAATGATTTGCAAATCCTTTTCAACCCATATTCAGTTCAATGCACTACAAAGACAATATATTTGATGTTCAAACTCATAAACTTTATTTTTTTTTTGCAAATAATAACTAACTTAGAATTTCATGGCTGCAACACGTGCCAAAGTAGTTGGGAAAAGGCATGTTCACCACTGTGTTACATCACCTTTTCTTTTAACAACACTCAATAAACATTTGAGGACTGAGGAAACTAGATGTTGAAGTTTTGAAAGTGGAATTTTTCCCATGCTTGTTTTATGTAGAGCTTCAGTCGTTCAACAGTCCGGGGTCTCCGCTGTTGTATTTTACGCTTCATAATGCGACCACACATTTTCGATGGGAGACAGGTCTGGACTGCAGGCAGGCCAGAAAAGTACCCGCACCCTTTTTATACGAAGCCACGCTGTTGTAATACGTGCTGAATGTGGCTTGGCATTGTCTTGCTGAAATAAACAGGGGCGTCCATGAAAAAGACGGCGCTTAGATGGCAGCATATGTTGTTCCAAAACCTGTGTGTACCTTTCAGCATTAATGGTGCCTTCACAGATGTGTAGGTTACCCATGCTTTGGGCACTAATGCACACCCATACCATCACAGATGCTGGCTTTTGAACTTTGCGTCCATAACAGTCTGGATGGTTGTCAGACAACAGAACACTTTTCCACTTTGCATCAATTCATCTTAGATGATCTCGGGCCCGGAGAAGCCGGCCACGTTTCTGGATGTTGTTGATGAATGGCTTTCGCTTTGCATAGTAGAGCTTTAACTCGCACTTACAGATGTAGTGACGAACTGTATTTAGTGACAGTGGTTTTGTGAAGTGTTCCTGAGCCCATGTGGTGATATCCTTTAGAGATTGATGTCAGTTATTCATGCAGTGCCGTCTGAGGGATCAAAGGTCACGGTCATTCAATGTTGGTTTCCGGCCATGCTGCTTACGTGGAGTGATTTCTCCAAATTCTCTGAACCTTTTGATGATATTATGAACCGTAGATCTTGAAATCCCTAAAATTCTTGCAATTGCACTTTGAGAAACGTTGTTCTCAAACTGTTTGACTATTTGCTCATGCAGTTGTGGACAAAGGGGTGTACCTCGCCTCATCCTTTCTTGTGAAAGACTGAGCATTTTTGGGAAGCTGTTTTTATACCCAATCATGGCACCCAACTGTTCCCAATTAGCCTGCACACATGTGGGATGTTCCAAGTAAGTGTTTGATGAGCATTCCTCAACTTTGTCAGTATTTATTGCCACCTTTCCCAACTACTTTGGCACGTGTTGCTGGCATCAAATTCTAAAGTTAATGATTACTTGCAAAAAAAAAAAATGTCAAACATCAAATATGTTGTCTTTGTAGCATATTCAACTGAATATGGGTTGAATAGGATTTGCAAATCATTATATTCTGTTCATATTTACATCTAACACAATTTCCCAACTCATATGGAAACGGGGTTTGTATGTTGTCTGCCACATCATTCATTGTGGCCCACTATGTCTTTATATATGGTCAGCCACATCATCTACTGTGGCTGCCACATCATTTCATAGCTGCCTACCACGTCAGTTATTTGGCCCGCCATGTCATTTATGTGACCTGCCATATTATTTAAATGGCTTGCCACAAATTTATGTGGCCTGCCATGCCATTACTTGGCTGGAAATAATAAACACATTTTTGGCTATGCAATTTGTGTTTCTCACAGCCAGACATGTGTGTTTACTTCCATAACTGACAGTTTAGGCTGCAACTGTAGCCTTCCTCAGAGGTTGGCACGTGATTTTGTAGTAGTCATACCATCTCTGAGGAAGGCAACCGTTGCAGCCTAAACTGTCAGTTATGGAAGTAAACACACAGGTCTGGCTGTGAGAATACAAATTGCAAACTTTTTGAGGAACTAATGAACTATTTTGGATCACATTTTGTTTAATTATAATTTTTCTTTTGTTCTTCAAATTTTGACAGAAAAATGTACTGTATGCCAGGGGTTCTTTGCCTTTTTTACGTTGGGGCCAGGGGCGTCACTAGACCTAATACTGCACTGGGGCACACCTGGGGCACAAATAATTCATATGAGCGTGCAAAGCGCGAAAGCAAAAAAAAATGTATTATCATAAAAAATACATAAATAGTGCTTCAAACTATGAAATCATATCAGATTATGTTGTATGGATCTTTGATTAACCACCTGAAATTAACTAATGCATTTAACCTACTTGTGCACTTTTTTACTCCAGACTTCTAAACTGCTACAAGTAAAAGCAAAAAGGAAGAGCAATGAATCTTTTTGAAATATATATTGCAGTAATCATCTGCAAATTTAACATCTACAAAAGTAAAACAAAAAATAAAGCACCCCTACATCTCTGGGTTCTTTTATATTATTTAATTTCCATTTATGGCAATGTGGCTAATCCTATTTCAGATAACAAAACTATAAAATATACACAAAATAATAAAGCCACAGTAGAAGAATAAATGAACAACTGTTGTGTGTCTGTTCAGGGAATCATTTTCGGAGAAGTAAACTATAACGTCTCGTTTTCATTTTTGCAAAGTGGTCAATCTCTCTGGACAGACATGGAAATATTACAGTAACTGTTATACAGTTGACCAGTGGTTCCCAACTGCTGGGTCGTGACATAAAAGTGGATTGTGTGTCATTTTCAGTGAGTCGCAGTCACATGTGTGCATGAAAAAAAAAAAAAGTTTAGGGAGAAAAAAATCAAATTGTGGCAACAAAACCAGATATTTTTAGCCATTTTTCTAGTGACTATTAGAGAGTATTTTAGCAAAAGGCAAACCGACTAACACGTTGGAGGAGGACTCAGGACAGACATGGAAATATATTTTTCAAAAATCTAAATGGGGCAACAAAACCCGATATTTTCAGCCCTCTTTCTGAAAACAAATACAGAAATGTTACTATTTTTCTGGAAACAAAAGCAGATGCTTTAGCTGTAGTCATTTTTCTGGTGACAAAACAAGATTATTTTAGTCAAAGTCACACCGATTAACAAGACAAGTCTACTGTGCTATTTTTCTGTGAAATAAACTTGAATGGTTTAAAAATTTGGCTCACGACTTGATGATATGGAAAAATGTTTTTCTTCCTGAAGATAAACCATTTGAGAAGCACTCAACTCACACATGCTTACTCCAAATCATCATTGATGCAGAGGTCCTGAGCAGAACCAGCAGACAATGACCAACAGTATGTTTCATGTTGATTGGAAATTCCCCCAACTGCTCGTACAGCAAATGAATATGTTTGTCTTGATACAAGGAATAATGTTAGCTAACTTAGCATCAACTTAAGACAATGATGTTGCCTAGCTAGCTAGGACTTCACTTACATCTCTCATTCCTGCTGCTTCTTCTCTGCTGCGGGCGAATAACTTTCTTAAATCCATCTAGGAGTTACAGTTTGAGTCACATCAAAATCAAAATAATGTAATTAACAAATTGTTGTTGGCTAACGTTACCTACCTCGAGCAGTGATTCTCATCCTCTCTCTCTCTCTCTCTCTCTCTCTCAACCTAAGTCTCGATCCACACGTGAATAAATTACCATATTAAGTAGCCATGTGCTCATTGTTACGTGGAGTGAATACAGTAGCAATCAATTACCATACTAGGTAGTATGTGCGCTGTTGTTTATGTTATGTAGACTTAAAACTCTGAAGCGTTTTTTTTTATTGGTGAAATTTTTACTCGGGCACTGCAGATCAACATTGGGGCACGTGCCCTAGTGAAATCTGTCTGGCGACGCCCCTGGTTGGGGCCCAACTACAGAAGGGCCTGGAGGCCGCTTAAAGTGGAATTGATCTTTGTTTGTAATTTTGACTTTAGTTCACAATCATTATGAGAGACAAGAAGACAAAAGGATTTTTTTTCCCGCTTTCAAACATGTAAGAATCGTCTCTTTCTTGGTGGCTAGCAATGCAGCTAATTGGAGCAATAATTTTTACTTTGAATCACTCTAAAAATGTCAACATTACTCATTTACGTTCCGCAACTTGTGTAATAAGCAAGCTGTAGCGACATTGTTATTGTAAGAGCGAACACTGAAGAACTCTTCTTCTAGCATACTAACACATCGGTGTGCTACGGTATTAGCTGTAGAAGCTAACTATGGCAAGAGATAAGCTAAGTTCTACGTTAACACAAAACACGTTTGAGTTTGTAGAGCACAACACTGCGATAAGTCACCAATCTGTACTGACTGAAAAACATAAGCAATCATATTACAGTATCTGTAAAGTATTAGCCCACATTTAATGTTTTGTTTGTACACAACTAACCAGACAGTTTATGGTGTCTGTCATGATACGCACATGATGTTCAGTGTGTATCATGAACAATATAAAGTGTGACTCAATCGATGGACAGTTGTCCGTTGGGACGATTTCTCCGGTCAACTGTGGGTAAGCACTCCATTTATTTGGAAATAGCTTGGCTTCAAGTACCACATTTTGCAGCTTCGATTCACTTTCACCTCACTCTTTTGGCTTCTGTCTGCTCCAACGTCTCACTCTTTCTTTGTGTTTGCTTCTGGAAGCAGTAGTTCATTCAAAAAGATAAGGTTGTGAATCATCATTTGTCTAAAAATACTGGTCTTCCTTGTTTGTTGCCAAAACTGCCATGATTAGAACATACTCGTAGAAACAGGTTTTGGCTGGAAGTCAGATGTGCACTGCTTTGAAAACAGAAATAAATCCGCCAAAGAATTAGTTTCAGCAATGATTAAAATGAACAAAATAGGGTAAATATTGTACATATTACATGTTATGAAAATGTATGTTACTACATTATATATAGACTTGCTCTCATACTGATTGTGAACACTAGGCTAAATTCCCCCAAAAGTGAAGTTCCCTTCTCAAATATGAACTATTATCATATTATTTATTTAAAGGGGAACATTATCACCAGACCTATGTAAGCGTCAATACATACCTTGATGTTGCAGAAAAAAGACCATATATTTTTTTAACCGATTTCCAAACTCTAAATGGGTAAATTTTGGCAAATTAAACGCCTTTCTATTAATAGCTCTCGGAGCGATGACGTCACATAGGTAATCAATCCGCCATTTTCTCAAACACATTACAAACACCGAGTCAAATCAGCTCTGTTATTTTCCGTTTTTTCGACTGTTTTCTGTACCTTGGAGACATCATGCCTCGTTGGTGTGTTGTCGGAGGGTGTAACAACACGATCATGGACGGATTCAAGTTGATTTACGTGGAGTGTGCCTCGGTTAGCATGCTGTGGGGTTTTGTAGGGAAAAGAAATTTGGCGTGACAGTACCGTACATGTTATCTGATACAGTTGTACCATGTTCTTCAGTAGATATGTCATGTTGAACTCCTAATAAAAAAAATACATTTGAATCAATTTAAACGGGACAACTATTGTGATTTAATTTATATTGCGATACATATCAAAATCGACTGATATGAAAACAACATTTTGCCGCCCAGGTCTACCCACGAAAGAGTATTTAAGGTGCATTGCCCAAAATTTGTTCTAGAATGCCAATCTTTAGTTTAAGATGTTTAGTGAAGCCTTTTAATTTTTGTGTTACACTGTTATCATTTGTAAAGCGGCACTTGGACTGGGCTCATCTGGCCAAGGGTGAGCCAGAGAGGTGGTATCAAGTCCATGGGGTTTTTACTTCATGAATGCACAACAACTTTGATGCTCCTAAACATGCTTTAGGGACACATTATTAAAAAGTCAGTTTTACATGAGAGGACATCTTACTCTTATTGTGGGGATATTTTTGTTCCATTGTGCTAGTCCCCATACAAAGAAATTATAGTCTGAGGTCCTTATTAGACCGTGTGCGCGTGTGTGTGATAAAGCAGTGGGGGGTCAGCTGACGAGTCTTCTCACTAGGACACCGAGGCTGACTTGCCTCAAGCGCTGCTCAGAGCTCCACTTCTGACAGGCGTCATACTTATTGCTCAATGACATTCCATGTTTTCCTTCAGTTTTGCTCTAAGATTGATTCTCTACATATGTCTGAAATATCTCCAGAGCCCTAAAGCAGGATGATGGCCACTGTGGCACACAGAGAGGCGGCCATGACAGACAGAGGTGGTACTGCAGTTGTTAGGTGTTCATAGATAAAATTTGAAAAAGGCAACGAGCCGTCCAAAACAGTAGTGTGACTGATACACACTAAATTCTGCTCTCTTACAAGTCTTTCCTTAGGCATCAATTGTCAAACTGCTGTTAGGCTAATACTATTCAATATAGTAAATATAAAGAAAAATGAATGAATGAATGGACATGAATAATGCAGTACTATGTGTGCTGTATGGTCGCTCTAAAACTATTAGATTAGCCCCATTTACTTTTTCGAAGAAAAATTACCTAATGTCATAGTAATAGTAGTTTTTTTTTTTTTTTGAATTCTATTAAAAGCCTACTGAAATTAGATTTTCTTATTTAAACAGGGATAGCAGGTCCATTCTATGTGTCATACTTGATCATTTCGCGATATTGCCATATTTTTGCTGAAAGGATTAAGTAGAGAACATCCACGATAAAGTTCGCAACTTTTGGTGCTGACAAAAATAGCCCTGCCTCTACCGGAAGTCGCAGACGAGGACGTCACAAGTGTGGGGGCTCCTCACATAATCCCATTGTTTTTAATGGGAACCTTCAACAAAAAGTGCTATCCGGACCGAGAAAATGACAATTTCCCCATTAATTTGAGGAAGGATGAAAGATTTGTGTTTGAGGATATTGATAACGACGGACTAGAAAAAAAAAAAAAAAAGTAAAAAAAAAAAAACGCGATTGCATTGGGACAGATTCAGATGTTTTTAGACACATTTAGTAGGATAATTCTGGGAAATCCCTTATCTTTCTATTGTGTTGTGAGTGTTTTAGTGAGTTTAACAGTACCTGATAGTCGAGGTGTGTCTCCACGGGTGTCTTGACGCCATTGTCTCAGTGGAGTCGACGGCAGCTATGGACGGCACAAGCTCAGCTGATCTCCGGTAAGAAGCGACTTTTTACTACAATTTTCTCACCGAAACCTGCTGGTTGACATTCGGTCGGGATTCATGTTCGCTTGACCACGCTCTGATCCATAGTAAAGTTTCACCTCCCGTAATTTTAAACAAGGAATCACCGTGTGTTTGTGTGGCTAAAGGCAAAAGCTTCCCAACTCCATATTTCTACTTTGACTTCTCCAATATTAATTGAACAAATTGCAAAAGATTCAGCAACACAGATCTCCAAAATACTGTGTAATTATGCCGTTAAAGCAGACGACTTTTACCTGTGTGTGTGCGCAGTGCTCATATTTCCTAAAAACCCGTGACGTCTTGCGTACACGTCATCATTACACAACGTTTTCAAGACGAAACTCCCGGGAAATTTAAAATTGCAATTTAGGCCGTATTGGCATGTGTTGCAATGTTAATATTTCATCATTGATATATAAACTGTTAGACTGCGTGGTGGGTAGTAGTGGGTTTCAGTAGGCCTTTAAAGGCCTAAGGTTGTCAAAGCAAACTTTTTTATTGGCCAACTACACATTCTAACGACAAAAAAAAAACACATCCCAGATGAGAACATTACACTAAAACTTAAGATAAATTTGATTTGGCTTACTTCTTCTCAAAAATGGTACATGAAAACCAAAATGTCTGACGATCTGTGCGTCTTACTGTATATTGCAGGGGTGTCAAACTCATTTTAGATCAGGGGCCACATGGAGAAAAATCTACTCCCAAGTGAGGCGGACTGGTAAAATCACCGCACCATAACTTAAAAATAAAGATAACTTCAGATTGTTTTCTTTGTTTAAAGTAAAGTAAAGTTAAAGTACCAATGATTGTCACACACACACTAGGTGTAAAAATGTATGTTGTTTCTTTTTTTACACTTACATGTTGCGGTTAATAGTATTCTATCTTTATTTGTCGTTATTTATACTTTATGAATAAATTATGTAATAATGTTCATCAGTCAACTCATTGGTGTTAATTTTAATATATCAAGATAAAAAAAATAATAACAAAATTAAATTACATATATTTTTTATGTAGTTTGCTAATTTTCCCCGACTGGTGCACTAACATCATGTGGTTTATGTTTTTTTTATTTTACATATGTAGCATCCTCTGAAAATATAAAACAATTGCTATCGTGACTTCTAGTGGACACATTTAGAACAGTAGTTTCTTTCATTCAAAAATGTTGGCTCATTTTTATACTTAGCAAACTCATCCCAATGGGTAGGATAAAACCTGTTCGCAGGCCTGTTCTGGCCCGCACGTTTGACATCCTTGGTATATAGTTTCTGAAGATGATCTGTCATGATGAACCTGTGCCAATGTCTTGCAAAATATGCACACGTTTTCGAGTGTGCTAAAGCCCTCAAAAAGATTTAGTTGGCGTAATAATAATAATAATAATAATAATAATAATGATAATAATACGGTATAAATGAAGAATGATCATAGGAAAGTATGTCATATCTCAAAGTGGTTAGGTTGGGCCAGGCGAGTTTAATTGTAGAACACGATTCGTACGCAAAACAATACAAAATACAAATCAAAATACAAAATGTTTACAATTACAAGAAGGTGAATACAATCCTCAATAAGAATTCAATCAGGAAATTGTCATGATTTAAACTAATTTGCTCTGTTAACTGGAACACAGACCTGAGATGTGATTGTTTTGTTCAGATAGCTTAACATATGTCATTTCATGAACAACATGCAACATGTGTCAAAGTGACCCCCCATCGACGATAAAGTTTGCAACTTTTGGTCGCTAATAGAAAAGCCCTGCCTTTACCGGAAGTATGTGTGCATGACGTCACGAGTTGCAGGTCTCCACACATCCTCACATTGTTTATAATGGGAGCCACCAGCAGTAAGAGCAATTTGGACCAAGAAAGCGACAATTTCCCCATTAATTTGAGCAAAGGATGAAAGATACGTGAATTATTATATTGATAGTGAAGGACTAGAAAAAAAAAAAAAGCGACGGCTCCGGGCGGCGGCAGTGTGAGTGTTTCAGATGTAATAAGACACATTTACTAGGATAATTCTGGAAGATCCCTTATCTGCTTAGTGTTTTAATAGTGTTTTAGTGAGGTTTTAAAGATTGTAAAGACATACCTCGAGGTCGGATGGCTGTGGTGAACACGAAGTGTCTCAGAGAGAAGCCGAGGAGCCAAGCTCACAGCTGCCTTTTAAACAGCTGCTGCAGGACGACGAATAATTCAATGATTTCTCCATCCAAAAACATGCTGATTGACATAGAGAAAACATGTTCGCTTGACCGCTCCACTTCACAACAAACAAAGAAACACCGGCTGTGTCACGGTGCTAAAGACAGCTGCAATCCGCTGCTTTCCACCAACAGCATTGTTTTTTATAGTCTCCATTATTAAATGAACAAATTGCAAAAGATTCAGCAACACAGATGTCCAAAATACTATATAATTATGCGGTAAGGGCAGACGACTTTTAGCCGCTAGTGGTGCAGTGCTAATATTTCCTAACAGCCCGTGACGTCACACGTACGCGTCATCATTCCGCGACGTTTTCAACAAGAAACTGGGGGGAAATTTAAAATTGTAATTTAGTAAACTAAACCGGCCGTATTGGCATGTGTTGCAATGTTAATATTTCGTCATTGATATATAAACTATCAGACTGCGTGGTCGGTAGTAGTGGGTTCCAGTTGGCCTGGTAGGGTCTTAATGGATTAGCCCCTGATGTGATGGTGTCAAGAATTACAAAGACACAGTAGTGAAGGTGTGCAGGCTCCAGCTGCAGTCAGTGGGAGCTGTAGAGTGAAAAGGTGCAGAACGACTCTGGGTTAGTCTGCGTTCTCAGTGAAGCCATCTGTGGAACTCTTTGCCACTGGAGTTAAAGTCACAGTTGGACATTCAACCTTTCTCCACACAACTGAAAAAGTGTCTTAAAGGGGAACATTATCACCAGACCTATGTATGCGTCAATATATACCTTGATGGTGCAGAAAAAAGACCATATATTTTTTTAACCGATTTCCGAACTCTAAATGGGTGAATTTTGGCTAATTAAACGCCTTTCTGTTTATTGCTCTGGAGGCGATGACGTCAGAATGTGACTTCGCCGAGGTAATACAGCCGCCATTTTCATTTTCAACACATTGTAAACATTGGGTCTCAGCTCTGTTATTTTCCGTTTTTTCGACAATTTTTTGGAACCTTGGAGACATCATGCCTCGTCGGTGTGTTGTCGGAGGGTGTAACAACACTAACAGGGAGGGATTCAAGTTATACCACTGGCCCGAAGATGCCAAAGTGTCTGCCGCCAGACCCCCATTGAATGTGCGGGAGTGTCGCCACATTTTACCGGCGATGACGGACATGATACAGAGATGTATGGATAACCTGCAGATGCATTTGCAACCATAAAGTCAACAAAATCACAAAGGTGAGTTTTGTTGATGTTGACTTATGTGCTAATCAGACATATTTGGTCGCGACGTGACTGCCAGCTAATCGATGCTAACATGCTACACTAATCGACGCTAACATGCTATTTACTGGCGGTGCTAAAGCAGACATGGCACAGAGATGTATGGATAACCTGCTGATGCATTTGCAACGATAAAGTTAATGAAATCACAAAGGTGAGTTTTGTTGATGTTGACTGCCAGCTAATCGATGCTAACATGATACGCTAATCGATGCTAACATGCTATTTACCGGCGGTGCTAAAGCAGACATGAGACAGAGATGTATGGAAAACCTGCAGATGCATTTGCAACTATATACGTTTCCTTCCACCCACATTTAATGCGAAAAAAACACTTACCAATCGACGGATTTAAGTTGCTCCATTATCACAAAATGCGAAAGTCCTGATCGTTTGGTCCGCACATTTTACGGCGATGCTAACGCAGCTATTCGGCCATGATATGGCTATGAAGAGCGTCAATAGCTATTCGCACAATAGCTTCAGTTTCTTCTTCAATACTTTCATACTCCAACCATCTGTTTCAATACATGCGTAATCTGTTGAATCGCTTAAGCCGCTGAAATCCGAGTCTGAATCGAAACTACTGTCGTTATATCTTGCTGTGGTATTCCCGTTGTTTGTTTACATTGGCAGCACTGTATGACGTCACAGGAAAATGGATAGTGGTTTCGAAGAAAGCGAAAATAAGGCACTTTAAAACTTTATTTAGGGATATTCCGGGACTGGTAAAATTTTGAAAAAAACTTCAAAAAATACAACAAGCCACTGGGAACTGATTTTTATTGTTTTAACCCTTTTGAAATTGTGATAATATTCCCCTTTCAGGAAAATCAGAAGAGTGAGCACCAAAACTGGATGTAGTATGGACAAATGGGGCCAATTATTTTCTATGTGTTTTTTATGTTTGTACTTGTCTTAATCCTTTGTATGTGTCTTTTATACTTATCTTATCTTTTTTTAAAGCCTAACCAGGGACAAGGGTTGCAAATTAGCCTGTGGCTATAAGTCTTATGTACTTTGACATCGGTTACCTTCCATCCATCCATCTATTTTCTACCTCTTATTTCCTTTGAGGTCACGGGGGGCGCTGGAGCCTATCTCAGCTCCAATCGGGTGGAAGGCGGGGTACACCCTGGACAAGTCGTCACGTCATCGCAGGGCCAACACAGATATACAGACAACATTCACACTCACATTCACACACTAGGGCCAATTTAATGTTGCCAATCAACCTATCCCCAGGTAGATAGTACTTTATTGATTCCTTCAGGAGAGTTCCTTCAGGTGCATGTCTTTGGAGGTGGGAGGAAGCCGGAGTACCCGGAGGGAACCCACGCAGTCACGGGGAGGACATGCAAACTCCACACAGAAAGATCCCGAGCGCAGGATCAAACCCAGGACCTTCGTATTGTGAGGCAGACGCACTAACCCCTGTCGCACTGTGCTGCCCGGAGTACCTCACATCGGTTACCTATGGGTAGCAATGTTTAATTGTACTGTCCCTGTCAAATAAATACGTGAATGAAACATGACGTATTTATAATCCCAAACAAACTCTTGTTTTAGGCCACAAGGCAGATGTTAGTTATTGTGATTGCATGACTTGCAGTGACCCAGTCAGTGATCCTCTCTAAAAGTGATACTGCTGGATAAAAACCAAATGATTTTTGATTGTGTTGATGCACAAGTCTGGGAAGCCTTCTGTCCCTCTGGCTTGACTCTTTGCATTAAGTTCACATCTCTCTTGAGGAGTGCCATAATTTGTTTAGAGCGTCATGATGAAATGTTCCCCTTTTATGAAAATGGATCCACGGTGCGATTGCGTTCACATCCGGCTTTGTTGCCTCTGCAGTGAGGTGAGCGTGTGAGGGGACACACACGTCTACTGTTTTAACCACTTTAATGCAATTTAACAATGTCACGTATTCTTTTCACGTTTCATTGGGGTCCTTTACGTGTGAAATTGTGGCGGCATGAACGACGCCGGGGCGCAGCAGAGGCGGGGTCATGCCGGAGCGCCAGATGTGGGAGGGCGAGCGCAATTAATGGCTACACATTGTTCAGTGGCTGTGTGGGCACACCTTCGGTGAATTAAGCCGCGCTCTTGGGGCGTGACTGTTTGAATAACGCGAATGAGGTGTGAGGCCTCTCGCTCACAGCTGAAGCCAAACTCAGCGATTGCATCCAATTAGCTCGTATGTCCTCAAATTACGTGCTTAACTTGTTAGTTTGCGCAAATTGTTTGTCAGTGGATTCATTCTGCGTTGCACAATTTAATACTTTACTGTGTCCTTTTAAATACCGCGCAATTTCGGATTACCTGACATTCTGCAGCAATGTATTGTTACTTTGTTGCAGTGCCATATTCAGGTGGAGAGTCAGTTCAAAAGGCAAAGCAATTAAGGGAAGGTCCATTAATGAAATCTATGTGCTGTTGCCTGAGAGCAGATGTGATGCTCATTATTGACAGTTGGGCAGCAGGCATGATGATCTCTTACAGCTATTAGCAAGATCATCCCATCTCTTCTTCCTATGGAGGATTAGAAGAAAATCAAGTCTCAGCACATACAACCTTCACTCATAATGACCGTAGGACTACGTTTACACTGCAGGCCAAAACAACCCAAAATAGATTTTTTCCGAAATCATATTTTTTCCAGCTAACACTGCAAAATGTGATATTATTTTCAAATGAATCACAATTCTTATTTAATCAATCAATCTTTACCTATATAGCCCATAAATCACGAGTGTCTCAAAGGGCTGCACAAGCCACAACAACATCTTTGGCTCAGATCCCACATCAGGGCAAGAAAAAACTCAACCCAATGAAATAACAATGGGAAACCTTGGAGGGGATTAGGGAACTAGAGGGGAAGTTCTGTTTTGAAGCGAAATTGGCCGCCTCTCATGTTTGATTGATTGATTGAACCTTTTATTCGTAGATTGCACAGTACGGTACATATTCCATACAATTGACCACTAAATGGCAACACCCGAATACGTTTTTTAAATAGTTTGAGTCAGGGTCCACGTTAATCAATTCATGGTAGTGTTTACGAACTGTGACACAAATGCCTCAACCCGGAAGTGATTACTCATCATTCATATTTGATAACGCAATGATTTATATTTATTAATCACATCAATCAATCAATCAATCAATCAAATTTGACTTATATAGCCCTTAATCACAAATGTCTCAAAGGGCTGTACAAGCCACAACGACATCTTCGGCTCGGATCCCACATCAGAGCAAGAAAAAAATTCAACCCAATGGGAACAACGTGACACCCTGGAAGGGATCACAGTATGAGTGTGTGAACACAATGAGACAAAATAATTTATCAATACGTGAGAATAATAAGACATTTTATCTCCCATCCATCCATCCATTTTCTACTACTTGTCCCTATCTTAAAGGCCTACTGAAACCCACTACTACTGACCACGCAGTCTGATAGTTTATATATCAATGATAAAATATTAAGATTGCAACACACGCCAATACGGCCTTTTTAGTTTACTAAATTACAATTTTAAATTTCCCGCAAAGCGTCCTGTTGAAAACGTCGTGGAATGATGACGTGTACGCGTGACGTCACGGATTGTTAGGAAATATTAGCGCTGTGCACACACACAGCTAAAAGTCGTCTGCTTTAACCGCATAATTACACAGTATTTTGGACATCTGTGTTGCTGAATCTTTTGCAATTTGTTTAATTAATAATGGAGAAGTCAAAGTAGAAAGATGGAGTTGGGAAGCTTTAACCTTTAGCTACACAAACACACGGTGATTCCTTGTTTAAAATTCCCGGAGGTGAAGCTTTCCTATGGATCAGAGCGGTCAACCGAACATGGATCCCGACCGAATGTCAACCAGCAGGTTTCGGTGAGAAAATTGTGGTAAAAAGTCGCCACTTACCAGAGCTCAGCTGAGCTTGTGCCGTCCATACTGCTGCCGTCGACTTCCATCAGACACTGGCCTCAAAACATCCGTGGATAAACCCATCCGACTATCAGGTACTATTAAACTCACTAAAACACTAGCAACACAATAGAAATATAAGGGATTTCCCAGATTTATCCTAGTAAATGTGTCTAAAAACATCTGAATCTTTCCCAATGCAATCGCGTTTTGTTTTTTTACTTGATTTTTTTCAACATTTTTTTCTAGTCCGTCGCTATCAATATCCTCAAACACGAATCTTTCAACCTCGCTCAAATTAATGGGGAAATCGGCGTTTTCTCGGTCCGAATAGCTCTTTTTGTTGGAGGCTCCCATTAAAAACAATGTGAATATGTGAGGAGCCCTGAACAGGTGACGTCATCGTCTGCGACTTCCGGTAGAGGCGGGGCTTTTCTGTTGGCGACCAAAAGCTGCAAACTTTATCGTGGATGTTCTCCACTAAATCCTTTCAGCAAAAATATGGATATATCGCGAAATGATCAAGTATGACACATAGAATGGACCTGCTATCCCCGTCTAAATAGGAACATCTCATTTCAGTAGGCCTTTAAGTTTCAATGAATCAACACTCCCTCACTATTTCTCCTGAGGTCTTAAGTGACCACCAAAGCAGCCCAGACTGACCCCCACTCGTTGCCAGTATGTAAAGATGATGTCGCATGATCCACCCTCGCCGTGACCCCGGTGTCATCCCTCCCAATTCCTGCAGCTCCAGCCCGAATAAACGCCACACCTCTCCCCTCCACCTGACCCCTCATGTCTGGGTGAAGGAGGGAGTAAGGTGGGGGTCGCAAACAACGGTGGTAGTGGTGCTCCCCCTGGGGCTGCCTGCTGGAGCGAGGTGACCCAGCTTGTCGCTCGGTGACCTGTGAGAGGGACATTATGAAGTGTGAGTGGCTGTCAGTCTAACTGCTTGTGACAGCTCCCGGTGCAGCTGTGCCAGGCCGCCCCAGCCAGACGACTAGTACCCATGGAGGGAGGACGCCATGGCTGAAGGCGTGGGCTGCGGTGGGGCGCTCATATACTGGTTACGGTGGGCCGGGAGAAGAAGGTGAGGGGTGTGTTGAGGGCTCTCATGGTGTATTGACTTCTCCATTGACTTCCAAGCTGAGAGGGTGACCCTCCGGCCTTGTTAGGTCAACGCCGCCTTGGTTGGGATTGAACATCATTGAGGAGTGAAGGAGGAGGTGAGGGACGAGGTGATGTCCTTAAAAGCCAGCAGTGTAATCTATATGTTTGAGTGGACATGTGACTTATTTGAATTCATCTTGTTTTGTGTGAGAAAAGCCATGGGCAACATGCCCTAATGATAGAGCAAGCTCTACTTTGAATTCAAACTGAAGTTTTTGCAGTTAATTTCCTATTTAGTGAGCGAACCAGTAGTTGAGATTTTTTTTTGGGACAATCAATTGGGTATTTATTTCAGTAGGAATTCATTCTGCCCTTATTGTCGCAGTTTACCTGACACATGAAACGTGAAGAATTGTGGGGATGCAGCATCCACTTCAGCCATCAGATGGCAGTGTGTAAAACCATTTCTGAGCATATCCGACTTTGCCCACAGCGTCAGTTGCTATGTAGAGTGGCGCCTTACATCATTTTCAGCAAAGTGCATTAAAAAAATATATTAATTGCTTCCTATAATGCAGCTATAAGATATAATAATCAGAATTATACAATTATTGTTACTAAATAATTAAGACAAGTAGATTAGATTTTAAAACATTGCACTCTGTGTGTAGTGAATATAGAGGAGATAAGAGTTTCACCTTTTTCAATTGAACTACTAAAAAAACCCGTTTTGCTCCCATTTTGCATTGTTCTTAAAACTTTTCCCATGTACACAAAGTACGGATTGGTGTCTTTCCCCTTTGATCACAGTTGGTGGTAGCTGGGAGTTTATGCTGGTATGCAATGTGATAACTAAAATAATTATAATAATATAATTGTATCTTGTACCTTAGTTGTAGTTTTCATTACAACATTTTCGCCATACAAAATCACTATTGTTAATCAGTAGCATGCAGATGGCAAAGCCAATGTAAATTAGTTTTAAGCTAGCACATTTTGGAAAAGTGGAGCCTTGTTGTACAACTGATTGATTGATTGATTTAAACTTTTATTAGTAGATTGCACAGTACAATACACATTCTGTACAATTGACCACTAAATGGTAACACCCTAATAAGTTTTTCAACTTGTTTAAGTCGGGGTCCACGTAAATCAATTCATGGTAAAAAAGGAGTGTGTGTTATATTAGGCATAGGCATTGGGCTTTGTTGGAATACCTAGTTTGGCTGAGTCCACTCTGAGTGATGCTTGTTTCCTCACCAAGTGTTTGAGACGGTGTTTAGTCTGCAACCTGACGTGGCGACACAAGCAACAAAAATGTCAAAATATGGTACCGTTTGAGTTTACGTGAATCAATACTAAGTTAAGTGAATCAATAATAGTATAGACAAAATAGATCAGTTCCTATACAAGTAAAGTATTTGGTAAGACAAAGGAGGCCTTTGAACAGGTCTATTCCTCTCAAAAGTTGGTCAGAAATCTGTATAAAGCTGTGTTAGGGCTGTTATTAAGTACTTATCCTTTGTCATCCACCTCATAGATGTGGCATACCAAGAAGAAATCAGTCCCGGCAATGATTAAAATGATCAAAATACGGTAAATATTGAACATATTAGACTTAGACAAACATTAATCAGCCACAAGGGAAATTGTTCCACACAGTAGCTCAGTTACAATGGATGGAAAGGGTAAGGATGGAAAGGATAATGCGGGTATAAAGTAGACTAAACATGTACCATAGTAGCAATATAAAATATAATGTATATGTAATATTTACATTTTATATATACAGTATATAATGTATACTGATAAGTTATATTTAAATATTATATTATATTTGTATATAATATATAACAAACCATGTACAATATTACAGTATATGTAACAGCTTAAACAACAACAACAAAAAAAGGCAGCATAAAATAAAGAGTAGATCCATCAGAAAATATACATTATAAACAAAGAGAGGTAGCTAACATTAAGGCGGTCAGGTAATATACAGATATCATCATTTGCTGTATGGCGAGTGATTGTACAGCTGGATGGAGTGTGGAATGAAGGAGTTCTTGGATCGAACACTGTGGGAACAAAGCTGAAGGAGCGTGTTGGAGTATGAGCTCCGCTGTCCCTCAATTGTCTGGTGTACTGGGGGGGCAGGATTGTCCATGATGGTGAGCAGTTTGTCTAATGTCTTCCTGTCCCTCACTGACACAAACGCCTCCAATGGTGTGTCAATAGTTTGGCCAACTTTCCGGATCAGTTTGTTAATCCAGTTTAAGTCCCTTTTGCTGGTGCTGCTCCCCCAACAAACCACTGCAAAGTACAGGGCACTGGCCACAACAGGCTGATCAAATATCTCCAACAGCTTGCTGTTGGAGACCTAAGCTTCCTCAGGATCTAAGCTTCCTCAGAAAAAAGAGTCTGCTCATTACTTTCTTGTATACAGCTTTGCTGTTGTCCATCCAGTCCAGTCTGCTGTTCAAGTGGACTACTAGGTACTTGTACTGCCCCACTACAGTAGTGCCACCTCCTGGCTATGCATCTTGATGGGCTCCACAGGGGTCATTTTCTTCTTGAAGTTGATGATCAGCTCCTTTGTGTTGTCCACATTAAGGAGCAGATGGTTGTTATGTTATATGTTATAACATATTGTTATGACCGTGTATGTTACTACATTATATATATATATATATATATATATATATATATATATATATATATATATACTTGCTGTATGTATATATAAAACCTTATATATAAAACCTTGATGGAGGGTTTTGAAGTTGTTTTAAAGGGCTTTGAAAGCTACAACAGTGACCCCCGTTAGGAGCATTTTCCAAGCGTCTTTAAAATCCTAAAAAAAAAAGACGTGTTCTTGTCTCTTACAAAGATTGTGAACGATAGGCAAAATTACCAAAACAATGTGCATTCCTAGTTTAACTCAGGAGGGCAACACATTAAGTTTTGTATTTGCAACGCACTGCTTTTCAAAGCAGAGTTTGAAGCATGATACTGCATAATACTGATGAAGGGGGTCCCCGTGGCCAGACGTACCCCACCTGGCATGGCGCCCCCCCTGACCCCAAACACACTATTTGAAAAGGACTGCCTTGAGGAGTAGAATGATAGGACATGGTAGTCAGCAATGTGTGTGTGTGTATGTATATATATATATATATATATATATATATATATATATATATATATATATATAGATATATATATATATATATATATATAATATTTATATATATATATATATATATATATGTATGTATATATATATGTGTATATATATATATATATGTATATATATATGTGTATATATATATATATATATATATATATATATATATATATATATATATATATATATATATATATATATATATATATATTTATTTATATATGGAGTAGAATGATAGGACATGGTAGTCAGCGATGTGTCTGTATATATATATATTTTTTTTTTTTGTCCTGTCCAGCTTCTCAGGCAAATTATATAGTTGATGTAGATCATGGCCGGCTCTACGCAGGGGCAAGAGGGGGCAGAGCCCCCTTAAATAAATGTCTTGCCCCCTCAAATCAAAATTTGAGAAAGCAAATTTTAATAAATTCACAAAATTACTACATTACAAGTTGACAAAATTATCTGCACTAGCAGAAAAATCCGCCGAAAAAGGGACACACACGATATAGTAGTGTCGGCTTCCCTCCCATCCCTCCCTCCACTGTGCGTGTATTCTACATTCCACAGGCTGCGCAGCAGACACACACCTGCACACACCCCTCAGCCCTCAGTAAACATCCAATCACTGTTGCAGAATGAAAGTAAAAGAAAAGGAAAAGTTGTCTACATTTATCATATACTTGTTAGGATGGGTGTGTTTGTGTAGTCTTATCTGTCATAAACACGTTTATCGTCGCGGACTTTCGGTGCTACGGAGTTCCTTTTTTTTATTTTTTATTTATTTTTTTTTTTTATAACTTGACGAGAGCAGTGACAGCGGAGGCTCTGAGCCAGAGGCGTCACTAGACCTAATACTGTACTGGGGCACACCTGGGGCACACATAATTCATGTAAGTGTCCAAAGCGCGCAAGCAAAAACATTTTTAGCTCTTATTTATCATAAAAAATACATAAATAGGGCTTTAAACTATGAAATCATATCAGATGATGTTGTATGGATCATTGATTAACCACCTGAAATTAACTAATGCCTTTGACCTACTTGTGGACTTTTTTACTCCAGACTTCTAAACTGCTACTGGTAAAAGCAAAAAGGAAGAGCAATGAATCTTTTTGAAATATTTATTGCAGTAATCATCTGCAAATTTAACATCTGCAAATGTAAAACAAAAACTAAAGCACCCCTACATCTCTGGGTTCTTTCATATTATTTAATTTCCATTTATGGCAATGTGGCTAATCCTATTTTAGATAAACAAAACTATAAAATATACACAAAAAAATAAAGCCACAGTAGTAGAATAAATGAACAACTGTTGTGTGTCTGTTCAGGGAATCATTTTCTGAGAAGTAAACTGTAACGTCTCCTTTTCATTTTTGCAAAGTGGTCAATCTCTCTGGACAGACATGGAAATATTACAGTAACTGTTATACAGTTGACCACTGGTTCCCAACTGCTGGGTCGTGACATAAAAGTGGATTGTGTGTCATTTTCAGTGAGTCGCAGTCACATGTGTGCATGGAAAAAAAAAAGTTTAGGGAGAAAAAAATCAAATTGTGGCAACAAAAACAGATATTTTTAGCTATTTTTCTAGTGACTATTAGTGAATATTTTAGCAAAAGGCAAACCGACTAATAAGTTGGAGGAGGACTCAGGCCAGACATGGAAATATATATTTTTTAAATCTAAATGGGGCAACAAAACCCGATATTTTCAGACATCTTTCTGAAAACAAATACAGAAATGTTACTATTTTTTCTAGAAACAAAACCAGATGCTTTAGCTGTAGCCATTTTTCTGGTGACAAAACAAGATTATTTTAGTCAAAGTCACACCGATTAACAAGACAAGTCTACTGTGCTATTTTTCGGTGAAATAAACTTGAATGATTTAAAAATTTGGCTCACGACTTGATGATATGGAAAAATATTTTTCTTCCTGAAGATAAACCATTTGAGAAGCACTCAACTCACACATGCTTACTCCAAATGATCATTGATGCAGAACCAGCAGACAATAACCAACATTATGTTTCATGTTCATTGGAAATTCCCCCGACAGCTCGTACAGCAAATGAATATGTTTGTCTTGATACAAGGAATAACGTTAGCTAACTTAGCATCAACTTAAGACAATGATGTTGCCTAGTTAGCTAGGACTTCACTTACATCTCTCATTCCTTGCTGCTTCTTCTCTGCTGCAGGCGAATAACTTTCTTAAATCCATCTAGGAGTTACAGTTTGAGTCAAATCAAAATCAAAATAATGTAATTAACAAATTGTTGTTGGCTAACGTTACCTACCTCACGCAGTGATTCTCACCCCCCCCCTCTCTCTCTCTTTCAACCGAAGTCTTGATCCACACGTGAATAATTTACCATATTAATTAGCCATGTGCTCTCTGTTTCGTGGAGTGAATACAGAAGCAATCAATTACCATACTAAGTAGTATGTGCGCTGTTGTCCATGTTATGTAGACTTAAAACTCTGAAGCGTTGTTTTTTATTGGTGAATTTTTTACTGGGGCACTGCAGATCAACAGTGGGGCACGTGCCTCAGTGAAATATGTCTGGCGACGCCCCTGGCCCATGTCCACTGCATGTGACAAACTGAAGACAAGTGACCTCTGTCTGCCAGACCCCTACGTAAAGCCCCGCCCCAGGCTGTAGTCCTGTACTGTTGTTGTTTTTCTTCATGTAATCACAGCAGGTTTTTTCTGTTGTTGTTCAAGCTTACTTATTTTCTGCTCCAGCTTCCAGCAGCTCACAAAGAGAAAGTTAATGCTCTGTAATGCATCCATTTTTCAGAGCATTTAAAAAGTCTAGTCCTGCTCCTGCATGTAGTAGTAGTAGCAATGATGCTACTGCTAGTACATCAGGGACAGCAGCTAGCAATACTGCACCTTTAGCACCAGCAAGCAGTGTTTCTCCTGCACCAGCTCCCTCCTTTCCCCCAACAAGCGCTCCCCCAAAGCAGCCTGCTCAGCTACCCAGTAACTTAAATGGCAACGCACCATCTCAGCCAATACTGGGTGGCTACCCAAAGCGTGCATTTGGTACAACATTAAGATCATTCAATCCTGCCTGGTACCGCACACGACCATGGCTAGAGTATTCTCTGGTGCGAGACGCCTGCTTCTGTTTCCCCTGTCGGAAATATGGCAGCGCTGTTAATGTTTCCCCCCCTGAGGGATTGCCACCTTATTGTGGTCAGGGGGTTTGCGTGCCTCAGTGACCGTAAAAGCTATACCAGCAGGAGCTTAGTCTTCAGGTGGGACACCCAAGTTGGACAGGTCTGAAGGTAGATGCCTGACAAAGTGCAATCCACTACTCCAGGTTGGGGTTGGACACATAGCTAAAAACCCCTTTCAATGGAGAAAGCATCGTTACAATAAGCACAGAAAAAAAAGTGCTGGAGCATGATGTGTACACATGATGCCCCCTTCACATTTCTGACTGCCCCCTCATATAAGCATGCCTAGAACCGCCCCTGATGTAGATGCCCATATCGGATGTTCAGATTTACTTTACAAAAGACAAGTGTAGGATACTTCTCTTGTTGTCTTATTTGAATTTGACTTTATTAAATGTATTTATATTATCATCTGGTGCAGCCGGGCCGGAGCAGGAGGGGATAGAAAGAGAAGAAAATGAAGAAAGAGGGGGAAATTGTGGGGATAAGAGGGGGATTAGACAGAGAGACAAAAACAACAACAGCAAACACAACAATAACAGCAAAAACAACAACAACAATAGAACAACACCAGCACTTACGATATGTACAAATATGATCTTGAAAGTGATAGCAAAGAAGCAGTTAACAAAATAAATAATAATATAGAATTGACAATGAGCATTTTTACACTACAACTGGAGCAATACAAATACCAATAGAAAATGCGCTATTGATCATGAACAATACCAATAGTTTACCTCTATTATCAACAATACAGTTGTTCAAATGCAACAATACGAATACATAATGATAACTAGAGAGAAAAAAAAAGGAATACCGAAAGATGGAGGGGAAGAGAGAGAGGCAACCTATATCAATCTCGTAGATTCTTATAGTAACAAAGGGTTAAGCTTTGTCAGTATGCCATGTGTTACCCAGTTTACCCTAGGGCAACAACGTTAATATATGATTGATGAAACGTGATTATGTGCATGAGTGTAACTTGTATATGTACAGAATGTGTATATGAATGTTTGTACAGTAAATGTATATGTACAGAATGTGTGTATATATATCTATATATATATATATATATATACACACACACGCATCGCTGACTACCATGTCCTATCATTCTGGCGTAGTGGGTAGGGCGGCTGTGCCAGAAACCTGAGGGTTGCAGGTTTGCTCCCCGCCTTTTGACATCCAAATCGCTGCCGTTGTGTCCTTGGGCAGGACACTTCACCCTTTGCCCCCGGTGCCGCTCACACTGGTGAATAAATGATGAATGAATGATAGGTGGTGGTCGGAGGGGACGTAGGCTCAAACTGGCAGCTACGCTTCTGTCAGTCTACCCCAGGGCAGCTGTGGCTACAGATGTAGCTTACCACCAACAGGTGTGAATGAATGATGGGTTCCCACTTCTTTGTGAGCGCTTTGAGTATCTAACAATAGAAAAGCGCGATATCAATCTAATCCATTATATATATATATAAATATATACATATAAATATATATATATATATATATATATATATATATATATATATATATATATATATATATATATATACATACATATATATATATATAGAAAAATATATATATAATAAATATATATATATATTTTAGCGGTGTGGGAAAAAATCGATTCGAATTTGAATCGCGATTCTCACGTTGTGTGATTCAGAATCGATTCTCATTTAAAAAAAATCGATTTATTTTTTTATTTTTAGTTTTTTCATCTATCCAACAAAACAATACACAGCAATACAATAACAATGCAATCCAATTCCAAAACCAAACCTGACCCAGCAACACTCAGAACTGCAATTAACAGAGCAATTGGGAGGAGACAAAAAAAACACAACACATAACTAACCAAAAGTTGTGAAACAAAAATGAATATTATCAACAAAAGTATCAATATTAGGGTTAGGGTTAGCATAGGGTTAGGGTTCAGCATAGCAGTGATTAAAAATCCCTCATTGACATTATCATTAGACATTTATAGAAATAAAAAAAAGAACAATAGTGACACAGTGGCTTATACTTGCATCGCATCTTAAACGTTGACAACACACTGTGTCCAATGTTTTCACAAAGATAAAATAACTCATATTTTTGGTTCGTTTAATTGTTAAAACAAATTTACATTTTTGCAGTCAGTTGATTAAACATTGTCCTTTACAATTATAAAAGCTTTTAAAAAAAAATCTACTACTCTGCTAGTATGTCAGCAGACTCGGGTAGATCCTGCTGAAATCCTATGTATTGAATGAAAAAAGAATCACTTTGAATCGTAAAAATATCGTTTTTGAAACGAAAATCGCGTTGAATCGAAAAAAATAGATTCATAATGGAATCGCGACCCCAAGAATCGATATTGAATCGAATCGTGGGACACCCAAAGATTCGCAGCCCTAAGATATACAGGTATACACACATCGTTGACTACCATGTCCTATCATTCTACTCCTTATATATATATATATATATATGTATATATATATATATATATATATATATATATATATACATGAAAAAAATTATGAGTTTGAACATCAAATATCTTGTCTTTGTAGTGCATTCAGATGAATATGGGTTGCCTGAGAAGCTGGACAGGAAAAAAAAAAAAAAAAAAAAAAAAAAAATATATATATATATATATATATATATATATATATAAATATATATATATATATATATATATATATATATACATGCACACACACATCGGGGCGGTTTAGCTCGGTTGGTAGAGCGGCCGTGCCAGCAACTTGAGGGTTGCAGGTTTGATTCCCGCTTCCGCCATCCTAGTCACTGCCGTAGTGTCCTTGGGCAAGACACTTTACCCACCTGCTCCCAGTGCCACCCACACTGGTTTAAATGTAACTTAGATATTGGGTTTCACTATGTAAAGCGCTTTGAGTCACTAGAGAAAAGCGCTATATAAATATAATTCACTTCACTTCACTTCACATCGCTGACTACCATGTCCTATCATTCTACTCCATATATATATTTACATCTAACACAATTTCCCAACTCATATGGAAACAGGGTTTATATATATATATATATATATATATATATATATATATATATATATCTTGAAAGATACATCTCCTGGATGCAATGGGACACATAATGAGTGCCGTAACCTGGATTCATCGGGTGTTTCGGGTCTTGCAACATCAGACACCCTCGTCCAGGCGACCCATCCGGGGTGATCAAGTCCCTGCTTGTGTCCCCGTAGCAACCCACGGTTCTGCCCTTTTCAGCCACAACCACCTCGTGGCTTTCTCTGCCGCTTCACTCGCGGATTGATTGGACCTCCTTTTGGCCGCCCCTGTGACTCCCAATTGGCCAAGCACTTTGCAGAGGGAGCGTCCTGCAAAGCCACATCAGCCAACTTCTATTGGCTCGTAGAAAGTTCTCCAGCCCATGCCCCTGCAGTCCTTCACCAGTTCCTGATACTTGGCACGTTTCCTTTTGTTGGCATCCGCAGTCCGCTCCTCCCAAGGCACTGTTAGTTAAAGCATGATAAGAGGTTTCGGAACCTCTGAAATGATGATCATGTCTGGCCGTAGAGATGTTTTTACAATGTGCTCGGGGAACCTCAGTTGTTTTCCCAGGTCAACGTGTAGCAGCCAATCAAAGGCTGTGTGAAGGAGTCCTGTTGTTGTCTTTGGACGTGCGCAAGGTCTCTCTCCAGCTTTGATGAAAGATATTGCCTTCTTTGGCGCATGATGTTGCTTGCTGGTGCTGATGGCTGAGCCTATGCTCACAGCAACTGCTTTGAGTACCTGGTCACGACGCCAGCGATAGCGACCATTAGCCAGAGACTTTGGGCAACTGCTGAGGAGATGTTCCAAGAACCCATTTCCAGAGCAAAGGGAGCAGAAGGGTGTCTCGCTCTTCCCCCAAACATGGAGGTTTGCTGGGCTAGGGAGGGAATCATAGACTGCTGCCAATAGGAACCGGACGTGGTGGAGGTCTATCTGCATGATGTTTGACCAGGTGACTTTGCGCTGCAACGTGCCCTCCCATCTTGTCCATGCCTCCTGTTGCCGGAGTCCCACTACCCTGCCCACTTGCTCTTCCTCCAAGCCTGCTCGGACCGCCTCTTGGAGTAGATGTCGTCTGTCTTTGCCCCGGGCCTGGCTGACTTGGGTCTTTGGGAAGTACCCCAAGCCTGCTCTCCCTGTTGCTACGACCCTAACAAGTACTTTTTGCCTAAGGTGTGACTCAGCCACCTCCACTGCCTTTTATGCCTTCCACTTCCTTCCTGTCCTCACTTCAATCCTGGCTGATGACACCTAGCTGTCCCTGGAGTCTCTGTGCTGTAGGGCTTCTCTTGTGCGTGCCACCTCCCTGCTTATTTCAGCAAGACAATGCCAAGCCACATTCAGCAAGTGCTACAACAGCGTGGCTTTGTAAAAAAAAGAGTGTGGGTACTTTCCTGGCCCGCCTGCAGTCCAGACCTGTCTCCCATCGAAAAAGTGTGGCGCATTATGAAGCGTAAAATACGACAGCAGAGACCCCGGACTGTAGAACGACTGAAGCTCTACATAAAACAAGAATGGGAAAGAATTCCACTTCCAAAGCTTCAACAATTAGTTTCCTCAGTTTCCAAACGTTTATTGAGAGTTGTTAAAAGAAAAGGTGATGTAACACAGAGGTGAGCATGCCCTTTCCCAACTACTTTGGCACGTGTTGCAGCCATGAAATTCTAAGTTAATTATTATTTGTAAAAAAATGAATAAAATGTATGAGTTTGAACATCAAATATCTTGTCTTTATAGTGCATTCAATTGAATATGGGTTGAAAAGGATTTGCAAATCATTGTATTCCGTTTATATTTACATCCAACACAATTTCCCAACTCACATGGAAACGGGGTTTATATATATATATATATATATATATATATATATATATATATATATATATATATATATATATATATATATATATGTATATATATATGCATATACATATATATATATATCAAATACAAACCCCACTCTGCATCACTAAACTTTGCACCTCTGTCTATCCGTCTGTGTCCCGCTGTCATGGCTGACCTGCGTCCTCTCTCTGCAGGGCCTCTCCTGGTTGGGCCCAGCTGGCGCCGTACGAGTGGGCTGGGCAGATGCACGAGGCTGTGCCAGCTCTACTGGTGCAGAAGGGGGCACACCAGGCAGACAGGCCCGTGTCAGCAGCAGCAGCAGCAACTATCCCCCTGGCTACAGTACAAGCATATGGCAGCATCCTCCTCGTACGTGTATATACAGTATGTTTACTACTGCAGCCCAATCGCACGCACACCAGCATCACTGAAACAATGCCAAATGGGTTTGAGCCGACTGGGACCCAGTTAACTGGGACAAAATGTTTGTTTACACATTGCTGGAAAGTAAACCAGCAAACACACACTCTCTTGAAAGGTGATACTGTAAATGTTTTAAGTAGCTTTGGACCATTTTTTTTAACTTCCATTCAAAGTTAAAAAAGGCTACACGCAGAATGTTACAACCTTAAACATTCAAGTGTTGTACAAGTGTAAAATAAGTTAAAACAAGGTACAACACTACCTTTGCCTTTAAAAGCATGTGCAAATGTGTACACTGCAAAACGTCAGTGTTCAAAAACAAGAAAAAAAATACACATTTTAGGTGTATTTTATTTGAACTAAGCAAAATTATCTGACAATAGTACAAGAAAATTCGGCTTGTCAAGACTTTCCAAAACAAGTACAATTAGCTAACTTCAATGAACCCATAAATACCTTCATATAAGTATGTTTGTAACATGCGGCGGGTCGCAGCTTTCTGCGAGGTTCGTTCCGCCGGGATGCAAAAGGACCACCCAGGACATAATTTATTTGTCAAAAGTCAAACAGGTAACAAAAACTAAAAACAAGCTAGAGGAAAAAATTGCCGATCGCACTCGAACCCAAGGCTAACACTTAGCATAGGCAAGAAGACAAGGAATACTCACGTAACTTTAGCATAAGCAAATAAAGAAGCCAGGCCGACTGACTGGCAAGGGCAGGCTTAAATAATGCCTCTGATTAGTGCTCGGGGAACAGGTGAGCGTCCCGAACACCAGTCAGAGGCAGGTGAAAATAATAAGTAGCCAAGGTAACTAAACAAACTCAAGGGTGCACAAAAACAGGAATTAAGGGAGTCCAAAACTAACAGATGACAAAAGCATGATCCGGGCTACTGATTATGACACATTCTCACTTTTCTTGGTAAAAAAAAAATTTTACCTTTTTGCTCAATATTTTGAAAAATATTCTTAAATTAAGTAAATGCTAGAGTATGCGGTAGAAAATGGATGGATTGATGGATAGACTCAATATTTTGACATAATGATATGATTTTTTTTTGTCTTGCTTCAAGTAAGAAATTCTTACTTTAAAGAAGTAGTTTTATACTTGTGAGTGTTAATGACACAGCTTTGCATCAGTTGATATTCTAGTTCCAAGCATGTTTTACTCAATATAAGTCATTAAATCTCAGCAAAAATCTGTAGTATCTTACTGAGATAATTTAGGACAGAAACCCTTAAAACAAGTAACATAAAATCTGCTTAGTCAGAAGAATTATCTTATCAGACAAAAATAAGCAAATATCACACTTATTTGAGATATTTCATCTTACTTAGATTTCACTTTTTGCAGTGTATAGGGATGCTGGACTCTTGACTTGGATCTGGAAGCCAAGTGTCCAGCATCAAATTCTTCTTCTCGTCTCACATTGTTTGCTTGATGCTGTTTGTTGCCCCACAAAGCCAAAGATAACAGCGACAAATAATAATTGCCGTATTTTCGGATCTGTAAGCCGCTACTTTTTTCTTACGCTTTGAACCCTTTGGCTTATAAAATGGTGTTGTTAATTTATGGATTTTTCTTCGATATACGGCCATAACTTTTTGTGTTCAACAAATAGTTTTCATAAAATACTGACAGAGATGCTGGAAATGTGTGAGTGGGTTGAACATGTAGTTCCTTCTTACTTCCTTAACCCGGAAGTACTGTATTATTCCTTAGTCTAAAGCTCGAAATGATTCTTCATTCATCACTCTAAACAACATGTGCACATTTTACAATAGAACGAAAACAATTCATACTTTTTAAACCGTGTATGTGATGTTTGTAGGAGTGTTTTCAGGCATATTTGTACACGCTAACATAATGTAATCAAGCAAGCGTTGTTACTTTTACTGACTATGGTAACATGTTTACAAGTGTCTATGTTAGTATTATTAACTTACAATGGCATTCTTTTCGTATAATTAAATTTTTGTAAATTCACCAAAACATCACAGTGGACTTATTGAGTCTGTTCGGCTGATTGGAGCGCTATCTTCCGCAGCTATTAGGTTCATGATTATCACTTCTGTTTGGTTTGATCAGCAGTTTAAATGCCGTGTGAATATGGTCTCTGCAGGTTTCAACAAGTCAGATTTAAGACTTTTTAAGCCCCACTTAATAACTTTCAGTTTTAGTTAATTTTAGCCACACCAGTGGACAAAAGCGCTAGTGTTTTATCAGCAGAAGACCACATTTCCAATGAGGACTAACGTGTAATTTTGGCATAAATATTACGTCTCTTTTTAAGACCACAATGAATATAATTCAAGACCATTTCCCCTTCAAATGGACAAAAAAATCAAAGACAAAAAGGAAAATTAGAGGACCAGAATGAATTCTAAGTATATGAATTCCTTCACTGCTCTTTGATATTAGAAAACAGTATCGGTCACCCATACACCCGCCCTCCCGTCCTCGTCATGTTGTGACGTTGCAGGTTTTACGAGCAGAGGAGCATGTTCAGTAGCACTCAATCACACAATCACAATCTCCCAAGTACTTACAAGCAGACAAGGTGTGTAGACAGAAAAGGGAGAATGGGCACATTTTGGCTTAAAAACTAACGATAAAGGTGAAGTTACAACACTGACACGGTCTCAGGAATAGGTGCTTTAGGCCTGGCTAGCTGGCTAATTGGCCCTAGTGTGTGAATGTGAGTGTGAATGTTGTCTGTCTATCTGTGTTGGCCCTGCGATGAGGTGACGACTTGTCCAGGGTGTACCCGCCTTCCCCCCGATTGTAGCTGAGATAAGCGCCAGCGCCCCCTGCAACTCCAAAAGGGAATAAGAGGTAGACAATGGATGGATGGATGTTTGCTTACTTACTAATAAAAGACATGTTGTCAAGTACAGTTTTTCTCAAATGGGGGTACGCGTACCCCTGAGGGTACTTAAAGGTATGCCAAGGGGTACGTGAGATTTTTTTTAAATATTCTAAAAATAGCAACAATTCAAAAATCCTTTATAAATATATTTATTGAATAGTACTTCAACAAAATATGAATGTAAGTTCATAAACTGTGAAAAGAAATGCAACAATGCAATATTCAGTGTTGACAGCTAGATTTTTTGTGGACATGTTCCATTAATATTGATGTTAAAGGCCTACTGAAATGAGATTTTTTTACTTAAACGGGGATAGCAGGTCCATTCTATGTGTCATACTTGATCATTTTGCAATATTGCCAAACTTTTGCTGAAAGGATTTAGTAGAGAACATCGACGATAAAGTTTGCAATGTTTGGTCGCTAATAAAAAAGCCTTGCCTGTACCGGAAGTAGCAGACGAGGTGCGCGTGACGTCACTGATTGTAGAGCTCCTCACATCCTCACATTGTTTACAATCATAGCCACCAGCAACAAAAGCTATTCGGACCGAGAAAGCGACAATTTCCCCATTAATTTGAGCGAGGATGAAAGATTCGTGGTTGAGGAAATTTAGAGTGAAGGACTATAAAAAAAAAAGTTAAAAAAAAAAAGGCGATTGCAGTGGGAGGGATTCAGATGTTATTAGACACATTTACTAGGGATAATTCTGGAAAATCCCATATCTTTCTATTGTGTTGCTATTGTTTTAGTGAGATTAAATAGTACCTGAAAATTGGAGGGGTGTGGCCACGGGTGTGTTGACGCCAGAGTCTCTGACGGAAGTCACGGTGTCACGTGTTCGGCGCACTTGTTGCGCGGAGTTGCCACTTCGTGGATGCACAACGACCAGTCAGCAGGAGTGCAGGTAAGAAACTGATTTTAATGTAATCAAACAAAAGAACACTGACACAAAAGTGGAAAAATAAAGCGCGTGCCTACGCACGGAAGCTAACGCTAAACTTAGCAGGATACAAAAAAGGGTCCAAAACGGTGACGTGCCGAACGCACGCGAAGCTAAGACAGAACTTAGCACAACTAAAGCAGAGATAAGCAGATGATTACTTCTATGTGTAGAAAACTTTATTTATAGTTGAATCACTTGTTTATTTACGTGATTGTTGCCGTTAGCAAATAATGAGCCGAGGCCGAACTAAGGAATAAACGCAGGCTTATATACTCAAATCATAATTGCCATCAGGTGTGCGACAAAGGAATAGCAGCTGGGACAACATAAGAAACCATGGCAACGAGCTACATCAGGAAGTGCACAAACACAGGAATCGGCCAAATCTGAAGCTAAACATGAACAAAGACATAAACGACCAAAACAATAAACGATTCGCATAGCGGATTGTGACACACGGCAGCTGCAGGAGGACGCTGGCTCCGCTGATGTCTCCGGTAAGAGCAGACTTATTACCAAAATTTTCTCACGGAAAACTGACGGTTGACATGTGGTCGGGATCCATGTTCGCTTGACCGCTCTGTTCCATAGTAAAGCTTCAACTTCGGGAATTTTAAACAAGGAGACACCGGCTGTTTGTGTGGCTAAAGGCTAAAAGCTTCCCACCTCCATCTTTCTACTTTGACTTCTCCATTATTAATTGAAGAAATTGCAAAAGATTCAGCAACACAGTTGTCCAGAATACTGTATAATTACACGATTTAAGCAGACGACTTTTAGCTTGGATCGGGTTGGAAAATAATGTCCGCTACAACCCGAGACGTCAGACGCACGCGTCATCATATTGACGTTTTCAACAGGACACTTTGCGGGTAATTTTAAATTGCAATTTAGTAAACTAAAAAGGCTGTATTGGCATGTGTTGCAATGTTAATATTCCATCATTGATATATAAACTTTCAGACTGCGTAGTCGGTAGTAGTGGGTTTCAGTAGGCCTTTAAAGATTTATTTTTTTATGAAGAATTGTTTAAATTCTTGTAATAGAGATCCAGATGGATCTTGATTACAATCCCCAAAGAGGGCACTTTAAGTTGATGATTACTTCTATGTGTAGAAAACTTTATTTGTAGTTGAATCACTTGTTTATTTTTCAACACATTTTTATTTATTTTTATATCTTTTTTTTTCTCCAAATAGTTCAAGAAAGACCACTACAAATGAGCGATATTTTGCACTGTTATACAATTTAATAAATCAGAAACTGATGACATAGTGCTGTATTTTACTTCTTTATCTCTTTTTTTCAACCAAAAATGCTTTGCTCTGATTAGTGGGTACTTGAGTTAAACAAATGTTCACAGGGGGTACATCACTGAAAAAAGGTTGAGAACCACTGGTTTAGTATGTTCACTATTTTATTTAAGACAAACATGCAATAAGAAAAGTATCAAAAAATACCGAAAAGTATCGAAAACCATTTTTGTACCGGTACCGGTACCAAAATATCGGTATCGGGACCACACTAGTATGCACCTGTAAATCCCTTTGAAATGCCTTGATGTAAGCACAAGTCAACACTTGCAGGGCATTACTGCCTGACGCACCTCCGACAGTGCCATGTGGTGCCGGCTGCAGGGTCATCAGCCGGGAGCCACCCTTAACGGATGTTTCGCTCCTTTAATCCCAGAACATCTCTGGGTGGTGGAGCAGCGACAGGGACGTCTCCCCGCCGCCCCCTGCAGCCAGCTAAAGGATCCATACTGTACCCGCATTCCAACCCCGGTGTTATTGCTGTTGTGTATATGGAAAGAGTACTAAGGGACTATGCATGGCAGGGACGTCTATCTCCCTGAGTCAAGCGAAGGCCTGACCGCATACCCTAACATGGGTCTCAGGGTGCTGCTATTCCAGCACCCCGAGACTCATGTTACTTCCCCCTGTCTACACACCCTGCGTTCCCCAAGCCTTGTCGTTTCTTCTGAGCCACAACCAGAAGCTCCCTTGTTCTGCCTCCTCTGCCAGGGCTTTGAGGGCCTTATTTAGATTGGAGCCTTTGATCCCGAGGGACTTTAGGAGCCGCTGGGTGGACGCTCCAGTGTAGCCTCTACAGCCAACTTCTACTGGATAGGTGAAGGGCCTCCATCCTGCTTGTGCGCAGTCGCTTGCCAGCTCTGAATACTTGTCCCTCTTTCTTTCAAAAGCAGCCCCCGTTCCCTCTTCCCATGATACCGTTAGTTCCACCATGATGACAGTTTTACTAGAGGTGGACCACAGGACAATGTCTGGGCGTAACAAGGTTGTTGTAATCTCTTGAGGGAACTTCAACTGACGATCTAGATCAGCCCTCATGCTCCACTCGCCGCCAGCTGACAGGAGGGACTGGATGCTCTTGCTGCTGCTGCAAGGCTGGCCACCTTGCTTGACAAACTTAATCAACCTCTGTGCTGTTCCCGGAGTGGCCCCATTTTCTTCCACTCTGCGTGCCTCCAGAATTTCAGCCGGCTTCCGCAGGACGCGGTCGTGCCGCCAACCATACCGGCCCTGCGACAAAGCCACCTTGCAGCCAGAAAGAATGTGATGCAAGCTTGGGTTTTGGGAGTCACAGAGCTGGCAGATCACCTCTGCCCCGTACCACGAATGTGAGTTCCTGGGACTGGGGAGGGTATCGTACGTGGCCCTGATGAGGAAACTTAGCCTCGCCTGGGGCATCTTCCACATGTCTGCCCACGTAACAACTCTGTTGACAACGGCCTCCAAATTGGTCCATCTCCCCTGCTGCTGTTGGCCCACAGCCTTGATCATATAGCTCTCCTCTTCCATCTTGACCACTTCTGAGATCACCAGATCTTTTCTTTCCTTCCTTGAGGCTTTGGACCACATCTTGGGTGCTGTTCCCCATCCGAAGCCGGCTCTGCCAGACTGTATCCGTCCTACCATCTCCTGGTGTTTCAGTCGGACGATGGCCTGGTCTACTGTCTGCATAGCATTCCACTTACGCCCTGTACAGACTTGGGTCTTGGTGTTACGGACAGACGGATCAGGTGAGTCTCTGAGCTTGAACACGAGCCTCACCTTCTCCTGTTTGTAGCCCAAGCTGATGGATTTCAGTGGCAGCTTCAGAATGGCTCTTCCAAACAGTGCCGTGTTGGAAAGACATCTGGGAAGGCCCAGCCATTTGCGGATGTAGTTATTGGCTTTTGAGTCCATTTTGAGGACTGTTGTGGAGGTGATGTCGCACAACTTCAAGGGCCACATCAGGCGATGGTATAAGGTGAACTGGTAACACCAGACCTTGCATATGAATTGTGCTGTATAAATGCACTTGCCTTGTCCACATGTTAGAAGAAAAGTGTGCCCGGTTGGAAAAACATGTCCAAAATAAGCGCTTGATTTAATCTACATTTACACTTTTTGAAATGCAGAGGGGCATTCTTCCAAAAATAATTTGGAAACAACTGCAAGGTGTTTTTGTGCCACAGACAGGATTCAACTTTTAATGCAAACACATGGAGGAACAGTTTGCCTGTTTTTGGGCCAAACCCTTCATGTTTTCCAGCACTTCTGCCACTGCTGGCCACCACTTCATCTTGACCTTCTCCCTGCTGCAAATTTGTTAACCCAACTAAAGCTCCCTGCCTTGACACCAGCGGGGTGACCAGAGCTCTTTGCACTCACTTTGTCCGTGCACAACTTTCAAACTTACCAACTGAAATGTCAAGGAACAAGCCGACAAACACTTCGATCCATACTAGAATACTCAGGTGCTTCTGCAAAGCAAATTCATTTGCATAGTCTTTGATTATATTACATGGTTCATGAGTGTTCATCCAAACTTCCTTATTTGTCCCTCTGTGGATGTGTGTGTGTGTGTGTGATGGCCTCTTTCACACAGAGAGACCCCCAATTGTGCTGCAGTAGCCAGCCGAGCTCAGTCAAGCAGAGCCGGCATGCTCACTGGCATTTCACACGCCCAAACGTGTGCACGTAAACACACATGAGTACCATTTATCTAGCTGGGGTCACATGTGACACATACAGAGAACAGGGTGACGGGGGGTGTGGGGGGGAGGGCTCCGATATGGAAATGTTCGCCCTCAAATCCAAACTTAAGCCCACCATTTTGTTGCCACCCCTCAGAGAAGACATCAGGCAGACTTCCGCTTTCAAAGTTGTACACCTTTCAAAATCAAGTCACAGCCTAATTGAGGCCACCCATGCAGAAGTTGTTGTCGCCTATTTTGGCACACACACTTTTTGAGTAGCTGAGGAGGGGGGTGGTGGTGGTCTATACTGTCTCAGCTCATCCAACTGTGAGATGCTCCTTTCCCCTTTCCCCATCCTGCCATCATCTCACTAATGGTGTTTCTATCTCTTCTCCATAGGAGGCAAATGAAGCTTTTAAGCAGGGTGGAGGGACGTGGTGGGAGGAAGAGATGCAGGTTGGCGGCTTACCGCTGAAAAAAATTAATTGACTTTCTGTGGAGCATCACTTATCCTCTATCAACACCTTTGACTGGTGAGTGCATGTGTGTTTGGACCACAAACTAAGACATTATTGCAGCAATATGAGTAAATTGTCAAATTGTCAAGTATTTAGACATTTTATCTGCTCGTTATCATCTTTTAGATTGTGTTCAATATAGTAACATTTTAGAATCAAAGCAACATCACCATGGAAATTATGAACTTTTTTTTCTTTTCGCAGTACTACCTCAACTTACGTGCTTAATTAAATCAAAACACTTGTATCTCAAAGCAATGTTTCCCATTGACATGAATTAAAGCAATTTAATTGGTGCAAGGCCCACCAAAACAGCACAAAGTTAACATGTCACATGCATTTTAAAAACAAAAACATACTTTTAGATAATAAATAGTGTCTGAAAAACAAAACAATGAAATGTAGTATTAACAATTAGTTTTATGAAGCATTTACAAACCCCGTTTCCATATGAGTTTGGAAATTGTGTTAGATGTAGATATAAACGGAATACAATGATTTGCAAATCCTTTTTAACCCATATTCAATTAAATGCGCTACAAAGACAAGATATTTGATGTTCAAACTCATAAACTTTTTTCTTTTTTTTGCAAATAATAATTAACTTACAATTTCATGGTTGCAACACGTGCCAACGTAGTTGGGAAAGGGCATGTTCACCACTGTGTTACATCACCTTTTCTTTTAAAAACACTCCATAAACATTTGGGAACTGAGGAAACTAATTGTTGAAGGTTTGAAAGTGCAATTCTTTCCCATTCTTGTTTTATGTAGAGCTTCAGTCGTTCAACAGTCCGGGGACTCTGCTGTCGTATTTTGCGCTTCATAATGCGCCACACATTTTAGATGGGAGACATGCCTGGACTGCAGGCTGGCCAGGAAAGTACCCGCACTCTTTTTTTCATGAAGCCACGCTGTTGTAAAACTTGTCTTGCTGAAATAACCAAGGGCGTCCATGATAATGTTGCTTGGATGACAACATATGTTGCTCCAAAACCTGTATGGACCTTTCAGCATTAGAGGTGCCTTCACAGATGTGTAAGTTACCCATGCCTTGGGCACTAATACACCCCCATACCATCACAGATGCTGGCTTTTGAACTTTGCGCCTATAACAATCCGAATGGTTATTTTCCTCTTTGTTCTGGAGGACACCACGTCCTCTGTTTCCAAATATAATTTGAAATGTGGACTCACCAGACCACAGAACACCTTTCCACTTTGCATCAGTCCATCTTAGGTGAACTCGGTCCCAGCCAAGCCGGCGGTGTTTCAGGATATTGTTGATAAATGGGTTTGGCTTTGCATAGTAAAGTTTTAACTTGCACTTACAGATGTAGCGACCAACTGTAGTTACTAAAAGTGGTTTTATGAAGTGTTCCTGAGCCCATGGGGTGATATCCTTTACACACTGATGTCGGTTTTTGTTGCAGTACCGCCTGAGGGATCAAAAGTCCATAATATCATCGCTTACGTGCAGTGATTTCTCCAGATTCTCTGAACTTTTTGATGATTTTACGGACCGTAGATGGTAAAATCCCTAAATTCCTTGCAATAACTTGTTGAGAAATGTTGTTCTAAAACTATTCGACAATTTGCTTACAAAGTAGTGACCCTCACCCCATCTTAGTTTGTGAATTACTTAGCATTTCTTGGAAGCTGCTTTTATACCCAATCATGACACCCAACTGTTAGCCTGCACACCTGTGGGATGTTCCATATGAGTGTTTCATGAGCATTCCTCAACTTTATCAGTATTTATTGCCACCTTTCCCTACTTCTTTGTCACGTGTTGCTGGCATCAAATTCAAAAGTTAATGATTATTTGCAAAAAAAAAAAGTTTATCAGTTTGAACATCAAATATGTTGTCTTTGTAGCATATTCAACTGAATATGGGTTGAAAATGATTTGCAAATCATTGTATTCCGTTTATATTTACATCTAACACAATTTCCCAACTCATATGGAAATGGGGTTTGTACCTTTTACGCCGGTATCTCTCTGCTGCCTTTCCATCAAACACACTATCATCAGCCTTTACATATTTTTATGGATCTATAATTTTTTTTGCATTCTTGGCTAAAATCATGTCATATTGTGATGACTTATTTCTATAATTCAATGAAGCTCATCTGCTTTTTCTTTTGAGCATTGTTCTTCACACTCACTTTCTTTCTTACAATGACTGGAAAACAAATATATTTTGATCTCTCGCTACTAAGCTTATACTAGTGAGTAAGACTGAATGTTGTGGGCGGTTTTTATGGGGATTCACTGTGACATTTGCCACACCAAATAATGGTGGGGGTGCTTGGAAATCACATTTTTGCTTGCAACCTGAAACACATATAACATAACATATAACATTTTTTTAATTTTTACAACAATCATTAACTTAAATGTAACGTAATTTTCAGTAATAAGTGCAGTATTTGTACAATTTTATCATTTAAACAAATATCTAAATATTAATGTAAATGTTTAAAGAATGTTCTAAATCCACAGTAAAGTGAATATGTTCTTAGGGTAAAACTATTGCCATCATAAAACCATTATTGACTCAACAGGTGGTGTTAAGTAGCAACCTAGTAGCCCAACATTGGAAAATTACTTTAAAAATGTAAATTATTACAGTTACTTTCCACACAAAATAATTGAATTACTATTGGAATTATTCATTGATAGATGTAATTAGTTACTAGGAAAAGCAAGTAATGTGTACTTTTTTAAACATTCATATATATATACATATATATATATGTGTGTACAAGTACCGTACGTACAGTTGAGAGATGTTTCATGAGAGAAGAGTGCGCGTGTGCCTGTTGCTAAATGAAGTGTAACATCAGCGAGGTTGCGTTTATTGACTGTTTTACCTCACAATTGGTAATTTGCGGACTGAAAGAAGATTGTTAATCACAGGGCTGGTTAAATGTTTTTACTGTTAGTTTTTAAAGCAATCGAATGTGTGTCAATGGCTGTGTCCCTCCTTGTCTACAAACGGGGTGTTTTACGATTAATACTGTTGATAATTGTCACATCATTGAATGTTCATTATTTCCCAGTAGTAGTAGTAGTAGTGTGCGCAATTGTGTGTGTGCGTGTGTGTGTGTGTGTGTGTGTGCATGCGTTGTTTTGACCGCTTGCACTAGTAAAGAGGTACTTCCTGAAGTAAACTTGCTGGGATTCTAAAGTTGTCTTTTCCGCATCAAAAATAACGTGCCATATTACATCAAACCTATCGGCAAAGACATTGTAACGTACATACAAATATTTCATTAGATGACTTGTCAGAAGAAAAACTAACGGCGTTAGTAACGTCATAATAATGTCACGCCATTTTTCTGAAGTCTATTGAAAAGGGAAGTTTACAACACTAAAATAAAATAAAAATCAAGTAAACATATTACTATAATGACAGAAGTGTCCAAACTTCTCACACGAGGGCCGCATAATAAAAATGACATATTATTAGTTTTAACATTTCAGCTGTTTAGCTTTAAATTGTGTGTTTACTACTTCTCCTTTTTCTTCTGTTTGTTTTTTTTTTTATAATAAAAAGAAAAATAACCCCGGGCCGTACTTTGGACACCCCTACATAATGTATAGTGTAAGGGAACAGTTAATGTTTGCAAAGTGATTCTGTCAACTTGCAGATTTTTATTTTTATTTTTTCAAAAAAAGCACACTTGAGGAGTAATTACTTTAAGATTCACTGACCTGACAAGTTTTATTTGACCCTAAAGACAAATGTTGAAATTGTGCAAACTTTTTGAGGTTGTACTATACATTTAAAGTAGCAAGATTACTCTAAAACACGTTGTACCTGTACTATAATGGCCGTTTGGCCCTAAGCTTTGTGTTGAGGTCCCTTTCACTCTGCCATGTCATTTGCATGTATTTCATTCAGTACACCTTCTCAATCCATTACTAGCATTAAGACACAAATATCTTCACATGATAGGTAGGTACCATATTGAGCTATATGAGAAGGGCAATATTTTAGAAACAGCTGTTAGTATAATGCACTGCTTTTCAACAACAATATTGTTAATATAATGTTAAATGAACACCTCTGACAGTGTCAATCAAAATATAGAAAAATACGGTATTGTCCTGATTTTAATTTGCTACTTTTCTCCTAACTTTTCACCTTGCGGCTCAAAAAACAGTGCGGCTAATTTATGGATTTTTTGGGGGAACGGCCATAATGTTTTGTATTCAACAAATAGTTTTCAACTGCGACCGAAAAGGTGTGTTATTGTTCGTGCTATGGCTCGGTCAGTGCAAGTGCTGTGGTTTGAAAATGTACTTATTGTTATGTATGTTAAGTAATATGAAAGTATATTGCGTCTTGTCTACTATTCCTCTATTGTGTTACTGCATAAAAGGATTCTTATTCTTATTCTTCACTCTAATTAACGTTTTTAGATTTTACAATATAACTAAAACAATTCATACTTACTAAACCGTCTTATATGTTTCTGTAGGAGGAAGGAAGGGATGATATTTATTGTAGTACAATAAGATTTCATTTTCAGCATAAACCCGATCAAGAGCAGACACACATTATACAGAGTAACAGAACAGGACGGCGCCCCGTCAAATGTGGGAAAAATGTGGACGCTTAGAGAGGATAGGTAAAAAAAAAAAGTAAACTGGGCTCCTATGTGGAGCGGGCCAAGTTGGTTTTGAGTAAAAAAAATTTGATTGCAAAACATCTATACATATTAAGACAAAGAGACTTGCAACCAGGGGTAAGGGGGCAGGCATCCGGCCCGAAGCTGCCAGCCACTGCTCCATTTTTATGAAGCGCGAAGGCGTGGCATGCCTTTGTCCTCTCGCAAAGGTGACAACTCGGCCTATCAGTCCAACAAAAGTCAACAAACAACATTTGTGTTTCAATGAGATAGTTTGTTGCATCTTTGCTGCACTGCCCTCTGGGGAAATCTTGATGCAACGACCTTGCCACATCTCTTGTAGCCAGGGAAAACAATACCAGTTAAAATGTTTTTGTTTGAGCCAGCAAAAACGCATTTAAAGTTTTCACTCTAATCGTCTATTGCTGGTACTCAATATCATCATATTTGGTTTTGCAGAGCAGTCGGCATCTCCAAGATGTTGTCAAGTTTGCGATTTGATCTGAAATCACAAAAGTCTAAGGGCCTGGAGGTCTACACTCATCCTCCAATCATTTGTGGCAGCTTTAAAGGCCTACTGAAACCCACTACTACCCACCACGCAGTCTGATAGTTTATATATCAATGATGAAATATTAACATTGCAACACATGCCATACGGCTTTTTTAGTTTACTAAATTACAATTTTAAATTTCCCGGGAGTTTTGTCTTGGAAACGTCGTGTAATGATGACGTGTACGCAGGACGTCGCGCGTTTTTAGGAAGTATGAGCGCTACACACACACAGCTAAAAGTCGTCTGCTTTAACGGCATAATTACACAGTATTTTGGAGATCTGTGTTGCTGAATCTTTTGCAATTTGTTCAATTAATATTGGAGAAGTCACAGTAGAAAGATGGAGTTGTGGAGCTTTAGCCTTTAGCCTCACAAACACACGGTGATTCCTTGTTTAAAATTCCCGGAGCTGAAACATCAGCTCCGGGACATGGATCCCAACTGAATGTCAACCAGCAGGTTTCGGTGAGAAAATTCAATCAATCAATCAATGTTTACTTATATAGCCCTAAATCACTAGTGTCTCAAAGGGCTGCACAAACCACCACGACATCCTCGGTAGACCCACATAAGGGCAAGGAAAACTCACACCCAGTGGGACATCGGTGACAATAATGACCCAGTGGGACGTCGGTGACAATGATGACTGTGAGAACCTTAGAGAGGAGGAAAGCAATGGATGTCGAGCGGGTCTAGCATGATACTGTGAAAGTTCAATCCACAATGGATCCAACACAGTCACGAGAGTCCAGTCCAAAGCGGATCCAACACAGCAGCGAGAGTCCCGTTCACAGCGGAGCCAGCAGGAAACCATCCCAAGCGGAGGCGGATCAGCATCGCAGAGATGTCCCCAGCCGATACACAGGCAAGCAGTACATGGCCACCGGATCGGACCGGACCCCCTCCACAAGGGAGAGTGGGACATAGAAGAAAAAGAAAAGAAACGGCAGATCAACTGGTCTAAAAAGGGAGTCTATTTAAAGGCTAGAGTATACAAATGAGTTTTAAGGTGAGACTTAAATGCTTCTACTGAGGTGGCATCTCGAACTGTTACCGGGAGGGCATTCCAGAGTACTGGAGCCCGAACGGAAAACGCTCTATAGCCCGCAGACTTTTTTTGGGCTTTGGGAATCACTAACAAGCCGGAGTCCTTTGAACGCAGATTTCTTGCCGGGACATATGGTACAATACAATCGGCAAGATAGGATGGAGCTAGACCGTGTAGTATTTTATACGTAAGTAGTAAAACCTTAAAGTCACATCTTAAGTGCACAGGAAGCCAGTGCAGGTGAGCCAGTACAGGCGTAATGTGATCAAACTTTCTTGTTCTTGTCAAAAGTCTAGCAGCCGCATTTTGTACCATCTGTAATCTTTTAATGCTAGACATGGGGAGACCCGAAAATAATACGTTACAGTAGTCGAGGCGAGACGTAACAAACGCATGGATAATGATCTCAGCGTCATTAGTGGACAGAATCGAGCGAATTTTAGCGATATTACGGAGATGAAAGAAGGCCGTTTTAGTAACGCTTTTAATGTGTGCCTCAAAGGAGAGAGTTGGGTCGAAGATAATACCCAGATTCTTTACCGTGTCGCCTTGTTTAATTGTTTGGTTGTCAAATGTTAGAGTTGTATTATTAAATAGAGTTCGGTGTCTAGCAGGACCGATAATCAGCATTTCCGTTTTTTTGGCGTTGAGTTGCAAAAAGTTAGCGGACATCCATTGTTTAATTTCATTAAGACACGCCTCCAACTGACTACAATCCGGCGTGTTGGTCAGCTTTAGGGGCATGTAGAGTTGGGTGTCATCAGCATAACAGTGAAAGCTAATACCGTATTTGCGTATGATGTCACCTAGCGGCAGCATGTAGATGCTGAAGAGTGCAGGGCCAAGGACCGAACCCTGGGGAACTCCACACGTTACCTTAACGTAGTCCGAGGTCACATTGTTATGGGAGACACACTGCATCCTATCAATAAGATAAGAGTTAAACCAAGACAGGGTTAAGTCTGACATACCAATTCGTGTTTTGATACGTTCTAATAAAATATTATGATCGACGGTATCGAAAGCAGCGCTAAGATCGAGGAGCAGCAACATAGATGACGCATCAGAATCCATCGTTAGCAATAGATCATTAGTCATTTTTGCGAGGGCTGTCTCCGTGGAGTGATTTGCCCTGAAACCGGATTGAAAGGTTTCACATAGATTGTTAGACGCTAAGTGTTCATTTAACTGCTCCGCAACAATTTTTTCGAGGATTTTTTAAATAAAGGGAAGGTGAGACACCGGTCGGTAGTTTACCATGAGGTGAGGATCGAGGTTAGGTCTTTTAAGAAGAGGATGAATAACCGCTTTTTTGAATGCTAGGGGAACAGTGCACGAGGAGAGTGATAAGTTTATAATATTTAGCACTGATGGACCTAATAATACAAAGAGCTCCTTGATCAGTTTCCCAGGAAGAGGGTCAAGTAAACATGTTGTCTGTTTTATTCCATTTACAAGTTGTAACAATTCCTCTAATGTTATTTCCTCAAAACGAGAGAAACTATTTTGGAGGGCAGTATCCGCCGTGTATACCATCGTATCAGTGTTAATAGAACCCCGTTGTAGCTGGGACGCATTGTCTTTAATCTCCTTTCTAATGACTTCAATTTTCTTACTAAAGAATTGCATAAAGTCATCAGCTGAGTGGGTTGAGCTACTGGAAGGGGTCCCTTGTTGGGTTAGCGATGCTACCGTACTAAACAAAAATTTAGGATCGTTTTTATTACGGTGGATGAGATTTGAAAATTGTGGTTAAAAAGTCACCTCTTACCGGATATCAGCTGAGCTTGTGCCGTCCATACAGCTATCGTCGACACCCGTGAGGCATGGCGTCAAGACACCCGTGGACATACACCTCCGACTATCAGGTAATATTAAACTCACTAAAACACTAGCAACACAATAGAAAGATAAAGGATTTCCCAGAATTATCCTAGTAAATGTGTTTAAAAACATCGGAATAGGTCCCATGGCTATCGCGTTTTTTTTTTTTCTAGTCCGCCGCTAACAATATCCTCAGACACGAATCTTTCATCCTCGCTCAAATTAATAGGGAAATTGTCGTTTTCTCAGTCCGAATAGCAGTTTTTGTTGGAGGCTCCCATTAAAATCAATGTGAATATGCGAGGAGCCCCCACACTTGCGACGTAATCGTCTGCGACTTCCGGTAAAGGCGAGGCTTTTTCAGGTAGTACCAAAAGTGGCAAACTTTATCGTCGATTTTCTCTACTAAATCCTTTCAGCAAAAATATGGCAATATCGCGAAATGATCAAGTATGACACATAGAATGGACCTGCTATTCCCGTTTAAATAAGAAAATATAATTTCAGTAGGCCTTTAAGGTACTTTGAACAGCTGCCACAAACTTCCAATTTGTCGATGCACCAGGGCAACACTTATTCCAATTAGCAAATGTGCTTTTATTATGATTAGGACTAGGTATCTTCAACGTCCTCGACTAGAAGAATTGCCAGGCACAGGGAACTTTGCTTCTCCCAAGAGTCAGTCATGGGTCCAGCAACAACCATTCTGTAAGGACAAGCAGGTTCCCCTGAACCGGAGATTTGTCAATTTCGTTGAGAGGAAAGTTGATCAATTCCATTGTTTCGATTTTGGAGAGCAGTGCAATAAGAGGCTACAAGATAGTTAAGACAAGACAAAAGAGCGAGCAGGAGATATAAGGGAGAGGGATAGGGAGGGTCCGCCTTCGATGAGTGCCAGAGAGAAAGGAGCCTTTTCATGCATTTTTGAACGTGCTATCATAATGTAATTAATGTAGCGTTGTTAGCATTAGCAAATAAGCTAACATGTTTACAAGTGTCTGTGATAGTATTATTAACTTACACTGGCCTTTTTTTGGATTGTTTCAATTTCATAAATTCGCCAAAACGTCACTGTGGAGTTATTGAGTCTGTCTAGCTGATTGGAGAGCTCGCTTCAGCAGCTAGCGGGTCCATGACGATGACTTCTGTTTTGTTTGATCAGCCATTTTACTGCCGTGTGACAGACATTTAAACAAGCAACGATTAAGGTATGTAAATAAATATTCACAAAAGTTTTTGTATCGGTATATATCTTTGCGGCTTATTGTCTCATACGGCTAATACACGTAAACATATTTATTTCTTATTTATTTTGTGGGTGCGGCTAAATATCGGTGAGCTCTAAAGCCCGGAAAGTACCGTATTCTTTTTAATATTGATTTTATTTAAGTTTGTATGCACAAAAAACATATTATCAGCCTATTCTGCCAACTTTGAACAAATATCTTGAGAGAAGAGTCACACATGAGGATGTACAAAGAGTAAAGTCCCCCAGCCCCACCCGAACCCGCATGCTGTAAACATCACCGCCACCACCCACAGCTGCACACACTTCTCCTGTCATGGTGATAATCCCTTTGTCACTGGCCGTCTGTTACAGATTTGTACGTCTGATTCGGTGAATGTCCGGGTGGCAGGTTTGACTTTAGAGCCACAGGATAAATGTGCGTGTGTGTGTGTGTGTGTGTGTGTGTGTGTGTGTGTGTGTGTGTGTGTGTGTGTGCGTGTGTGTGTGTGCATGTGTGTGTGTGTGCGTGTGTGTGTGTGCATGTGTGTGTGCGTGCGTGTGTGTGTGGATGTGTGTGTGTGTTTACTCAGTGCCATAGGTGGTGGGATTGCCATCCCTGTCAAAGTGTATATGTGTCCAGATGTCAAGCGTGAATGTAAAAGGATTAAACAAAGATCTGTTGCACTGTTGATATTTGAATTTGTTATTTTTTTTCTCCATAAATTCGTTTGAAAAATTATTAATTTTTGCCCTCCATAATGAAAATGGTGCAAAATCGCCCAAGTTGCACATTGGGTAAGGCCCTTTTTTTGTCCACAATGCACCAGGCAAAAACCTCAAAGCAGGGCTACTCAGCTGGAATGACACCATACCAGTCCCCGATTTCAGTTCAAAACTTTTTGCAAAACTCGTTTGCTGCAAAGCATATTTGCAGAAAATTCCTAAAAACACTAGCGTGCTAATGTTGTATTGAGCAGTGATTTTCAAACTGTGGTACGTGCAGCATTAGTGGTATCCATGTAGTGTTACGCCAAGTAATCACTTAATTAAAACACAGAAGGTTTTGTTCCTATATCTAAACTGTGTGTAATGTTACAGTGGCCCAAAAAAAATGTACTTGCTAAATAAAAACCTCTGCCTTGTTTTTAATGAATATTTAGGCCTACAGGTTACTGTATGTTAATGTTGGTCATTGTGGTGGTACTTGGAAAGCCACGTTGTTTGTGAGGTGGTACTTGGTGAAAAATGTTTAAAAAACACTATTATAGAGGAGGGCTTCACGGTGGAAGAGGGGTTAGTGTGTCTGCCTCACAATACGAAGGTCCTGAGTCGTCAGGGTCAAATCCCGGGCTCGGGATCTTCCTGTGTGGAGCTTGCATGTCCTCTCCATGAATGCGTGGGTTCCCTCCGGGTACTCCGGCTTCCTCCCACTTCCAAAGACATGCACCTGGGGATAGGTTGATTGTCATCACTAAATTGGCCCTGGTGTGTGAATGTGAGTGTGAATGCTGTCTGTCTATCTGTGTTGGTCCTGCGATGAGGTAGCGACTTGTCCAGGGTGTGCGCCGCCTTCCGCCCGGTTGTAGCTGAGATGGGCACCAGCGCACCCCGCGACCCCAAAGGGGAATAAGCAGTAGAAAATGGATGGATGGATGGATGTTATAGAGGAACTTGGACCACTGTAAATACATTGGCAGATCTTTGCATTGACATTTTAACCTTTCAAGCAAACATAGAACACTTATAATTTACATAATTGAAGCGTTCCTCTAGGCACCCTTTTAAGTCCTCTGCTAATTGTTAATTTTTCATCATAATGGGATTTATATAACTAATGTTTTGCTGTAGCTTGTTTACTTCAGATGCAGTCAGTAGTCATTTGTTATCATAGTATCGTGGAGTAATGTTCCTAAAGGTTCTATTCTATGTCCTCTCTTTTTCAGCTATTGGGCTATTCAACTGGTGGCCCACAAGCTCAGATCAAAAACCTTGTGTGAAACTCACATTTTGGCAGCCTAGTCCTAAAATCACAAAAGTGTTGCCATAAAGATGATCTTTGACTAGATTTGTTGCAGAAGGCCCTTGAAAACCGCAGAACGCTCCTGTAACTCTGACAAAACAAATGCTGTGATCTCCGGGTTATAGAAGCTACAAAAGGCTATTTAAGCCGCACCCACCAAATTTTTGAAAAAAATAAATGTTTTTACATAAGCCGCAGATATATACTGGTACGAAAGTGAAGTGAATTATATTTATATAGCGCTTTTCTTGAGTGACTCAAAGCGCTTTACATAGTAAAACCCAATATCTAAGTTACATCTAAACCAGTGTGGGTAGCACTGGGAGCAGGTGGGTAAAGTGGCTTGCCCAAAGACACAACGGCAGTGACTAGGATGGCAGAAGCGGTGATCAAAACTGGAACTCTAAAATTACTGTAACGGCCACTCTACCAACCGAGCTATACCATGGAAAGATTTTGTCAATATTTATTTCCATACCTTACTTATTTCCAAACGTTGCCTGTCACATGGCAGTAAAACGGCTGATCAAACAAAACAGAGGCCATCATCATGGACCCACTAGCTGCAGAAACTAGCTCTCTAATCAGCTAAACAGACTCAATAACTCTACGGTGACGTTTTGGTGAATTTATGAAATTGTGACAATAAAAAAAAGAAAGCCATTAAAAGCTACTGATAATAACACAGCCACTTGTTAACGTGTTTGGATATTAACTAATGTTAGCTTGATATTGTTACGATAGCACGTACAAATATGCATGATATCACTCCTAAAGGTTTAGTAAGTATGAATGGTATTAGTTATATTGTAATACTTGCAAACATGATGAATGAAGAATCATATTGAGCAGAAACGCTATGGAAGAATAGTAGACGAAAGAAGATATACTTCTGGTTCAAGGTGCAAAACAGGAATCACATTTTCAACCCGCAGCACCTGCAGTGAGCAAACTTATCCAAATGATGGCACCATAGCACAAAAAATAACACACCTTTTCCGTATTTCAGTCTGTGTTGTATGAAAACTATTTGTTGAGTACAAAACATTATGGCCGTTAGCAGAGAAAAATCTATACATTAGCCGCACTGTTTTGTTAGTGGTTCAAAGCGTAGGAATAAAGTAGCGGCTTCCATTCATTTTATACCGTGTGTCCCTTTCGGGGTCACGGAGGGTGCTGGAGCCTATCTCAGCTACATTTGGGTGGAAGGCGGGGTACACCCTGGACAAGTCACCACCTCATCACAGGGCTTATAGTCCGTAAAATACGGTACACCAAAAACTCTACTGTCGGTTTTTCAGAATATAAAAAAAAAGACAAAAAGTCCATCCCTGTTCTAACCGGCATGCTCGGATGACTTCGGTGTGAAAGAATCCCTTTAGATTGATGGATGGATGGATGGATGGATGGATAGATAGATAGATAGATAGATAGATAGATAGATGGATAGATGGATAGAAAGAAGCCTAAGGATAACTGTTAACCCAAATGAGTTAGATAAATATGAAATGATATGTTGATGTTAATACAGTATATTAACATAGAATGTATGAATGATTTTTTTAATTATAAGGTGAAAGTTTTTGGTTTCTCTTCAAAAAGCTCCTTTTCCGTCTTTTTCCTTTCATGCCTCCCCCCAGCCCCCACTTGCCTGGCGACACCTTCTTCTCCTCGCTCGCTCTATCTGTTGTTTGCTCTCCTCTTGTCACTCCACTGCAATCATCCTTGCAGGGGGCCTTGTCATCTCTATCTACTCATATCCCGCACTCCCTTTTGCTTGGAGCACTACTGCACTTAAATGTCAGGCCTGATGAGCCGGCCACACCCACCTGCCACATCAGCTCAGCGCCTGCTAAAAGCTTTTACGGAACAAAGTGTGAGCCTGGTGCTTGATACAAATTAAAGACTTTCTTCTTCTTCCTTCTTTTTTTGGTTTCTTTCAAAGGTATGGAGAGGGAACTTGAAAAAGGAAGAGGAATGTGAGAGATAGGGTGGGAATGAATGCCATCTAGTGGCTTCACAAGCACACAACTGACTTCTTATAATAAGGCCACTTTTGGAGTTAAAGTGAAAGAGGTAAAACATATATATAAATATATATATATATATATATATATATATATATATATATATATATATATATATAGACACACACACACACACATATATGTATGTATATATATATACATACATATATATATATATACATACATACATATATATACATATGTATATATACACACACATATATATTTATATATATATATATATATACATATATATATACATATACACACACATATATATATATACATATATACACATATATATATACATATCTATATATACATATATATATATATATTTATATACATACACATATATATATATATATATTTATATATACACACATATATATTTATATATATATATATACACATATATATATACACATATATATACACATATATATATATATATATACATATATACACATACAGTATATATATATATATATATATATAAATATAAATATACAAAACCCTGTAGTTGGCCCGCTTTCTAAATCGTAAATAAAAACATATATACCAAGATTTGTAAATCCTGTTCAACCTATATTCAATTGAATAGACTGCAAAGAAAAGATACTAAGCCTTCAAACTGGAAAACCTTGTTATTTTTTGCAAACATTAGCTCATTTGGAATTTGATGCCTGCAGCATGTTTAAAAAAAGCTCGCACAAGTGGCAAAAAGGACTGAAGACAGTTGAGGAATGCTCATCACACACTTATTGGGAACAACCCGCAGGTGAGCAGGCCCATTTGGGAACAGGTGGGTGCCATGATTGGGTATAAAAGCAGCTTCCATGAAAGGCTCAGTCATTCACAAACAAGGATGGGGCGAGGGTCACCACTTTGTGAACAAATGTGTGAGCAAATTTTGGAACAGTTTCAAGAACAACATTTCTCATTTCATTGCAAGGAATTTAGGGTATTCACCATCCACGGTCCGTAATATCATCGAAAGTTTTAGTGAATCTGGAGAAATCACTGCACATATGCGATGATATTTCAGACCCCACCTTCGATCCCTCAGGCGGTACTGCATCAAAAAGTGACATCATTGTGTAAAGGATATCACCACATGGGCTCAGGAACACTTCAGAAAACCACTGTCAGTGACTAGTTTCTTGCCACATCTGTAAGTGCAAGTTAAATCTCTACTATGCAAAGCGAAAGCCATTTATCAACAACACTCAGAAACTCCGCCGGCTTGGCTGGGCCTGAGCTCATCTAAAATGGACCGATGCAAAGTGGAAAGGTGTTCCGTGGTCTGACAGGTACACATTTCAAATTGTGTTTGGAAACTGTAAACGTTGTGTCCTCCTTACCAAAGAGGAAAAGAACCATCCAGACTTTTCTCGGGTCAAAGTTGAAAAGCCAGCATCTGTGTTGGTATGTGGGAATATTAGTGCCCAAGGCATGGATACACATCTGTGAAGGCACCATTAATGTTAAAAAATAAATACAGATTTTGAAGCAACATATGTTGCCATCCAAGCAACGTTATCATGGACACTTCTGCTTATTTCAGCAAGACAATGCCAAGCCAAGTGTTACAACACCGTGGCTTCATAGTAAAAGGGTATTATGGGTACTAGACTGGCCTGCCTGTAGTCCAGTCCTGTCTCCCATTGTAAATGTGTGTCACATTTTGAAGCCCAAAATACCACAACGAAGACTGCTGAACAACTTAAGCTGCACATCAAGCAAGAATGGGAAAGAATTCCACCTAAAACGCTTCCAAAATTGGTCTACTCAGTTTCCAAACATTTACTGAGTGTTGTTAAAAAGAAAGGCCAAAAATGCCTCTGTGCCAACTTTTTTGCAATGTGTTGCTGCTTTTAAAATCTAAGTCAATGATTATTTGCAAAAAATAAATAAGTTTCTAAGTTCGAACATTAAATATCTTGTCTTTACAGTCTATTCAATTGAATATACTGTAAGTCGAAAAGGTTTTGCAATCATTGTATTCTGTTTTTATTAACGAATTACACAACATGCCAACTTCACTGGTTGCATATATATATATATATATATATATATATATATATATATACATATATATACATATATGCACACACACAAACACACCTACATACTGTATGTAGGTGTGTTTGTATATATATATATATATATATATATATATATATATATATACATATGCAACCAGTGAAGTTGGCATGTTGTGTAATTCGTTAATAAAAACAGAATACAATGATTGCAAAACCTTTTCGACTTGTATTCAATTGAATAGACTGTAAAGACAAGATATTTATTGTTCGAACTTAGAAACTTATTTATTTTTTGCAAATAATCATTGACTTGGATTTTAAAAGCAGCAACACATTGCAAAAAAGTTGGTACAGAGGCATTTTTGGCCTTTCTTTTTAACATATATATATGTATATATATATATATATATATATATATATATATATATATATATATATATATATATATATATATATATATATATATACATACAGACACACAAAACCCAAAACCAGTGAAGTTGGCATATATATATATATATATATATATATATATATATATATATATATATATATATATATATATATATATATATATATATATATATATATATATATATATATATTAGGGCAGGGCAGCGATTACAAATTTTAATCGAAGTTAATCGCAGTATTTGTCCGATTAATCGCGATAAACTGCATTGTATACGCAAAGCCGAATAATGAATTCAAAAGTAGTGTGTAGTGCACCTTTATTGGAATATTCTCTCGCATGAACAAAAGCGCGAAAACATTTGTTGTGCAAACAACATTTAAATCAGTCCTTGTTAAACAGTAGCAGTTAAATAGCATATTTTATGAAAATCAACTCAAAAAATGTAAATACAAACATTTAAGCTTATTGCCACTGCCAGGGTATTTAAGTTATCCGGTTTGTTATGGAAAATAAATATAATTTACATACACATCTCTGAGCCACAATCATAATATCTGAACAGGGAATTTCAGAGGTAACAGCAGAAACATTTTTTTTTTATCAGGGATCTTATATTTGAAAAACCTATATTATAGGTAGTGGGCTGTTTTAGGGAATGTTTGATCAAATTATCCGTAGTAGCAATATTAATAATGTTGTTTTTATTCTGCGTAGTGCACTTAAAATAATTATGACCATATCTAGGAATTGATATGATGGGAATTTTCCGATTGTTTGCTTGGTGCTTTGATCAACTGAACGCATATACATGGTACTATATTGTGATGTTATGAGCCAGGGAAAAAAAGAACTACCCTACCCAGCATGCAACAGGAGTGACGAGCATGCGCGGTAGCCCGGTATAGGTTGTGTGTCGCCATGACGGCATCTTGTATGTTGTGATATGCACGCTCTGAAAGTAAACATTAAGAACTCAGCCAACACTCCTGGTCTGCATTATTCATAAATAGACAGACAACACATATACTCCGCTGCTTCACAGGCCGCTGGATGTTGCCGGCAAAGTATTCACATGCTAGCTAGCCGGTCTAGCAAGCACGCGTCATTCAGTCCAAAACGGCCCGATCCATCCACATCCAGAATTGTCTGGCGGTCTTAAGTGACCACGCTGTAAGCCAGCCATGAAATTTGCAGAATTGTCTGGTATTTTTGCCAAATGTTCCATCTTTACCAAGAGCCCCTCGACAACGAAGCCCATCCGGGCGACGCCATCTTTTTAAGAAAAGGCGTTAACAAAATAAAAGCATGTAAACAACATACGCAAATGTGCGATAAAATAATTGTCGGCGTTAATAGATTGATGAGTTAACTCGTAATTAACGCATTAATTTGCCCACCCCTAATATATATATATATATATATATAGACACACAAAACGCAAAACCAGTGAAGTTGGCATATATATATATATATATATATATATAAATATATATATATACATACATACATATATATAATTACAGCTTTTTACATTTGTTTTAATATTGATTGTGTTACATGCTTCATATTATACTGTATCTAAATGTGTATTGATTAGAATGCTCGAGGTTGTGCATTAAAATATTGCATAACTTCAAACATTTGAGATAAGTAAACCAGTGACAGTGGGGAACAACTCACTTTATAAGATAACTAAACTTTTGGGTTTATTTCTTTGGAGGGTCATATGGGACAACATTGTATAAATGATTACACAGGATTAGGGTTAAGTTAGGTATTCAATATATAAGGATCATATACATAAATAAATACTTTAATAGATAGGATTAATTATTTAAATAAGGGATTCTCAAAATGTGGTACGTGTACTACCAGTGGTACGCAGGCTTCATCCAGCGGTATGACAAAGAATCACTGAATTGAAGTACAGTGTTTTGCTTTTTCCCATATTCAAACAGTGTTACTGTTCAAACTGTGTGCAACATCACAGCGGGCCAAAATACTAAATATAATTGTTAAATAAAACCTTTACCTTGTTTTTAACGAATACTTGGGCCTACTTCGCTATAGTATTTTATTGTTGCTTCATTAGGATGATACTTGGATAACCAAGTGTTTTCCGAGGTGGTACTTAGTGAGGAAAGTTTAAGAACCACTGATTTAAATCATTAAATTGATCATTAAATCATGAATTAATTAAATAAATAATTAATTGGGAGCTAAACTATTGCATGAAAAAGTAAAGTATATAATAGATAATGCATGAAATAATGAAATAATTCATTGATTAAATGCTTAAATAATTATATGTAATTTACATTAAATACATTAATGACACATTTAATAGCGCATGTAAGTATTTGATTCCAATTATAATGAATTAACAGCCCATTTAAGTAATCATTTTATTTGATTGTGTTCTGTTTGGCCCTCCATATAGAGCATCATGCATGTCGATGAGAAAAAAAAAAAAACAAAGTCACAAATGATTTATGACAGCTGTAATTATTATTTCAATGGAGCAATTTACCGTTAGAATGTTTTGCAGGAAGTAAAAGACCTTCATTGCGTGAGAGTTCAACATGTTTTTTTACATGTTTCTGCATCATTTCTATTACATATATTGTAAACTCTCACAAACAGGAAAAAACACATACTGTAAAATAACTCTGTTTCCAATGTTGTCCTTTATCTGTAAAACTTTGGCATATGAACCAACCATGTCAATGATTAGCCAGGTATAGACAGTATATACATCCATAAATTGATGCACAACTCAGTGTCCCATCATATGTACAGTCTGCACGCACAATATTTACAGTGAATGCTTTCGCGTAGCTGTACATAATTCACAATCTAACCTCGTACAGGTGATTTGGCGCCATATTATGTACACTAAATTAATAAATATTCACAGCTTTGACTCAAGCATGAGTTTCACCGACGTAACAGGAAATGTGCAGTGCAAATTGACTCATCCAGGCTGGTCACTTTGTGATGGCAACATTAAGTTTGATTTGTATAAACAAGTGTCTGATGTAAATATTGTTTGTGTACAGTTTTGCTCTGTCACTACTGTTGACTAAACATGATTGTTGTTCTACTGATACATTGCACAGCAATAAGGTGCTACTTAGGTCTTACCTCGTATTATATATGATTGCATTAACGTATTGTTCACAATCAGTTCTGCAGGAAAATATAGTTAACATACAGCATACACATGTCAGACACAGTACTTGTCAAACGTTTTGGCTTTCAAAAGCTACAAGCAAACAGAAGCATAGATGGAAGCTACAGTAGGCGACTTGACTACACACACAAGATTTGATGTGGTTTGCACACAAAGAGCCATGCTGTGTACCCTACTTGTAAGCCACATAACATTTTTTACATGTCACAGTATGAAGCAACATGCTTCAATGTAAATAACTGCACTGCTAACTCGTCTAATATGGGTGACTGATACCTTTGTAAGAGCCTTACTGCATGGAAGACAACCACAAATACACACTATCAGATGATTTAGCATGTTAGACAAAGTTGACATTTTTTTACATTTACAACATGCAAGTCTTGCTACAATTCAAAAGACCGATGAGATGAAACACATTGTGATTGACACTGTTGTACAGATAAGGGCTATTCCACTGAATCAATTGCCATTTGTGTCCCTATGCAGGAAATAAAATGTATAAATATACAATAAATGCACAGTCCTGGCGCCTAAATGATTTTTGGTGATGTTATTTGAAATATATTTTCGGGGTTAAGTGACTATAATGTGCTTAATGGCAACATTCTATCCAGTAAATACCATGTGGCTTTACAGTGGTACCTCAACTTGAGAGTGTTTGGAGATAAGAGCCGTCTCTCGGCTGCTTTAAGTTGCAAGCAACAATTTGAGTTCCAAGCATCTCCGCCATCGAACAAATGTCACACTGAACCTCGTAATAGCCACCCCCAAACATCTGGTCTTACTTGCCAATATTAACTTATAGCTAGAAAAGGACATGGCTTTGTTTTTCTAAACATTGCAAGGACGGTGCTGGGAAAAAGTGGATGTATTAAAGAAAAAAATCATTAACAACATGGTGACGTTTGAGCATTCAAGGGGGTTTGAATAATTTCTGAACGGCAGACATGTATCCATGAAAATATTGAAAAGCTGCTGATTATTGATGGAAAAAAAGCTCCACTCCACTCTATAATGTAAATGCTGTTGATTATTATAACATTACTTCATAAAATTACTGTTTTTCATACGACAATTCTTATCTAGAAGTTTCTTTTTCTTCTTTGTTTGTTTAACATTTTACTAATGGGGCTAAAAGCACTATTTAAATTGATTTCAGGCAATATCTCTGTCACAGAACCAATGCTCATGGGTTGAGATACTACTGTACTTCATGTGTTTGATAATTCTATGCTATAAACACACTGCTCAAATGAGTCATCTTCAGTTTAGGAACCGTGTTCAAAAACGAGATAAAGTTGCCTCAGATGGGCCGATACACATTTTGGGGAGGTCAATATGTTTATTATCGGATATAGAGTTGTTCATTTTGAGTGTTGCACACTGTAAAACATTTTTTTGTAAATTCACAGTAAATGACTCACTCATTATTGCATTACTTAGTTTTTACAGTAATTTGTCATAAGGTTGCAGTAAATTTTGATGGACTGTGAAGTAATACTGTTAAATGCTCTGAAATTCTGATAATTTTTTAGCGTGCAAGCAAACGGCACCAATTCGGTGGTAAGGTGGGTAGGGTCCATACACTTTAGAAGAGAAATGTGTTTAATTGTGTAAATAAAATGGAAGTTGACTATATATATATTTTACTTATTTTTGCTACCAGATGAACACTTTGTGCTGAAGAACATACTGTATTGTGTATTAATGGGCCATATATGACTGATTTCGACTGATGGTAACATCGTCACACAACTGTAAATTCTAACTGGTTACCAAAGGTACCTCGAACATGTGCATTTTTATATATTTTTTTCCAATTCAACCATGACTTTAATATTTTTGAAGAAGTTGTTACACTCAGCGGATACTTTTCTATTTATGAGATCCTGCATCACGTGTCTAGTATTGTCCCTTCTTGTCCCCTGCAGCTATGACAGTTCTAGTTGTGATGTATTGCAATTCAATGTGCACACAACCCTTGAAGAATTGTGTTATTATTGTTCAATGAAGACGTTTTTAGACAGTGTCACTCCAATCTCAGATGGTACAGTGTCCTTAACAAAGAGTCATGTGAGTGAACCAGTGGATCTGACGAAGGCCACTGAAATTATTAATAGGAACCAGGATCCCTTATTCCAGAGGCAAGTGTGAAAAATCATTGCAATTGTTAACAGGGTCAGTTTGCTTTGTCTACCCCTTTTCTTTTAGGTCTGATTCGATGACAACACCACCAACTTTCTTCATTTCTCGACGCTGGGCGAGTACTGAGGACTGCACAGGCTCCAGGACTGGTGCTGGAGCACAGCGCCTTAAAGCAGAATAGGTGGCGGCCAGTGACCCCTAGTGGAAAACACAGGGTATTACATGATCTGGCCTGACGACTAAATAATTGGCAAACACTACTGCCTACTGGACACAATGAGAAAAACAAGTATACATATTGTAGATGTGGCACATGATACATGGAACTTATTAGAAAAAAAAAAGTTTTGTCTAGATTTTGAGCACAACTGTTGGTCTGACCTTGACAGTGAGCAGATCATGTCTGGCAAGGACTTTGTCAGAGAGCTGGTCTCTCTCTACAATCCAGGGATGGCGAAGGATCTTAAACAAACACAACACTGATCATGTATTGCTTCAGGTGCACCTAAAGAAGAATACACTAAACAAATATATAAAGATGATATTTAGGATCCTAGAATTCTAAATACCTGTGGAGCAGTCAGACGCTGGTGAGGGTCCACATGGAGCATCTTAGTCACTATGTCCTGGTAAATATATGGGAGATGATGTTATTGGTGATGTCATGACCTCTACCCGGGTCAAGTCTTGTTTTGTCTTAGTTTGTAGATTTCCTGTGTTTAAGATTTATTTCTCTATCAGTGGTTACCTCTGGTTGCTCGGGGCACTGGTTGAACACTCCGGCATCTGTTTGTTGTTGAATGTGACTCACACCTGTGCTCAATCACAATCGTGCCCCTATTTAGACACGTCTCGCCGTCCAGTCGGTGCGGGTTAAACGACATTTTATGTTTGAGCATGGCGTTGATTTTTCGTGTTCCCAGGATACGGAAGAACAAGAGGAAGCAGTGTGCAGGTAAGAGAGTATTTCATGTCCGAATGTTCTTAATCCGAAATAGAGTGAAGCAGGGAAGTGTGAATAAAAGCTCAGTGGCCTTGTGGTTAGAGTGTCTGTCCTGAGACTGGGGTGTCGTGAGTTCAAACCCCGGCCGGGTCATACCAAAGACAAAAAACTGGACCCATTGCATCCCTGCTTGGCACTCAGCATCAAGGGTTGGAATTGGGGGTTAAATGAACAAATGATTACCGAGCGTGGTGATTGCTGCTGCTCACTGCTCCCCTCACCTCCAAGAGGGTGAAAATGGTGATGGGTCAAATACAGAGGAAAAATATCACCACACCTAATGTGTGTGTGTGTGTGACAATGATTGGGACTTTAACTTTAACAATTCAAGCTAAGTCACAGGAAACAGTAGAGGCTAGAGATGCGCGGTTTGCGGTCTCATCCGTGGAGTCCGCGGATAAACCGCGGGTCGGGCGGGTGACATGACGAAAAAATAGATTTTAATTGGATTCGGGCGAGTGGCGGTTGAACCATCCGGAAATATTTGATATACATGGTTCTGGGATCGGTATCCTTTACCATTCAAAGAGCCATTTGAAACCCGTGTCACAAAGCGAAAAAGAAAATAGGAGACACTAATATTCTCTAGAATGACTGCCGGCAGTCATCCAGTTAATAAGTATTAGGGCATGCCAGGGGCGTCACTAGACCTAATACTGTACTGGGGCACACCTGGGGCACAAATAATTCATGTGAGCGTGCAAAGCGCGCAAGCAAAAACATTTTTAGCACTTATTTATCATAAAAAATACATAAATAGTGCTTTAAACCAGTGCTCCCCAACCTTTTTGTTTCCGCGGACCGGTCAACGCTTAATAATTTGTCCCGCGGCCCCGGGGGGGTTTGCGGTCTCATCCGTGGAGTCCGCGGATAAACCGCGGGTCGGGCGGGTGACATGACGAAAAAATAGATTTTAATTGGATTCGGGCGAGTGGCGGTTGAACCATCCGGAAATATTTGATATACATGGTTCTGGGATCGGTATCCTTTACCATTCAAAGAGCCATTTGAAACCCGTGTCACAAAGCGAAGAAGAAAATACAAGACACTAATATTCTCTAGAATGACTGCCGGCAGTCATCCAGTTAATAAGTATTAGGGCGTGCCAGGGGCGCCACTAGACCTAATACTGTACTGGGGCACACCTGGGGCACAAATAATTCATGTGAGCGTGCAAAGCGCGCAAGCAAAAACATTTTTAGCACTTATTTATCATAACAAATACATAAATAGTGCTTCAAACCAGTGGTCCCCAACCTTTTTGTATCCGCGGACCGGTCAACGCTTAATAATTTGTCCCGCGGCCCCGGGGGGGTGTCCTTTTTTTTTTCTTTTTTTTTTTTCTTCTTTGTCATGAAAAAGGGACGTTTTTGTAATGAAAAGGGGAGTTTTTTGTGTTTGGTGCACTATTTGTAAGTGTATATTGTGTTTTTTATGTTGATTTAATAACAAAAAAAAAGAAAAAAACAATTTTTATTTTTTATTTTTTTTTTAAGAAAAAGTTCTTCTGCGGCTTGGTACCAATCGGGCCACGGACCGGTGGTGGAGGACCACTGCTTTAAACTATGAAATCATATCAGATTATGTTGTATGGGTCTTTGATTAACTACCTGAAATTAACTAATGCATTTGACCTACTTGTGCACTTTTTTACTCCAGACTTCTAAACTGCTACTGGTAAAAGCAGAAAGGAAGAGCAATCATTCTTTTTGAAATATATATTGCAGTAATAATCTGCAAATTTAACATCTACAAAAGTAAAACAAAAAATAAAGCACCCCTACATCTCTGGGTTCTTTTATATTATTTAATTTCCATTTATGGAAATGTGGCTAATCCTATTTCAGATACACAAAACTGTAAAATATACACAAAACAATAAAGCCACAGTAGTAGAATAAATTAACAACTATTGTGTGTCTGTTCAGGGAATCATTTTCTGAGAAGTAAACTGTGACGTCTCGTTTTCATTTTTGCAAAGTGGTCAATCTCTCTGGACAAACATGGAAATATTACAGTAACTGTTATACAGTTGACCAGTGGTTCCCAACTGCTGGCTCGTGACATAAAAGTGGATTGTGTGTCATTTTCAGTCAGATGTGTGCATGAAAAAAAAAAAAGTTTAGGGAGAAAAAAATCAAATTGTGGCAACAAAACCAGATTATTTTAACCTTTTTTCTAGTGACTATTAGTGAGTATTTTAGCAAAAGGCAAACCGACTAACAAGTTGGAGGACCAGCAGACAATAACCAACATTATGTTTCATGTTCATTGGAAATTCCCCCGACAGCTCGTACAGCAAATGAATATGTTTGTCTTGATACAAGGAATAACGTTAGCTAACTTAGCATCAACTTAAGACAATGATGTTGCCTAGCTAGCTAGGACTTCACTTACATCTCTCATTCCTTGCTGCTTCTTCTTCATTGCTGCGGGCGAATAACTTTCTTTAATCCATCTAGGAGTTACAGTTTAAGTCAAATCCAAATCAAAATAATGTAATTAACAAATTGTTGTTGGCTAACGTCACCTACCTCACGCAGTGATTCGCAGCCCCCCCCCCCTCTCTCTCTCTCTCTCTCTCTCTCAACCGAAGTCTCGATCCACACGTGAATAAATTACCCTATTAATTAGCCATGTGGTCATTGTTAGTGGAGTGAATACAGTAGCAATCAATTACCATACTAAGTAGTATGTGCGCTGTTGTTTATGTTATGTAGACTTAAAACTCTTAAGCGTTTTTTTTTTTTATTGGTGAAATTTTTACTGGGGCACTGCAGATCAACAGTGAAATATGTCTGGCGACCCCCCTGGGTAGTGCTATGAAGCCATTGACTTTGTCGCCTTCTACAGCATGTACGATCTGCTTGTCAGTCCAGCAACATGTTGTGTGTGGCTTCCGCGGTAACACGCACACGACTGCAAGGCATACTGGGTGACACATAGTACACTAATGGATGTGATATTAACAATTTTAACAATCTTAGTAATATGTGCCACGCTGTGAAGCCACACCAAACAGGATTGACAAACACATTTCGGGAGAACATCCTCCAAGCAACACAACATAAACGCAACACAACAAATACCCAGAATCCTTTGTATCCATGACAATTTCTGACTATTTTATGCAGGTAAGGTGGGCGGGGGTGTAAAATATATTCAGGAAGTTTCATGGATACAAAGGATTCTGGGTATTTGTTGTGTTGCGTTTATGTTGTGTTACTGTGAGGATGTTCTCCCGAAATGTGTTTGTCATACTTGTTTGGTGTGGCTTCACAGCGTGGCGCATATTAGTGTTAAAGTTGTTTATATCACAACCATCAGTGAACTCTGTATCACCCAGTATGCCTTTCAATCTTTTACGTGTGATTGCGGAAGCTGCTCACAACTGTTGCCGGACTAACAATCGGTTTGTACATGTTGTTGAAGGTGTCAAAGGCAATGGCTTCCCAGCACCCCCATATACTTGTCATCAGGATGAAAGCCAATTGGATATTCGCGAGAACGTTAGCGGTTCCAATTGTCTTTATTACTCTGTTGAATGAGTTTAAATAGCTCTGTGAGTGGTAAAGGTGGCCGACCTCTGATGTATTTCAGCGGGCGGGTGGCAGGCGGTTGCGGTTCTGATAAAATGTTGGTTCGGGTGGACGGAGGGTGGATGACGACTTTGGTGATGCGGTTGCGGATGATATAATTGCCTATTCGCGCATCTCTAGTAGACGCTCACCAGAACGTAAAATGTCAAATAAAGCAAACATTCAACCTGCGCCAACTGGACGGCGAGACGAGTCTAAATAGAGGCCTGATTGCGATTGGGCACAAGTGCGTGTCCAAATCAACAAATAGAGGCCAGAATGTACAATCAGCGCTCCGAGCTATCAGAGGTAACCACAGAAAAGAAGGCTGATACAGAAATACATCTTTAACACAGGAAAACCACATATTAAGGCAAAATAAAGTGACCTGTAAGACAGGTCATGACAGGTGACAGATTACAACAAGCAACAATAAGACATACGGCACACTCTCTGTACAGTATATCTAACCTTGGCAGCGTCAGACACCAGATCCCAGTTACCGCCACTGATGATGAATTTCCCGCAGCCTATTTGAGCCAAGATTTCCTCTGCCGAGTCATCAGCACTGCTGGCAAATGGACTAAAACTTAAGGGAAATAGAAGAATAAAATGGTTAGAGGCATAGACACATTCGCAACAATTGTCCACATATTTACAGCGCTAGTGCAGTATAGTTGCACCTTGTATTTAAAAGGGAGGAAGGGCGACCCAGAACATGTAAGACTTCACTGTAAGCACGTAAGGCAGCGGAGTCACGACAGTGAGATGTGTTGTGCTGTAAAGCTGTTTCCCGCAAGTGATTACAACAGTTGAATAAACAAAGTTGTGTGAACACTAGAAATGGGTACCTTTCACATTTGAATTAAAAAATGGTACTCAATGGTGCCAATTTTAGATACTCTGTGTGTGTTCAAATGTGTTAATTGTTTAAAGAAACTTCTTTAAAATTTAACCCTAACTGTGCTATCCAGTTATTTTTTTTTCTTTCACTTCACTGTCTCATTTGCAAGCACTGTACTGTTTTCTAAGAGACTTTGCATGCAGTTGTAATTCCATTAGATGGAAGTGGTGTAGGGCTTCCCGGTGGCAGAGGGGTTAGTGCGTCTGCCTCACAATACGAAGGTCCTGAGTAGTCCTTGGTTCAATCCCGGGCTCGGGATCTTTCTGTGTGGAGTTTGTATGTTCTCCCCGGAATGCGTGGGTTCCCTCCGGGTACTCCGGCTTCCTCCCACTTCCAAAGACATGCACCTGGGGATAGGTTGATTGGCAACATAAAATTGGCCCTAGTGTGTGAATGTGAGTGTGAATGTTGTCTGTCTATCTGTGTTGGCCCTGTGATGAGGTGGCGACTTGTCCAGGGTGTAAACTGCCTTCCGCCCGATTGTAGCTGAGATAGGCGCCAGCGCCCCCCGAAACCCCGAAGGGAATAAGCGGCAAAAAATGGATGGATGGAAGTGGTGTATAAACTACGGCATGTTTCTTTAGCTAGGAAATAGTACTTGTGGCAGTCTTATCTTTTGTTGAGGTCTACAAAGTGTTTTTACTGCAAGTATTATACTCATTACACGCCAGCTGTTTTAATGCTCACATGCATCTTAAGCGTAGTTATCCATCCATCCATTTTCTACCGCTAGTCCCTTTCGGGGTCGCTGGAGCCTATCTCAGCTGTATTCGGGCGGAAAGCGGTGTACACCCTGGACAAGTCGCCACCTCATCACAGGGCCAGCACAGATAGACAGACAACATTCACACTCACATTCGCACACTAGGGCCAATTTAGTGATGCCAATCAAACTATCTGCAGGTGCATGTCTTTGGAGGTGGGCGGAAGCCGGAGTACCCGGATGGAACCCACGAAGTCACGGGGAGAACATGCAAACTCCGCACAGAAAGATCCCAAGATTGAACTCAGGACCTTCGTGTTGTGAGCCCGACGCACTAACCCCTCTGTCCACCATGCTGCCCCTTAAGCGTAGTTTTTTGAGCGCCTTTTTCTTACTTGACATGGAAAATGTTAACATTACAACAAGGCAGTCCGCTCTCAGTGCTTAACTGCTTGTTTCTTGGGCTAGTGCTTGAGCCGGTGCTAAGGCTGCAACCTGACGTGACGCCATGTGCAACAAAGGTATCGAAATATGCCTCTTTTTGTTTTTACGTGAATCGGTACCCAGTAGTAACGAAGGAATTCATCCCTACTGAGCACACAGTCATCGTTTGAGTGTTGCTGGACACAACATCATTTCCAGAACTTTGATAAAGAAGGTGAGGAACACTAAGTCAAAAAAAATTCTAAAGGAATATTCGTACAATAGTTTAACAAACCATTTAGAACAGATGCATTACAAAAACCAAGGCAACACTGTAATTTCAAACATGCAGAGAAACTTCATGATAAAAATGCATGATTGTCAATGTAAACAATCTGCAAGTTTTACAGTTTTGTCATTGATTGTTAAACTAACCCAGCTATCATGGTGTAAAGCAGGATCCCCAGGCTCCAGATGTCACATGCAGCGTCATAACCTTGCTTCTTTAGAACCTGCACACACATAAACACACACATGGTAAATATATATATTGCACATTACTATACCCAAAGTGTTTTACATTATACATCACATTCACCCATTCAAACACACATTCACACACTTATAAATAGAAAAGCTTTTGCTATGAATAGGGGAACTAAAATGTTTTTGTGTGTGTTCTCACCTGATTAGACAATAGGATACTTTGAGTATAACTTTTACAGCATAAAAAGAAACTAGATGTTTTTTCTACAATGTGTTCCCAGGTAACCATACAAATGTTTTCTTTTTGAGTATAGCTTTTGACACAAACTGAACAGCTGAATGGTTTTCATCTCGTTTCACTTTGTGTTGAGTCAAACTCTGTTGAATTGATAAACGTGGACCCCGACTTAAACAAGTTGAAAAACTTATTCGGGTGTTACCATTTAGTGGTCAATTGTACGGAATAATTACTGAACTGTGCAATCTACTAATAAAAGTTTCAATCAATCATTCAATCAAGGCTTTTACTACAAACTCAGCAACTAAATGATAAATGGGTTGTACTTGTATAGCGCTTTTCTACCTTGAAGGTACTCAAAGCGCTTTGACACTACTTCCACATTTACCCATTCACACACACATTCACACACTGATGGAGGGAGCTGCCATGCAAGGCGCCAACCAGAACCCATCAGGAGCAAGGGTGAAGTGTCTTGCTCAGGACACAACGGACGTGACGAGGTTGGTACTAGGTGGGATGGTCTTTCTGTAGTGTATTCAAAGCTTTTACAGCAAACTGAACAATTAAATGGTCTATCTCATGTGTACAGGCAATGCTCTCTTTTGAGAAAAACCTTTATCACAAACAGATTAATGAAAAGTTTTTTTCTCTGTATGTTATGTGTTTAGTCAAAGTGCTATTATAAAAAAAAGCTTTTACTGCAAACTGAGCTATTAATTTTTTTTTTTTCCTGAGTGGGTTCACATGTGTGCTTTCAAATGGCACTGTTGTGTAAAGCTTTTACCACAAACTGAACAAAGTAATTTACTAATATTATATTTAAGAACTAAATATTTAGTTTTAGGTACCTGTGATATACAGCAGGGGTCCCCAACCTTTTTACCACTACGGACCGGTTTAATGTATGCGTTATTTTAACGGACTGGCTTTCAGTAAAAAAAAAAAAATAGCCTTTGGCTACAATCTGAAAGTTAAGTCTGAGAAAATGTTTATAAATTAACCAGATGGGGCAATTCCTGAAGGAATTGCATGTGAATGCTCCAATGCTGACAGAATGAAGCATGACTGTAAGAATAGTTTAAATGTTGGAATGTTTTAAATGTTGAAGCATTTGAATTTCCAGCAAGACTGGAATTTGGTTTGGAGCTTGGGAAAGACTTAGTTTGAATGTCCAGGATGAGTGGAATATGTTGAAGTTGGAATGGTTTGAATAGGTCGAAACATGTTGGAATTCTGAAAAATGGATAATTAATTTGGAATGGGGAAAATGTCCCTAAAAATTGAGAATTCTTAAAAATCCTGGAATTTTTTTACAGTTTTTGAAAGGGAGCACACAATTCTTGAACAGGCTGAATATTTTGAAGTTGGAACGTTTTGAGTGGGAGTTGTGAAACTTGGAAAAATGTCCCATTCTTTTTAATGGAAACTTAATGGACATTTGTGGATTTTGGGAAAAGTGGGAATTATTGGGGAAATGAAAAAAAAAATAAAAGTAATGTTCTGAATGAGTTGAAATGGTTGGTGTTGGAATTTTTCAAATCGGTCGAGAAATGGTAAAAAAGTACAATTTTATATTGATAAATGGTACTAAGGAATTCCTGGAATTTCAGGAAAACCAAGAATTTTTCCTGTTAAAAAAACAACTTAGTTTTTTTTCCTGATAAAGAGAAATGTGTTGACGGGCAAACGGTTGAAATGGGTTAAAATTGTGGAAGGAGTAGTGGCCAGAAAAAAAGAGTCCAAAAAAGAATTCTGAGCATTCCTGGGATTTTTTTTTTTACTTGAAAAAATTTGAGTTTCAATGTCCAGGGTGAGTGGAATATCTGGAAGGTGGAATGGTTTTGAATCAGTTGAAAAATGTGGAAATGATGGAAGTTTAAAAAATGGCCAATTCATTTTGAATGGGAAAAATGCCCCGGAAAACCTGGAATTCTGGGAGAACTGGGAATTCAGGGAATTTGTCAAGGGGGCGCCCGCGATTGGAACGATTAGAATCGGATGAAAAAAGTGGAAGGTAATGCGCGCCAAAATCTGAAAAGAAGTAAAAGAAGAAGTTTAATAAAAAATGTATGAATTTTAGTGTAGAAAAGCATTATAATTGAATACTAAGGAGCTTTAACACAACCGGGGGTTGGGGACCACTGATATAGAGTACAGTACTGGGTAAAAGTCTTTGACCCACAAAGCTAATGGTGGCCAAATATGGTTATCTAATATGGCGCCCAACTAAATATATTTTACGAAACTAAATTAGGCAGCCCTAATCTTACCTGTGGTGCCATGAATGTTGCTGTGTAACATGGAGTCATCAGTAAGCCATTTTCCGCCCTCAGCTGTTTGGCAAAACCAAAATCATATATCCTGAGGGATTCAGAGAGTCCTCTGTCATCAGAATAGCGAATGTTACTTGGTTTCAGGTCCCGATGCACAACCTAAAAAAAGATTTACACAACTCCTTACTTTTTATGGCGAATGCATCATATTTCATCTGCAGTCCAATGAAAACAATGCACTTATTGGCTCACTCTCACCCCCTGGGAGTGTAAATATTCCACAGTCTTGGCGAGTGTGCAAATGATGTCTGATGCATCTTTCTCGATGAAATTTGTCGCTGTCAATACTCGGTCCAGCAGCTCGCCTCCTCTCAATAAATCCTGAACCAGGTACACACAATGGCCGTCGTCAAACACCTGCAGACGGGAGGACAAGCACACATACGCAGATAAGTAAATAAACAAATGCAGACCATATGTGTGTCAATTTGTGTTCTATAGATACAATATGTCTTTAAGTGTGTTTAACTCACGTCCTTTAGTGTGATGATATTAGGATGCTGTCCATATCTTAACAGGATCTCAATTTCTTCAGCTGGATCTTTCCTTGCTTTGTCAATGATCTGCATGAATTGGAAACACACAAACATACCCAATGGCGACTTCCAAAGATGCACTCGTCAATACAGAGGGTCACCAATTTGTAAGAAAATTGTCGAACAGTTTTAGGACAACATTTCTCAACGAGCTATTGCAAGGAATTTAGACATTTTACCATCTACGGTCCGTAATATCAGCAAAAGGTTCAGAGAATCTGGAGAAATCACTGCACGTAAGCAATGATATTATGGACCGTTGATCCCTCAGGCGGTACTGCATCGAAACCAGACATCAGAGTGTAAAGGATATTACCACATGGGCTCAGGAACATTTCATAAAACTACAGTTGGTTGCTACATCTGTATGTGAAAGTTAAAACGCTACTATGCAAAGCAAAACCCCTTTATCAACAACACCAAGGAACGCCGCTGGCTTTCGTTGGGCCCAAGCTCATTTAAGATGGACTGATGCAAAGTGGAAAAGTGTTCTGTGGTCTGACGAGTCCACATTTCAAATTATATTTAGAAACTGTGGACGTGGTGTCCCCCGGAACAAAGAGGAAATTAACCATTCGGATTGTTATAGGCGTGAAGTTCAAAAGCCAGCCTGTGATGGTATGGGGGTGCATTAGTGCCCAAGGTGTTGCGATCTGTGACTCAGATCTTCACATGTTTATTTTTCCATCTTTGTTTCATTCTCTTCTGACCCACTTACTTCCTGTTTAGTCCGTTACCATGGTTACACATTGATTTCACCTGCTCCTCGTTTTCTACACACCTGGTTCTCCTTGATTTCTCCCTATATAAGCTTTCCTCTTTTCTTTGTTCAGTCTCGGATCCTAATTTGCCCACGCGCAACAGTGACGACTCTCGACCTGCATCTTTGTATGTATATTCTCGCTAGCTTTTACGCTAAGCCATTTGTTTATTCCAGCTCACATGCTGAGGAATTGTTTTTTCTGTTTTTGGTTTGCCTTCTCTTTACAGCAGTGTTTTTGTTCCTAGCCTTTTATTATTTAATAAATCCATTTATAACTTACCTTGTTGTGTTCATCGCTTCGACGCATCCCCGGAAGAACCAATCCGGCATTACAATGCCACACAAGCGTCACAGTAGGATCCGAGCATCAAAATGTTTTTCCGCGTCGAAACCACGGGAGGAACCCTTCGACTTGGGTTTGTGGTTGGAGCTCGTGGCTTGGGAGCAGGAAAGACTTGACTGTGGGCCTGAAGTCCCCTCCGAAGCCGTTCGCGCTGCCCCGAAGAGGCGGGGGGTCCAGTGGAGAGGCCCCCCGCACGGCAGTAATGTTCCAGCACCACTTATTCCTCCCCATGGACACAGCAAGTTTCACCCCGTCCAGGATTCACCCGTCATTACCGGTAATCCTGCTTGTTTTTTTTCAAATCATTCCTTAAGCTGCCATGACACTTTTTCTGACACAAGCGATGACGTCAATTGGGGAACGCCCACCGGTGACGCAACACCGGCCTCTGTTGATGACATTTTTTCAGAAGATTTTTATATTGTGGACAGTACTTTTCATTCCCAACCTTTTTCGAATACCAATAACATTTATGATAAAATACGTAATTATCAGGATATTTTTTCTCATTATTCTAGTCAACCTCAGTCACCTAGTTTTTCTCCTACACCTCCTTTAAAACCTCATTCTCCGGCCAAGTCCAAGGTGTTTCCTCCCTTTTCTAAAGGAAATTCTGGACAAATTAAAGGGGAGGAGTCGGCCCGCCTCCAAGCCTCCCACCACCCTCCCTTAAGGTCAGTCCCTGACCATAGGGAACGGGTCTGGGATCCCCGTCTGGAGGAAGGGGCTATGACCTATAGCTGTGCTACGGAGGTAGCACAGATACTACCCTCTAAACCACAGCCACCATGTAGACCTCCTCCACCTGTTTTTCCCCCGGCCAAATCTCAACGGCCTTGTAGACCTCCTCCACCTGTTTTTCCCCTGGCCAAGTCTCAACGGCCTTGTAGACCTCCTCCACCTGTTTTTCCCCCGGCCAAGTCTCAACGGCCTTGTAGACCTCCTCTACCTGATTTTCCCCCGGCCAAATCTCAACGGCCTTGTAGACCTCCTCCACCTGTTTTTCCCCCGGCCAAGTCTCAACGGCCTTGTAGACCTCCTCCACCGGTGTTCGGACTCGCGAGGTCATTACCTCCAGCACGTCCTCCACCACCGGTGTTCTGCACTGCTCCCAGTCTGGTTCTCACACCAGCACATGACTCTCGCCTGGTTTTCAAGCCAGAATTAGACTCTCGCCTGGTTTTCACACCAGAAAATGTTTCTAGCCTGGTTCTCAAGCCAGCACTAGACTCCCACCTGGTTCTCACACCAGCCTCCGACCCAGAACTGGTTCTCATACCAGTTACAGACTTTAGCCTAGAGCCCACTCCAGTACCAGCTCCAGAGCTGGAGCCTACTCCAGTACCAGCTCCACGCCGCCAAGCGCCAGTACCAGCTCCAGAGCTGGAGCCTACTCCAGTACCAGCTCCACGCCGCCAAGCGCCGGTACCAGCTCCACGCCGCCAAGCGCCGGTACCAGCTCCGCGCCGCCAAGCACCGCCGACGACGGGGCTGGAGCCCACACCAGCGTCGACGACGGGGCTGGAGCCCACACCAGCGTCGACGACGGGGCTGGAACCTTCACCTGTGTCGACAGGGCTGGAGCCCACTCCAGTGCCAGCTCCTCGACAAGCGCCGGTACCAGCTCCACGCCGCCAAGCACTGCCGACGAAGAAGCTGGAGCCCACACCGGCGCCGACGATGAGGCTGGAGCTCACACCAGTCACGACTCCTGCGGCTCCCAGGCCGCCTCCGACGACTCCTGCGGCTCCCAGGCCGCCTCCGACGACTCCTGCGGCTCCCAGGCCGCCTCCGACGACTCCTGCGGCTCCCAGGCCGCCTCCGACGACTCCTGCGGCTCCCAGGCCGCCTCCGACGCCTTCTTCGGCTGCAGCACCCGCATCATCCTCGCCAGCTGCACTCGGGCCTGCTTTGGCTGCAGTCCCCGCACCCTCGTCTGCTGCTTCCAAGCCTGCTGGGATTTCGGTGCTGAGGCGTCGTCCACCACGTCGATCACGGGCGTGGCCTCTGCGAGGTCATCCTCCTCGCCAGACACTCCCTCCTCCATGTCGGCCACGGATGTGGCCGTGCCCGGGTCGTCCGCCTCGCCGGGCACCTCATCCTGCGATGCGGCCACTAATGTGGCCTTTTCGAGGTCGCCCGCCAAAACTTTTTCGGCAGCGGCGTTCCATCCGCCGCCGCCACTTGACTTGTCCTCGGTGGATTCGGGGACACACGACTTGGCGACCCTCCACCGTGGCCTCCCTCCGCCCTCCCTTCGTTTGTGGACTCTGTTTTTGGGGAGGGGGTTCAAGTTGTTTCTTATTTGTTTTTGTTTTCTTTGAGACATCTGGAATCTGTCTTTTTGGGGGGGGGAATACTGTTGCGATCTGTGACTCAGATCTTCACATGTTTATTTTTCCATCTTTGTTTCATTCTCTTCTGACCCACTTACTTCCTGTTTAGTCCGTTACCATGGTTACACATTGATTTCACCTGCTCCTCGTTTTCTACACACCTGGTTCTCCTTGATTTCTCCCTATATAAGCTTTCCTCTTTTCTTTGTTCAGTCTCGGATCCTAATTTGCCCACGCGCAACAGTGACGACTCTCGACCTGCATCTTTGTATGTATATTCTCGCTAGCTTTTACGCTAAGCCATTTGTTTATTCCAGCTCACATGCTGAGGAATTGTTTTTTCTGTTTTTGGTTTGCCTTCTCTTTACAGCAGTGTTTTTGTTCCTAGCCTTTTATTATTTAATAAATCCATTTATAACTTACCTTGTTGTGTTCATCGCTTCGACGCATCCCCGGAAGAACCAATCCGGCATTACAATGCCACACAAGCGTCACACAAGGCATGGGTAACTTACACATCTGTGAAGGCACCATTAATGCTAAATGTTCCATACAGGTTTTGGAGCAACATACTGTATTTTGTCATCCAAGCAACGTTATTTCAGCAAGACAATGCGAAGACACTTGTTACAACACCGTGGTTTGTAGTAAAAGAGTGCGGGTACTTTCCTGGCCCGCCTGCAGTGCAGACTGTCTCCCATCGAAAATGTGTGGCGCATTATGAAGCATAAAATATGACAGCGGAGACCCCGGACTGTTGAACGACTAAAGTTCTACATAAAACAAGAATGGGAAAGTATTCCAGTTTCAAAGCTTCAACAATTAGTTTCCTCTGTTTTCAAAGGTTCATTGAGTGTTTTTAAAATAAATGGTGATGTAACACAGTGGGGAACATGCCCTTTCCCAACTACTTTGGCACGTGTTGCAGCCGTGAAATTCTAAGTTAATTATTATTTGCAGAAAAAAAATAAAAAATTATGGGTTTGAACATCAAATATCTTGTCTTTGTAGTGCATTTATTTGAATATGGGTTGAAAAGGATTTGCAAATCATTGTATTCCGTTCATATTTACATCCAACACAATTTCCCAACTCATAAGGAGACGGGGTTTGTATTTGATAAAGTTCTTATTAATAATTTTTGCTCCCATTTGCTTTTAACAAAATAAATCAAGTATTGTGAGTCTATATTTCCTTTCTGTATTTGTATCTGAAGCAGCAATAGCTAACCTCCATGAAAACGTACTTTGTATGATCGCATTCATTTCGTCTTAAAGTCCAATTTAGAGAAGTATTTAATCTTGGTTACATAATCCTCCATATTGGCAGAAACCATAATTTAATTCAGTTTCATTCCAAGAAATTAAACAATATTTTTCCATCTGACAAAAAACACCCACCGATGCTGGCTTACTCTAATAAAAATGCCATGTTTGTTATAAATACAGTTAAAAAAAAAAACAAGATAAAAAAATTCCTGCTTCCTCTGGAGAGATCTGTGTCTGCTACCTTGAGCGCCCCCACTTCTCCCAGTGTGGCAAGTCAGAGTACTGCTGAGGCATTGAACTGCAAGTTAACAATATATCGCCCCCTACCTTGAAGCAGAGGTACTTGTTGCCTTAAGACCTGCCTTTTCCACGTGGCAACAAGCATGCACCCCCTTGAACGAACGCCCAATACACACTGCGTGTAGCCGTGGAGGCACCGCCTGTGTCTGCCTCACTTCTCATCTGCTGCATTGTTTTGATCAGGAAAAAATAAATTTCCGCGATTTTAACCATGAAAATTATCAAAATATACAGGAGCCACACCAAAATCACATAGAAAGCATAAACCAAAAGAGAAATATTAACTACTTCGTTTTGGAACATTTCATGGTTAAGTTACCTGGTGGCAGGTGAGGCACTGCCTCACTTGCCTCCCCTGACAACACGTCACTGGTTGCTTGTACAAAGAGGACAATTGGCAGCTGTGAGCATGCGCAGCATAATACCAAAAGATCAGCTAATATTTTGGTAACCTTGAAAATCATATTGGAAAATTTTTTCTACAGTATAGGAACTCACAACAATATACAGTTTATAGTTAAATACCTCTTCCTGCAGGCCCATACCATAATTCACATCGCTTTAATAAAGTAAGCATTTGGATTGCTTCTGAAACATCTGGTATTGTGCCAAAAAGCGATCATTTGCCAAAAATGCATTGACGCTAGATCCGTAATTCTCAAACTGCAGTAAATGTAGCACTAGTCAAGAGTTGTGTATAGCGAGAGTATGGCCAACTCAGTTTTAGGTGATCTCCTTAATGTTTGGTCATAAGGCACTCATGTGACAACAGAGCACCCCTTTCTCTCTGGCACTCACCGAGGGTGGACGCTCCCCTTTCCTCTCCCTTATCTCTCCTGCTTGCTTCTTTTTCTGGCCTTAACTTTCTTGTTGCCTCTTTTTGCGCTGCTTTCAAAATCTAAACATTGGAACTATTTAACTGGCCTCAAAAAAATTGACAAGATCTTGGGTTTGGGGGAACCTGCTGTGGTGACGAAGCGGTTGTTGCTGGACACACGACAGACTCTTAGGAGAAGAAGGAGTGCCGCCTGCCTGGCGACCCTTTTCTGTCGAGGACGTGAAGATATATACCTATTTGGAATTATGACAACAGGACATCTGCTGATTGGAGTACGCGTTGCTCCGGTTTATCGACAAATTGGAAGTTGCTGGCAGTCTTCAAAGTACCCCAAAGCTGCCACAAGTGATTGGAGGATGCGGGAAGAACTGTGGATCACATCAGACTGTCTACCCCGCAGTTTTTGAAGACCAATCATAGACAATTTAGAGTGAAAAGCAAATTTTATTTTCACCCGCATACATAACATTCTAACTTGGATTGTTTCCCTGGCGTCGAGACTCTCCTGAAGGACAGTGCAGCGAAGACACAACCAATTCCCTTTTTGTCTCTCATGGACACACACCTGTTGTTGTTGACTTTGGACTAGCGACTGCAATACATCAAGGCCGCGGAAGAGAGACACACTACGGGCTTACACACACACAGCCACAAAAATGTACGCCACACACACACACCCCATCCCCCAAAACCCAACGCCCTCGACGCAAATCCCATAGGGGTGATGAATGGATGGTCAGCGCCTGAGAGCTGCGGCCTACCATCATGACCCCGAACTCCCTTCCCTCTGTTGCTAGATATCTCGAGATGCATGTTGTAATATGTATATGTGCTTTGCTATGGAGGTTTTTTTTCCCAGTCTAGATTGTATTTTTTTTTACTAATCCTTCCCCAGCGTTTACCTTTTTCCCATCATTTACGGGGCGCCTTGTGGCGACCCATCAGCGTTCCTGTTTTGTAACCCTGTACACTGTTTGTTTTTGTCTAATCATGAACGGGTTTGTGCTGAAAACAAAGTTTCGTTGTACTTGTGCAATGACAATAAAGACCTATCCATCGATCCATCCATCCATCTATCTATCTATCTAGCTATCTATCTATCTATCTATCTATCTATCTATCTATCTATCTATCTATCTATCCATCTATCTATCTATGACTGCTACAACTTAGAGCTGATCCAATGTGTCTGCGGCGCTTCCCCTTGTTAGTTTTTCGAAATGTAAAAATACCATGTTGCAAAGCTTGGGGTTGCTGCAACATCTTTCACAACAACCCGAAAAGAAGACAATATGGGAAGTTAAAATTTGCCATCAATAGTAGAGAGCCACCAACTACAATGTCTTGTGCCGGGTGAACACACGACACAACCTCTGCGTTTTGTCCAGGAGAGAACGCACAGAAGCTAATACATACTTATAACACTAATAACACTTAATTACCTACTCAGTGGCCTAGTGGTTAAAGTGTCCGCCCTGAGATCGGTAGGTCGTGAGTTCAAACCCCGGCCGAGTCATACCGAAGACTATAAAAATGGGACCCATTACCTCCCTGCTTGGCACTCAGAACTAAAGGTTGAAATTGGGGGTTAAATCATCCAAAATTATTCCCGGGCGCGGCACCGCTGCTGCCCACTGCTCCTCTCACCTCCCAGGGGAAGATCAAGGGTGAATTATTATTGAATTATTATATTTATATAGCGTTTTTTCCTCAAGTGACTCAAAGCGCTTTACATAGTGAAACCCAATATCTAAGTTACAATTAAAGCAGTGTGGGTGGCACTGGGACCAGGTGGGTTAAGTGTCTTGCCCAAGGACACAACGGCATTGACTAGGATGCCGGAAGCGGGGATCGAAATTGCAACCCTCAAGTTGCTGACACGGCTGCTCTACCAACTGAGCTATACCTCCCCAGGGTGATGGGTCAAATGCAGAGAATAATTTCGCCACACCTAGTGTGTGTGTGACAATTATTTGTACTTTAACTTTAACAGAAGATATTAAATTCAACAGATGGTTTGACCAAACAGAATGTCTTTGATTCTCAGTAAAACTAAAATAATGCAAATTAGTAACAGTAGAAAAGAAAGTCAAACACAAATAGCCAGAGTAGACATTAAATTGGTCAAAGAAACTACATTCTGGGTGTACAAATAGATGATAATAAATCAATAAAGTGTGTCTAAATCTAAAAGCAGACGCAAAGCAATGTGATTACAAACAATACATTGGAGGCAGCCACCATATATATCATCCATCCATACTTTACTCAAAAGTCACAATTTCTCCGTGATTGTTGGTCCAAAGCTAACGAAGATTTTGGCAAAATGAGGGAAATTAGTTATTTTTTTAGTTGGTCCGTGTATTTTTTAATTTACGTTTATTGAGCTATCTGGTTCGTGTTAGAGTGCCTTCTTGTCACAAAACACTGCAGGATTGTGCAGTACAGTGTTTTATTTTCTTATATTCAAACACAGTGTTACTGTTCAAACTGTGTAATGCTACAGTGGGCAAAAAACATTAAATATACTTGTATATAAAACTTTTTACTTGTTTTTAATGAATACTTAGACCAACTACGCTACTGCATTTCAATGTTACCCTTATTGTGGTACTTGAAAAGCCAAGTGTTTTCTGAGGTGGTACTTGGTAAAAAATTGTTTTGAGGGCCACTGCTGTAGCTCAAGGGCCTCAAGCTCAGGGCCTGTGTATTTTGCGGCCTCAAACTTGACTTCATAGTTAAGTGTGACATCGGCCCATGCACTTTGGACAGCTAATAACTATATAATAGCAATCATGAATCCCACTAGAAATAACAATAACAGTGCAAACACAAAAATTAAAGCCCACATTGGACAACACAAAAAGCAATTTTGTGTAAACAAAACGCAACACTGTCAAAAATATTAAATGTTTACATTCAATTGTAGATTTATAATGACTTGAAAGGGAACAGCACTTGTTTATTCATCTCACCTATCATTCACAATATGTATAAGGAACAAGAACACATGTGCATTCTTTTTAAATAAAATAAAAAATAAAAGTAAATCCAAGTCAGTTTACAATAGTCAATGGGAGACCCTCTATTTTGCCCATTAAACCAATAAATAAAGCTCCAAATAGCTCCAACAATACTCCATTTACATTTCGTGACCTAAACATTAACCAAGTGTTAGTGAAATTGTTAAGGACCTATTTTTAGCGGTGCATTGATCAGAGAGAGGTAATTAGCTTATGCAGTTGTGTTGAAACCATCAGCTGGTGAGCTGATGCGTCGCCTCTTAGCTGGTGAAAGTTAATTGTAGATTATAAATCATGTATCTCACCTGGATAGTAGAAGCTTATAGCCATAAATTGAGAAGGTAGGGAACTTTGACATTCAACATAGTGCCCAGAATTGTCGACAAAGACCTGAAAAGCGATCAAATGCCATATCTTTTTTAACCTTTGACCTTTCGCAAGGGCTATGAATTATTCTTCATCTACACAGGAAGATATGAACATCCCATTAGCCATCATCCCAGTGACAGTAGACATTGTGCAGTAAGTGATTTTTACATTGTATTCATTGTCTCGTTAAGTCTGCTAGAGTAGTAATCCGTGTTGTTGAAGGAAAAAGCAAACAGTGCACTCCGTCTATTAAAATGATGTGCCGGAGATGCTTAAAATAATCAAAATATGTAAATATAATATTATTAACGTGTTACTATGTGACATATACAATTTTGGTAAAATGGGTATGGATGTTTTAGAGCACTTTATAGACAGAATACAGTGACTCCCATTGGTTACATTCTTATCTGACTTTTATTTACATTTATTTACAGGTTTAAATGCATACAAAGAGAAAATATATGTGTGTTTGTTACCACATAAGGATTGTGAATGATGGGCAAAATTAAAAAAAATATATGAAGTTCCACATTAAGGCCTACTATAGCTCAGGGTCTATATAGCTGTAGTCACACGGTTAAAATGTGATTCCATGTGGCCAAACTTACTCAAACTCTAACAGCAGTGTTCCCCAAGGAAACTGAGTTTAAGACCATTGTCCTAGATCAAGTTTGTTTTTAGGTTGTAAATGCACTGTGAGTTTTGGATCAATCATAGTATAGCGCTATAAGTAATTTTAACTTGTTTGAAAATAATGTACATCTTAATTACAATAAAGTGCTTGCCAATAAGTGATTAACTTTAAAGTAAAAAACTAATGCTGATGTTGTAATTGCTTTTTTTTTTTGGTTTAAAAAAATGACTAATTTGGTTTTAAAAGTCACATATACCGTATTTCCTTGAATTGCCGCAGGGCATATAGTATGCGCATGACCGCCTGGTCAAACTCGTGACGTCACTAGTGACACTTCCCCTGTCATTATTTTCAAAATGGAGGTGGCTGATTTCAATACCGGTAATTTAAAATCGCATAAAGGGAAGAAGATTAAGAGCCATTCAGTAGGATTTAAGGTCCAAGCTTACATCACACTCAAATTTTTACTGCATACCTTTGGTAAGTGCCGGAGTGAGAAGAGGTTTTAAAATAATTAGTGCCACGGCGGCAATTTAAGGAAATACGGTATATATATATATATATATATATATATATACATATATATATATATATATATATATATATATATATATATATGTATGTATGTATATGTATGTATGTATATGTATGTATGTATGTATATGTATGTATGTATGTATATATATATGTATGTATATATATATATATATATATGTATATATATATATATATATATATATATATATATATATATGTATGTATGTATGTATGTATATATATATATATATATATATATATATATATATATATATATATATATATATATATATATATATATAATGTATGTATGCATGTGTGTATGTACATATATATGTGATTTTCAAACTAGTCTTGTTCTGCTGAGCAGTTGTTTACATGCCAGTTGACATGAATCGATGTTTTTCTTTGTTGGAACATATCTGTATTCCTCTCGGTTACCATCATGTGCCACTGAGTCACATTTTGGAAATGTGTACCTAATAACACATTGGAAATAAAAAACATTCCACAATAAAACTGAAGCCATAGAAATCGGAATCAACAGTACAGACATTGGTTTTATTAACATTTAACTATATGTATTTTATTTTTAAAAAGTTAAAGAACTATTGAAATTAAGAAGTGATAATATTGAGACGCTGCAGTCGAACTGCTGTGATGTGAATATGAGATTGTTCACTCTATAAAACTTGCGGTGTACGGTCTAAAAACAATAGTTTTAATTTTACACCATACCATGACAAACACATGTAGACATATGGGAAAAGAAGGGGTATGTGGTAATGTTCTACATTTACTCCATTGCATTTACCTAATTTACTAAAATTCTACTTGTTCGAGTAGTTTTAATGCAACATACTTTTTACTTTTAATTGAGTAATTTTGTGAAGAAGAAACATACTTGTACTGTTGAATTGAGTTTCATTCTGATTGCTAAATGTATTCATTTATTTTATTAATGTACTATATTTATTTATAATCTATTGATTATTGCTTGCAAAGACAAACTATGCAAAGACAAACTATTTGGCTCGTTAGAAAGACATCTTCCCATTGTCACATGACTCTGTTTCACCAATCAAATCAAATACTGCAGCTTGTTTGATAATGTTGTCTAATACAATGCTGTAACAAAATGTGTTTATTTTAACTTCAGTCAACCATTGTTAAGCTTGACAATGCTTAATTTAGGCCAAAACTACGCAAAATGTGCTTCAATGTGTATATTTCGGACTAATGATAAGCGACTGAAACACGAAACAGCGAGGCACGGGGATATGATTTAAAAATATATATATATATATACAAGCTTCAAAATTCATAGCTCAAAGTGACGACTGTACTTTAAATTGGTTTTAGCATCTTTATGAATTAGATTTGTTTATTTTTTAACAGCAGTTCTCATAAAAAAAAGTATGGACACACCATTCTAACATAACCGTATTCTGATTTAAGTACAATTTCGGGCCGATCTACCCAACTCTGGGCAAAAGAAAATCCTAATGTACACTGAATGTACATCGAATGTATGTAGGAGGCTACTCCAATACCTTCACTGAACATTCCACTGCAGTCACTCTGTGAAGACATCTCCTGTAGACTGAGTTGGCCGGCCGTCCAACTTCCTCCTTTAGGTCGTAAACGTCACTGAAGGCCACATCGCCACGGAGATGCTGCAGAGACATCATCACCAATCAAACAATGGCCGCAAGAGTTATAACGCGGCGTGATTGCTTCAATTCATTGTGTACCTGGGCTATGGGGATTATGGTGTTCCCCTCCTGGCGAGAAGGCAGGACAGTCTTGCTATGATCCTGATTTTGATTTGTGGCGACAAAACTGAAACCACGGAACAACTGGTGTGTGTTTGCACTGGGTGGGAGGCCAGGAGAGTCTGGGTTGGAGAAGATGCATAAAAACACATGCACAGTTAATTTAGCAGACACTCTTGTTTTTAATAAAGCTGTATAGCAGTAATGATTCAAATGGCTCCATTCCTGGGTGGATCTTGCATGAGAGGAAGAGGGGGTTTGACAATTTTGCAATGCAGTCTGCTAATGGAAAGCATCACTCTACATAGCAATATTTACATAGTAAATATTGAAAGGGTAAAAGAAAACACATATTTGGGTGTAATAATAGAGGATAAAATAAATTGGAAATCTCATGTAAAAACTATACAACATCAAGTAGCAAGAAACACATCAATAATGAATAAAGCAAAACATGTTCCAGACAAAAAATCACTTCATATTCTCTACTGCTCGCTAGTGTTACCATATCTGAATTATTGTGCAGAAATATGGGGAAACAACTACAAATGTGCGCTTCATTCACTAACTGTGTTACAAAAAAGATCAGTCAGAATAATACATAATGTTGGATATAGAGAACATACCAACCCCTTTATTTATCAAATCACAATTATTGAAATTCAACAATTTGGTGCTTTTGCAAACAACTAAAATTATGTATAAAACAAATTAAAACAGGCTACCCAAGAATTACAACAATTCTTCTCAACAAAAGAGGAGAAATATAACCTTATAAGAACATCTCATTTAAAAAACATCTGTATGCTCGTACAACACTTAAAACCTTTAGTATACCAGTATGTGGAATTTAATTATGGAACGGATTAACCAAATAAATTAAACAAAGCACCAATATGATTCAGTTTTAGAGACTGTTCAAACTACAAGTGTTCACAAAGTACACAGAGCACGAATTATGAACATCTTAAATCCCTTTTTTTGCCCCTTTATTTTTATTGAGACAAAGATCTTTCATGTATTTAATATTTGTTTGCTTACTATGCTATATTATTTATTTATTATATATTTATTCACTGTTCTGTTCCTGTACAAAGAAATTGGATAACATGTCTATGGTATGAAAAGGGGTAGGATTAAATAAGCTCTGCTTCTTCCTACTCCTTTTAGGACATGCTGTAATGAAACAACTGGAATCGTGTGATGCATTACATTGTATTTTGTGCATGTTCAAAATAAACTGAATTGAACTTAACTGAACAACTGGCAATATGGTCAAAATATTTAAAATGCCACAAACAAATTTTAAGATATTCAACACTCTATTGCCATTTGGTTTCTAAAGTGGATAGTGCACCCCACAATTTGTCACGTTTCATGTGTCAGATAAACAGTGACGAATGGTGCCAGCGACTGTACATTCACAATGTGACTTGACATCTGCAGTAGAGCCATACTGTCCATAAATGTAACATATGTGTGCAATATTATAATATATTTATTTTTTGTATTACTGTGTAATTGGCCTTTTAATGGTTTTATGTCATACTTATAGCATTTCCAACCTTTCAAAACTTTAAAACTAAATCCAAAGCCTGGTTTATTTCCCTTGTAGTGTTTTTATCTACCTGTTTTTACTGGGGCCTGGAAATGCAATTTAAGTTTGTTCTGCTGCACACCTCTGATGTAAATATTTGGATGACAAATCTGAAAACCTGTTCATGTGTGTGCGTGTGTGTGTGTGTGTGTGTGTGTGTGTGTGTGTGTGTGTGTGTGTGTGTGTGTGTGTGTGTGTTTTGGCTACCTGTGGGTGTTCTAGAGGTGAACTCTGGGTCGAAGTGAAAAGTATCCTCAGGTCTTCCAACTGTTGGTTTGAATGGCGGCCTACTTTCCTTCCTATACAGCTTCTAAGGAAAACAATAGCTTTTCTTAGAAATGTCTCTGAGAATGTAAAAACATTAACCAAAAAAATTAAAAATTCCATCTATTTTAACATTAGATGAGACAAATGCAACGCAACGTCAAAAGGCAACTGTTACGTTCCATTCCGTCGAACATCTTTTGCCCAGACTGCCTTTTCAATAAAAGGACCACAACTATGCAACTCTAGCTGACACTTTGAAAAGTATACCTGCACTTGTCACTTTCAAAAAACAAACACAATTGTGGCCACTTGGGCAACAATCATGTTTCCATGTTTAGTTTTTACAAAGGTTTACTATTTGGTTCTTATCTACTTTGCACTTTGTCTGTATTATTACTATTATTATTATCGACTCCTATATGCCTCATTCTTTTTATTTTCCTATTTCAATGATGCTAGATCTATGTTGTTGTTGTTGAGGACAAGTGTTGTAAATTAGCTGTGGCTACAAACACTATGATGCTTACATTGGATGACTGTTTCAGATGTCTATGTTTCTGTATCTGTTCCTATTTCAAATAAACAAGAAAGAAAGAAAGAACTGTAATACTTAACTTTGCCTTTGAGAGTCGCTACTGTGACGTGTTATAGTAATAATAGCACCATGTCTTACAATGCCAGCAATTATCTCTGACTGCTGAAGGTGTACAGGAGAACATGAAAGTGCAGGGATGGTGCACGAGCATCAGAAAATTGAATTAATGAGCACCATGCTCAAAATTTGCTTGTCACACACCGAGCCAGCACAATAACTTGCTTTGAAAAGGAATTTCCACAATAATACAATTAAACATCCATCTATCCATTTTCTACCGCTTATTCCCTTTGGGGTTGCGGGGGGCGCTGGTGTCTATTAAAGCTACAATCAGGCGGAAGGCGGAGTACACCCTGGACAAGTCGCCACCTCATTGCAGACAATTAAACACAATAGTTTAATGGCAAGGCGCAGTGGGAGAATGACCGTGCCAGCAACCCGAGGGTCCCTGGTTCAATCCCCAACTAGTAGCAACCTCGTCACGTCCGTTGTGTCCTGAGCAAGACTCGTCACGTCCGTTGTGTCCTGAGCAAGACACCTCACCCTTGCTCCTGATGGGTGCTGGTTAGCGCCTTGCATGGCAGCTCCCTCCATCAGTGTGTGAATGTGTGTGTGAATGGGTAAATGTGGAAGTAGTGTCAAAGCGCTTTGAGTATGTTGAAGGCAGAAAAGCGCTATACAAGTACAACCCATTTATCATTTATTTATTTAATTTTAAACAATTTCTATTTTACACAAAATATTGTACTGTTTTACAAAAAAGGCCTGCTCAGTCGCCTTGTGGTTAGAGTGTCCGCCCTGAGATTGGTAAGTTATGAGTTCAAACCCCAGCCGAGTCATACCAAAGACTATACAAATGGGACCCATTACCTCGCTGCTTGGCACTCAGCATCAAGGGTTGGATTTGGGGGGTTAAATCACCAAAATGACTCCACCGCTGCTGCTCACTGCTCCCCTCACCTACCAGTCAAATGCAGAGGGTATTTTCACCACACCTAGTGTGTGTGTGACTATCATTGGTACGTTATAAGCAAACCTTCTGCATATAAGGTTATTAAAGATAAGATAATTAGTATTTGAATATGAAACATGTGGAAAAGGGAGAAAAGATTTTTGTCAAAAACTTAATTATTCAATATTGTAACGTTGTTTTAAAAACATTTCTAATAAATTGCTCATCTGATTCTAATTCTGTAATTTCACACGTTTTGATAGGCTGCTTCAAAAAACTTATTAAACAGAACTAAATGTTTAATAAAATACATGCCTTGTAGAATTGCATACTCACCTTCCAGTTGATCGATGCAAAGAAGCAGTGACTTTTTATTTCTTCTACTCCATCTGGTCCTGCACCTGTGAATCATACATTGATTAGTCAATGCCCATACTACGATATTGAATATATATTTGCAGTCATCCCTCATTTATCACTGTTAATTAGTTGCGGACATTGTCGCAATAAATGAATTTCCGTGAAAAAGGAATCATTAACTATGAAGTAAATATTTTCATAGCTAAAGTTTAAAAAGACAACTGTTAATTACCTTCTTAAAAGTTAATTCAACTTTAGGAGAGTCCTCTAGACATGAAATAACAGCCTTGGTTCAGTCCTTTAATCCAATATAGTAATGCTGTCTGATGTTAAGCCAATCAGCGGCCACCATACTGAACAGCGTGCTCTGATTGGTTCGGTCTCATCTAGTGTCCAATACAGCAGAACTGTAGAGTTGTATTTTTCTTTTTAATTATTATTTTGGTATATAAACAGCTTGATTAGGGACCAGCATGTTTTAAAATGTGCTTTAATTTTTTTTAATTCAAAAACACATGTTTTGCAATGTGGTAAAGCCGCAATATTTAAAGCACAATGTAGCTAAGCCAGACTGTACAGTAGTTACTAAACCGACAAGAGGATTCCGTTCCATGTTGTTCATCTGAATGTTAAACTTGATATTGTATCAGGTGAAAATAGTGCAATAGTGTAGAAATGCATCTCCCCCATTAGTACCGCCATCATGTTTTGCTGACTGCAGAATTGCTGAATCATCAGTGGCTTTAAAACCTGACACTTAACCTAATCTTGTTTATCCAAAATGATGCAAGTTGGAACTGTATAGTCCTTCTGAATGTACTTCAAAGACTCAGTACTTCAAGGATTGTAATGTGCACAATACCGAGACGGTTAGCAGGGTTCCTCTTGAAGAGTGCTCTTAATAGACTCTGCACCTCTGGACTGAGGAATTGTGGCATTCCCAATTTGGCCCTGCAAAGCCATGACAAACATTATTTTTTAATTATGGATGTTTAGTTTGCATTTATAAACAACATGATTACAGTAGGGCCTGATCTACTAAGATCCAAATAACAAGTGTTGAACAGCGTGTTAGTGGGCGTGTTGCGGGCGATCTAATAAGACTCCGTGTATAATTGCTATCAAGTGCAAACATGGTCGATTTTAAATCAGGTTTTTGTGTGTACTATACTGGCTGTCACTATGGACATATTCATTTCCCTCCACATTCACGCTGTTTCGTGCTGTTTTACAATGTTGTTTGACTTGCAGTACACATCTATAATCTGTGTCACCCTTTTGGATCTATAGAATTGCAATTTAAACAACATAAACCTGTTTTTTGCATGCCGAATGTATACTCTGGGAGACCAAACAAATAACTGTGATAGTGCATTGGAATGATCCAGAGGCAATAAAATGCATGTTACAAAAAATTGTTTTGTATATCTCCTATGTACTGTATATAAAAAGAACACCATCAGACATCATCCAGGTGTTCATCTGTGTCTAAATTAACTCAAAGTATTTTATCGGCTCACCCGCGACCCTAAAAGGGAATAAGCGGTAGAAATGGATGGATGGATGGAAAAATGATATGTCTTATATTTTTATGTTTTTATGTATATTGTTGACATGCTAGCAAGAGTCTCTCCTCCTTCTGACTGTGACTGCGGCAAAAATCATTTGTGTGTGACTGTGCCAGTTCGCAAACACATTAAAGACATGCAAAATATAGACACAAAGAGCGACAGAAGGACAGGAGCATTGATGAATCACATTGCGAGCTCTAAATAGATAGATTTTAGATAGAGAGTACTTTATTGATTCCTTCAGGAGAATTCCCTCAGGAATATTATGATTTATGTAATAATCATCTATATTTAATAAATGATTATGTTTGCATTTTCTCCTATTACTGTGATAATCAGCATATTTTTTGTATATACCGTAAATTCCATAATTCTATAAGCCGGTCGTTTTTTCCTTTGCTTAGAATCCTGCGGCTTATAAAATGATGAAACTAATTTATGGATTTTTTCCCGCAAAGGCCACAATGTTTTGTGTTGAACATATGGTTTCCATTAAACATAAGTAGAGACACTGTGTCATTGTTTGTGCTATGGCGCAATCTTAAAGGCCTACTGAAATGAGATTTTCTTATTTAAATCATTTTTAATAATTTCGCGATATTGCCATATTTTTGCTGAAAGGATTTAGTAGAGAACATCCACGATAAAGTTCGTAACTGTCGGTGTTAAGAGAAAAGCCCTGCCTCTACCGGAAGTCGCAGACGATGACGTCACAAGTGTGGGGGCTCCTCACATATTCACATTGTTTTTAATGGGAGCCTCCAACAAAAAGTGCTATTCTGACCGAGAAAACGAGAATTTCCCCATTAATTTGAGCGAAGATGAAAAATTTGTGTTTGAGGATATTAATAGCGACGGACTAGAAAAAAAATATATATTAAAAAACGAGTTAAAAAAAAAACGTTTTTAAAGATGTTTTTAAACACATTTAAAGATGTTTTTAAACACATTTACTAAGATAATTCTGGGAAATCCCTTATCTTTCTATTGTGTTGCTAATGTTTTAGTGAGTTAAATAATACCTGATAGTCGAAAGGGTGTCTCCACGGGTGTCTTGACACGCAGTGTCTCAGGGGAGTCAACGGCAGCTATGGACGGCACAAGCTCAGCTTTTCTCCGGTAAGAACTGACTTTTTAACCACAATTTTCTCACTGAAACCTGCTGGTTGACATTCGGTTGGGATCCATGTTTGCTTGACCGCGCTCTGATCCATAGTAAAGTTTCAGCTCCGGTAATTTTAAACAAGGAATCACCGTGTGTTTGTGTGGCTAAAGGCTAAAACGTCCCACCTCCATCTTTCTACTGTGACTTCTCCAATATTAATTGAACAAATTGCAAAATATTCAGCAACACAGATGTCCAAAATACTGTGTAATTATGCCGTTAAAGCAGACGACATTTAACTGTGTGTGTGCGTAGCGCTCATACTTCCTAAAAAAGCGTGACGTCTTGTGTACACGTCATTATTACACGACGTTTTCAAGACGAAACTCCCGGGAAATTTAAAATTATAATTTAGTAAACTAAAAAAGCCGTATTGGCATGTGTTGCAATGTCAATATTTCTTCATTGATATATAAACTATCAGACTGCGTGGTGGGTAGTAGTGGGTTTCAGTAGGCCTTTAAGAACAAGTTCGCTCACTGCAGGTGCTGCAATGTGAATGTCTACATTATTTTCATCAGTTTAGTGCTTTGAACCGTAAGTACAAGTGCCGTTCCGTCTTCTAGTCGTCCATAGCATTTCTACTTGTATGGAGTCTTCATTCATCACTCCAAGTAACATTTGTAGGTTGTACCATGTAACTAAAACTACTTATACTTCATAAACCGTCCCATGAGTAACTACTTAATGACCTATGTTTTGTTTCGTCATTCCTTTTAATCATTGATATGTATCTCCGGCTTATGGTCTGATGCAGCTAATAAATGGAAAACAAATGTTTTCTTGTAAAATTTAGAGGGTGCGGCTTATATATTAGTGTTGTCTATAGTTTGAAAAAAATGGTACATGAAGACAGACATGCTAAATAGATTGCTCAGTAAGGAGACACTATCCTATGCACAACGGGCTTCGAAGATTAGCTTTGCGTGCACGGTCAACTTCGTACGTGTTTTTAATACACACCTATTTTTAGTAGTTCAGGCCCTAAATGAGTATCTATATTTCCAGAAAAATGTCAACAAGTTTCAGCAGTGATGAAAGAATCTTACTTTAGAATAAGAGCCATTGTTTCCTTGCGATCTTTTCCTTGAAACGGTAAGGATCCCGTCAGCATCTCAAACTGCAAAACAGACACACGAGTGATTGTATGATCAGCTTGCACTTGGTAAATGCTCATTTATGACATTTTAAATGACTAATATACAGTAGCTTCAGTCTACATTAGGGACCTTAATGTTGACTGTTCAACGCTCAGTTGCTAACCGCCTTTAGAATTACACATTTGGAAAACTTTACAGGAAGATGTATTACATGCTTAAATAGGCTCTCGGCTTAGAAATTTGAGTAGATGGCACAGGTTTGCTTCCTGGCCTGTGCACTAACACCCAACCAAATTGTAACTCTCCAATGTCGGTGCTAAGCCCGGATAAAAGGGAGGGTTGTGTCGGGAAGGTCATCTGGCATTAAAACTAAACTAAATCATGTAAGCGACTCAACCCCTAACCGGAAACGTCGGAAGACAAGCGGTATTCTTGACATTAGCCATGATGATGACACACTTTATCTAGTGCTGCGATGCTGCTGCCATCTGTCAGCGCATGTTAACCTTCTTTCCAAAATGAGTCACCTAAGTAGGCCACTAAGACAAGCAGATGCATGACAGGACATAATCCGGCAAATATGACTATTATGCATTTTTTTCTCACACAAACAAGGAACATTAGGACATCAGGTTTTGAAGTGAAAACAAATCTTACCATCAGCACTCCGAAAGACCACCAGTCTGCACTTTGCGTATGACCCCTCCTGTTGACCACCTCTGGAGCCATGTACTCTATTGTTCCACAGAATGAATATGCTCTCTTATCGTGGTCAATGGCTTCTTTACTTAAACCAAAGTCTGGGCAAAGACAGATGAGAGAAAGGGACCCCCGGTTAGAAAGTGGATGAGAAAACATACTTAAAAGTTAGGGTGGGACAATTGGCCATACTTACCAGTGATCTTAATATGTCCTTCTTCATCTAAAAGAATACTGTTGAGAAACATGACAATAGATTTATCGGCCGATAAATGCTTTAAAATGTAATATCCAAAATTATCGCTATCGGTTTCAAAAAGTAAAATCAATGACTTTTTTAAAACGCCGCTGTGTACATGGACGTAGGGAGCAGTACAGAGCGCCAATAAACCTTAAAGGCACTGACTTCCTGTGCCGGCCCAGTCACATAATATCTACGGCTTTTCACACACACAAGTGAATGCTGGGCATGATTGATCAACAGCCATACAGGTCACACTGAGGGTGGCCGTATGAACAACTTTAACACTGTTACAAATATGTGCCACACTGTGAACCCACACCAAACAAGAATGACAAACACATTTCGGGAGAACATATACACCGTAACACAACAGAACAAATACCCACAAACCGTTGCAGCACTAACTCTTCCGGGACGCAACAATATACAACAATTTCAACTGACATCATAAATTAAAATGTGAATATCTAGAAATTAACAGGAAGTTTAAGTTAGAAATAGTATTTCTTTCTGAAAACAAGCAGTATTCAACTTGTAACTCTTAAATGAAGCATCCTCAAGATGTTGCATAATCTTTAGAAACTATTTTCTAAGGAAGCGGAGGACCATAATATCTTATTTAAATAATTATTTTCTCAATTTTAACATTTTTATTCTAGAATATAATTTATTCATGCTAAAATTAAGATTAGTAAATGACTAAATATAAGTAAATAGCTCTTAGAAGTAAGGACATTTCTAGATATACAATTTAAAATTTTGGCAGGTGGCACATAATTTGTAGTGTAGTTCTTCGGCGTTTGGTTTTACAATAATAATGACTCTTCGGTTTATATGCAGGTCACCACATGTATATGGATCATTGTTGGCGGTTTTTGGATATATATATTTTTAAGGGCGTGGCAGTCGGAATAGATGAATCCTTTGACCTGCATTGTTAGCTGCCTTTTTCTAGGAGTTTTTTTTACAATATAGAATGGAAAACGTCGCGGAATGATTAAGCGTACGCGTGACGTCACTGACTGTCATGAAATATTAGCAGCTGCACCACTCACGGCTAAAAGTCGTCTGCTTTAACCGCATAATTACACAGTATTTTGGACATCTGTGTTGCTGAATCTTTTGCAATTTGTTCATTTAATAATGGAGACTATAAAAAAGAATGCTGTTGGTGGAAAGTGGTGTATTGCAGCTGTTTTTAGCACAGAGAAACAGCCGCTGTTTCTTTGTTTGTTGTGAAGCGGAGCGGTCAAGCGAACATGTTTTTTCTACGTCAACCAGCATGTTTTTGGATGGGGAAATTGTGATATATATCTTACTAGAGAAATCATTGGATTATTTGTCGTCCTGCAGGAGCGGCAGCTCTGAGCTTGGCTCCTCGGCTTCTCTCTGAGACACTTTGTGTTCACCGCAGCCATCCGACCTCGAGGTATGTCTTTACAATCTTTTACAATCTTTAAAATCTCACTAAAACACTATTAAAACAATAAGCAGATAAGGGATCTTGCAGAATTATCCTAGTGAATGTGTCTAAAAACATCTGCATCGCTCACAATGCAATCGCCATTTTTTTTTAAAATTTATTTATTTATTTTTTTTCTAGTCCTTCACTATCAATATCCTCAGCCACAAATCTTTCATCCTCGCTCAAATAAATGGGGAAAATGTCCTTTTCTCGGTCCGAATAGCTCTTTTTGTTGGAGGCTCCCATTATAAACAATGTGAGGATGTGAGGAGCCCTCACACGGGTGACGTCATCGTCTGAGACTCCCGGTACAGGCAAGCCGTCGTTTTTTTTTTCTATTCCTTCACTATCAATATCATAATTCATGAATCTGTCATCCTCGCTCAAATTAATGGAGAAATTGTCGCTTTCTCGGTCCGAATTGCTCTTACTGCTGGTGGCTCCCATTAAAAACAATGTGAATATGTGTGGAGCCCTGCAACTCGTGACGTCACGCGCACATACTTCCGGTAAAGGCAGGGCTTTTCTATTAGCGACCAAAAGTTGCAAACTTTATCGTCGATGTTCTCTACTAAATCCTTTCAGCAAAAATATTGCTATATCGCGAAATGATCAAGTATGACACATAGAATGGACCTGCAATTCCCGTTTAAATAAGAACATCTCATTTCAGTAGGCCTTTAGATAATCGCATCTTGAAGCAATTGAGGCAATATACGACGTGCAATATTTAAATTAAACCAGGAGGAAGCACTTTTGAGTCAGTCACACATCGCCATTGTTTAAACCAATGAGAAACTCCAAAATAAAGCTTAAATCATAGGAATTTGAGCTACACTTTCTGGTGCTACTTGGACACTTGACTAACAAAAAGTAAAAAGTCTATTCATCCTCTATTGCCTGTCATGTCATCAGGCTAGGGTTTTTTTTTTGCACACATCTCTGCTGGCAGACTGACAATTTGAAAGGGCATAACCGCCTCCATATTTCACATATTCAAGCTCTGGTCTATGCTACACCCCACGACTGAATTCTCAGTTGTGGATTTAGCATTCTTGACTGCTAAACAAAGCTGGCAAAACATAACCTTCTTGGCCAAATAAAAACCAAATGACCCCGAAAGGGAATAAGCTGTAGAAAATGGATGGATGGATGTTTTCATACTTTTCAGGTTTGAGGTCCCTGTAGATGATTCCCAAACTATGCAAATGGTCCAAGGCCAGTGCCAACTCTGCAAGATAAAATTTGACGTCTTCTTCTGTGAACATTACCTGGAGGAAACACATGAAAACATATCAAGACATGTCTAATAGCTACTGAGAGAAACTATATGATAGTCTTGTGGATGTCAGAAAATGTTACAAGTTTAGACCTGAAGACCTTGAAATGCACTGTAAAGCCTTGTCATTGTTTAAAGTTGACTTATTCTAAACTTACCTCTTTTGACAGACGAGTGAAGAGGTCTCCCCCTCGGAGGAAGTCTAGGATTAGATAGAGCTTCCCTTCTGTCTGGAAGGCTACACACACACACACACACACACACACACACACACACACACCCACACACACACACACACACACACACACACACACACACACACACACACAAGGGCTTAATAGCTGCGAAAGGGCTTTAGTTTAATCATTTTTTCATTTTTTCAGCATGTATTTAAAGTTGAAAAGGTGAAAAGTGAACACGTTCCAACTCAGTGTGGCATGAGGGTTTAAGGAAAGTAGTATCATTGCAGACAATAACAGCTTCTTATATATAAATACAGTAGGGATGGGATTCTTACGGCCCCATTTCTGAGGAGATCTCACATGAGAGGAAGGGAAGGGGGAGGTTAATCACTGTGCAATGCAGTCTGCTGAAAATGATGAAAAGCGCCACTTTCATAGCAACTTACGCTATGGTCAAAGTTGGAGTTGCCACAAAACACATTTTAAGTTGTTCAACTCTCAAATGCCCATCAGACGGCTAAAGTGGATTGTGCATCACCCCCAATTAGTCACTTTCCATGGCAAACCATGACAAATTGAGCCTAATGAATCCCTTTCGTACTGTACGTAAAAGTGTTCATATAATTATTTTTTTTACTACATTTAAAATACTTCCCCTTTTGTAGTGGATATCCATGTTTTCTAGGTAACATGTAAAGGTGGTTATTTGACTTACCATAGTGTAGTTTGACTATGAAAGGGTGGTTGACCTCTGCCAAAATGTCTCTCTCCATCTTGGATCGCACACGATCCCTGACTGAGAGAAAGGTGGGGAATCAGTTTAATCACCGTTGTTTTTAATGTCAAAGTGGCAAGCCTGTAAATCTTGTCATTTACAGGATGGAATATCATTAACTTGATACAAAAATAACTAGGATCAGGTCCATCCTGTGCTGTGCAGTAATAAATATCATGCAATACCAATAGACAAGACCACTTATATTACAAGGAGTGCAGGTGAAGAGGATTAATGATCGTGCAAGGACACAGTCGACACATGCCGACTCAGGCTCTTTCATTCACAATAACACTGCACCCTCATTGACACTAATCCCATTCAATACCAGTTTATCTGAATAAAAAGTACAAAGTAACCACTTTTGCACAAGTCCCCTCAAATGTAGGGCATGCTGAGTTCAGATGAGCATACTTTATTGAACGCTGCTGTTTGCCATGCACTTATCTTTGTATGTACAAAAGGTTAATTGGCCACTAAAAGTTTACATTTTAAGGTTTTGTTTTTGTCACCGATTTAAATCAGTGGTTGAATGAGCCAATAATGCAATTACATCAAGTTTATTGACGAAGTAACTCACTGCCACTACATTTAGTCTGTTACATTTACTAAAATAACTTTTTGGGATAAATAGTACTTTTAGTTTTATTGCAACATAGTTTTTACTTTTATCTAAGTATTTTTGTAAAGAAGAAACACCACTTTTTCTCTGTTACATTGACTTTCAGTCCAACTGCTATGTTTATTTCTAGCATCATTATATTTACATATAATTTTTTGATCACTGCTTGCAAAGACACATTCGCTTAAATCACTTCTTTTTTTTAGGTATCAGCAGAGTGGAAAAACAAGTTGCCTCCATATTGAAGCTATTATTATATTGATTTGATTTATGACACCAAAAGATTTCCAAAGTTTGCGGATAAACAGATACAATCGAAATACTATCAATCTCAGAGACATTCCTAAGGCATTTTGAGTGTTAATGAGCAAGCCATCAACAACAATGCGAATCAAGCAGGCTTTGTGAGAGCCAACAACAATTACTTTTGGAAATATTATGATCCAGGACTATTGTTGTCCCAATACCAGTATTTTAGGTACCGGTACCAATACCAAAATTATTTTGATACTCTTTGGTAATTTTGATACTTTTTAAAATAAAAGGGGACCACAACATTTTTTATTATTGGGTTCATTTAAACAAAAAATCTTAGGGTATATTAAACATGTTTCTTATTGCAAGTTTAACATACGAGACAACTTGTGTTTTAGTAGTAAGTAAACAAATATTTTTGTCCAAATTATTAAGGACAAGTGGTAGAAAATGAATTATTAATCTACTTGTTCATTTAATGTTAATATCTACTACTTTCTCTTTTAACATGTTTTATATACACTTCAGTTAAAATGCAATATCCATTCAATCTTCTGTTGTTGTTTGGATGCTTTACATCAGTTTTGGATGATACCACAAATATAGGTATCAATCCAATACCAGGTTGTTACAGGATCCTACATTGGTCATATTCAAAGTCTTCATGTGTCCAGGGAAATATTTCTTCAGTTTATAAACATAACATAAACCGGTACTTTTCAGAGGAGGTCTAGTACCGAATATGATTCATTAGTATCGCGGTACTATACTAATACCGGTATACCGTACAACCCTATCCAAGACCTTATATTTTTGAGCTCGAAACACAAAGAGGATGAGCAATAAGTACAAGAAGCCAAGCTAAACGGATTTAGTTTTGTTGTCACACAGTAGCTTTAGCACATTGCTAGGTGCGAAACATACAAACTAACAATATAAAACCAGAATAAAACAAACACTTCATGTAAAATTTTCACTATCGCTGGGATGCCGACCGACGAGACGCTCACATAATTCCGTTTAGATGAAGAATCAATCAAAATCCTGAAGGAAGCATCTTTTGGGGTCTAGTCCAAATGTGGCCAGTCTGTCCATGGCCACATTTGTCTACTACCATGTGAGAAATGCATGAATTACAATCTAAAATGTACTTTTAGCAAGTTGGAGACAAACCAGAAGCAGCCGTCGACTCAGTGTGTCAACAATAGCAGCCTAAACTAGCATTAACTCATTGAGATCAATGCGCCGATTAAGTAGTATGTCTGCGGTGGTGCCTATAATAACAATATCACTCATATTTGGTCAATTTCAAGGTCATGACATGTAAATGGAGTATTGTTAGCGCTTTCTGGATGTTTTAGAGCAGTGTTTTCCAACCACTGTGCCGCGGCACACTTGTGTACCGTGAGATACAGTCTGGTATACCGTGGGAGATTATCTAATTTCAACTAATTTGGTTAAAAAAATTTTTTGCAAACCAGTAATTATAATCCGCAAATAATGTGCCTTTGTTGAGTGTCTGTGCTGTCTAGAGCGCTGCAGAAAACTGTGTAATACTCTTCCATATCATTAAGTGGCAGCAGGTAGTTAATTGTTTTGTAGTGGTCGGAAACATGTTTAATCGTGATCACAATATGCTGGCGACAGCTGAAGGCAGTGTGCAGGTAAAAAGGTATCAAATGTTAAAACCAAAAAATAAACAAAAGGTGAGTGCCGCTAAGAAAAGGCATTGAAGCTTAGGGATGGCTATGGAAAACGAAACTAAATCTGAACTGGCTGCAAAGTAAACAAAAACAGAATGCTGGACAACAACAAAGACTTATAGCGTGTGGAGCAGCAGACGGCATCCACAAAGTACATCCGTACATGACATGACAATCAACAAAATAGCAGCGCAAGACAAGAACTAAAACACTACACACAGGAAAACACCAAAAAACTCAAAACAAGTCACAGAGTGATGTGATAGGTGGTGACAGTACACCTACTTTGAGACAAGCTATAGTGATGCATGGTTAGTAATGGTTTGAATTTATATCCTACAATTGCGAGAACAACTTTTTAATGCCAATATCAGCTGCTGGGTTTTCTGTTAGTGGTGTAACTCGGGATTTTTTCAATCAAAAAAATGGGTCTTGGCTCAAAAAAAGGTTGAAAAACACTGTTTTATAAGATATGATGAACATAACAAAGGACCCTCGGTCTGTTGACTCAAGTGTTAGCTATTTATTTACGATTTCAAAAGCATAAACAAGCCAAGCATATGTGTTCTTGACTTACATAAGGTTTGTGAATAATAAACACCACATATCTTTTCAAGTTTTTTGTGTGTCCAGAATGACTGATTTGATAACATTGTCAGGGTGCAGAAGTGTTACTGCTTTGATGTCAATCTCCGAAAATAGCTGAAGGTATTCGGAACGAAATATTTGAAATGGCTGACTGAATTTGTGGCATTTTGTGATGTTTAGACGATATTTTCACAGACTTTGTGGATTGTACATACAATTGGGTATGGTTTAATGGTTAAAATGACACACAATTAAACAAATAAAGCCAACTTGATTTCCACTCCACTCATACTTTAAAACATATTCCGCTGTCACAGGATTCTGTTTCAACAATCTGTAGTAAGCACTAGTGACATTTCACCAATCAAACAGAGCCTGGCAGTCACATGACCGCACTCAACTTCTATACACATTGTAAATAGTGACATAACGTTAGACGAGGCAATGTACATGTTTACCTAAAAAGTAGATCACTTATATCATTTGTGTGAATAGATGTTCACATTTCAGCGTACAAGAATTCCACGTTCATCTATAGAAAAAATGTTGCGGTAAGTTGTTTTAAAGGGGAACATTATCACAATTTCAGATGGGTTAAAACCAATAAAAATCATTTCCCAGTGGCTTATTTTATTTTTCGAAGTTTTTTTCAAAATTTTACCCATTCCGGAATATCCCGAAAAAAGGCTTTAAAGTGCCTGATTTTCGCTATCTGCGAAGCCACCGTCCATTTTCCTGTGACGTCACCCAGTGATGCCAATAAAAACAACATGGCGGATACCATAGCAAGATATAGCGACATTCGCTCAGATTCAGACTCGGATTTCAGCGGCTTAAGCGATTCAACAGATTACGCATGTATTGAAACGGATGGTTGGTGTATGGAGGCAGATAGCGAAAACGAAATTGAAGAAGAAACTGAAGCTATTGAGCGAATAGCTATTGACGCTTATTGGCCATGTCTGCCTTAGCATCGCCGGTAAAATGTGCAGACCAAACGATCGGGACTTTCGCGTTGACACTGGAGCAACTTAAATCCGCCGATTGGACAGTGTTTGTTTGGCATTAAATGTGGGTGGAGGGAAACGCTGGATGCAAATACAGCTACAAATGTACATACAGCTAGCTTAAATAGGATGTTAGCATCGATTAGCTGGCAGTCATGCCGCGACCAAATATGTCTGATTAGCACATAAGTGAATAACATCAACAAAACTCACCTTTGTGATTTCATTAACTTTATCGTTGGAAATGCATCTGCTTTGCGTGTCGCAGGGTATTCATTCATCTCTGTGCCATGTCTGTCGTAGCATTGCCGGTAAAATGTGCAGAACAAAAGAGGGACATTCGCATCTATTGACACTGGAGCAACTTAAATCTGTCGATTGGTAAGTGTTTGTTTGGCATTAAATGTGGCTGGAGGGAAAGGCTGGATGCAAATATAGCTACAAATGAGGCATGACGATGCAATATGTATATACAGCTAGCCTAAATTAGCATGCCGTGCTAATCGATGCACATTCTACGTAAATCAACTTGAATCCGTCCCTGATCGTGTTGTTACACCCTCCGACAACACACCGACGAGGCATGATGTCTCCAAGGTACCGGAAAACAGTCGAAAAAACGGAAAATAACAGAGCCGATTTGACTTGCTTCGTGTATTGTGTTTGAGAAAATGGCGTTGACTACCTAGGTGACGTCACGTTTTGACGTCATCGCCCCGAGAGCGAATAATAGAAAGGCGTTTAATTCGCCAAAATTCACCCATTTAGAGTTCGGAAATTGGTTTAAAAAGTATATGGTCTTTTTCCTGCAACATCAAAATATATATTGACGCTTACATAGGTTTGGTGATAATATTTCCCTTTAACGTTTTAGATTTGTGGAGTTTGCAAGTTCTCCCGGTGAGTTCATAGGTACTCCGGCCTCCTTCCACCTCCAAACACATGCACCTGGGGATAGGCTGATTGGCTGATTGAACTCTAAATGGGCCCTAGTGTGTGAATGTGAGTGTGTTGTCTGTGTTGGCCCTGTGATGAGGTGGTGGCTTGTCCAGGGTGTAACCTGCCTTCCGCCCGAGTGCAGCTGGGATAGACTCCAGCACCCCCTCCACCCAGAGAGGGACATGCGGTAGAAAATGGATGAATGGCCAACGCTGTGCTAACATTAGCACCATTACAACATCATACATGACTGTAAAATCTCCACTCTTTTGTTTTACCATACATGCTGTCGGAGTGTCTCTCTATCTCTCACACACACACAAACACAAACAAACACACACACCAACAACAGTGCAAGTAATATCAAAAAATATCTACTAAATATATTGGAAGTTACTCACTAATTAGTCAGTACGGGAGTCGCTTTTTCAACAGATACTTAGTTACACTACTCAAGTGATTATTTGGATGACTATTTTTTTACTTTTACATGAGTCATATTACTCTAAAGTAACGATATAAGTACAAATTTTGGTTACTGTACCCATTGCTGCCTTAAATGCAAGGGCTTACCTGGGCTGTATCCCGGGGCCCACACCCAATCAAGGCCCCCGATTTTAACGACGGAAAGCAATGATTGCTGTTCCTAGATGTCAATCACAAACAGCTCTGCTTCATGTCGCGATTTCGTACCCTCTCTCGGCTGCGTTGTTTTTTCCTATTGCAACAAGCGGGGCTCGAACCCAGGTTGCCGGTGTGAAAGGCCAGTGTCCTTACTACTGAGCGAAAAACACAGGAAATCCCCCCGATATAGCTTTGCTTTTTCTTTCAGTATTAAGCTCCCTTGTCCGTAGTTCATTACAAAGCTGCTAAATTACCTTTGAGGGTTGCTTTCTTCAGGACTTTCATTGCATACAGTTGTCCTCTGTCCACTCCTCTGATCTTTCTCACCAGAAACACCTGCAACATGATTGAGGTCATCCATCAGAGTCGTAGTCATGCTTTTAAGACACTTATATAAGATCAGGCTGTAACAGTCAGCGATTATTTTTTTCTGTTGGCCGATCAAACGTTTATTTATAGAGGTTAATTTGTGTCTTGATTACAGAAGTTTTTTTCCTGGTTAAGACACTCAGAATGTATAAGGAAATAAAGAATGTGGGATTTATAATAAACTTTGATCAATAAAACAATGAATATTGGGAACATATGAACATTGCTCCTCTTTACTTCTCAGACCAGCTTTTTGATCAACATCTTTTCCAATAGGGTAAAATGTAACTAAGATACAACAAACTTCCTGAAACATACATGCAAAAGCTAGATATCCCCCACATCGCCGATATATCTGTTTTCTCTAAAACTTTGTTGTAAAAATCTGCTTCCGTGTGTCGGGCTGGCTGCTGTGTAAACAAACCCCACCCACTCTGCAGTGCCTTTTGCAGCTGCTCTGACTGATTACCTCTGATTGGTTTGGTCACCAATAGTGGCCACTACTACTGTGGTCTTTCTATTTTCAGTTTATTCAGCCATTGTTATGTTTGAAAATGCTTAATTGAGTTCCCCAAAAATTGTAGAATACGCTTTAAAAAAAATGGTTAAGCCGAAGTATCCGAAGTGACCGTACTCCGCTTATGTATCCTTCCACCGTACGCATGTGACTACTTCTCTTTTTCTTTTTGTACAATATTAAGAATTTATGAGTGTGCCTACATAACCACGAAGAACGAGTACCACCTCTGTTTATTGTGGTTTTAACTCTTCAAAACACCTAAATGAGTAACTCTTCAACTATGTTCAGCTTTTTTTTTTGTTCTTGTGAGACCAGAGGAAAAGGAAAGGTGGCCACAGAACCGCAAATATTGTTACGGTTCAGACCCCTGCCAGCGCCGCTCGTCCATCTGTGCGCCACTCGGGACACGCCCACGGGCGCACACATCCAGGAACGAGCCGCGCGCGTCCCCGCCCTGCAGCAGCCGCCAGCTGCAATCAGTCACCTGCAAACTTCACACCTGATGGTAATGACGGAGCTGCCTTTATAGACCTGGACAACCTGCCATCACTGGCCGGATTATAGCCATCTGTACCTGACTCTTCCCGTGTTTCTCCTGGATCCCCTGTTGTTCCCCTTGCCTGCCTTTTGGATTCTCGACCTCCCGCTTAGACACGTTTTCCCACGGACTTCCGCGTTACTTCACTCTCGTCAACATTTTGGTAAGACATCCTCCATCTAATCTACACACATAGCCTTACACCATACACACTTGAGTTTTGGCCAGACTTCATTTCCTTGGTTTATTCATTAGCAGTATTATTATTATTATTATTATTATTATTATTATTAGTACTACAGATTTATGTATATATTTACTATATATAATAAATCTTTGAACATACTGCCACCTGGTGTTCGTTTGCCGTCACCTCCCCTTTAGTCAAACATAACAGTATAATCCGGCCAATTGATTAGGGACCTGACGGTACCTTAGCCCTGCCCCAGTGACTTTCGTTCAGCCCCCTGTGAATTTTTTTTCTTTCTCCTCCTCTTCTCCCATTCACTGTCTTTTTCTTTTTTTTTGCTCCACACGGGAGGATCTGTCTTGTCCCGTCAACATGTCTTGGAAGGGGATGTTCAGTAGCAATATTAGCAAAGAGGAATTTTCTCGTCGCCTGGACACCCTCTTTCCACCCTTAGAGACTGTTCCTCAGTCTGCAGGAAGCGTCTGGCATCCGATTTTGGAGGGGGGGGATAGTACTGGTGGCTGTGCTGGTGTGGCGGCGCAGTGGCACCCAGACAGGCTACCCCCTGCCAAACTAATTCCACCTGTCTTCCGCTTTTCTCAGCCACAGCCACCAGTTCCCTGGCTAGCCTCCGAACTAGCACCAGTTCCCTGGCTAGCGACCGAGCTAGCTCCAGTCCCCAGACTAGCCTCTGAGCTGGCACCAGTCCCCAGGTTAGCGCCCGAACTAGCACCAGCCCCACAGCTAGCCTCCGAGCTAGCGTCTGTCCCCGAGCTAGCCCCTGAGTTAGCACCAGCCCCACAGTTAGCCTCCGAGCTAGCGGCAGTCCCCGAGCTAGCCTCCGAGTTAGCGGCAGTACCCGAGCTAGCAGCAGTACCCGAGCTAGCAGCAGTACCCGAGCTAGCGGTAGTCTCCGAGCTAGCCTCCGAGCTAGCGGCAGTCCCTGAGCTAGCACCCGAACTAGTGCCTGCCCCAAGGCTTAACCCCTCGTTTCCACCAGCTCCCTGGCTGGCCCCTGTGTCTCCACCAGCTCCCAGGCTGGCCTCGACCTCTGCCCCTCGGCCTGCAGCGCCGACTTCAGTACATCGGCCAGCTCCTCAGCTGCCCTCCTCGTCTTTGGCTTTGATGACTTCCGCTGCTTCCACGCCGCAGATGACGTCCGCTGCCTTCACGCCGCCGTCTTCCTATGCCTCTACGCTTCAGACGTCACCTCCTCGTTTCTGGCGAGACTCACCATGGCGTCACTCGCGTCCGCCTCCACGACTTCCAAGATGGTGGCCGTTCCTTGGTTGCCCGCCTCGCCGGCGTCAGCTGCATTCTACTCGCCATCGCCACCAGACTCGTCCCCGGTGGATTCGGGGACACTTGGGCTGGCGACCCACCACCAGTTCGCCCCTCCGCCCTCCCTTGACTTTTGTTCCTGTGCTCTTGGTGTTTCGACCTGTGGGACATCTGGAAGCTGTCCATAAGAAGGGGGGTACTGTTACGGTTCAGACCCCTACCAGCGCCGCTCGTCCATCTGTGCGCCACTCGGGACACGCCCACGGGCGCACACATCCAGGAACGAGCCGCGCGCGTCCCCGCCCTGCAGCAGCCGCCAGCTGCAATCAGTCACCTGCAAACTTCACACCTGATGGTAATGACGGAGCTGCCTTTATAGACCTGGACAACCTGCCATCACTGGCCGGATTATAGCCATCTGTACCTGACTCTTCCCGTGTTTCTCCTGGATCCCCTGTTGTTCCCCTTGCCTGCCTTTTGGATTCTCGACCTCCCGCTTAGACACGTTTTCCCACGGACTTCCGCGTTACTTCACTCTCGTCAACATTTTGGTAAGACATCCTCCATCTAATCTACACACATAGCCTTACACCATACACACTTGAGTTTTGGCCAGACTTCATTTCCTTGGTTTATTCATTAGCAGTATTATTATTATTATTATTATTATTATTATTATTAGTACTACAGATTTATGTATATATTTACTATATATAATAAATCTTTGAACATACTGCCACCTGGTGTTCGTTTGCCGTCACCTCCCCTTTAGTCAAACATAACAAATATATTACCATTGTGAAGTTAGTGTGGGGCACGGGGGGTTATCCACATATGTCCTGGCTCCCAGTACAATATAGTTAAAGCAGGGGTCGGGAACCTTTTTGGCTAAGAGATCCATACAAGCCAAATATTTTAAAAAGTATTTCCGTGAGAGCCATATAATACTTGTTTTAAGACTGAATACAACTAAATGAGTGCATTTTTAAGTAAGACCAACATTTTTATAAGTCTCTTATTCTTTTTAATAACATTGTTATTCTGAAGCTAACCAACAACAAATAAAAAACTTCTTACCATTAATGCTACTTCTTGAACAGGTGCGGTAGAAACCGGATGGATGGACTAAAAGGCATGAGAATGTTTTATATTTTGAACGTTATTTTTGACACCAGCGGAATTATTCATTACTTATCGTGTTAAGCAATGTCAGCTAAGGTTTATCTGAGAGCCAGATGCAGTCATCAAAAGAGCCACATCTGGCTCTAGAGCCATAGGTTCCCTACCCCTGGGTTAAAGTGACAATGAGGTGACATCATTAATAATAGAGAAGAACGTAATATACTCGCCTTGACTGAGTGAAATGGCGTGGCTCAGATGGCAGAGCAGCCATCCGAGTCACTCCCCCTGTGTCCTTGGGCAAGACACTACCCACCTTGCGCCAAGTGCCACCCAAACTGGTGTAAATACAGCCTAAATGTAGATAATGAGTTTCTCAAAGTAAAGCGCTTAGAGTCACTATGCGCTTTATAAATATAATTCACTTGAATAATTCAAACAGAGTTGTATCTCGAAGCTATCTGACATTCCTGTGGTGAAATATAGTTTCATCATGATGGCACAGAAGTACTACTCATCCAGTAGCTACCAGCCTCTATGAAATTGCAACCTATTGCATCGTCAGTCATGCAATGGAAAAGCCTGCAGGTGGGAGTGAGCATCTGGCCTGCTGTCATGCATTATAATTCTTGTTCCTGCTAGTGTTTTATTCCTACATGGATGTTTAAACAATGATTAGCAGTGTAAACAAAACTCTCTGCATTTTTTGCTGTTCCCCAGTTAAAGGCACCACCAGCCTACTGGTGGTGCTAAATGGAGCTCTGGGTTTAGTAGCCAGTTTTTTCTCTGGGAAAGGTTGGTCTGGGGCCTTGCAATGGCAAGGAACTGAAGATCGATGACTATCCACCTTGATCCTGGGATGTCAAGAAGCGACCGACACGACAAACAGGACTGTTCAAAGTGCCAATATTAACAGAGCAAGTAGTTTTGTTGGCCGCACAGGACTTTTGGACATGTGCGGCCTGGGTTCGGGTTTGGGCTCATCTGTGAAGGCAGAGTTATGCACACGTTCCGTCCTGACGGTTCACCTTGAGATCCAGTTGGAAAAAAACTTTTAAGTGGTGTATAATGTATACCGTATTTTAATTTTCCTGAAGGAACTCTCCTGAAGGAATCAATAAAGTACTATCTATCTATCTACTGAACACAAGAATTTAACAAAATTAGATATATATTGCTCTGAGAATTGTTGTGGTTTAGAAGGGGTGGGATTTAATAAGCTTCGCTTCTTCCTATTCTTTTGGGGACATGTTGAAATGAAAACTGTCAACCTTAGTTTGTACGCAATTGTAATCTGATATGATTGTCCGGAATAAAATGAACTGAACTGAATTGAACTGAACTTGCCTTTCCGTAGGATCCCTGTCCGAGCACCTTAAGCAGCTGGAACTGAGAAGGGTCTGCTTTCTCAAAACCCGCCTTGACATGGTTGCTGATGTCAATCTCCTTCAGTATGCTTTCATCCTGGGGAAGAACATAGTTGTTAAAACACACAGTCTGGCCTTTACAGGATATCACAATGGAAGCAAGAGTTTTAAGTGTCACAGAGCTCTTGTTCTTGTTTTTGTTACGCTTGGGTGACATGGTAATGCGTGGATCCTTTCCCCAAGATGCAGACGGAACTCTGGGGGCAGCGTGCAGGTAGGAAAATGATTTATTTTCCGTAAATCCGTCAAGAATACAAAAATGCAAGAAAGTTTGCCTATAGCACGTGAAGCTATAGCAAAGTTATGGAAAGGCCTAGCATCAAAAACACGAACAAGAAGCAAGGATCATCAAACAAAAACGTTGCATGAAGCAAACAAAACAGCCAGACCAAGTGTGGTGAAAAGCAGGGATAAATAGCTTTCTGATTAGTACCCGGGAGCAGGTGAGCATCCCGAACACTAATCAGAGGCAGGTGAAAATAATCAGCACCCATGGCAACCAAGAAGCACAAACCCAGGGGTGCTGAAACAGAACTTAGTTAAAATTAAAAAGTACCAATGATTGTCACACACACACTAGATGTGGCTAAATTATTCTCTGCATTTGACCCATCACCCTTGATCACCCCCTGGGAGGTGAGGGGACCAGTGGGTAGCAGCGGTGCCACGCCCGGGAATCATTTATGCTGATTTAACCCCCAATTCCAACCCTTAATGCTGAGTGCCAAGTAGGGAGGTAACGGGTCCCATTTGTATTGTCTTTGGTATGATTCGGCCGGGATTTGAACTCACGACCTACCGATATCAGGGCGGACACTCTAACCACTAGGCAACTGAGTAGGGAGTCTTAAACTAAAACAAAACATGATCCGTGCAACAGATCATCACATTTCCCCCCACCCCTTAAGGACACATTCCAGATGTCCCCAGAAAAAGCAAACAGAACAATTTCAAAAGTCACAGGAGGGCAGAAGGAGGACTTGGTGGTGGGTCCCCAAGCCAAGTGTACCGGAATCCATCAGGAAAGAGTAAGCTGGCAGGTGAGGCGGGCGACCACGGAACGCCGAAGAGCTGTTGGCGCAAAGGGCCTCCATTGATTGGCCGCTGAGGGAGCTGCTTGCATCAGGGCAACGGATCATCACAGTTTCATCCCAATGATCAGGCTTCAACAGTTTAATCTCACCAAACACTTTCAACCACGTCTTTGTGTACCTTATTGTGTTTACAGAAAATACATGATTTCCATGAAGTCAAATGCCTTGAATTGTCCAAACTTATTTTAACTAAGGGGCCACTTTTAGGAAAATATATTCCCACGTGGCCGAACTGATAAAATTATGGCATAATAACTTACAAATGAAACTACAACAACCTTGGATTGTTTCTTTTGTTTTACTTTGGCCCAAAATAGAACAAGTAAATGTACATGTAACAAATAATCCTCCAAACAAAACACTTCAATTTAGTTGAAAATCTTGAAGAAAAATTTGGTGCAATTTCAAAAACAACACAAAGATTACAAGTAACACAATGAACTTACACTTGGTCTCAGTGTATCTATAAAACCAATAAATGGTAAGTCACAGTATATCTGGATTGGAACACATTACAAAATAAATACTAAATAACTATTTTTAGGTATCAAATGTTGGATTTTTCATTTCCATCTATTAATCCTGTGCTAACTCAACAAACCATACAAACTGACGTTGAAACTATTCAAGAGGACTGAGTTACAACCTGCATTGGAGGCATCCCTGTATATCTATTCAAAAATAAAAGTTGTGCAATGCATGAACAATTTCAACAAACCAAACTTATGAACTTAAGAGACAGACAGTATTGTAGTAAATCACACTTTGAATTTTCACAGATCTTTAACAAGGTACAGTGTGGGGTTCACAATTGTTTATTTTACTCCTGAAAATTTCAGGATGTTACTCAAGTGTTTGTCCGTGAGCCTTGAGTGTAGCTTTGTTATACTGATGCTCATGCTCACAAATATATGTGGTCTCCCATTCACCTCCGTAAATAAATAGTAGGATAATAATTTTTCTTGGAACACTCTGCGTCCACTTTTCTCTTTTCTGATAGAGGCATTTTGTGGAAATGAGAGTGACAAAGCACGATGTGTTCGAAGCATACAGTGGGGCAAAAAAAGTATTTAGTCAGCCACCGATTGTGCAAGTTCTCCCACTTAAAATGATGACAGAGGTCTGGGATTTTCATCATAGGTACACTTCAACTGTGAGAGACAGAATGTGAAAAAAAAATCCAGGAATTCACATTGTAGGAATTTTTAATAATTTATTTGTAAATTATGGTGGAAAAAAGGTATTTGGTCAACCATTCAAAGCTCTCACTGATGGAAGGAGGTTTTGGCTCAAAATCTCACGATACATGGACCCATTCATTCTTTTCTTAACACGGATCAATCGTCCTGTCCCCTTAGCAGTAAAAAAGCCCCAAAGCATAATGTTTCCACCCCCATGCTTCACAGTAGGTCTGGTGTTCTTGGGATGCAACTCAGTATTCTTCTTCCTCCAAACACGACAAGTTGAGTTTATACCAAAATGGATACATGGATGATACAGCAGAGGATTGGGAGAATGTCATGTGGTCAGATGAAACCTGTCAAGCCCGGACTGTGGTTATTTTTGCTTCTTCGATGCAGAGAGGATACGGGACGAGCCAGACGAGAGTGTAAGTACATGGTTGTTTATTTGACCACTAAATACAAAAATAAACAAACTCAGGGCGCTCACAAAGAGGTACAAAATGTGGCTAAAAAAATACAAACGGGAAAACAAAACAACTGCTCGATGGCATGAAAGACGATAAACTATAAACTTAAACTTGCACTGTGGCAGAACTATGAACAACTAAAACAAAAACACTTACTGTGACCGAAACAAGGGGCATGGATAGCAGGGTGCGTAGCAGGTAATCGTGAAGGCATGAAGGCAAGCACATGTAAAAATCCCAGACTGATGGACAGAAAGTAAAATCCTTAAATAGTAGCAGTGGTAATGAGAAACAGGTGTGAGAGCTGAGGGACGGGGCGTGACTAGGATGGGAAGGTGAAAATCAATGGGTTGGCATGGAAACAAACGAAACCAGGAAGTGTGAAACGTGACTGAATGTCCAAAATCAAAACATAACATGACAAAACAAAACATGATGAATAGGTGTGACGAAACCAAAATATAACTTTTTGGTATAAACTCAACTTGTCGTGTTTTTTCACATTCTGTCTCTCACAGTTGAAGTGTACCTATGATGAAATTTACAGACCTCTGTCATCATTTTAAGTGGGAGAACTTGCGCAATCGGTGGATGACTAAATACTTTTTTGACCCACTGAAAGATGTAAAACAGAAGGTTTCACGTTCCATTTGGATCCATGGGGAGGAGCCGCAGCCCAGCTTTACTGTGTACCTCTTTCTTGACCCCGGTATAAACCATTTGCTTGCCTAACAGAATCACTATTTCAACTTCCAGTGGACACCTTGAGAACAGCTGTTTCTTTCATTTAAAAATGCAGCTCAATTTTATTTATCCATCCATCCATTTCCTACGGCTTATTCCCTTTGGGGTCACGGGGGCGCTTGTGCCTATCTCAGCTACAATCGGGCGGAAGGCGACGTACACCCTGGACAAGTCGCCCACTCATCGCAGGGCCAACACAGATAGACAGACAACATTCACACTCACATTCACACACTAGGGCCAATTTAATGTTGCCAATCAACCTATCCCCAGGTGCATGTCTTTGGAAGTGGGAGAAAACCGGAGTACCTGGAGGAAACCCACACAGTCACAGGGAGAACATGCAAACTCCACACAGAAAGATACCGAGCCCGGGATTGAACCCAGGACTACTCAGGACCTTTGTATTATGAGGCAGACGCACTAACTCCTCTTCCATCGTGCTGCCGTTTTTTTTTTTATTTACCCTGAAAATAATGTCTACATTAAACCGGTCCATGGTAAAAAAAAGTTGGGGAACACTAGTCTAGATAATATTTATTGGCTATGGTTCGGTGTAAATTGTGCGTGAATTTGCGTTTGTGGATGCGAAATTATATATCTTGTAGTGACTATTGGCACGGCTGGTGCTGTGGTGCTGACAGTGTTATGAGGGCTGCTGTTGCCATGTTAAGTTTAGCAATAAAAAGAGCATCGGACAATATCACCGCCATGCATTTGTTGCAGGCAGCCTCGTCTGCATTTATTTTTGCACCCAAATGAAGCACCGATCGCTTCTTCTTTTTTCAGTAAGGCCACTACCGTTTACATGGGCAGTGGTGCCATTATTATACGGTCTTTCAGTGCCTATCAGCATTTATGTAACTGCATGTCACACGTTTCCTCAAACCAAGTATTAATGTCGCAATGTTGCCGTCTTTCAGCAGCAGTTTAGCAGCTAATCCGGCCAATGTTGACTACTCGTGTAAAATGTTGTGGACATATACACACAATAATACTTTTCTTTTGTAGCCATCAGAGCAGTCAGGAGGGCATGAGACAAGACGGAATAATAATTGAGCCTGCAGACAGCATGCAACAGTCTTGGTACAGAGAGGAGGGCCATGCACTCGGAAAGCAAGTACGAGGATGCCAAAATAAGTACATCCGACAATGTGTGACGTCACAAATGGCCGCAAAACACAGAGGCATCCAAAACTGTGTGCAACCTCTTGTCCGGATGTCTGAACATTTTTATGTTTAGCACAAGTATCTAAAATTGTGACAATATTTACAAGTCAAAACGGAGGAAAGTTATGATAGGTTCCCCTTAACTTGGAAATAGGGCTGGGCGATATTGGCTTTTATTAATACCGCGATATTTTTATGCCATATTGCGATATACGATAAATAATACGATATTTTGCCTTGGCCTTGAATGAACACTTGATGCATATAATCACAGCAGTATGATGATTTTCTGTGTATACATTAAAACATTCTTCTTCATACTGCAATTATATATGCTCATTTTAAACTTTCATGCAGAGAAGGAAATCACAACTAAGTCAATTGACCAAAACTGTATTTAATAAATACTCTTCATTCTCTCACAGGTGACTTTTTAAATGAAAGAACAAATTAATAGTGTTGCTACCTTTTTGTAGTAACACTTCTGCGGCATACTTTGCATTGATTGATTAATACTTTTATTAGTAGATTGCACAGTACAGTACATATTCCGTACAATTGACCACTAAATGGTAACACCCGAATAAGTTTTTCAACTTGTTTAAGTCAGAGTCCACGTTAATTAATTCATGGTACAAATATATACTATCAGCATAATACAGTCATCACACAGTTTAATCATTATAGCATATACTTGAACAGCATATTGCTGTTGTCTGCTGAATATCTTCCCACTTGAAGCCAAACCACCGCCAGATGATGGATCCCCTGCTCTTTATGTTGGGCATTTATTGTTCTTCCTCCATTTGTGATAAGTTTCGCATCATCTCTCTCGTAATGTCACAAGCTCCGCTTGCTCGACCTGGCTCAGCTAACGTTAGCCATGCTGCTACCTCGCTGATCGGCGAGAGCTATGACGCTAGACTTGTGACAGTATGTGACGTATGCAAGAAGGCGGGCTTGTTTTCCGTATCATTGAGAAGGACAGACGAGAAGGAGTGAGACACGCAAGTAATGTAATGCACGCAGCTCAAAGCATCTGTGGGAGAACATATAATCGAATGAATGAATGAATGAATAGTTTTTTTTGAGCCATGCAAACAAAAAAAAAGAATGACATAAAATACAAAAGAAATATATGTATACATTATATTTACACTTATATTGTAAACATTACATGTGACTAATCTTTTGTAGATGTCAAGATGGGCTCAAAAGGGAGTGGGAATAAGTAAACTTATTATATCCCACCCCTATATATATATATATATATATATATATATATATATGTCTTGATTGGATTATCCAGAGAATAGTGCTCGATACCGTGGTAGAGCGCAATATGTAGGTGTGGGAAAAAATCACAAGACCACTTCATCTCTACAGATCTGTTTCATGAGGGGTTCCCTCAATCATCAGGAAAAAAAAAATAAAAAATCTCCTGATGATTGAGGGAACCCCTCATGAAACAGATCTGTAGAGATGAAGTAGTCTTGTGATTTTTTCCCACACCTACATATATATATATATATATACATACAATATATAATACAATAATATATATAATATAATTCAATTCAGTGGTTTCTGCGTAGACGCTATAGATTATCTATATATAATACATTTAAATGCACACACACTTACATATATACGTATGCACACACACGTATATACACATACACACATATATATACACACACATGTACACAAATATATATATATATATGTATATATATACATATATATATATATATATATATATATATATATATATATATATATATATATATATATATATATATATGTCTTGATTGGATTATCCAGAGAATAGTGCTCGATACCGTGGTAGAGCGCAATATGTAGGTGTTTCATAAGGGGTTCCCTCAATCATCAGGAGATTATGATTGAGGGAACCCCTTATGAAACAGTTCTGTAGAGATGAAGTAGTCGTGTGATTTTTTTCACACACCTACATATATATATATATGTATATATATACATATATATATATGTATATATATACATATATATATATATATACATATATATACATACAATACATACATATACACACATAAGCAAATACATACACATACATACACACATGCATATACCCAAAATACACACACATCCATCATATATACACACACACACACCTTTATAAATACTATATGTATATAATAATATATATAATATACACTTTTGTCTATACATTATTAATAGTTTTTGGTGCCTATGGGAACAAGCTTTCATTTTGACTGTGTTATTAGTGGTTATTAGTGGTTATTAGTGAATATTACGATATAGTAATTTTCAATATCGCACAGAGACAATCCTGCGATACATCCTATATATAGATATTTCGCCCAGCCCTACTTGGAAACAAAACTCATTTTATTAATCCATGTTGATAATCTGATCATTTTTTGCAGAATTATGTTGCCAGCAACTCTTGCGGTGGTTTTCACACACAAATAAAAATACTACTGTATCAGGTTCTCAATATTTTAATCCACTGGGGTGTGCTAAAAAATAATTGAGAATCACCGCGCTAATGCAATTTTTTTGTTATTGTTATGGCTGGCTTTCATATCAACTTCGGGAATTACAACTACTAATCATATCTGTATTCATTTTTTGTCCTGTAACTTAAGTTCACCACCATTCCCCACACACACACAATTAAACGATGTGATGCTCGATGCAACTCTCGTTCTGTTATTGAGCAGTACAATGGCTCTGAACAAAACTTGAGTTGCACTGGTCGCATGATTGCATTCATTCCCGATCAGCCTGACGAACACATGTGAGCTCCATGGAAGCTATTCTGCCACTTTTTCCTTGCCTTGCAGGAACTCGCGCCATTCATGTATCACATGACACACGCTGAGCGGCAGCCTGGCTAGTAAACAAACAAGATGAAATACATGCGTCAGCAGAGACGCCATCATTCGCATTTGTATCCCATTACAGGAAAAGTGCTTTTCTTCTATTTATACACCCTAAAACACAGTGAGCCACAAACAGCATGGTGCCACTCTGTCCTGCACTGAGCTATAAATAGACACCCCGTGCAACGGCATCCACTGAATCAATCTGTCTGCATCCATTTATCTATCAAGTCGCCTGCCTGCTTGTTTGCTCCTCTTGTCTGATTTAATTTCCGTGAGGTCTGCCTCTCTTTCTCTTAGGCAAAACAGTCACAACCCTTTGCTGAGGTGCCCTGGACCCTGGACAAACAACTACGACATCTGTAACACTGCAGCAACAGCAGCAGTGACCTCACGCCTCCTTCCACAACTGACTAAATGACACAAAATGCTGCAGTATCTACCGGCATGCTTTAAAATCCAACCCATTTTTTTTTTAAGACTTTACTAACTCAAAATATTTAGTTGAAACACAATTTAATGATGCACAACCCAAAGGTACAGAACTATTTTGGCCATAGTTAACAACATCCATCCATCCATTTCCTACCGCTTATTCCCTTTTGGGGTCGCGGGGGGCGCTGGCGCCTATCTCAGCTACAATCAACATGTCATTTGAATAAATAGTCAGCAAAACGTAAACACTAAAGGATGATGACATTTTGCATCGGTGGAAGAGGGGTTAGTGCACAATACGAAAGTTCTGGGTTTGATCCTGGGCTCGAGATCTTTCTGTGTGGAGTTTGCATGTTCTCCCCCGGTTCCCTCCAAAATCCAGACATGCACCTGGGGATAGGTTAATTGGCAACACTAAATTGTCTCTACTGTGTGAATGTGAGTGTGAATGTTGTCTGTCTATCTGTGTTGGCCCTGCGATGAGGTGGAGACTTGTCCAGGGTGTACACCGCCTTCCGCCTGAATGCAGCTAAGATAGGCACCAGCGACCCCAATTTGTTGATTATATAGAGATGTGGTTTTCGTGAACGAGTCAATTATTTTGAATGGCTCTTTTGAGTGAACGATGAAAAGCGGTCTGCATTTGCGAGCCATTTTATATTTTGAAAAAATTACGTGTGCCCCACCCGACCTAACTGGAAAATGAGTTAAAGTCAAAGGAAGCAACGCTGCTTTTGAATTCAGATTTTCTGGTTTACTTGTACAAACACCAGGTATGAGCATTAACATTATGCATTTACCCACGGTGGAACAGGGGTTAGTGCATGTGCCTCACAATATGAAGGTCCTGGGTTTGATCCTGAGCTCAGGATCTTTCTGTGTGGAGTTTGCATGTTCTCCCCGTGACTGCGTGGGTTCCCTCCTGGTATTCTGGCTTCCTCCCACTCCTAAAGACATGCACCTGGGGATAGGTTGATTGGCAACACTAAATGGTCCCTAGAGTGTGAATGTGAGTGTGAATGTTGTCTGTCTGTGTTGGCCCTGCGATGAGGTGGTGACTTGTCCAGGGTTTAACCTGCCTCCCGCCCGAATGCAGCTGGAATAGGCTCCAGCGACCCCAATAGGGACAAGAGGTAGAAAATTGGTGGATGGATGAAATTTTGCAGTATCCATCCATCCATCCATCCATTTCCTACCGCTTATTCCCTTTTGGGGTCGCGGAGGCGCTGGTGCCAATCTCTGCTACAATCGAGCGGAAGGCTGGGTACACCCTGGGCCAACACAGATAGATAGACAACATTCACACTCACATTTACACACTAGGGCCAATTTACTGTTGCCAATCAACCTATCCCCAGGTGCATGTCTTTGGGAGTGGGAGGAAGCCGGAGTACCCGGAGGGAACCCACGCAGTCACGGGGAGAACATGCAAACTCCACACAGGAAGATCCCCAGCCTGGGATTGAACCCAGGACTGCAGTATATGAAATATAAATACCTGCTTTGTATCATTTGTTGACAATATAGAGATGTAGAGTTCATGAACGAGTCAATTCTTTTGAATGGCTTTTTTAAGCGTTTTTCTGTCTTGCCTCTGGTGAGGGCGGTTCCCCTCGGGACCTTCCTGGGCTCCAACCCCCCCCCCCCCCTCTGTGCGAGTTGTCGTGATTAAATGTAATGTGTTTATGTGTGCATTGCAAATACGTTTTTTTTTCCCTGGGACTCAGCCTGGACCCCTTCCCGCGGGACCAGCCTTTGAATGATATTTTTTTACTCTTCCCCTCCTTTTCCAATATCACTTTTTTCCCACCTTTTTTAAGGAGAGCCATAAAAATGGTTGATCCGTAGGCGGTCCCGTCTTGTCTCCCTGTAACGTATGTCTGCTCTTAGTAGGACTGTGCCGAAAATGTACTTTTCATTTCTCATGTGTCTTGTGCATGTTAAGAATTGACAATAAATCATTTCCATTTCCATTCCATTCATTTCCATTCATTTTCATTTAAGAGAACAATGAAAAACGATCAACATTTGCGAGCCATTTTATATTTAAAAAATGCCTATTGGCAGGCTTGTGCGCCCCACCCGACTCAACTTGAAAATGAGTTAAAGTCAAAGCAAGAAAAGTTGCTTTTGAATTCAGTTTTGCTGGTTTACTTGTACTTTACCACAATTTTCTCACCGAAACCTGCTGGTTGACATTCCGTCATGATTCATGTTGGCTTGACCGCGCTCTGATCCATAGTAAAGTTTCACCTCCAGGAATTTTAAACAAGGAATCACCGTGTGTTTGTGTGGCTAAAGGCTAAAGCTTCCCAACTCCATCTTTCTACTTTGACTTCTCCAATATTAATTGAACAAATTGCAAAAGATTCACCAACACAGATCTCCAAAATACTGTGTAATTATGCCGTTAAAGCAGACGACTTTTAGCTGTGTGTGTGTGAAGCGCTCATACTTCCTAAAAACCTGTGACGTCTGCGTACACGTCATCATTACACAACGTTTTCAAGACGAAACTCCCGGGAAATTTAAAATTGCAATTTAGTAAACTAAAAAGGCCGTATTGGCATGTGTTGCAATGTTAATATTTCATCATTGATATATAAACTATCAGACTGCGTGGTGGGTAGTAGTGGGTGTCAGTAGGCCTTTAAATAATTTCAAAGTTTAAAGTCTTATGAGAGTACGGAGAGGAGGAACAAAACAAGCGGATTCAATAAACCTTACAAAATTTAAACCATTATCCATCCATCCATTTTCTACTGCTTGTCCCTTTTGGGGTCACTGGGCGTGCTGGAGCCTATCTCAGCTGCAATGTTTTCATTATCATAATGCAAGGCACTGCATGACATGATATGATATAGTGCACCAAATATGAATGAATGAATGAATGAATGAATGTGCACATCAAATATTATGGGATGCATTTTACAGAGGTCCATCAACCTTGACCCACCTCAAGCTGGCAGAATCCCGTCGTGTTCTTGTTCCTGGCGGCCTTGTTCTTCAGGTAGATGGAGAACCATCTCCGCACTGTGAATTTTCGCGTGCTGGTATCCATGGCAACGATCAGTCCTGCGCATCTATCCCGTTCGTGAAGGACATCTCGTGGAGGTAAACGCGCGCGGAGGAGCGGATAACGTGTTCGCCTCTCTAATTGCACCGCGGCACCTGCGCGCGTCCCGCGTGGACGCGCTCGGCGTGACATTTTAATTTGGCCATCGTTTAACTCCTCGGCTCCTTTCCTCTCCGCAGAGCTGCAAATCCCAGTATTGTCTCGCGTGTGCGTGTGCGTGCGTGTGTGTGTGTGTGCTAGAAGAGGTGGCCAGTTTAAATCTGGTGTGCTGAATCAGGCAAAGGGTGCTGACAGCACACAATGTGTGTGTGTGTGTGTGTGTGTGTGTGTGTGTGTGCGTGCGTGCGTGCGTGCGTGCGTGCGTGCGTGTGTGTGTGATGGCCAAAATTAATTTCAAAAATGTAATAAATATGTATATAGAGACATACTTTAAAACCAATTACAAACACAGAAAAATCGTGAAAAAAGCCCTAAAAACTAAAAGCTTACCTTTTTTATATTTGCATAGTATGTATATATTATTAATGTTGTAAATACAAGTCTTTATATATCTAGAAAGGGTGGTCCTAAAGAGGTAGGCATTTTTCGGAGGTCTCAAGAAGGTAACAAATACAAGAATGTGTGTGAGTGTTCTTGTATTACTACCCTTCTTGAAACGTCAACAAGGAAAAGTACCTTCCGTATAAGGACCGGTGAACAAGTTAGGACATAAATCATGGTCCTAATACGGAAAAACTCATCCATCCATCCATTTTTCTACCGCTTGTCCCTTTCAGGGTCGCGAGTGGTGCTGGAGCCTATCTCAGCTGCATTCCATTGCATCTAATAGAGAATGTCTCATTGGGAACCCTGGTGGTGAAATCTATCAAAATGAGGGTGGTCCCAAAAAGGAGAGATTTTTAAAAATTGACTGCGTTGGTTTTAAAAGTGTTCCCCCTCTGGTCGACATATGAAATAACAAGTGTGCGTGTGAAAAAATGGAAATGCGTCCCCTTTGGCCCAAATTTATTAAAAAATAAAATAAATATGTATATAGAGACATACTTAATAAATTAAAGTAAATTATGAAGATTAAAAACAAGTACAAACAATAAAAAAGGAAAAAAAGCAAAAAACTGAAAGCTTACCTTTTTTATAACTGCTAATAATGTTGTAAATACAAGTCTTTATATATTTAGAAAGGGTGGTCCTAAAGAGGTAGCCATTTTTTGGAGGCCTCAAGAAGGTAACAAATACAAGAATGTGTGTGTGTGTTCTTGTATATCTACCCATCTTGAGACGTCAACAAGGAAAAGTACCTTCCGTATAAGGACCGGTGAACAGGTTAAATCATGGTCCCAATACAGAAAAAACAGTGCATCTAATAGAGAATGTCTCGTTTGCGCCCCTGGTGGTGAAATCTATCAACATTAAGGTGGTCCCAAAAAGGAGGGATTTTTAAAAATTGACTGTGTGTTGGTTTTAAAAGTGCTCCCTCACTGGTCAACATATGAAATAACAAGTTTGTGTAGAAAATGAAAATGTGTCCCCTTTGGACAAGATTTATTAAAAAAATAAAATAAATATGTATATAAAGACATACTGTAATAACTTGAAGTAAATAATGAATATTAAAAAACAATTACAAACAAAAAAAGGAAAAAAAAACTAAAAGCTTACCATTTTTATAACTGCATAATTTGTATATATAATTAATGTTGTAAATACAAGTCTTTATATATCCAGGGAGGGTGGTCCTAAAGAGGTAGGCATTTTTCGGAGGTCTCAAGAAGGTAACAAATACAAGAATGTGTGTGTGTGTTCTTATATTACTACCCTTCTTGAGACGTCAACAAGGAAAAGTACCTTCCATATGAGGACCGGTGAACAGGTTAGGACATAAATCATGGTCCCAATATGGAAAAACCCATCCATCCATCCATCCATTTACTACCACTTGTCCCTTTCAGGGTCACGAGTTGGGCTGGAGTCTATCTCAGCTGCATTCCATTGCATCTAATAGAGAATGTCTCATTGGGAACACTGGTGGTGAAATCTATCAAAATGAGGGTGGTCCCAAAAAGGAGGGATTTTTAAAAATTGACTGTGTCGGTTTTAAAAGTGTTCCCCATCTGGTCAACATATAAAATAACAAGTGTGTGTGTAAAAAAAAAATGGAAATGCGTCCATTTTGGCCTAAATTTATTTAAAAAAAATAAAATAAATATGTATATAGAGACATACTGTAATAAATTGAAGTAAATAATGAAGATTAAAAAACAATTACAAATAAAAACATTCGAACACCCCCCCCCCACACACACACACACACACCGGGTGGCGATGGTGGGTGGGTGGCTGGGGGAGGGCAAAATTGTGATGTGTGATGGCCAAAATTGTGTGTGATGGCCAAAATTAATTTCAAAAATGTAATAAATATGTATATAGAGACATACTTTAAAACCAATTACAAACACAAAAAAAATCGGAACCCCCCCCCCAAAAAAAGCATACCTTTTTTATATTTGCACAGTATGTATATGTTATTGATGTTGTAAATACAAGTTTTTATACATCTAGAAAGGGTGGTCTTAAAAAGGTAGGCATTTTTCGGATGTCTCAAGAATGTAACAAATACAAGAATGTGTGTGCGTGTGTGTGTGTGTTTATCCCCTGCCTCTTCTTCCTCACCCTCCCTCTTCTTCCCACCAGCAGCATGCAGCAACAGCTGGCGAGGTCACGTGGTGTCACCTTGTTTCCCTCCCCACCACTCCGCATACATTTCTATTTTAACCTCACACCGACGGAGGGATAAATTAAGTGCATTAAAACATGACATTTTAATCAAAATGTGAAATGGGCCAGAGGAGCAGTGCATGGGAAATAATGTGACAAGAGCCGTGACATAACGTCAATCAATTGTTCCAATCAATCATATTGAGTCATGCTGGGTATGAGTGTGCGTATGCATGTGCAGGGATCTGTCATGTCAGCAGCTTTGCATAGCTGCAGTGTTACATAACCACTGGGTGGGGGGTGGGGTCATGTGGTGATGGCAAAGGGGGTAAATCAGGACTGTGACACTACACCTGGGTCAAGTGTCCAGGGAATTGTTTGTTGTGATTTTGTTTAATGCCTGTTAGGTGACCTCATGGGTGTTTTGAAAGGCAACCATTTGGAGCATTTACACATATGGTTAACCACACCAAAATGCATTTACAATTGTGATCAAAATTATTCAACCCCCACACAATTTTGGTGTTTTAGCAAGTTGGACATTTACTCCGTGTTTTGTTTATAGTCATATCAAATAAAGATGTGTTAAATAGACAAATGCAACTTAAATTGTAACACTGTATTTTACAAAATACCAAAAAAGGACATTTTTACTAATATCTCATTGACAAAATGATTCAACCCCCTAGTGAGATGCATCTTTAGTACTTAGTAGAACACCCTTTGCCAGTAATGACATCCTTCAAACGTGATACATAACCGGACACAAGCTTCTTGCAACGATCTACAGGTATTTTAGCCCATTTCTCTTGGGCAAAGGCCTGCAGTTCATTCATATTCTTGGGCTTGCGTGCTGAAACTGCCTTCTTCAAGTCCCACCACAAGTTTTCTATCGGATTTAGGTCTGGCGACTGTGAAGGCCACTCCAGAGTCTTCCAGCCCTTCTTCTGCAACCACTCTGATGTTGATTAGGAGGTATGCTTGGGATCGTTGTCCTGTTGGAAGGTCCAACATCTCCCAAGTATCAGCTTCGTCACTGACTTTATGACATTTGAAGCTAATATATCCTGGTAAGAAATAGAATTCATAATGCCTTGAACGTGCTGGAGATTCCCGGTACCTGAAGCAGAGAAACAGCCCCAGAGCATGATTACCCCCCACCATGCTTAACAGTAGGCAAGGTGTTCTTCTCATTGTAAGCTTAATTTGTTCTCCTCCAGACACAACGTTGATTCATAGGCCCAAAGAGTTCCAGTTTTGTCTCATCACTCCATAGAACAGTTTCCCAAAACCTTTGGGGTTTGTCCAGATGATTTTTGGAATACTGGAGTCTATTTTTCTTGTGCCTGGTAGTCAGAAGTGGGGTGCGCCTGGGAGTTTTGGCATGGAGGCCTTCATCTCGTAGTGCGCGCCTTATTGTCTGGGACGAAACTTGCGTTCCCCCCTCTGCAATGTCCTGTTATAGTTCCTCAGCTGTTACCCGGGGGTTTTTCACCACTGTACTGCACACAGCATCCTCTTTCTACCACGCCCAGGTAGTGTTTCCACTGTGCCTTTAGCTTTAAACTTGCAAATTATGCTCCCAAGTGTGTCTCTTGGAGTGTGTAATGTCTTTGCTATTTTCTTATATCCATATCCTTTCTTATGAAGAGAAATTACCTCCTCTCTTGACTTCTTTGACCACTCCCTGTACTTCACCATGTTGCATATACACCATTGACCATCTACAAGAAGCTAAGCGTCACAGTCTTTTTCAATCAGTTTTATTGTTGCTCGTTATGGTTCTAATCACATCTACAGGTGTTTTCAACATCTGATTGAAAAGACCTTATTCAAATTATGTTCGTAAGTGTTATGATCTTCAAGGGGTTGAATAATTTTGTCAATGAGATATTAAGAAAAATTCCAATGTTTGGTATGTTACAAAATATAATGTTGTAATTCAAGTTGCATTTGTCTATTTAATGCATCTTTATTTGATATGACTATAAACAAAATACGGTATAAATGTCCAACTTGCTAAAATACCAAAATTGTGTGGGGGTTGAATAATTTTGATCACAACTGTATTTATTATTGTGTGAATGCTCTAAAGCATTCACACATATGCTTTTCTACACCAAAATTCATCTATTTATTCAACTTCTTCATCTTCTTCTTCTCCAGATTTTGGCATTGCTCTACCTCAGAATCAGAATAGTTTTTATTGCCATCATTTGAGAGCAGGTTCGCAAACTAGGAATTTTTCTTGGTGCAATCATGCAACATAAAAGACATATAACACATAATAGAATAACCTTCCACATTTTTCATCCGATTCAAAACTGTCCGACTTCAAACTGTTCAGCCTATTCGAGGATCACTGGCTTTCCCCTGAAAAATTCCTAGATTTCCCAGAATTTCTGGTTTTCCTGTAGCTTAGCTACTTTTAGACCCATGTAGCGAGGTAGCTTACATCAAAGCTAAAAGCTAAAAAAAAAGAAAAAAAAAAGAACAACTGAACTGTGAATCCAGGGCAAAGAAAATACGGAGAAAATACAATCACCTAGATTATTGACAACAAATACGGAGAAAATCCATGATGTGATTGGTTGGTGTTCGTATGATGAGTCACAATTGGCTAAGGTTAGGGTGAAACATTACAGATTGGCCAATCAGAGTCAAAAAAAGGTGAGTCATCAAAACAGGAAGCAAAATCGTAACAGACACACACTCTTGTCACATGACGACCAGGGAGTCGGAGACAGAGGGACGCTTCAAGCTGACGATTCAAAAAATAAAAAAACTTACTTGAAAATGGCGGAGGAATTCTCTCCCGCAGATTAGATTTTGCCTTTAGTGATGAAAATGATGTCCAGGAAACCTAAATGACAGATAGTTAATAGTAAATGACCCTTATTGGGTCCATTTGTACACTCTCAGTTACATTATGATTGGTCAGATTGATTGACATGTGGGCCCATAGATATAAATACCGTTAAATGTAGCTTTGATGTAGCAAGCTACTTTTGCAGTGTAGCTTGTAGTGTAGCTTGCTACATTTAATCGAGAGTAAGTTGTAGCTTAGCTTACTACATTTTTTCAAGTAGTTTCATTCGCCACAATGGGCGAATGAAACGTTTGTACACCGGAACAAGGTTTGTACAACAAAGCATATTTTTAAGCTGTCTATAAAACCTATGTCAAAATGTTCGCACAATGAGGTTATCAGAAATTGAGGTTCCACTTTAGTCAACATTTTGTCGTTGGCAACACCTCGCACGTCCAAATTGAGCTTAGGGGAGGGCGTGGCGAAGTTGGGAGAGTGGCCGTGCCAGCAATCTGAGGGTTCCTGGTTCAATCGCCACCTTCTACCATCCTAGTCACGTCCGTTGTGTACTTGAGCAAGACACTTCACCCTTGCTCCAGATGGGTCCTGGTTAGCGCCTTGCATGGCAGCTCCTGCCATCAGTGTGTGAATGGGTGAATGTGGAAATAGTGTTAAAGTGCTTTTAGTTCCTTAAAAAAAAAAGGTAGAAAAGCGCCATACAAGTACTACCCATTTAAAGCAGTGGTTTCTTAAACTTTTTTTTTTTTACCAAGTAACACTCAGAAAACACATAGCTCTTCAAGTACTGCCATAATGACCAACATTAAAATAGAGTAGCATAGTGTGACTAAATGTTCATTAAAAGCAAGGCAAAGTTTTATTAATAAGTATAATTAATATTATTGGTGACTGTAACATTATACACAGTTTGAACAGTAACACTTTGTTTGATTATAGGAAAATAAAACACTGTACTTTATCAATCAATCAATCAATGTTTACTTATATAGCCCTAAATCACTAGTGTCTCAAAGGGCTGCACAGACAAGAACACGAACCACTACGACATCCTCGGTAGGCCCACATAAAGGCAAGGAAAACTCACACCCAGTGGTACGTCGGTGACACTGATGACTATGAGAACCTTGGAGAGGACCACATATGTGGGCAACTCCCCCACCCTTTAGGGGACCGAAAGCAATGGATGGCGAGCGGGTCTAACATGATACTGTGAGACTTCAATCCATATTGGATCAACACAGCCGCGAGAGTCCAGTCCAAAGTGGATCCAACACAGCAGGGAGAGTCCCGTCCACAGTGGAGCCAGCAGGAAACCATCCCAAGCGGAGGCGGATCAGCAGCGCAGAGATGTCCCCAGCCGATACACAGGCAAGCGGTCCATCCTGGGTCCCAACACTGGACGAGCGGTCCATCCTGGGTCCCGACTCTGGACAGCCAGTACTTCATCCATGGCCATCGGACCTGACCCCCTCCACATGGGAGAGTGTGACATAGGAAAAAAAGAAAACAAAACGGCAGATCAACTGGTATAAAAAGGGAGTCTATTCAAAGGCTAGAGTATACAAATGAGTTTTAAGGTGAGACTTAAATGCTTCTACTGAGGTGGCATCTCGAACTGTAATCAAGTGATTATTTGTTGTACCACTAGATGGAGCAAGTGTACCACTAGTAGCACAAGTACCATAGTTTGAGAATAACTGGTTGTTGGGTTTGTTGTCTGTGAGTGTTGGTTGTATCCTTCATCGAATCTAGGCAAGAGGTCGCGGGCAGGAGCGAGGCAGCGTGGTCTGGGTCCGAGCAGGGAGGTCGTGGATCGAGGAAGGCAGTTAGGAATCCGGATGGATGTCAAGAGGCAAAGTACGATCACGGAAGACACGGGAGTCATGGGAACATACAGACGTTCTGGCAATGGTTCCTCGGGTCTGTTGGTCTTTATGCCGCTCCCTTCATCAAGTTCAGGTGTGTCGATTATTGATTGAGTGCAGGCTTGTTGCTGCGTGGGCGTGCTGCGCTCAGCATGAGCGGGGATGTGTCTGAGTATGCTGTCAGCGGAGGAGAGTCTTGGTGTATTGACAGAGGAGGCCCCCGCCGCCGAGGAATCACGGGTTCGACTCTGCGTCAGGACAGTGGGATGAGTTTGCCAAGTATAAAAATGAGCTGAAATTTTTGATTGAAAGAAACAGCTCTTCTAAATGTGTCCACTAGATGTCACAGTAGCAATTATTTTTATCTTTGTAGATTATGCTACATATGTACCACTAGATGGAGCCAGTGTACCACTAGTAGCACAAGTACCATAGTTTGAGAATAACTGGTCTAAAGTATCTATATTTTGTGTGAGCACCATTGTTATCTGGACTTCATGTTTCCTCTTTGTGAACTGCAGATCCCCTGTACCGGCAACACTCATGCTGCCCCGCACCATGAAGCGACACCCATCATTCTTGATCGTAGGCAAGACACACTTTCCTTGGATGCTAGCCATTTAGACAATAATGGCTGTATGTTGAGTCATTCTCAGTGGACAGTAAATCTATATTGCTATATGAGCTGTACACTGACTAGACTTTAGTTGCATCCAAGCTTCATTTCTGTGTTGTCCCTTGAGGAGATTTACTGTAGTATAATAATAAATGGGTGCTAAAATGTGAGAGGTGTACTCAATTTTGCGAGATACTGTACGAAGGAGGAGGAGATGCAGGATTAAGGGCCGGGTGTCTTTGTCCAGGTAGGATTAAAGCTATGTAAGGCGATAACGATAATAATATCCATGTACACACTGCATGCAGACAGACAGGCTGGATAAAGGCATCAGTGCAATCCTACACTCAGCAACCACAACTTTCCATTTAATTCCTATACTCTCTACCATCTATCAGCTCTGTCATGAAGTTGGCCTTCCTAAAAGGCTTGTGCAAAATTAGAATTGAATTGATGTCTCCCCAAATCCAATTTGAAATGTGAAATGAGGTTGCGAGCAGAAAGTAAAATCACACTTCAAAAATTCAAATTAAAAGGAAGCATAATTGGAATTATATACTTGATGCTTTCAATGTATTTCAAAATCATGCTTTACATTATATTTCAGACATGATTGTTTTACATATAGTATAGGAATACATCTATCCATCCATTTTCTACTGCTTATTCCCTTTTGGGGTTGCGGGGAGTGCTGGCGCCTATCTCAGCTACAATCGGGCGGAAGGCGGTGTACACCCTGGACAAGTCGCCACCTCATCGCAGGGCCAACACAAATAGACAGACAACAGTCACACTCACATTCACACACTAGGGCCAATTTAGTGTTGCCAATCAACCTATCCCCAGGTGCATGTTTTTGGAAGTGGGAGGAAGCCGGAGTACCCGGAGGGAACCCACGCAGTCACAGGGAGAACATGCAATAGGAATACATGATATCCATCCATCCATTTTCTACCGCTTATTCCCTTCTGGGGTTGCGGGGGGTACTGGCGCCTATCTCAGCTACAATCGGGCGGAAGGCGGGGTACACCCTGGACAAGTCGCCACCTCATCGCAGGGCCAACACAAATAGGCAGACAACATTCACACTCACATTCACACACTAGGGCCAATTTAGTGTTGCCAATCAACCTATCCCCAGGTGCATGTCTTTGGAAGTGGGAGGAAGCCGGAGTACCCGGAGGGAACCCACGCAGTCACAGGGAGAACATGCAATGGGAATACATGATATATAAAATATTATATGAATACATATAATATATATTTAAGTTTATTTGACAGGTAAGAATAAAAGCATCTTCTATAAAATAGATTAATATAACTTTCAAATCATGAAAAATAATGAAACTGCTACAACTTAAGGACATAAGAAATGGTTATTTAGTTTCATCTCCTCCATCCATCCATTTCCTACCGCTTATTCCCTTTTTGGGGTCGCGGCTCTTCACTTTAAAATGAAAAGGTTATTAACAATTGTTCAAAATGTTAGGAATTTGTGTTTAATTTGAGTGTTTATAAACTCTCTCCAGTATTTAAGTCAAACGTACAGGTTTTATGCGGCCCGCGGGTGTTGTGTACAGAGGAGGGAAGCAGGCGACAATCAGGGCACAACTACGGTTCACAAGGTTTACTTAAACCTTTGATGATTACATGGAGTGTGTATGCCACTGTAAGTGAATGAGAGTTGACTATGTGTAATATTAATAATGTAAATGTTACCAGGGTTTGTTGTCTGTGAGTGTTGGTTGTATCCATCGTCGAATCCAGAGGGGCAAGGCAAAGAGGCAGTTCGTGAGCAGGCAAGAGGTCGGGGGCAGGAGCGAGGCAGCGTGGTCTGGGTCCGAGCAGGGAGGTCGTGGATCGAGGAAGGCAGTTAGGAATCCGGATGGATGTCGAGAGGCAAGGTACGATCACGGAAGACAGGAGAGTCATGGGAAGATAGCGACGTTTTGGCAATGGTTCCTCGGGTCTGCTGGTCTTTATGCCGCTCCCTTTCATTAAGATCAGGTGTGTCGATTATTGATTGAGTGCAGGCTTGTTGCTGCGTGGGCGTGCTGCGCTCAGCATGAGCGGGGATGTGTCTGAGCATGCTGTCAGCGGAGGCAAGTCCTGGTGTATTGACAGAGGAGAGGCCCGCCGCCGTGGAGTCATGGGTTCGACTCTGCGTCATGACAGTGGGGTGAGTTTGCTAAGTTTAAAAATGAGCTGAAATTTTTGATTGAAAGAAACAGCTCTTCTAAATGTGTCCACTAGATGTCACAGTAGCAATTCTTTGTATCTTTGTAGATTATGCTATATATGTAAAAAACAAAAACAAAAAAAACACATGAAGTCGAGGAAAATATTCAAACTACATAAATAACATTCTGTAATTTGATTTTGATATTATTTTGTTATTTTGATATATTGAAAATTACCACCAATGAGGTGACTGATGAACATTATCACATAATTTGTTCAGAAAGTAGGAATAACGACAAATAAAGATAGAATACTATTAACTGTATATATGTGTAAAAAAAACAACAACAACATCATGATTTGTACAATTTCTTTCTTTCTTTCTTAGTTTATTTCGAACATCAACATACTTACAACATAATACATCAGACAATTTCATATCATTTCACATTACATCATGTCCGAAAAGGAGTAAGAAGAAGCAAAGCTTATTTAATCTTACCCCTTTCCCACGTCAGAGCGTTTACAAACATATACATTCATGTACTGACCTTTTTTATAGTAAAATAGTAAATGACATCCGTGAATGAGTATTACAACAGTTTTGTCATATGTAATTAATTAATCCAGTCAATTTTAACATACTGAGATGAAGAATATCTTATTTTCAATAAGGTTGAAAGTGTTCTTCTTCTTTGTACTTTCTAAGCACTATTAATTTGAACAGCCTCTTAAACTGGATCATATCTGTTGTGATCCGCTTCCTGGATCACATTTTGATGTCGATTTTTTTGAGTCCTTTTGTATTCTCGGTTTGTTTTGGACTCTTTCGATTCCTAGTTTTTGCACTTCCTAATCTGGTTATCATGAATTCGCATTTGTTCCACCTGCTCTTGTTTTTGACGCGCACCTCTGGTAATTTATTACTTCCCTATTTTAGCCTGCCTTCTCCCTTTGTTAAGTCTTGATCCTTTGTTTGTGGTAAGAGACTTGCACGAGACGTTCCTGTTTTCTGTGCTAAGTTCCTCCTTAGCTTCCCGTGCGCTCGGCACATCCCTTTTGGACTCTAGACTCTGCTAAGTTTTAGCTTAGCTTCCCGTGCATTTGGCACGCGTTTTCTTTTGTTTATTTCTGTCCATTTTTGTACCAGTGCTATTAATTTTTGTATTAAATCAAGCTCTTATCTGCTATTCCAGTCCAATTGGTCTCCTTGCATCTTGGGGTGCACAAAACGTGCATCACTATGCGCTACCCTCATGACAATATCAGTACAATGTTTAACTTATTTACTTAATCCATTCCATAATTTAATTCTACATACTGATATGCTAAATGTTTTAAGTGTTGTACGTGCATACAAATGTTTTAAATTAGATTTTCCTCTAAGGTTATATTTCTCCTCTGTAGTTGAGAAGAATTGTTGTACATTCTTTGGTTAGCAGGTTATAATTTGCTTTGTACATCCTTTTAGCTTTTTTCAATTTTAACAAATCACCAAACTTTAATTAAATTGACTCAATAAATAAAGGGTTTGTATGTTCTCTATATCCAACATTATGTGTTATTCTAATTTATTTTTTTGTAACATAGTTAACGAATGTAGCGCACATTTGTAGTTGTTTCCCCATATTTCTGCACAATAACTCAGATATGGTAACAATAGTGAGCAGTAGAGAATATGAAGTGATTTTTGGCCCAGGACGTATTTTGCTTTATTCGTTATTGAAATGTTTTTTGCCACCTTATGTTGTATGTTTTGTATATGAGATTTCCAGTTCATTTTATCATCTATTAATACTCCCAAAAATCTGGTTTCTTTTATCCTTTCAATATCTACTCCGTCTATTTGTATTTGTGTCTGATGCTCCTTTCTACTGTTAGTATTACTGAGATTCAAAGATAGTCTGTTTTTATCAAACCATTTTTTAAATGTGTTAATTTCTTCCGTTATTATTTGTATTATCTTCTGTGTGTTCTCTCCTGAACAGAAAGCAGCTGTGTTGTCTGCAAATAAAACTAACTTCAAGTCCTTTGTGATTTTACAAATGTTGTTTATATAATGATTAAACAATTTTGGTCCCTGTATTGATCCCTGGGGTACGCCACAAGATATATCTAGCCTTGTTGACATATTTTTACCCATCTTCCTGTTGGTTAAATAGCTTCTTACCCAGTTCAATACCAAACCTCTGATGCCATATCGTTCTAGTTTTTGTATTAAAATATCATGATTAATTGTCTCAAATGCTTTTGTTAAATCCACAAATACTGCGGCCGCACATTCTTTACCATCTATTGCATTGGTAATTTCCTCTGTTATTTTGATTAATGCTATTGATGTTGAGATATTTGCTCTAAATCCAAATTGGTTCTCCACGAGCGTCCCACTTTTGTTGATACATTTATCTAATCGGCTATTGAATAGTTTTTCCATGATTTTGGAGAATTGTGGAAGTAATGAAACTGGTCTGTAGTTAGTGAACTGGTGTATGTTTCCATTCTTATGAATTGGTACAACTTTTGCAATTTTCATTTTGTCAGGGAATTTGCCGGTTAGAAATGATACGTTACTGATGTATGTCAGAGGTTCTGAAATGTCTTCTGTAACCTTTTTTATCATTACCATATCTATTCCATGACAGTCGGTTGAGGTCTTAGATTTACAATTTTGATTACTTCTTCTTTTGTTACCTTCTTAAGAAACATGCAATTGGGATTTCTGTCTATGTGCTCACTCAAGTTCTCAACTGACCCATCATCTGCATTTGGAATTCTTTGTTCCAGATTTTTTCCGATATTGACAAAGTAATCATTAAAACGTTCAACTTTTTGGTTCATATTGTAATTTTTTGTATTTCCACCTAGAAAGTAATGTGGGTAATCTTTCTAGCACCATTTTTAATGATGCTATTTAGGATGCCCCATGTTGCTCTCATGTTGTTTCTGTTCTTGTTTAATAATTGACTGTAGTATTCCCTCTTAGATGTTCGTAGTATACCAATTAGCTTGTTTTTATATTTCTTATACTTAGTTTCTGCCTCTATAGATCTCTGTGTTATTAATACTCGATATAATGTGTTTTTTTGTGACACGCATTTCTCAGTTCTTTTTTCATCCATGGTTGGTTGTTTTTCTTTTGCTTCTTACTAAGTTCTTTCCAAGGACAATGTTTATCATAGTGTTAGAAAGGTGTTGAAAAAAATCCCAAATGCATCATCTACATTATCTTTATTGTATACATTGTCCCAAGTTTGTTTCCTCAGATCCTCCTTGAAGGAAATTATTATTTCCTCTGTGCATAGTCTTTGAAATGTCTTTTTGTCAATGTTCTTCTTCGTGTAATTCCCATCATAAATAGTAAAAACTGGCAGATGGTCGCTGATGTCGGTTGTTAACAGTCCACTTGTGCTGTTATTATCAAAGACATTAGTGAAGATATTATCAATTAGTGTAGCACTGTGACTTGCAATTCTGGTTAGCCTTGTGATTTGGGGATACAAACTTGGACTATACATTGTATCTATGAAATCATTAATGGACTTTTGCTTATTGGGGTTCAAAAGATCTATATTGAAGTCTCCACATAAAAAAAGTACTTTTTGACAGATTCCATTGAAAGTTCCCTTAATCCAGTCTTCAAATCTTTCAATACTTGAGTTGGGTGTTCTATATATATAACTGATCAATACTTTTCTACTTCTTTCATGACATATCTCAATGGTTATACACTCTAAAACATTGTCAATAGCTAGTGACATGTTTTTTTGCCACTATTTAATCGAAGTCCTCCATCACATAAATAACAACTCAACGACTCCATTCTTATTTAATCTATTAATATAATTGAGTTCATATCCTTCTAGTCCATAGTCCATTCCTTTTTTTTGTATCCTACTATGTCTCTGATACAGCAATAATTTTAAAAGGTTCTTTAAATTGTTCCAAAAATGATTTCATATTGTTAAAATTGGCATATAAGCTTCCGCAGTTGATATGAATAATTGAGAGTTTGTTTTTGGAATTAATGTTGGTGTTGAATTGTACTTCTGTTTAATATCAACAATTATTGTCCATGTGAGAAAAAAAATGTGTGTCTGGATCAATAGAACTGTCCAATTCTGTCCCGTTATGATCAATGCTGGAAAAGGTTATAAATTCTCTTTCTGATTGATTATTGTTTGTTTGTGTCATGGTTGTGTTTAATTTATTTATCGTTATTGATATTTATCCAGCTCTGCCATTTTCCTTATGACTATTACTCTTGCTTCCTCTGGTGGTCCATTTAGTTTAAAGAGGAACATTATCACCAGACCTATGTAAGCATCAATATATACCTTGATGTTGCAGAAAAAAGACCATATGTTTTTTTAACCGATTCCCGAACTCTATAAGGGTGAATTGGCCGATTTTAACGGCTTTCAATTGTTCGCCTGTCGGAGCGATGACCTTTCACCCGTGACGTCACATCGTGAAGCGACCCGCCATTTTCACAAACACATTACACACACCAAGTCAAATCAGTTCTGTTATTTTCCGTTTTTTCGACTGTTTTCCGGTACCTTGGAGACATCATGCCTCGTCGGTGTGTTGTCGGAGGGTGTAACAACACGGACAAAGACGGATTCAAGTTGCACCAGTGGTCAAAAGATGCGAAAGTCCTTTGTTTGTTCTGCACACTTTACCGACGACAGCTATGCTACGACAGAGATGGCAAGAATGTGTGGATATCCTGCGACACTCAAAGCAGATGCATTTCCAACGATAAAGTCAACGAAACTCACCTTTGTGATTTCGTTGATGTTATTGACTTATGTGGAGTATGCTAATCAGACATATTTGGTCACGGCATGACTGTAAGCTAATTGATGCTAACATGCTATTCAGACTAGCTGTATGTACATATTGCATCATCATGCCTCATTTGTAGCTATATTTGCATCCAGCCTTTCCCTCCACCCACATTTATTGCCAAACAAACACATAACAATCGTTGGTTGGAAGGCGATCGCCGAATTCGTCTGTGCTTCCTCCCGTGCCGCTCTCTGTCGTGATGTGGCACAAAACTTTCTGTTACTTCTTTAATTTTGTTTTCGGTACTTGCCTCTACACTCCAACCATGCGTTTTAATACATGCGTAATCTGTTGAATCGCTCAACGGCGCTGAAATCCAAGTCTGAATCCGACCTAATATCGCTATAACTTTCTGTGCTATCCGCCATGTTTGTTTCTGTGTGGTCACGCTGTGGATATAACGACGGTTAAATCAGGTACTTTGAAGTCGTTTTTCGGGATATTGCGTGATGGGTAAAATTTTGAAAAAAACTTCGAAAAATAAAAAAAGCCACTGGGAACTGATTTTTATTGATTTTAACCCTTCAGAAATTGTGATAACGTTCCCCTTTAATAAATATTTTGCAGTTTGCTGTCTGTTTGTTGTATTTTGCCTTGTTTTCTTAGGCTACATGCTTTTCTGGCAATGTCTGCGTTATTCTTTGTTAAATGTTCCTTTTAACTTCCTCCGTTGTTTTAGTAATGCAGTTTTATATTTTCTATTGACGAACCTCATTATTATTACTGGTGCCGATCCATCCTTCTTCTTATGGAGTGGGTGGCAAGCTTCTACAGTTGCAATGTCCATGAGTATACCCTTGGACTCCATGAACGTTGCTACTTGTCTCACTGAGGAGATGTCCAAATTCCCGGGCTCCTCTCCACCATTGGCGGTCACCGCCCGAGCATATGAACGGGGCTTTACATTAAGCCCGGTCAGAATAACGTCGTTTATTCAAAACATTTCAGAATGTGCTTTTTCTATCTTTAAACAAAAAAAATTATCTGAAGTTGTCTTTATTATTAAGTTATCGTGCTGTGTTTTTACCTGTCCGGCCCACTTGGGAGTAGATTTTTCTCCATGTGGCCCCCGATCCAAAATGAGTTTGACACCCTTGATTTAAGCCCAACACTTTTGTTAATTGTGACAATATCTAACCATTACGTGATGAGGGCTACACAGTTAATTGATTTAAAATTTAAATCAAATTGGTTAATGGCTAAGTTAAAAAAACAAAAAACTGTGAAATGGATTTTTCTTTAAAAGTCTCGCACCTACAAGAAACCGTAAGCTCTCCTTTCCAGAGAGTACTCTCCACAGACATGAGGTGCTCCCAACACACATCGGTGTTTCACATTTTGCTTTTATCTGTGGCTACTAATTAACATTTTCCCCGTCCCAAATTACAGAGTTGGCAACTCGTAAAAAAATCACAGTCTTAACTCTGCATCACAACACACCTCATACCACCTGCCTGGCTGGAGAATAGTCTGGTGTATATGTTCGCGTCACGTAACTTGCGTAAGCGACGCCGTCTTGACCCTGCCCACTGCAGAATTATCTCAGGTTTGCGTCGTTGGCGACGAAGACCACAGACCTGTGATCGGTCAGCTTTCCAGTCATACTAAAGACTATACAAATCGGACTCATTACCTCCCTGCTTGGCATTCAGCAGCAAGGGTTGGAATTGGGGGTTAAATCACCAAAAATTATTCTCCGGCACGGCCACCGCTGCTGCTCGCTGCTCCCCTCACCTCCCAGAGGATGGGTCAAATGCAGAGAATAATTTCGCCACACCAAACAAAAATTTGTCTTTAAATGTATGTTCCTTTGGCCTTTTATGAGCTTATTTCGTTACAAATGCCATGATAACGTCAGCAACCCCGCTCCCCTCTGTTATCCTTTCCAAAAAATATACATTGAAATGGTAATTGAACATTTTTTTTTTCAGGGAAAACAATTGAAATTCTATAAATCACCTGGAATTCATAATAACTCCAATTCAACACCCCATGGGATGGTTTTACAGTACGCTTTTACATGCCCCTGGAAATGGCAATTCCAGTAACAAAACACATTTTTAGATTCTCAATCTATATTGGACCGCGTTATTGTCATATGATGCATTGTTTCTCATTAGGTTGTGCAGGTGAACTTGATGAAAGGGCCAGTGAATGTAGATCCAGTGAAATCATCCATCCATTTTACTACCGCTTGTCCTTTTTGGGGTCCATTTGAGCTGGAGCCTATCTCAGCTGCAATCGGGGTACACCCTGGACAAGTCGCCACCTCCTCACAGGGCCATCACAGATAGATAAACAACATTCACACTCACATTCACACACTAGGGCCAATTTAGTGTTGCCAATCAACCTATCCCCAGGTGCATGTCTTTGGAGGTGGGAGGAAGCCGGAGTACCCGGAGTGAACCCAGGCATTCACGGGGAGAACATGCAAACTCCACACAGAAAGATCCCAAGCGCAGGATAGAACCCAGGACTACTCGGGACCTTCGTATTGTGAGGCACATGCACTAACCCTTGTACCACCGTGCTGCCTCCAGCGAAATCATATTGACTGTAAATGCATGCCGAACCCTAAAATAATGACAAAAGCACACACTTAGTGTAAAATATTTTAATGTCTTTTAGCAAAGGCAATACATTCCAAAGCTCATCATATCCAATTACACAGCACTAAAACAACACCAGTAGACTTATTAAGTACACATTGTGAAATTATTAGCAACACAAAATTTACAGTACTGTTGATCGGTACACAAAGAGGTATTGATTCCGAAGAGTGTAGTGCGCAATTGTAAACACTAGTGTTTTTTTGTTTGTGTGTTTCGAAGAGGTGGGTAGTAAACTGGGATGTCATGTTCACAGACACTGAAAATAGATGATTCGGGAAAACTCTGGTCTTCAAGTGGGAGCTGTTTTTCACAATTCACGAGCGAGAAGTCAAAGTCGAAACAAATCTCGATCTGACCCAAAGTCTGAGCATCGGAATTCTGAAGAACACAGATCATTTTCAGTACCATTGTAGAACTCAGTGGGGAACTGAATTGGTACGGCTTTTAGACAATCATACCTTTGAAGGGTGCACACACTGGATCTTCGGGGTAACACCATAGAAGTTCTCTATGACACCTTCAATTTGGGAAAACTACAAAAATATATTCTTAATAAATTTTATTTATGATACACTTTACATTCCATATAAATCTCAAAGTGCTAAATGACACACAGTGGATATAGGCCATTGTTTGGACCTCACAACTTCCATCCCATTTTGTTTGATTCTATGACAGCATTAAAAAAATATGCATGTATCTGAGATGTGAATCGTCAGCATTCAATCTGAATGTTTTCCTTTTTTTTTTTTGAGATGTATTTGTTGACGGACTGATGCAAGTCATCCAGGTTATAATTACAGTGGTAGCCTACTATACGAGTACACCAGCTTACTAGCTTTTCGGGATACAACTTGTCTCTCAGCTAATTGTTCTGCTTTGACTTGTGTTAAAAAATGTGGGTTATGAGGCTCTCCATCGCTAGTTGGCATAGCCAGCATATGCCACACTGACCCTTGTAAAATCTGCCTTAAAAATCCAGTGTTTTCCTTGCTGGATTTACCTTGTAGCTAGAGATGGACATCCCTTTGTTTTCCAATTAGAAGAAAGTGAAAGTGAATGACAATGTTGAGAAGAAGCGGATTAAGCAAGCACTGCTCGTCTGTGCCATACTAAAGCAGAATGAGTCACTTAAGGACATTAAAATAATATCTAAATGGTAAACATTTATCCATGAAAATATGGAGAAGCTGCTGATGGAGTGTTTGAAAGAGAAGGAGCTCGAAGGAGATATTATAAAAGTTCGCTTTACAAGGTAAATGCCGTGTCACGCCCTGCGTAACAATTTTGTGTCTGGTTTGTTTTTATTTTGTTCTGTGCTTTGTTCCTGTCCAGCACCCTTACTTTGATAGTTCCACTTCGGTTTTGAGTATCAGGCAGCCACTTTACTTTGGATCGCAGCGCACCTGTCTTGAGTTTGTTGCTATCTTGCCTATTTAGTGGGTGTTACTTTCCGTGGTTTGGACATTGTTTACTTTGTGGACGTTTTTCTTGCGAGATGTCTTGTAAGTCTGTTGTTCTCTAGCATTCTGTTTTTATTATTTTTGTAGCATGTTAAAGGGGGAATGCACTTTTGATTTTTTTTCACAATCATTTTAGTTTTAAGATTCTAAAGATGATAAAAAAAACTTCCAAGATTTGGCAAATGTGAGTCGCCATTGTAGCCTTCAAAGCCCTATAAAAAACTTTAAAACCCTCCATCAGGGTTTTATATACATGCTACAAATGTATATATATATATATATATATATATATAATATAGTAACAGAAACATTCATAACAATATGTAATATGTACAATATTTACTGTTTTTTGGTCATTTTATGCATTACCGAACCTTATTTCCTCAGCACATTTGTTTTCGTTCACATAAAAACACACTTCCGACTTCTAGCATTAAACTCGCATGCGTTCTAATCATGGATTTGGTATTAGTTGACGAACATGGCTATTTCTGGAGAAATGAGGATACAAAACCTTATGTTTTTTAACTTGATTACACAGAGGATGAACAACTGGTTATAGAAGCGAGCATGAAGAGAGGCTGAAATGTTGGAGCATGCGGAAGCTGAGAGTGAGGTCGGCGTGAACCGACGCTGCAAATGTGAACCTTGGAGCCGAGCTATGGCAACATAAAATTGCGTGCTTACCCAAAATAATCAACCAATCAATCAATGTTTACTTATATAGCCCTAAATCACTAGTAACTGGAACCTCCCCGGCCAGCTGGACCAAACGCACAACTGTCCATCGGGTGAGTCACTATAATATTGATCATGATACATTCAGCACTTCATGCTTGTAATTACAACTACAGTACATACACATTTGAGCTAGCCGTGTACAAACAAAACCTGAAATGTGCGCCTATACTTTACGGATACTGTAATTTGATTGTTAATGTTTTTTAGTCAGGATAGATTGGTGTCTTTTTACAATGTGTTGTGTATTACAAACTCAAAAGCCATTCGGGTGCTGTTGCATTTCTAACTTAAATGGCGATCCGACATGATACATAAGTTATGATACGATTAACGATACAATACTTTTTAAAACATTACGATTCAATTCCATGCAATTCGATGCAGATTGAATATTGGTATGTTGAAAAAAAAAGTATCATGTATTAGCTCAAAACAATCAGAGTTTTTTTTTTCTTAAATAGACAGATAGAACAGGCGGTTCTTGTAATAATTTTGAACAAATAGTAGAACTAATAACTCTGGTGCATTGCAATCCATACACATTAAGAAAAAAAGTTGTAAACAGAACACTTTTGTAAAGGCTACCAGGTTTTTACTGTTGTTTTCTCAGATAGCAAAATTTAAGACCTGCTCAGTGGCCTTGTGGTTAGAGTGTCTGCCTTGAGATCGGTACGTCGTGAGTTCAAACCCCAGCCAAGTCATACCAAAGACTTTAAAAATGGGACCATTCACCTCCCTGCTTGACACTTGGAATTGGGGGTTAAATCACCAAACTAATTCCCGGGCACAGCTACCGTTGCTGCTCACTGCTCCACTGACCTCCCGGGGGGTGATACAGAGCTAAGGGTCATATGCAGATGATAATTAAAATTAAATTAAAATAGAGGCTACCCCGCGGGGAAGGAGAGATCCACATGCCCGAGAAAGCGGTCACCAGCTCCCTTCGTCATCCATTGACATCACGGAGCAGCAGCTGCACTATCTTCCTCAAAGAGAAGACTGGCGCGATGAGAGTTTACGAGAATTACAGCTCATGACGCAGGCAAAACACCCTTTAATGGAAACACCTACAAGTCGCAAATGTACTTTATCGAAATTTTAGAAATATAGTTTTTATTTTGCAAAAAACTGCAATGAAAACGCAGCCCTCATTGCCCACCTAAGTATATCCATGCCGTCGCAACATGTGGGTGATCAGATTTGTCGTGCTGCTGCTACTTAATCGCTGCTGTGCAAACTTTACGAATGGCCTTACTTCTATCCAACTTACCATTTTTTAAAATAAAATCCAAACATTGACCACACTTAAGATTTAATATTTGGGGGTGCATTGTCTGTAAAACTCTTTCCGTGCTGTCTGCCATGTTGCTCGGTTTTGTTGTAGGTCGCAAACAGAAAGTTACTCTTGTATGACATCACAAGAGATGCCTTGCAAGATTGGAGCAGCAATATTTGGTAGCAGAGCTCCAATCAACTGATTCATGCCTTTGAAATCGACCTCTATACCTAGACGTGGATATTAATCGTTCCAGAAGCTCGTCAAACGATGTATTTATATCTCTAAAGTAAAATATTTTTTTTTCTATTTGTATCGATTAATTTTTACACCTTTAGTTATTTCGCTACAAATACAGGTCCTCAGTGTTCGCTCTTAAAATAACAATGTTGCTACAGCTTGGTTATTATACAGGTTAAAGAATGTGAAGAAAATATTGTTGGCATTTTTGGGTGCATTTTTAGAGTGAGTTGGAGGCAGAATGAGTTGCTCCTATTAGCTGCATTGCAAGCCACTGAGAACAAGCCGATTATTACAAATTAGAATGTAAAAAACCCCAAAGTCTTTTGTCTTCTTGTTCCTCACAAAATTCCCCAAAAAAGTGCAGTTCCCCTTTAGGCTTTTGTATGTGTATATATCAGCTTCCCCTATGCTTCTGGGGAACTTCCTAGTGGCTCTCGTCTTTTGTTTTGTAGTAAGTTAAATATGTTTTACCTGCAAGCTGCCTCCTGGCTATCTTCTGCATATTGGAACAATGCCAATTATCGCTGCCTTGCGACACAATCGTTGCATGTTGTACATTATAATCACATAACTTTACAGGAGTAATGTTGTTTGTAGAACAATCTATTGTGTTGTTTTTGCTGCCATATTTGTGATCTAAAAGTCAATATTTCTCCTTAAAGATGTAACATGTTAAAATGATGGTGTTTTGTGGTGAAGCAAACACAAATTACAATAATTTTAAATAATTTCAATGGGCGACACTGTTTTGCAATACGACTCTTTTGAGGTACGAGCTGCGTCACAGAACGATATATTGGTTGAACGGTATCTCGTATCACGGGGTCCCACTGTATGTAAACGTACCCTAATGCAGAACATATAACCTAAAGTTAGAAAACACATGCATGGATAGCAATACAACTTCCACATATCTAATTAGATCACAGCAAATTGCGCAAGACTTTAGTTCAGTGGGTATCTAGAGCAGGGGTAGGGAACCTATGGCTCTAGAGCCAGATGTGGCTCTTTTGATGACTACATAGGGCTCTCAGATAATTATATTTATATAGCGCTTTTTTCTAGTGACTCAAAGCGCTTTACAAAGTGACACGAAATATCTAAGTTACATTTAAACCAGTGTGGGTGGCACTGGGGGCAGGTGTGTAAAGTGTCTTGCCCAAGGACACAACGGCAGTGACTAGGATGGCGGAAGCGGGAATCGAACCTGGAACCCTCAAGTTGCTAGCACGGCCACTCTCCTAACCGAGCTATGCCGAGTAACCGTGTAATGCTCTTCCATATCAGTAGGTGGCAGTCGGTAGCTAATTGCTTTGTAGATGTGGGAAACAGCGGGAGGCAGCGTGCAGGTAAAAAGGTGTCTAATGCTTAAACCAGGGGTAGGGAACCTATGGCTCTAGAGCCAGATGACTGCATATGGCTCTCAGATAAATCTTAGCTGACATTGCTTAACACAATAAGTAATGAATAATTCCGCTGGTAATCACAGTTTCAAAAATAATGTTTAAATTATAAAAAATGTTCATGCATTTTAATTCAGCCATCCGTTTTCTACCGCACCTGTTCAAGATGTCGCATCAATGGTAAGAAGTATATTTATTATTTTTTAACTTTTACAATAACAATGTTGTTAGAAAGAATAAGAGACTTATTATACTGTACAAATGTTGGTTATACTTAAAAATGCACGAATTTAGTTGTATTCAATGTTGAAAAATGTTATATGGCTCTTACGGAAATACATTTTGAAACATTTGGCTTTCATAGCTCTCTCAGCCAAAAAGGTTCCCGACCCCTGATCTAGAGCAAAGGCCTTCCTAAAGGGGTCCGTGCCCCGTAGGGGTCTGGGAGGTACTGCAGGCGGGTTGTGAAATTTTTCTTTATTCCTTTAATAGTCTCCCAAGTATTTTCACAAAAATGGATGGTTTTGTGACACAACAAAGCAAACAACCAGAAGAAAGATAAGCTTACCCTTCATTTTAAAAAACGCGGATTAACAAGGTACCTTCAAGACCAATTTAATTTAAAACTAGTGATGTCAAACAGTACATTTTCTAAATCAGGTTATTCACATATTAAAATTATGATTACTACAATAAATCACTGTAATTGAATTGGTTGCATAATTCAAATTAACTTTAAAAAAGATCCCAATATTTTCAAACAAATGCAGCGTTATTTTCAGTGTCACACACACAAAACAAATTATATACTTCTAATACCAGCACGCCAGTCAGAGTCTTCCTACTAATCTTTGCACTGATGTATACATTAACCTGATCACTGACCATACAACTACCTGTGCTGCCTTTCAGTTGTATGTGCAGTCCAAATAAATTCTGTAATTAATCTGTGTTTAGACATTTTTAATGCAATATTTTTGTGATTAATTACGTTAACCTTGAAAGCACGATTCGAAAAACAATTTCAGACGAAAAATATAAAAGGTAAAGGATCCCCGGTGATTCTCTCCATTAGTTTAGGAGTCTTTGCCCTGGAGAGACCCGATCCAAAGGATTAACACCAGACCTTTAAATTCACTTTTCTTTTCTTTTTGTAATATGATCACTAACATTCTCAGTAAAATACAGGAAGAGGGCATCGCAAGACTAGCAGTTTTCAGTGACTGGCCTCTTACATTATTCTAATTTGTTATATTTCATCAGGGAGCGAGTCGACAATTTACTGTTTTAACCTTTACCTGTTAACTTTCTTTTACCCTTTTATGACAATAAAACATGCTAAAAAGTGCCATAAAGTTTCACTGTAAGCCTGTCACACATGATCAAAGGGTAAGTTTTATTGCACAGTAGTTAACTTATTTTTTTACATTTACATTGCCTAAAAAACCCCAAATATAAACATTTGGGGTGTTAACAAAAATTAAATTTTGCAGATTAATCTAGATTCATTTTCATAATGATTTCTAATCATTAAAAAAAAATCAAAAATGTATTTCAAAACATGAATCTGTCCTGTCCAGCCATTCAGCCAAATTATATTGTTGATGTAGATGCCCATATTTGCTGTACAGATATACTAGGTGTTGAATACTTCTCTTGTTGCTTTATTTGTATTAGATTTTATTTAAATCAAATGTTTGGGAAGCATTTTATTACACAAAACCAGTTTTCTTTAAGTAATATAGACACTGTTTATCTTTTGTATGAAGGAATGTAGTTAGAAGAGTATAGTTTTTGAATCAAGAATCATTCTGAATAGAGATTCGATTATAAATCGAATCGTTATGCCCAAGAATAAAATTTAATTGAATCGTATTAAAGATTCACAGACCTAATAAACATTTCCAATTCAATATCGTCATCTGAAAAAAGAATAGTAATATAAAAATTAAATTAAATTTAAAAAAAGGAAGAGCGGCGTTTGTCCAAAAAGAAGTAGGTGACCAGAATACATGTTTTATGATTATAATTGTTTGACACTACAAGGGTTTCAAACATGTAGTCACTAAACAGGCGAAACTCAAACAAATTAAAAATAGCGTGAGAGTCCATTCAGTTCACCAGTTCAACTTCAAGTGTGAAATTATTATGTGATACAAAAACTCATTACATAATCATTAAAATTATATCCTTTGAGTACCTTGAAGGTAGAAAAGCGCTATACAAGTAAAACCCACACAACCCATATTCAAAACAAGTCTTGAAATATATTGCGTTGCATGTTATGAGGCTATTTCATATATTAGTTTCACCTTCGAAATCCAATTGCTGGTATAAAGAAACTTTTGCACAATATTGAATCATTTTGAGTTTCACCTGTACACGCATCAAAAGTACCTAGTATAGTACCTATAATTAACACATGTGAAACATTGATTCTTTGTCAGAAAATGTTTCAAAATCACTTCAAGTACATTTATACTTCATTATGAATAGTCATACTTACTTTGTAGTAGTTTTCAGATGGAATAATATCAAATTTCTGAAGGATGCTAGAATAACAGAGATATAGTTGTAAAATGTGCTAAAGAAGTTGTCACGTGTGAAATGGAGGGCTATAATAAAGACAGTAAAGAGTAGTGTTCCAGTACCTAGTCAAGTCCAATTTATGGTACAGTTCCAATGCCTTGCTGAAGTATTTATGTTGACTATCAAGAGAGGGTGCTTTAGCAGCACATGTGCCATGTTTGGACCACTCATACTTCCTGTTATAAAACAAAGAAAACATACATTTAGTATTGCGAAGTAAAACAAATCACACAAATTATATTACTACATTATACCTTGTATTATATCTGGAGAAAAACTAAAACCACACACCTTACTAATTTGAACTTCATATGACTCATAAATAATAAATACAAATAACAATAATCCATTTACCAAAATGCAAATGATGTAGGCTTTAGTAAGTCAGGCCAACTCTTCTCCATGTCTGGGAGCAAGTCCTGAAAACAACTTAGTTAGCTATTTAGTTTTGAAGTTGCATTTGATAAAAATAAAGTACAACCATTTATTAAAATACAAAAACAGTGAAAATACATTGCAATACCTCTATTTCAGAAGAATTGAAATGCCATGATGAATTGCAAAGAATCCCTTTATCAGGCCTGCAAATTGCAAACATTTACTTGATTAGACACTCATTTATTAACTGCATGCTAATGGGACACCAATGGTATTTCAAAACGCTGTGCTATCCTCATAATGTACATGCACAGTTGGGTGCATTCTTCCCTTAGCTAAATAGCTCATTAGGAGACCCTTTTATCCGGTTAAACATCACACACACACACACACACACACACACACACACACACACACACACACACACACACACACACACACACACACACACGCACAGACACACACGCACAGACACACGCGCACACAAGCAAGCACACGCAAATTACTCACCAGAGCCCATGTAGTGTCCAGAAACTAATATTATTATGGCAGTGCTCCATCTGAAATTCATAACAAATATTTTAAGATGGGCCTTTTGCACCAACTAAATAGTCAGTCACGTTTCTCAACCCAAACACATACAGGCAGATAATGCACCAAACAGTAGACTTGCCATAAAGGGTTAAAAACCCTACCCCTCATGTCTGCATGGTGCCACAATCAAAAACACACTGTCTTGTCACTTAAATGTCACATGACCTCTTAACTTTAAAAGTTGAGTCAGTGGAAAAGTTAATTTAAAAAATGGAGATGAATAGATTTATTTATTCTGCATGAATATTTTTCACCAAAAAGGTGAAAAAGGGTAGACTCGTGTAAACTTACGCCACAAAAAGTGCTCGGCCAATGGTGGGTGAGGATGATTTTTGTCCACAGGTGTCTAAAACACACAAACAGATGCTTAATAAACTACTAGAAAAAAAAATCTGAAACAACTATTTTTTTATGCACTTACGGAGGCAACATTGGAAAGGCAGAAACCATGGCCAGATAGAGCAGAAGATGAACCCCGAGGCCCATGTTGGATCTAAAATAAAAATAAAAGTTAATAATTATGTAAGTTTATGGATGCATTGAAGCAGGCTACTTGTTAATTTTTAATAAACACCAGCCATAGAATGACAAAATACAATCTTCATGTTAGTTAAATTTGAACATGTACAGCAGGTCTATTAACCCAAATCCGGCCCGGGAATGACACCATACCGGCCCCCGAGTTCAGTTAGAAACTTTTACACACCAAATTCCTAAAAACATTGTGCTCGTTGTATTGATGAACTTGGACCATTGTAAACATATTGACGGATCCTTGCATTAATAGTTTAACCTTGCTAGCAAACACAGAACAGTGGGGTCCAAATTTGTGATATACATAACTGAGGTGTTCCCCAAGGCACCCCTTTAAGGCCATGTCCACACGAACACAGAGAGTTTCAAAAACGCATATTTGGGGTTAAAACGATCTCCATCCACACAAGTGTGGTTTCAAAATTGTCTATGTCTACACACAAACACATACACCTGCTGTCATGCACATTTTGTCCAATCAGAAGCTTGAACAAAGCAGCAACAACTGACTTGGTAGCATTATACCTCTCTAATGTTTATTTTGACAGACAAGACGTACATTAACTTTAAAACCAGCCTGTACTTACACAGAGCCCTTGGAATATGCGTATTTTTTTTTTCAGTGTTTACAGTGCGCATGCACAGCTGTACTGCTGAAACCCAACACTAATATAATTATAACGTGTTCAGCAACATGGTGATGTATTGCATGGGCAGTGAAGTGTACATCATTTCTAAAATCAACACGTACTAACGAGCCAAGGAAAACGTTTTACATGTTTAACTGCCTATGTAATGTACATAGACATGCATGTGCCGCTGGAAAACGCTTGTGGAATAATAAAGCATTTAATCATCGATATAGTGATATAGTACATGCGCAATGAAGTGTATATTGTCTTTTTTTACAGTACTTTTCGGATTATAAGTCGCTCTGGAGTATACGTCGCACCGGCCGAAAATGCACAATAAAGAAGGAGTATAAGTCGCATTTTTGGGGGACATTTATTTGATAAAATCCAACATTAAGAATAGACATTTGAAAGGCAATTTAAATTAAATAAATAATAGTGATCAACAGGCTGAATAACTGTACGTTATATGACGCATAAATAACCAACAGAAAAGGTGTCCGGTATGTTAACGTAACATATTATGGTAAGATTCATTCAAATAACTATAACATATAGAACATGCTATACATTTAACAAACAATCTGTCACTCCTAATCGATAAATCCGATGAAATCTTCTTCCTTGATGTCGCTTCTAATCAACTCTGCCAACTCCAAAGGTATGCGCCGCTTCCTCTTGTCGTTTTCTGTTGCATATTTCACCCTGTCCAGTTTGTAATCTGCTTTACATGATTTCCTTTTCGGTCCAATTTTTGTTCAGCCCTTCTCAGTTTTTATAAGTTACCGCCAACATTGAAATGATCCACTTTAATAGCTACGGCAGTAGCATATAGCAGTTAGCATTCCATGACCCACAATGCACTTCTGCCATGACCCTCCCCCGCCGAATTCTTATTGGTTGACGTGTATGTGATGATTGCTGACGTGTGTGGGACGATTGCTGACATTTTCTTGGTCTCTTCCGCGAATAAGATAAATAATATAATTTGATATTGTGTAATCTGCAGTACATGATTTCCTTTTCGGTGCCATTTTTGTTCAGCCCTTCTCAGTTTTTGCAAGTTACCCCCAACGATGAAATTATCCATTCTAATAGCTACGGCAGTAGCATATAGCATATAGCAGTTAGCATTCCATGACCCACAATGCACTTTTGCCATGACCCTCCCCCGCCGAATTCTTATTGGTTGATGTGTGTGTGACGATTGCTGACTTTTCTTCGTCTCTTCCGCGAATGAGATAAATAATATTATTTGATATTTTACGGTAATGTGTTAAACATTTCAGACATAAGTCGCATAAGGTATATGTCGCACCCCCGGAAAACTGCGACTTATAGTCCGAAAAATACGGTAATTCTTTTTTTGTAGTTGCTGGGTCGCTTTTTAAGAATGTGCATTTACAAAAATGGAAGCAACATTTACAAAAATGGAAGCAACAAACGTAAGTTAACTTCATGATTTGTCATTAAATAAGGACTAAAAACATAAGATAATGCTGCACCTTTCTTATGGCACAGAGCAACAAGTCGTGTTAGTCAAAGTTGTACCATCCGGTGAAGGTTCCACAGCATTCATATCCATAACAGCTGACTGTCATTAGTGCTGGCGAGAGTGTCGCAAAGCCCATTTTGATGTGTGGAGGAGTTCAAGTACCCAGGAGTCTTGTTCACGGGTGGGGGAAGAGTGGATCGTGAGATCGACAGGCGGATCTGTGCGGCTTCTTCAGTAATGCGGACGTTGTATCGATCCGTTGTGGTGAAGAAAGAGTTGAGCCGGAAGGCAAAGCTCTTAATTTACCGGTTGATCTACGTTCCCATCCTTACCTATGGTAATGAGCTTTGGGTCATGACTGAAAGGATAAGATCACGGGTACAAGCGGCCGAAATGAGTTTCCTCCGCCGGGTGGCAGGGCTCTCCCTTAGAGATAGGGTGAGAAGCTCTGCCATCCGGGAGGAACTCAAAGTAAAGCCGCTGCTCCTCCACATCGAGAGGAGCCAGATGAGTTGGCTCGGGCATCTGGTCAGGATGCCACCTGAACGCCTCCCTAGGGAGGTGTTTAGGGCATGTCCAACCGGTAGGAGGCCACGGGTAAGACCCAGGACACGTTGGGAACACTATGTCTCCCGGCTGGCCTGGGAACGCCTCGGGATCCCCGGGAAGAGCTAGACGAAGTGGCTGGGTAGAGGGAAGTCTGGGCTTCCCTGCTCAGGCTGCTGCCACCGCGACCCGACCTCGGATAAGCGGAAGATGATGGATGGATGGATGGATCAAATGCAGAGGACATATTCCACTCCACGTAGTGTGTGGGTGTGTGTGTGACAATCAATGGTACTTTAACTTTACTGTAAAGGATGCTGGTTCTCCGCAATATAGAAATTAAGACCAAAAGTGCAGGGATAAATGTGGCCCCCAAAACAATTACCGTATTTCCTTGGATTGCCGCAGGGCATATAGTATGCGCCTGCCTTAAATTACTGCCGGGTCAAACTTGCTTCCCAAAATAATAAGCGCATGCTTAGTATTACCGCCTGGTTAAACTTGTGATGTCACGAGTGACACTTCCCCTGTCACTATTTTCAAAATGGAGGAGGCTGATTTCAATACCGGTAATTTGAAATCGCAGAAAGGGAAGAAGATAAAGAGCTATTCAGTAGGATTTAAGGTCCAAGCTTACATCACACTCAAATTTTTACTGCATACCTTTGGTAAGTGCCGGAGTGAGAAGAGGTTTTAAAATAATTAGCGCATGCTTACTCTTACCGCATGCCTTTGGTAAGCGTAGGAGTGAGAAGAGGTTTTAAATTAATTAGCGCCTCGGTGGCAATTCAAGGAAATACGGTAAGTTCAATTTTTGCAACATTAAATTTGGCCTTCGAGTCTGAAGGTGAATGTACATGGTTGTCCCTCTGTGTGGGCTGGGCAATGATGTGGCAACTTGTGAAGGGCCGTACACTGCCTTCTGTTGAAATGCAGCTGTGGAAAGGCCCCGGAACCCAAGAGGGACAAGCTGTAGAAAAAAAAAAAAAGAATAAATCTCTGATGTACATTACCTGTATGGCAATATCAAAAGTCAAAAGAAAGGAAAACAGTGCCATTATAAACAAAACATGAATTTTTTTAGGCAATCAATAATGGGGCGGTATAGCAGGGTTGGTAGAGTGGCCGTGCCAGGAACTTGAGGATTCCAGGTTTGATCCCCACTTCCGCCATCCTAGTCACTGCCGTTGTGTCCTTGGGCAAGACACTTACCCACCTACCCCCAGTTCCACCCACACTGGTTTAAATGTAACTTAAATATTGGGGTTTCACTATGTAAAGCGCTTTGAGTCACCAGAGAAAAGCGCTAAATAAATAAAATTCACTTCACTTCAAAACAGCTCTGTGTATTATAGAATGCAGTTCTGCCTCACTGCGTTAAATCACAGTAACATGCTGTTAAAGAAACACCTACGTGCCATGATAAACAAAACATGAAATGTGTTAGGCAATCAATAATGGGGTGGTATAGCTCGGTTGGTAGAGTGGCCATGCCAGGAACTTGAGGATTCCAGGTTCGGTCCACACATCCGCTATCCTAGTCACTGCCGTTGTGTCCTTGGGCACGACACTTTACCCACCTACTCCCAGTTCAACCCACACTGGTTTAAATGTAACTTAAATATTGGGTTTTAACTATGTAAAGCGCTTTGAGTCACTAGAGAAAAGCGCTATATACAAATAATTCACTTCACTTCAAAACAGCTCTGAGTTTTATAGAATGCGGTTCTGCCTCACTGCGTTAAATCACAGTAACATGCTGATAAACTAACACCTACGTGACAGTGTCAAGATCTATCCATTCATCCATTTTACTACCGCTTGTCCCTTTTGGAGTCGTGGGGGGTGCTGGAGCCTATCCCAGCTGCATTCGGGCGGAAGGCGGTGTACACCCTCGACAAGTCGCCACCTCATTGCAGGGCCAACATAGATAGACAACAGTCGACATAACTTTGTAAATATACGGAATAAACAATGGTATACTCCCTACCTGGTGAATATAGTCAACTTACTTTTAATGACGTGCTCTGAGGAATGCCCAGCAGTATGTGAACGTTTAAAGTCCAAGGGAAGCGCAGAAAACGGAGAACTACAAGAACAAAGGGAATTTATTCTTAGTAGAGAACAACTACTAGCTTCAAACCCACACAGGCGTTTGCAATCTTTCAGAGTGTGCGATACTTTAAATATGGTGTCGAGAGTCTACCTTTTCTTGCGATTTTTCTCCGTGGAGGTGGCCAAAGTGAATCGCCGTGTTAGCTTGTGAGTCACACAAGTGAGCAAGCAGGCAAGAACGGGAACAGTTGTTGCTTCATGGATGAGTTGTTTACATGCTGAATGTACGCCCGCCCCGCCTGCCGGCTCAGCCAATCACAAGCGGTATAGGAATTTCAGCTTGGTCACGTGGGGATATTACGTGTAACTCTATTTAACGTCCGACTGCCTCTTTAAAAGAATTATCAAGTATGCTGCTCTTCATTAGTAGTGCAGAGTAAAACGACACACAAAAAACAAGGCAAGTCTCTGATATAAATTTAACAGTGGTGTGCCTTCTTTGCTGGCCTAACATAACCAGAAATCATGATCATAATTAAGGATGAAATTATTTTAAAATGTACTTGACCTGAATCTCTAAAACTATTAATATTCTCTTTATGACATATTATGCTTGTTCCAGTGCTGTTGTTTTTTATAGTTTGGGCTTGTATCCAATCAGAATTCTGCTAGCTTATGTTGCCATGCTGTACCAATTCTGCCCAAGGCCTTCAGAATCGACAATGCAGGCGTACTATGAATTGATTAACGTTACGTGGACCCGACTTAAACAAGTTTCATCCATCCACTTCCTACTGCTTATTCCTTTCGGGGGGCGGATAGCGGGGTAGATAGATAGATAGATAGATAGATAGATAGATAGATAGACAGATAGATGGATGGATGGATGGATGGATGGATGGATGGATGGATGGATGGATGGATGGATGGATGGATGGATGGATGGATGAATGGATGGATGGATGGATGGACGGACGGACGGACGGACGGATATAGATAGATGGATGGATGGATATATAGATAGATAGATAGATAGATAGATAGAAGATGGATGGATATATAGATATATGGATAGATAGATAGATAGATAGATAGATAGATAGATAGATAGATAGATAGATAGATAGATAGATAGATAGATAGATACATAGATGAATAGTACTTTATTGATTCCTTCAGGAAAGTTCCTTCAGGAAGATTAAAATTCCAGCAGCAGTGTGCAGAGTTGAGATCAATTTAAAAGGTAAAAAGTAAATAATGGGGGTATAAATAGAAACTAAATAGAAAAATATTACAATAAGAATAAAAATAAAAAGCAACAATGGGAATAAAAATATAACAGTAAATTAAGAATATTACAGGAGAAACTAGGCAGTAGTGACCATGTTAACACCCTGGAAAAGTCGCCACCTCATCGCAGGACTTAAACGAGTTGGAAAACTTATTTGGGTATTACCATTTAGTGGTCAATTGTACAGAATGTGTACTGTACTGTGCAATCTACTAATAAAAGTCTCATTAAATCAATATGCACTGTAAGCAAACAGGTACATACAGGTGATAGACAGTTGCGATAGCCAATCAGATCACGAGTTGTTGTCAGTAAGACCTCACGTTGAACGTGGCATTTACACGTCCTGTGATTGGATACTCATCGGTTAGCGGATGAATTTGAGATCACATAGAGTTGAGAGACAGTTGTGATACAGGGGTCGGCAACCCAAAATGTTGAACGAGCCATATTCGATCAAAAATACAAAAACAAATCCATCTGGAGCCGCAAAAAAATTAAAAGCCATATTACATACAGATAGTGTGTCATGAGATATAAACTGAATTATGAGAACTTAAAGGAAACTAAATCAGCTCAAATATACCTACAAATGAGGCATAATGATGCAATATGTACATACAGCTAGCCTAAATAGCATGTTAGCTTGCAGTCATGCAGTGACCAAATATGTCTGATTAGCACTCCACATAAGTCAATAACATCAACAAAACCTTTGTGCATTCATGCACAATGGTAAAAGTTTGGTGGAGAAAATGACACAGAAAAAGACGTGGCATAAAACACGTCTTAGAAAGTCGGAGAAAGTTATACATGTAAAAAAACTACGGTGAGTTCAATCACCGTCAAAATTAATAGGAAAAAACAGCGCTCGCCAAATACTCGAATCGGTGAAGCATATAGCACATAAACAATGTGCTTTATAACAATTAGGGAGGTTTGTGTCATGTTTGTCCTCCTACAGAAACCATATAAAAAACAAATATATGTTTTTTTCCCCTCATCTTTTTCCATTTTTCATATGTTTTGGAAAAAGCTCCAGAGAGCCACTAGGGCGGCGCTAAAGAGACACATGCGGCTCCAGAGCCGCGGGTTGCCGACCCCTGGCCTATCAGATCACAAGTTGTTGAAAGCTGTTCTGTTACAACAAGAAGTTTTAAATTATTGTTGTTAAAGTGTGTCATGCTTGTCATTTAATTAACATTGTTACATGGGGCGGTACAGCTCGGCTGGTAGAATGGCCGTGTCAGCAACTTCAGGTTTTCAGGTTCGATCCCCGCTTCCGCCATCCTAGGTACTGTTGTTGTGTCCTTGTGTAAGACACTTTATCCACCTGCTCCCAGTGCCACCCATACTGGTTTAAATGTAACTTAGATATTGGGTCTCACTATGTAAAAGCGCTTTGAGTCACTAGAGAAAAGTGGTACATAAATATAATCCACTTTATGTGTATTTGTCGCCACCATGTGGTCAGGGCAGTTGTTACATATCTTTGAGAAGTGTGTGCTTTAAATCAGACTTCATTGACCGGAAGTTGCATACACCAAGCAGAGACATTTAGGGTTTATGTTTTAATTGCCGATGCGTTTTAACACATTTTTAAATGCCCCAGAAAATGTTGTATACTCTTGATGTGTTTCAATGCGCAGTAGGGTGTAAATGTGTTTCTGTATAGTATTTCTCCAGCAATGGTCATTTGGTGACATAAATGATGGTATTTTGAGAGGTAATCATTGAAGTCGGACATCACTGAAGGCCTAGGTGGGAAACGCACAGCCTGGCATTGCATTTTAAGTTAGCACTTACTTGTATTAACTTTCATTGTTCAGGTAAAGTGGCCATGAGTGCAGTACTTTACTGTCTGTATTTTACAGTAATTGGTTAGGAAGACCACTATTTGTCACAGAAAGGCACCAGTAGAAGTTATTTTAGCACAATGCTAGATGCTATCAGCCGTGCTATTATAAAATAAAGTGAAGACACTTTCTGGATGAGGTCCAACATTTAACTTACTTGCACTGTTCATTAAAGTTGTTTTTTCTGTTTGAAAAAGGCTTACATTCATCCGATATAGTGCACTTTTATGACATCTTCATTTGCCTCTGCAGTGATGTTTCACACAATCACATTCATCGGACAGGCTTGATTAACTGTACGAATATAGCCAAGGGGTTGTTATTAAATTAATGAATCATTATAATCTAATGTGAAGAATTAAGCTTGTCGGGAGAGGAGAAAAAGTGAATAATTCAACCACGCTACGTCATGAAGGACTGAATGAAAATTATGGCCACTTGGCAAGCACAGACTATAGGCTTACCAATTTCTCACTGTCTGCTATTAACATAATGTACCAAACACCCGTAAGGGACAAGCGGTAGAAAATGGTTGGGATGGATATATTTGAGCCTTGTTGTCACACTGCTCGTATTTGGCCAACAGGGGGCTCTTTTTGACCACGCTCAGGCTGCAAAATAACTTCCCATATTTTCCATAAATTCTTGTCACTTGTGTTTAAGACATGTATTATTATCAATTCCTAGATTTCAGAAAAATACTCCAATGAGAAGCAATGGAACATGTTTAATACGTAGTTCATACTGTATGTGTTTAACGTCTTTTTTTCACAGGGTATTCACTGAGTCAGAAATAGGCCCAGTTGTACTGTAACTGTAGCTTGTTTTATAAATAAACCCTGGCCAAAGTTCAGGATTTGCAACTCAGTGACTTAAGACTTAGAGGGTGGACAGAGTTAAGGTAAATAATTTGAGTAAAATGTTGGGAAAATACATCCAAAAATAAGTCTAAACTGTCTGCAATGGTTCTCAAAATTTTTTCATCAAGTACCACCTCAGGAAACACTTGACTCTCCAAGTACCACCATAATGACCACCATTAAAATATAGTAGCATAGTAGCCCTAAGTATTCATTAATAACAAATCAGAGATTTTAGTGAATAAGTATATTTAGTATTTTTTGGCTACTGTAACATTGCACAGAGTTTTAACAGTAACACTGTGTTTGAATATGCAAAAATAAAACACTGTACTTTAATCTAGTAATTCTTTGGCATACTAGACTAGATGGAACTAGTGTACCACAGTTTTAGAATTACTGGTATACTGTATTATCATTAAATACTGCCATTAACATTCTCCTAAGAGTATCTGAATTGAATGTCCTGCATGTTTAATACAAAGGAGGTGGAGAGAGTCAACTCTTTCAAGTTCCTCGGCACCCTCATATCTGCTGACCTGTCCTGGACCCAAAATACAACTGCGATCATCCGGTAGGCCCAGCGGAGACTCCACTTCCTGAGGGTGCTGAGGAAGAGCAGACTGGAGAGACAGCTAAAGGTGACCTTCTTCCGCACGGCTGTCGAGACCCTGCTGACGTACTGCATAACAGTGTGGTACGCCAGCTGCATTGAAGCAGACAAACAGGCGATTCAGAGGGTCATAAAGTCTGCACAAAAAATCATCGGCTGTCCCCTGCCCTCCCTGAAGGATTTACACAACTCTCGTTGCCTCAACAGAGCAAAAGACATTACCAAGGACAGCACACACCCTGGCTTCCACCTGTTCGACTTGCTACCATCAGGCAGGCGCTACAGGTGCATCAGAGCCAGAACAAACAGGCTCAGAGACAGCTTCTTTCCCAAAGCTGTCACCATGTTGAACTCTAACTTATAATAATAATAATTCACCCCTATACAATATCATGCCCTAATACCCTACTGTGCAATACTACCCTTTGAGTGCAATACGTCCGACACTGATTGTTATTTATTACTTCGGTACTCTTGTCTAGTTCTGTATATTGGACAGTATTTTGTATTTCTATAGTGTTTTGTATATTGTACATGATTGCCTGTTATTTTTATCGGATAGTAGTCTGTTTATTTCAATTGTTAGTTTTTTTTCCTTGATTACCTCTTGTGTTATTTATTTCACCCAATATTTGTTCCCACTACCACACCTTAAGTTGGAGTCTTTAATCTCGTTATATGCAAATATAATGACAAAAAAGTCCATTCTATTCTATTCTATTCTATTCTATTCTATTCTATTCTATTCAAAGATATACAAGAACCACACTGGGGAAAAAAATAATTATGAATCGATCCATAGTCTACCGCCTGTTCCTTTCGGGGTCGCGATATTCTGAGGAATGTGTAACACTGGAATAAACCAACAAAAGACATGCACCTGGGGATAGGCTGATTGGCAGCATTAAATTGGCCCTAGTGTGTGAATGTGAGTGTGAATGCTTTCTCTCTATCTGTGTTGGCCCTGTGATGAGGTGGCGACTTCTCCAGGGTGTACCCCAAATGCAGCTGAGATCGGCTCCAGCACTCTCCGCGACCCCGAAAGGGACAAGCGGTTGAAAATGGATGGATGAAGTATATCTTGTCATTTTACAAATAAAATGTATTTATTTTACAAGAAAATTATGTAATAGTACAATCTTTAACATGTTACTGTGTTAAAGTAGGGACCTTATCTTGTCAAGTTATGCTTAGGTACGATCGTGTAAGATTAACAAACAATAAGATCATCTGTTTTGGCATATCATCACCATTATCAGATGTAAATGTGGTATACTTCTAACATGCTTTTCTACCTTCAAGGTACTCAAAGTGCTTTGACACTATTTCCATATTCACACACTGATGGCAGTAGCTGCCTTGCAAGGTCCTAACCACGACCCATCTGGAGCAAGGGTGAAGTGTCTTGCTCAAGGACACAACAGACGTGACTAGGATGGCAGAAGCTGCTGGCACGGCCGCTCTACCAACCGAGCATCGCCGTCCAATGTTTGCATTTGTTTGTGAGAAAGGACTACATTAGTGGTTCTCAAAGTTAGAGGCGGGTGTACTGCCATGTCAGCAGCTTCAGAAAAATAAAGAAATACATATATTTTTTGTGTGTACATTATACACTGCATTATAGAAATTTCCCAAGTTTTAAGAACTATTTACTTATTTTTGGTCATAATCATACTACTTTTAGCTTGAATAATTACATTTTGTCTATTGTAGTTTAAAAATGTAAAAATTGAAAAAAAATATTATTCAAAGACTAAGTGGCTTTTCCCCACTTAGAACATTTTGTTTAAATATTTTGCAGCATAGGCAGTACGGTGATTAAGGGGTTGGTGCATGTGCATAAGAAGGTCCTGGGTTCGACCCCCGGGCTCGGGCTCTTTCTGTGTGGAGTTTGCATGTTCTCCCTGTGAATGCGTGGGTTCCCTCCGGGTACTCCGGCTTCCTCCCACTTCCAAAGACATGCACCTGGGGATAGGTTGATTGGCAACACTAAATTGGCCCTAGTGTGTGAATGTGAGTGTGAATGTTGTCTGTCTATCTGTGTTGGCCCTGCCATGAGGTGGCGACTTGTCCAGGGTGTACCCCGCCTTCCGTCCGATTGTAGCTGAGCTAGGCGCCAGCGCCCGCCGCAACCCCAAAAAGGGAATAAGCGGTAAAAATGGATGGATGGATTTTGCAGCATAGGCAGTACGGATATACAGGGGTTGGTGCATGTGCTTCCGAAGGTCCTGGGTTCGATCCCCTGGCTCGGGCTCTTTCTGTGTGGAGTTTGCATGTTCTCCCCGTGATTGTGTAGGTTCCCTCGGGGCACTCCGGCTTCCTCCCACTTCCAAAGACATGCACTTGGGGATAGGTTGATTGGCAACACTAAATTGGCCCTAGTGTGTGAATGTGAGTGTGAATGTTGTCTGTCTATCTGTGTTGGCCCTGTGATGAGGTGGTGACTTGTCCGGGGTGTACCGCGCCTTCCGCCCGAATGCAGCTGGAATAGGCTCCAGCACCCCCCGCAACCCGGAAAGGGACAAGCCGTGGAAGATGGATGTTGTTTGTGACAACCAGAAGATGCTTAATTAAAGAATTGCAAGTTGAAAAATGGGCTTCACGGTGGAAGAGGGGTTAGTGCGTCTGCCTCACAATACGAAGTTCCTGCAGTCCTGGGTTCAAATCCAGGCTCGGGATCTTTCTGTGTGGACTTTGCATGTTCTCCCTGTGAATGCGTGGGTTCCCTCTGGGTACTCCGGCTTCCTCCCACTTCCAAAGACATGCACCTGGGGATAGGTTGATTGGCAACACTAAATTGGCCCTAGTGTGTGAATGTGAGTGTGAATGTTGTCTGTCTATCTGTGTTGGCCCTGCGATGTGGTGGCGACCTGTCCAGGGTGTACCCCGCCTTCCGCCCGATTGTAGCTGAGATAGGCGCCAGCGCCCCCCGCGACCCTGAAAGGGAATAAGCGGTAGAAAATGGATGGATGGAAGTTGAAAAATGTTTGTTTTCAGAAGAAAATATTTATTTTTATCTTAAACGTCCTGCTAATTTATACATTTACAATTCTGAATTTAGGATGTTTTACAAAAAAAAAAATATTAACTAGCTGCACTGCATTGACAGATCATTTCACAAGCTTTTAGTGTTTTTTCCCCTAAAATATAGTCTTTATATCTCATATTTTGTCAGCTATTCTTTGCAGTGCATATATATATATATATATATATATATATATATATATATATATATATATATATTACCGTTCAAAAGTTTGAGGTCACCCAAACAATTTAGTGTTTAATGAAAAGTCACACTTATTCACCACCAAACGTTGTGAAATGAATAGAAAATAGAGTCAAGACATTGACAAGGTTAGAAATAATGATTTGAATTTGAAATAAGATTTTTTTTACATCAAACTCTGCTTTCGTCAAAGAATCCTCCATTTGCAGCAGTTACAGCATTGCAGACCTTTGGCATTCTAGCTGTTAATTTGTTGAGGTAACCTGGAGAAATTGCACCCCACGCTTCTAGAAGCAGCTCCCACAAGTTGGATTGGTTGGATGGGCACTTTTTGCGTACCATACGGTCAAACTGCTCCCACCACAGCTCGATGGGGTTCAGATCTGGTGACTGCGCTGGCCACTCCATTACCGATAGAATACCAGCTGCCTGCTTCTTCTCTAAATAGTTCTTGCACAATTTGGAGGTGTGTTTTGGGTCATTGTCCTCTTGTAGGATGAAATTGGCTCCAATCTAGCACTGTCCACTGGCTATGGCATGGCGTTGCAAAATGGAGTGATAGCCTTCCTTATTCAGAATCCCTTTTACACTGTACACATCTCCCACCTAACCAGCACCAAAGCAACCCCGGACCATCACATTACCTCCACCATGCTTAACAGATGGTGTCAGGCATTCTTCCAGCATCTTTTCAGTTGTTCTGCGTCTCACAAACATTCTTCTTTATGGTCCAAACATCTCAAACCTGGATTCATCCGTCCACAACACTTTTTGCCAGTCTAACTCTGTCCAATGTCTGTGTTATTTTGCCCATCTTAATCTTGTTCTTTTATTGGCCAGTCTCAGATATGGCTTTTTCATTGCCACTCTGCTTCGTAGCCCAGAAATCCGCAGCTGTCTCTTCACTGTAGATGTTGACACTGGTGTTTTGCGGGTACTAGTTAATGAAGATGCCAGTTGGGGATCTGTGAGGCGTCTGTTTCTCGAACTAGAGACTCTAATGTACTTATCTTCTTGCTCAGTTGTGCAACGTGGCCTCCCACTTCTTTTTCTTCTCTGGTTAGAGCCTGTTAGTGCTGTCTTCTGAAGGGAGTAGTACACACCGTTGTAGGAAATTTCAATTTTTTAGCAATTTCTCACATGGAATAGCCGTCATTTCCAAGACTGTCGAGTTTCAGATGAAAGTTCTCTTTTTCTGGCCATTTTGAGCGTTTAATTGACCCCACAAATGTGATGCTCCAGAAACTCAATCTGCTCAAAGGAAGGGCAGTTGTGTAGCTTCTGTAACGAGCTAAACTGTTTTCAGATGTGTGAACATGATTGCACAAGGGTTTTCTAATCATCAATTAGCCTTCTTAGCCAATGAGCAAACACATTGTACCATTAGAACACTGGAGTGATAGTTGCCTGAAATGGGCCTCTTTACACCTATGTAGATATTGCACCAAAAACCAGACGTTTGCAGCTAGAATAGTCGTTTACCACATTAGCAATGTATAGAGTGTATTTCTTTAAAGTTAAGACTAGTTTAAAGTTATCTTCATTGAAAAGTACAGTGGTTTTCCTTAAAAAATAAGGACATTTCAATGTGACCCCAAACTTTTGAACGGTAGCATTTATATATATATATATATATATATATATATACACACATAATTTAAATTTAAATGAATTTTAGTTTTTTGTGATGTGATGTGATGCAAAACATAGCTTGAAAGTTAAAAGTCCTCCACGCCACCCGTCACAACGCCAGCTTTCATTCATCCTTATCATCGTGTGTTTGAGTTACATGCCATGTATTAGGACGTGATCTAATGGCTCCCATTGGCAGGGGTGTCCAAATAGTGGCCTGAGAGGCATTTGCATCCTGTAGCTCATTTTTATTGATTAGCGGCGCATTGTCGTAATAAACTAAACAAAAAACAGCTACAATACAGGAAAAAGGCACAATGTACAGAGAAAGTGATGAAAATGTTATTATTATTTAATAGTAATGCAAAAACTTTGTTTTTAAATATTTTCTGTACAAACGTTTTGTAGTCTTTCTACCAAAAATATATATTATGAAAGCAGCAAAGATTGGAAACTTTTGGTATTGGAAAATGCATTCCTTTCTTCTCTACCAAAAACATATATTATGAAAGCAACAAAGATTGGAAACCTTTGGTATTGGTCGAACTGTGTTGATCAAATACAATATTTGACTGGTTATAGCACCCTTGAGTCTTGAAGGATCTTAGTTATATATAGGCACCTCCGTCTCCTTTTAAGGCCTCAGGGAGCGGCAGGTGGGGGTCAGTTGGAGACATTGGTGGTTTTGTTGGCCTGCTCCTTGGTTTAGGCTGACTCCCCCTGTGGATTTGGGCTGACAACTGAAGTCGCTGCAAAGGAAATCTCAAGGGGTGAGCGAAAGCTTTGTCAAAACTTTGATAATAATCCTTTTTCTCACAAGTTTTCCGCATATTTGGATTAGATCAATGGGTGTTGAAATAAATGTACACATGAGTGTTTGTTGGATAATAGTATAAGAGCAATGTATGATTTGTGGATGTGTGTCTGGGAGGCGACATTCCATAGCAAAGTTAAAGATAATGAAATGCCATTTAACCTTCATGTCACTGTGTTAATTGCATATGTAATGTTTTATACAGGGTAGGAATTTTACAGGTTTGTACAGTTATAGCTGGTTTAGTGAGGTCTACTGTTACTGCGTGAATGGCTCAGGTGTCTTCTGACGTTTGTGCTCTTACAGTGTTGGCCTTGCTCAGTTGAATTACTGACAGGGCGAGAACATAATCTACCGTTCAGATTATTTTTACGAAAGTACCTGTAGTTTATCTGTTTGTTTTCTATATTTTATTTATGATGAGCAGGTGAAGCTTTCATCTTAATTTTTTTTCGATTCTCAGAAAAAAATTTAACTATTGGAGGGTATTGTATAGATATGATTTTGAGGTTATGGTGCTGTTTACCTGATTGACAGTTTTGGGGTGCTAGATGCTTACTTAAACACATATTGGGTCTGCAAGCCCGGGTGAACGCTTCAGAGGTGTGAGATTAGGACCATCTGTTTCAGAGACAGGGTTGTTTACAGACACTGTGTGGATTTTGGTTTGTAATGTTTCTTAGTTGTTCACTAGTGTTGATTATGTATTTTAATATAGCCCACGTTATTCAATTTTCTTTTGATTAAGAGAACATATTGACATCCAAAGTCCATAATTGTTAAAGGGGAACTGCACTTCTTTATTTTCTGCCCATCATCTGCAATCCCTATGTGAGACAAGAAACCACATGTATTTCCCTTATGCGTGCATCCTAAATAGTAAAAAAAAAAAAAAAAACCCTGCCAGTATGAGGCAGCTAACATTGCAGGAAATGGGATTATTGTACTTTGCATCAAGCTCTCCAAAAAAGAAATGCTCCATTTACATGTCGCGACCTGCATATTAACCAAGCTTTAGCAAGATTGTTATTGTAGGAGCTAACAGCAACATTGACTGAGACCCGCCTTAAAATAAAGAAGAAAAAGGATCTTGAGCTGCTTTTGCATTGCCTTTGTAAAAGTTAATGCAAAATAATAAATCATGCATCTCAATTTCATAGTAGAATTTTGTGGCGCCATTTCATTTATCTGAGGAAAGAGTATTAGTCTGAATCTACCACCTTGAGGCGAGCACAATAACTGAAAGATACAACCATCCCGCCAGTCGGCATTCCAGTGACAACAGACATTAAGTCACTGTTTTATGTTCTTAATTGAAACTTTTAGTGCATACCAACAATGTTTGTGAAAGTGCTTTGTGAAATTTATACGCCCAAGAAAGAAGTTTTGGTAATGTTTAAAATGACCAAAATACAGTAAATGTTACATGTTATCATGAATGTCCCTGTTACTACATTATATGCATACTAACAGCATATATATCAAACTGTTTTGGAGGTTTCTGGATAGTTTTAGAGGGTTTTAGGAGGCATTGTAGGCAGAATCGATCATATTTCTAAAACCTGCGCTGCATATAGTTTTTCACTATTGAGTATGCACAGAAAACATAAAGAAGTGTTCTTATCTCACGAAAGGATTGTGGATGATGGGCAAACAAATACATAAATAATGCAGTTCCCCTTTAAGTGAGTGTCATAGCACTGCAACTTCTAGTACTGAATTTAGTTTTGAAAAAAAGAAACACGCAAAAAGATATTAATAGAAAATCGCAACCCTGTCTTTGTTTATTTGTGTGAACACGTGCATCTAGTGTCACCTTGTCGTAGCAAAGGGTGTCAACGGGAACGTCATGTCTCCATGTGTCTATATGTGTGAGGAAAATTCCATGTTGTTGACAGTTGTAACTCAACAATGGTCTCTTTTTAGGTATACCTACACAGTAGTCTCTTCTCTTCCACAATTCCCCATTGTAATGTTTAGATGTGGTATGGATTATCACAGGTAATGGTCCGTTGTCTGTTGTAATCATGTATGTGTGTGTTGCTGGTCCAACAGGTCAGTATCTGCAGTGTCACCATGTTCTGTTGGTCCAAAGGAAGGAATTACAACCATAAGTACCACCATAAACAGAGCCAATATGTGGTCAAAGAGTACAGCAGGTACTGGATTAGAGTTGATACTAACATAGTGTGTTAATGATTCTAATGTTGATGCTGGTGTTATTACTAATAACAGTGTTTTAACAATAGTCAGCTTGGTTGTAAACTATTAACCTGAAAACACTGTTGTTAATGTAAACCTGAAAATGCAGCCTTACTGCACTGCAAGTCCTTGCAGTTCACATTTACTGACAATTTTAGCCCAATCTAAAAAACAGATGAACTCATTCTAACTGTGTTTCCAAGTATTTTCCCGACTAAGATTAAATAAAGTCTTAAATTGGATGTTATTGCTTGTGACAAGCAACACGAGGCCACATTAGGATACTGCCTTCTGTTAAGACAGCAGTCAAAACACCAGAGCGTAACCCAGTTAAAAAAAACTCCCTGCTTTTTGGAGAGAAGGGTTGTGTCTACTCTATTCTGACAGTTTGCATTAAGAAGAAAGTGAGATCAAGTGCGGTTCTGAGCTGACTGAGCTCACGGCTGCCCATCTACAGCCATGTAGTTTCACAGAATAAATGCGGGTGACGTTTTCTGCAACATTAATTCTCTGCCTGCAACTGTTTTTTTTTAATCTATTGTTGGTGATATGCTGTGGTATTCACTTACCTCTTAAAAAAAGAATATTTTTTGTCAGTTTTTTTTGTTTCTTTTTAAAGTTGTTGCAAATACGCAGCATGACAGTACTAACATTGTTGTATGCCTCACATAGAGCTGGTGTTCTTATGTCTAATTAATTTCCTTCAAGTTCATGTGAAAGTTATGATCTGTCCTTACTGGTTAACGGGAAAATGTATTGAATTATTTTTGTAAGGTACCTTCTAGTTGCAAACAATATGAATAACAACTCTTATTGACACATACAATAGACAACACCAAAATGTCAAAGACCACTTTCAAGACAGAAAGTAGCATATTTTACATATTCACTGACACTATTTACTGGCACTATTTACTGGCACATTAAGGAACATTGATGGGGAAACAGATTATATTGCAATGTTTGTAAAATAAATACTACAGGATGACCCAAAAACACAGCCCATAAAAATATTAACACATTTGCTGACCTTTAACTCTAGTCTGTGTATGACTATTCCTCCAAATTTCAGTTATCTTGTTCGCTTAATATAAAAGTCATGTTTTTTCATAAATATGCTCCAAATATTCAGCGTTTGAGGCAAACTTTAATACATCTTGCAAACGTATTGATTACTCTAAAAAAATGTTCTTTAGGGTTTTAGAATAAAAATTTTGCAGAGTCCCATACCATCTGAATTTCTGAACCAAGTCAAAAATTCCACATGGGAAAATTGGCTTGCAATGCATCAGGGATATTCAACTAAATTGTTTCGGGGGCCACATTTCTAGAAAGCTAAGGACCAAGGGGTACTAGACTTTACCCTTCTCTACTATTTTTATTTTGTATAACTTGTAAAAATGTTATGCAGGTGTATTTAATTTGTCAGAGTTACAGGAGTGCTCAGCTGCTTTAAAGTACCTTCTGCAAAAAGCTAGTCAAAGATCATCTCTATAACAGCACAGAAGTGTTTTTAAGAATCTACTGCCAAAATCCAAGTTAAATTAGAATCATGAGGAACACTACTAGAATAACTAAAGCAGTTGAAGAAATGACTATTGACTGCATCTGAAGTAAACAAGCTACAGCAACACCTTAGTTACATAAATCACATTGTGGAAAAAAAAAAAACTGCCAAAGAGGAAAGGACTTAAAGGGGGGCCTCGAGAAATGCCTCAGTTATGTTAATCGCAAGTTTGGACTCCATGGTTTTATGTTTGGTAGCAAAATTAAAATGTCAATACAAGGATCTACCAATTTGTTTACAATAGTCTAAGTTCCTCTATATCAAGAGCACTTTTTAAGAGTTTGCTGCAAACATGTGCGTCTCCCAAAATTTGAAACAAGGCCTGGTCTGGTGTCATTCTTGTGCCGGTTTTGGCCCCTTAGCTGCTTGTCGAATAACCCTGCAAAGTGTATGATTAGTTGGAGAAATAAAATGTATTTTCCTTCGTTGACCAAGACATGTTGGGGAAGACTACGCTTTCCAATATTTTATGTACAAGGTTAACTTGTACACCCTGAACAAGAAAATAAGAATACCGTATTTTTCGGAATATAAGTCGCAGTTTTTTTCATAGTTTGGCCAGGGGTGCGACTTATACTCAGGAGCGACTTATGTGTGAAATTATTAACACATTACCGTAAAATATCAAAAAATATTATTTCGCTCATTCACGTAAGAGACTAGACGTATAAGATTTCATGGGATTTAGCGATTAGGAGTGACAGATTGTTTGGTAAACGTATAGCATGTTCTATATGTTATAGTTATTTGAATGACTCTTACCATAATATGTTACGTTAACATACCAGGCACCTTCTCAGTTGGTTATTTATGCGTCATATAATGTACACCTATTCAGCCTGTTGTTCACTATTCTTTATTTATTTTAAATTGCCTTTCAAATGTCTATTCTTGGTGTTGGGTTTTATCAAATAAATTTCCCCCAAAAATGCGACTTATACTCCAGTGCGTCTTATATATGTTTTTTCCCTTCTTTATTATGCATTTTCAGCAGGTGCAACTTATACCCCGGAGCGACTTTTACTCCGAAAAATACGGTAATTAAAATCAACAGATTTAATTATTAGATTTGTGGATTCTGTTTATCGTGGTCACCCTGGAGAGCTACATGTGCACAAAAATGTAATTGGTTTCCAACCACCACAAAAAGTTTTCAGAAACATCTGCTTACGTGTTGGCTAACAAAAAACACAACATAGTTTATATACGATGACACAAAATGCTTTTGTTTTGTCAATTAGAAGCTATCCATGCACACTACTGGCAATGCTTAACCATTTTCCCAGCCTGTCATTTACTGTATTGTCTTTAATTTTTACAATAACTCAGACTCAGTGTCTTAGTACCTATGTCAATGTGCAACATCACTGGCTTCCTATGTGTCATCCCTATTGCTAATTCCCCATGGCAACATCTTTGATTGCCATCAGAGCCAGCCAGCTTTCAAGATCATCCCAATTCCCAAGACTGTGGCGCTCTCTTCTATATTTAAGTAGTGGCATCGGCAGCGGAATGACTTCTGCTGAAGGGCATAACAACAGTCTAGACACCTCATAAGACAAACAAAGTTTCCCGTTTTTGTCTCTGTTGGAAACACTCTGGAGTTTAGCTCCCTGTCATTGTTACTTAAGACATAGCGACGACATTCAGCAAAGAAAAAGTCAGCAAGTAAACAACAAAGTTATGTTTAGCCCACCTCAGTCCGTCATGTGACAATATATAGTTGTTTATTATAAACAATTTCTCCCAATTAGCTGTTTTTTTTTGTTCTGAATTATGCAGACTAATTGATACATTCTCTGTGTGCACTAAATGCTCGAGTATGATGTACACTTTAAAGCAAAGTGCAATCACAACTTACAGTAAGTATTTTCCTGTTTTCCTACCTTGTAGAGCAGGCCTTTATTCTATTATATTCTATTCTATATATCAGTGGTTCTCAAATGGGGGTACGCGTAAAAATATATATTTTTTCAAAATATTATAAATGGGGGTACGCGTAAAAATATATATTTTTTAAATATTTTAAAATTAGCAACAATTCAAAAGTCCTTTATAAATATATTTATTAAATAATACTTCAACAAAATATGACTGTAAGTTCATAAACTGTGGGAAAAAAATACAACAATGCAATATTCAGTGTTGACAGCTCTTTTTTTCTGTGTGGACATGTTCCATAAATATTGATGTTAAAGATTTCTTTTTTTGTGAAGAAATGTTTAGAATTAAGTTCATGAATCCAGATGGATCTTTATTACAATCCCCAAAGAGGGCACTTTAAGTTGATGATTATACTTCTATGTGTAGAAATATTTATTTATAATTGAATCACTTGTTTATTTTTAAACAAGTTTTTAGTTATTTTTATATCTTTTTTCCAAATAGTTCAAGAAAGACCACTACAAATGAGCAATATTTTGCACTGTTATACAATTTAATAAATCAGAAACTGATGACATAGTGCTGTATTTTACTTCTTTATCTCTTTTTTTCAAACAAAAATGCTTTGCTCTGATTAGGGGGTACTTGAATGAAAAACATGTTCACAGGGGGTACATCACTGAAAAAAGGTTGAGAACCACTGCTATATATCACTAAGCTTTAGAACTTTGTTCTGAAAATGTCCTTCCGCGTTTGTGGAAACGCTTACCGCCCACACTGCTTGGTGCCTCGTCTGAGGTGCTGTGATATAGATGACCATAGTAACTAATTACATGACCATAGCATCTAATTAGATTACCATAGTAACTAGTTAATCATCCATAAGCGCAGATTCCAAGCATTGGAATACTTGTATAGTTCAAGACTTACGGTCATTTGAAAACATCACTGCACATCAAAATGGCAGCTACACTTTCCATCTTAAAGATCTAAAAAAATTATTTGGGAATGTCCGGCGGGGCAGATTGAAAACCTCAATGGGCAGCATGTGGCCCCGGGGCCTTAATTTGCCCAGGTCTGTTGTAGAGGGAGTTGGAGTTACGCCATTGTTTGTTTTTTTTTGTTTTTTTTTACGCGAGTTACGCCATTGTTGATAAATTATTGCACATGAACATGTTCATCCTGGGAAGGGTCTTTGAAAGAGTCCTACATCCTTAGTATTGGCCATGTTCACTTTCCTTTTTCTCCTATTTTGAGGTGTTAGCAAGAGTTGAAAGATGGGGTCACTTCATTTTAAAGGGGTTACTGCACTTTTGTGCCTAAAATTCAGCACAAGCACACATATAGTGAGAAGGAGATTCATATGGCCCCATTGGTCACGGTTTACCTGACACATGAAAGGCGACACATTTGGGTTGCACTATCCACTTAATCCAACAGATGACAGTAGATTGTTGAATATCTTAAAATGTGTTTTGTGGCAATTACAACTTTGACCACAGCGTCAGTTGCTATGTGGAGTGCCACTTTTCATCGTTTTTAGCAGACTGCTTTGCCAAATGATTAACCCCCTTCATCCTTTCACACAATATCCACCCAGCATGTGTCCCTTTTCTACTGTATGTTTTTCTTTTTTAATGCATTCTAACTCATAAATAAATTGAGCCAATGGAGTTGTCCTAAACAACATCTGAAAGCCTCCATCAACTTTTATATCAATGGTAAATGGTCTGTATTTATATAGCGCTTTATTATACCTGGAATGGTACCCAAAGCGCACATTCATGATACCAAGTAATATATAGGTCATTTTAGGCATACAGCGGTGTATTAATTTTACAGACGCATCACAGCTTTTACTTTTCTTTTCAACAACAAACTACTTCTAATCATGGCAGACTTCATGGGAACCAACAAAGACGACTTTGGGACATATAATGATCAAATCACTATATTTTTTAGCCTGAATATAGGGAGGATGAGCTCCAAGTTTTAGAAGCTGTGTGTTAAAAGGATCCAGCTTTAGTGAAACATAAGCATCATATAACACCATAGCTAAGTGCTAAACAAGGCAAACTAATTACGAACATAATATAACAATCACTTACTGTAAAATGTCCGCTCTCAGGGGGAGGTCGACTGATGCGACGCTCATATCTTTCCAATTAGATAGTAAAAAAAAAAAAAAAGGCCGCATACAAGCGTTTTAAGTGTCCTTCTCGCCAACTCCTGGTCTAGGTTGATTTTCAAGGTTTACAAACGTGTCGATTAATCGCCACAACCTGTGTCCCAAAAAGGTTTAGCTAAATATTGTAAGAAACTCTTCTAATGCAACATTTTCTAAAAGTAAAAGAACAACTAAACAGTGTTACATATTTTACTAACGCTCAATTACAAACCCTGTTTCTATATGAGTTGGGAAATTGTGTTAGATGTAAATATAAACGGAATACAAGGATTTGCAAATCATTTTCAACCCATATTCAAGTGAATGCACTACAAAGACAAGATATTTGATGTCCAAACTCATAATCCTTTATTTTTTTGGGGCAAATAATAATTAACTTGGAATTTCATGGCTGCAACACGTGCCAAAGTAGTTGGGAAAGGGCATGTTCACCACTGTGTTACATCACCTTTTCTTTTAACAACACTCAATAAACGTTTGGGAACTGAGGAAACTAATTGTTGAAGCTTTGAAAGTGCAATTCTTTCCCATTGTTGTTTTATGTAGAGCTTCGGTCGTTCAACAGTCCGGGGTCTCCGCTGTCGTATTTTACGCTTCATAATGCGCCACACATTTTTGATGGGAGACAGGTCTTGACTGCAGGCGGGCCAGGAAAGTACCCGCACTCTTTTTTTTACGAAGCCATGCTGTTGTAACACATGCTGAATGTGGCTTGGCATTGTCTTACTGAAATAAGCAGGGGCATCCATGAAAAAGATGGCGCTTGGATGCCAGCATATGTTGTTCCAAAACCTGTATGTACCTTTAAGCATTAATGGTGCCTTCACAGATGTGTAAGTTACCCATGCGTTGGGCACTAATGCACCCCCATACCATCACAGATGCTGGCTTTTTAACTTTGTGTCGATAACAGTCTGGATGGTTCGCTTCCTTTTTGGTCCGGATGACACGATGTCGAATATTTCCGAAAACAATTTGAAATGTGGACTCGTCAGACCACAGAACACTTTTCCACTTTGCATCAGTCCATCTTAGATGATCTCGGGCCCAAATGGTTCGCTTCCCTTTTGGTCTGGATGACACGATGTCAAATATTTCCAAAAACAATTTGAAATGTGGACTCGTCAGACCACAGAACACTTTTCCACTTTGCATCAGTCATTCGGCGGCGTTTCTGGATGTTGTTGATGAATGGCTTTCACTTTGCATAGTAGTTTATATTTACATCTAACACAATTTCCCAACTCATATGGAAACGGGGTTTGTAGTCTGCCCTTTGCAATAGCAGGATAATACAAACATATTTCAAGGTGTTTTATTTGAGATGTATTATATTTAATCGGATACAAAATAAATTATTAATCCAGGAAATGTCATTTAAAAATTCTAATTCCGCATTAAATTGTTTGGAACTTTAAAACCGATTTTGAATGCCCTTAGTGCTTCCTTCAGAATAAGCAAAACAGCATTCATTTAAGATAATTGTATTTAAAAACATATCTTTATGAGCATCAGTTGACTTTGGAATATTTTTTTTCAAAATTATTTTAACTTATATTGATTTTAGTCCCTGAAGTAAAATACCTTAGAAATTAAAGATGGGAAGTCGTCAAGTATTGTGAGGCAAATGATAAATCTGTTTTTGAACTGACTTACGTTCTATCTACTGTTTAGTTCTGAGGAGGTGTTGGACAGATATGAATTTAAAACACGAGCCCACATCCAGGAAGTGGTAAGAATCAATCCAAACTTTTAACTGATTTGAAGAAATAAACACATTTAAAAATTCCGCCAACTAAGAAGTGTGTTAACTTTACTTATGTTGTACGTGTATGTTTGATTTCCCATCTAGCTAAATATGAAGATGCCGCGCAAATACGTGCGGGAGGAGCCAACGATCAGGGGACCAATTTTCCTGGTCAGACTCAGGTCTCACACCGTGTTTGAAAACACTCCAATCAATCTCTTTTGCACTGTGGAAGGCTACCCTCTGCCTATTGTGAAATGGTGAGTAACTATAAACGGTTACATCATAATGCTATGATAACATCTTGCCTCAGTGGTAGCGTGCCACTGTACTCTACTTCTTACTGTAATTCAGGTATAAAGACGATGTGATCCTGGACATGTCTTCTGGGAAGTATATGGTTCAAGCAAACGGTGGTGTCCACTCCCTGGAGATTCAAAGGTGCACTGAACACAGAACGTGTAATGAAAATATTAGGTTTACTGAAAACTATTGGCGTCAATCCATCCCCAATTTATAAAACCCATCCATTTCAATGCTGACCCTATTCTGTACCCAGTGCACAAAGCAAGGTCCATAAAGGCCTACTTGGATTCGTTTGGTGTAAACTAAACTTGAGAGCCCTGACCTGAACCCAATCAAACACCTTTGTTTGGGTGAATGGGATGTCAGTAGGGCTGTTGTATCTTTACTGAGTCGGTGGCTCACTACTTATCTACTTACATACCTAAATTTACATCAGTGTTTTCAGATTTAATTTAAATATTTTATTGATTGACTATTTGATGACTTTTTGATGATTACATCAGGACTGCAAAGTAAGTGCCGTGCATGTCCTCCCTCATTTCTTGGGAAGCACAGCTGTTCAAATGCTGACCTCAGTGTTATGTGATACCCCAAGATTCCAGATTCCTTCAGCCGTATTTCTCTGTCTCTCACTCTCTCTCTCTCTGCCTCTCTCTCTCTCTCTCCTTGCATCCAATCATCTTATCGACCAACTATGTTTGTGCTATAACTCATATAAAATTAAACTACTTTAAAACATGTAGGAATCACATGATTTTGTTGGGCATACTGAACGTTTCAACCATAATATATGGGAGAATGGCAAAAATTACTATTCCCAAGGACCCTGCCCCACGTGTTTATTCAAGCGTTTAAGACGCTTGTTAGAATTTTGATGCCGGTGTTTGATACAAGATAGCGTACAAAAAAGGCAGTTACTGTACCTTTTGTACCACTTTGGTATCCCCATTTGGATTCTCTGATTTCTATGGGTTTGTTGGCAAACATATACTGAGTGTGCAATGTGATGTTCTCTTTTGCAATTTGAGTGTTGGTTTCACTTGTTTTTTTTTTTTGTGCAGATGTACTACTGATGATACAGCTCAGTACACAGTTGTGGCTGGTAATATGCATGGACAAGCCTCCAGTCAGGCCTCTGTTATTGTGAAGAGTAAGTTCACATTACTTGTTTTACAATACTTGGCTGAAATAGGTCAATTCTGTTATTTATTTTATTTGTTTTAATTCTTATAGGATACAAACATGAGGAGTTTTGTCCATATGGATGGGTACCTTACAATGGTACAACCGAATTTCAAATACTGGTCAGTGGTCACAAGCTGACTTGTCTTTTTGATAACCATTTTTTTTTATGTACCTGTCTTTTACAGCTGCCATGCTTCCTAAAATCCATTACACTAAAATCAACATTACCTTTGAGGAGAAGTTTGGCCCTGTGTTTGCCTCTGAGGGAGAGTCCGCCACTCTGACTGCAACAATGAACCTGGAACCCAACCTGGCCAACCTGCAACCTGAGGCACAGTGGTACAGAGATGGTAATGGGCTACCACTTATGGTGTTTCATTATTTTTTTTGTATAAGAATGAAATATTGTCTTTGTAGAGCAATACAATGTGATTGCATCGTTCTTTTGGCGGTATAGCTCGGTTGGTAGAGCGGCCGTGCCAGCGACTTGAGGGTTGCAGGTTCGATCCCCGCTTCTGCCATCCAAGTCACTGCCGTTGTGTCCTTGGGCAAGACACTTTACCCACCTGCTCCCAGTGCCACCCACACTGGTTTAAACGTAACTTAGATATTGGGTTTCACTATGTAAAGCGCTTTGAGTAACTAGAGAAAAAGCGCTATATAAATATAATTCACTTCACTTCACTTTCTCCCTGTCCAGACACTCGTTTGTTTGATTCTAAATGGGTGAAGATTGAAACAGGTAGAGGAGTCAGTACCTTGAGTCTTCCTATCCTCTACAAAGATGACGAGGGCTTGTACACACTACGCATGGTCACAAAAGGAGGCACTGCAGAACATAGTGCATTCGTCTCTGTTGCAGGTGAGGAATGGTGGACTAATCCTAAATGAAAATCTTAGCAAGACATTCAGGACCTGATCTACTAAATATCTGCATTTTAAAACACGTGCAAACATGATAGCTCACGCAAAAATGATCCACAAAGCTCATTCAAAGATGATTGCGCTCTCTATTTTGCTCATTTAATTTATGCAGAATACATTCTGATTACATCACATTCTACATTCACATCGAGAGGAGTCAGATGAGGTGGTTCGGGCATCTGGTCAGGATGCCACCCGAACGCCTCCCTAGGGAGGTGTTTAGGGCACGTCCAACCGGTAGGAGGCCACGGGGAAGACCCAGGACACGTTGGGAAGACTATGTCTCCCGGCTGGCCTGGGAACGCCTCGGGATCCCCCGGGAAGAGCTAGACGAAGTGGCTGGGGAGAGGGAAGTCTGGGTTTCCCTGCTTAGGCTGTTGCCCCCGCGACCCGACCTCGGATAAGCGGAAGATGATGGATGGATGGATGGACATTCTGATTATTAGAATGCCTACAACACTGGGAGGAGGAAATGCAGATATAAAAATGCAGAGTTTGCAATCTGATATATAAAACCTAAAATGGTTTTGCGGCTGCTGTTTTTTTGTCTACTTAGCACGTTTAAAGGGGAACTGCACATTTTGAGAAATGTTTCCTATCGTTCACAATCATTATGAGAGACAAGAACACATAGCTTTTTTTTAGGATTCTGAATATGATAATACGTGCTTGCAGGATGCGGTCAATTGGATTGACCATTGTCACCTTCAAAGCCATCAAAACAACTTCAAAACCGTCCATAAACGTTTTATATGGACATTGCAAGTATCTATATATAATGTAGTAACAGACATTTTCAGTACAATATGTTTTATGCTCAATATTTACCATATTTTGTTAAATGTATGTATTACCGGTATTTATATCCACAGCACATTTATTTCTATTCCCATGGCAACATACTTACGACTTCCGGCAACAAATGTGGGATCCTACTAACGGAAACAAACACTTGTGGGTTTTCTAATCATGACAGACTTGTTAAAAGGGAACATTATCACAATTTCAAAAGGGTTACAAACAATAACAATCAGTTCCCAGGGGCTTGTTGTATTTTTTGAAGTTTTTTTCAAAATGTTACCGGTCCCGGAATATCCCTAAAAAAAGTTTTAAAGTGCCTTATTTTCGCTCTCTCGAAGCCACTGTTCATTTTCCTGTGACGTCATACAGTGCTGCCAATGTCAACAAACAATGGCGAATACCACAGCAAGATATAGTGACATTAGCTCGGCTTCAGACTCGGATTTCAGCGTCTTAAGCGATTCAACAGATTACGCATGTATTGAAACGGATGGTTGGAGTATGAAAGTATTGAAAAAGAAACTGAAGCTATTGAGCGAATGGCTATTGACGCTTTTCATAGCCATAGCATGGCCGAATAGCTGCGTTAGCATCGCCGGTAAAATGTGCAGACACTCCGGCACATTCGATGGGGTCTGGCGGCAGATTACTTTCCACTTTCGCATCTTCGGGCCGGTGAATCCCTCCCTGTTAGTGTTGTTACACCCTCCGACAACACACCGACGAGGCATGCTGTCTCCAAAGTTCCAAAAAATAGTCGAAAAAACGGCAACTAACAGAGCTGAGACCCGGTGTTTGTAATGTGTTTGAGAAAATGAAAATGGCGGCTTTCTTACCTAGGCAACGTCACGTACTGACATCATCGCTTCAAGGGGGCTAAACAGAAAGGCGTTTAATTCGCCAAAATTCACCCATTTAGAGTTCGGAAATCGGTTAAAAAAATGTATGGTCTTTTTTCTGCAACATCAAGGTATATATTGACGCTTACATATGTCTGGTGATAATGTTTCCCTTTAATAGACAACAAAGATGACTATTTTTGGACAAATGAGAATTCCTAACTATATCTTTTCGACTTTGAATATGCAGAGGTTATAGAAGCCAGCACTAGGAGGGAGTAAAACTTTAGAGCAGACAGAAACCGAGAAAATGAGGTTGGCGTGACTTGACGGTATATGTGGAGTTTGGAGCGGAGCTATGGCGACAAAAGTGGTGTGCTTAAACAAAATAAACCCAAACAAAACCTCCCCGGCCAGATGTACCAGACACAAACTACTGTTCATCGAGTGAGCCACTTTATTATTGATCATGCAGCACTTCATGCTTGTTTTTACAACTACATTACATACACTGTCGAGCTAGCTTTGTACAAAGAAACTATTAAATGTGGGCTAATACTTCAGAGATACTGTAATATGACTGTTCATGTTTTTCGTCAGTACAGATTGGTGTTCTATAGTTCTGTGTTGTGCATTACAAACTCAAAAGCCATTCAGCTGCTGACACAATAGTTAGCTTACCTATGACCGTAGCTAGCTTATGGCTAATACTGTAGCGTGCCTTTGCTAGGAGATGGGTTAGTACGCTAGAAATACAGTTACTCAGTGTTCGCTTTTACAATAACAATGTTGCTACAGCTTGGTTACCATACAGGTAACGGAATATAAAATAAATATTGTTGCATTGATGCATTTTTAAATTGATTTAGAGACAGAATGTCTTGCTCCCATTAGCTGCATTGTTAGCCACCTAGAACAGGCCAATAATTACAAATTCAGAATACAAAAAAACCCCGCCAAAAACTTTTGTCTTCTTATTTCTCATAAGGATTGTAAACTATCGGCAACAATCCAAACTTTAAAGTTAACGTGCAGACTGACAGAGTTGCGTACAAATGGCTGTTTGAAAGGAGTGGATGGCACTGCAGAGATGGACAGATGGCTCGATGGAACTTTATTGCCATTGCATTTACATTTTCAGTACAAATATTGCCAAGAACAGATATACAGTTACAAAGTGGAAAAAAAGAGAACACTGATCGAGTTGATATCTGTGCGGCAGGTAGTAAAATAGTAAACATGAGGGGGCGAGGGGGAGAAAAAAGTAAGTCCCAAACTAAACTTGAGACTTGCAACGAGGGCAGTGGGGGTGGGCATCCGGCCAAAAGCTGCCAGCCACTTTGGGCGCTGCTTTGTTTTCCGTGAAAAGCGTGGCATGTGTGGGTGGGGTACATCTGATGTCCTGATATAAAGATTCCGAATAGGCACATATATTCAACATCCTCGACTGCAAGGGTCGCCAGGCACGCGTCACTCCGCTTATTCCAAGAGTCCATCGTGTGTCCAGCAACAACCATTCCGTCGGGACAGGCATGTTCCTCTTAGATCTCGTCAATTTCGTTGAGAGGTCACTTGATCAATTGCAAAAAGACGCTACAAAAAAGTTAAGAGGGGAAGGGGGGCTGGACGATGGAGAGAAAATCCTCTCTGTGTGCATGTCAAAAACTGTCATTAATAAAAATATTATATGTATCGTTTATTCAGCAATGGCATTGTATAATTTCATAACTGTGTTAGGTAAATTGTGTTAGGTGTTTCCATACAGTATAAACAACTTTTTGCCATATGCATTTTCTTTTAAGCCGGTACGTCTGGAGTGACCCAGATGCATAATTGTCACAGCACTGCGGCACCTACCAGACTGCATCATTAACGTGCTGAATAAGATTCTGCATTTCAATACAGTCCAGAAAAGTTGACCCAGATTATAATTGTGTGCTTCATGTTGAACAACATAACGAAACAGCACAGTTGAAACATTTGAAGCAAGTGTGGGGTAAAACGAGTGTTTCCATGATGACAGCCGGTCGCACACGCAATATTCTCATTTAAATAGCACCACTTGTGTACTTGTTGTCAGTTGTACATGCAATCTTAGTAGATCACCAGCAAACCACCGCCACTAATAGTACAAGCAATTTTAAAGTTTGTACATGCTTTTTAGCACTTCTTTGGGATCTTGGTCGATCAGGTCCTTAGTTACTATAAAGACATGCATGGAGAAGTACGTTGTTGGAGAACTTGAGAGTGCTGACTTACAATACATTTTTCAGTGCACTTTATTGATTAGATATGGTTTGCCTACATACAACAACCAAAGCAGTGTTACCTTGTCACATCCTGTATAGACAGTCCTCCCCCAGTCGTTGGTGCGCCCGGTGCACCAATGGACATGAAGATCCACGACGCCAACAGGGACTACGTCATTGTGTCATGGAAGCCCCCTAATACCACCACAGAGGGTCCAATTTTGGGATACTTTGTAGACAAGTAAGAGTTACAAATAAGTACCGTAAAGCAAATACATTGATGCATTAGACCAGGGGTCACCAATGCGGTGCCCGCGGGCACCAGGTAGCCTGTAAGGACCAGATGAGTAGCCTGCTGGCCTGTTCTAAAAATAGCTCAAATAACAGCACTTACCAGTGAGTTGCCTCTATTTTTTAGATTGTATTCATTTTTGATTTTAAGAGAGACAAAACTCAAATAGAATTTGAAAATCCAAAAAAATATTTCAAAGACTTGGTCTTCACTTGTTTAAATAAATTCATATATTATTTTACTTTGCTTCTTATAACTTTCAGAAAGACAATTTTAGTGTAAAAATACAACCTTAAAAATGATTTTAGGATTTTTAAACACATATACATTTTTACCTTTTAAATTCCTTCCTCTTCTTTCCTAAAAACTAAAATCAATGTTCAATTAAATTATATATATTTTTATTGTAAAGAATAATAAGTACATTTTGATTAAATTATTCATTTTAGTTTCTGTTTTTTCGACGAAGAATATTTGTGGAATATTTCTTCCAACTTTTTATGATTAAAATTCAAAAAAAATATTCTGGCAAATCTAGAAAATCTTTAGAATAAAATTTAAATCTTATTTCAAAGTCTTCTGAACTTCTTTTAAAATTTTTGTTCAGTAAAATGTAGAAGAAATAATGATTTGTCTTTGTTAGTAATATAGCTTGGTCCAGTTTGTTATATCCATCCATCCATCCATTTTCTACCGCTTATTCCCTTTTGGGGTCGCGGGGGGCGCTGGTGCCTATCTCAGCTACAATCGGGCGGAAGGCAGGGTACACCCTGGACAAGTCGCCACCTCATCGCAGGGCCAACACAGAATGCAGATTGGATTTTAACCTATTTAAAACATGTCATCAAAATTCTAAAATTAATCTTAATCAGGAATAATAACTAATAATGTTCCATAATTATTTTTTTTATTTTTTTCAAAAAGATTCAAATCAGCTAGTTTTTCTCTTCTTTTTTTTTGGTTGAATTTTGAATTTTAAAGAGTTGAAATTGAAGATAAACTATGTTTCAAAATTTAATTTTCATTTTTTTCCTGTTTTCTCCTCTTTTAAACCGTTCAATTAAGTGTTTTTTTCATCATTTATTCTCTACAAAAAACCTTCCGTAAAAGGAAAAAAAAATGTAAAACGGAATGACAGACAGAAATACCCATTTATATATATATATATATATATATATATATATATATATATATATGGATTTATTTATTAAAGGTAGATTGAGCATATTGGCTATTTCTGGCAATTTTTTAAGTGTGTATCAAACTGGTAGCCCTTCGCATTAATCAGTACCCAAGAAGTAGCTCTTGGTTTCAAAAAGGTTGGTGACCCCTGCATTAGACCTAATTGTCTTTCATTTTTAATAGTAAAAACGCAACCATTTTCTTTTCTCTTTTCAATGTACTTAATATGAAGATGGTACCTCACTACAGTATCTCATCTACAGTATGTCATTCCCTTATATCAATATTATTAATGCCTTTTTCTCACTTACCTTTGCAGATGTGAGGTTGGAACAGAAAACTGGACTCAGTGCAACGATCAACCCATTAAGATCTGTAAATACCCCGTGTCCGGCCTGTTTGAGGGACACTCCTACTACTTCAGGGTCAGAGCAGTCAACTCCCGCGGAGTCAGCAAACCATCCCGCATGTCAGAGCCCATCGCTGCATTGGACCCGACCGAGTTTGAAAGACTGCATAGTGGGTTGCACGTCTGATGTCAATCATTTATGTTTTTAATGACAAGTCAGGAATTTAATAAATTATACAATTTTTTAATAGTAAGATACAAAGAATAACAGCCTGTTCTCCATGTGAAGAAATGATGATTTATTACAGTCTGTCATGTCTTCTCCGCAGCTAGAAAATTCGGAGGAAGGTTGGATGTTGTGTCTTACCATGATGAGGTTGAAGGTGTGTTTTATTGCCTTAATTGCTTTCTTGTACAATATCGGTCTGCAGATTCAAAGCGTAAGTATTTTAAGTGTATTTTTTGTGTAATTTCAGTATATTCTATATCTGTTTGTTTGCAGCTGACGGAAAACCTCCGTGTTCTCCATCCGGAATTTATGCGTCAGAAACTGACAGGACTTACATTGTTCTGAGCTGGAAAGCCCCTTTATATTCCAACAAGGCCCCCATGTGGTATTACATAGAAAAGGTGAGGCGGTCCCCCTCCTGTCTATAGTATACTGAAAATGATCCGCATTGTCAACACACTACTCAGTTGCCTAGTGGTTAGAGTGTCCGCCCTGGGATCGGTAGGTTGTGAGTTCAAATCCCGGTCGAGTCATACCAAAGACTATAAAAATGGGACCCATTACCTCCCTGCTTGGCACTCAGCATCAAGGGTGGGAATTGGGGTTTAAATCACCATGAATGATTCCCGGGCGTGGCACCGCTGCTGCCCACTGCTTCCTTCACCTCCCAGGGGGTGATCAGGGGTGATGGGTCAAATGCAATTTTGCCACATCTAGTATGTGTGTGACAATCATTGGTACTTTAACTTTAACTTTAACACACACCACAAGCTTGTTCACGTGTAAATAATAACGACATGCCATTTAATTGATGCAATTGCCCCTCCCAAAAGTTATAAATGATGGTCATTTTGGGTGTTTTTATGTATTAATTGCACCCAACTTAACTTACAGATATACTTTGTGTATGATAACTAAAAACTCTGTTGGTAAGAGCATGTATCTCCTCTGAGAAGCCTGGATGAGGGAGGAACATAATGGAAATCGTTTTAGAATTATAACAAATTAACAAAAAAACAATGACTCAAAATCTTAATGGTTCACAGAATTACATACATCGGTATATTAAGAGGTTATTCCTGAAGATGTGTAGAATCCTTTTATTGACAATTATTTAAAATAAATATTACAAATTGTTATTGTGACACATGGAATGGCTTTTGACTTCAGCTGCCATGGCCGTCACATGAAAGATATAGTTCTCAAGAGTGCTTACTACAGCTGAGAAGTTTGTGTTATTATAATGTGTGTCTTTGTGTCACAGAGCATGGCAGACAGCGATGCCTGGCAACGCGTTAACACTCAGGTCCCAATTCGATCCCCCCGCTATGCTGTCTTTGACCTGGCAGAGGGTAAACAGTATAAGTTCAGAGTCTTGTCCGCCAATATGTATGGGACCAGCGAACCATCAGAACCAAGTCAACCCATTGAAACGCAAGAACTTAAAGGTCTGTCTTATTTCCCCTCCACATATAGTCACTCAAAAGTCTTCTTAAGCTCTCTGGTTTTCGGTCATTGTAACTGTTGAAATTCAGTTTTTTTTTCATTCTTTGGCTTCAGGTGTGCCTTCAGCTCCCGGCCAGGTGATTTCAACCCGAGAAACGGACACCTCTGTCCTCATCCAATGGGCTCCTCCAAAAGAACCCAACAATCTGATTGGCTACTACATCGACCAGTGTGTGAAGGGGTCTAAAGACTGGATCTCAGCCAACCATAAACCACACAAGAGCACAAAGTAGGTTTCCAACACTATGGACACAGTGTGCATATTCATAGCATACTTAATGTCTTTCTCTGCAGGTTTGTGGTAAGCGGTCTGACAACAGGGGAAACCTACGTGTTCCGTGTCCAGGCTATCAATGAGATTGGCCTCAGTGAGGAATCCCAAGAGTCTGCACCTCTAACAGTAAAGGCTGCCCTTAGTCAGTAGTTTTTCCTTTTTGTCATTATAGTTAATAATTATATTTAATAGGGTTGTTACTTTAAAATGATCTCATCTTCTATTTAGCCGCACCGTCTGCTCCTTATGCGATTGCTGTGGTCAGCTGTGACGGACATTCGATGGTCCTGAGCTGGAAGAAGCCCCTTCTCTCTGGCGGTACACCGATTAAGGACTATTATATTGACAAGAGACCTAGCGGAACAAGCTTGTGGAGGGAGATCAATATCCCACCAGTCACAGAAAGACTTTACAAGGTAAATGTGGCAAAACATGGCTAGTACTTGCTTGAGAATGTCTTTCCCATCTTATAAGATACAGTCGCTCCATGCTACATCATGCTTCAAATATAGCAACTTCACAGTCACTACCTACATCGAAAAAAATAGATAAATAAGATTATACTAAATTTTTGGGCCTAAATTAAGTGATACATTATGTTTTATTTATGTAATAAATGCACTAAACTGCAGCAATTGTCTTATTGTCTAAGCAGGACGTACGTTTTCTGGGTAAAGTGTAAAACATGCTAACAACAACAACAGGTGGCTAATTCAGTCATGATCTTCATGGCGGCAGTCTCAAATTAACCAACTTTTGGCGGAACAACTTTTTGATGGACTTCCTCTTTAAAGGCCTACCGAAACCCACAACTATCGACCACGCAGTCTGATAGTTTATATACCAATGATGAAATCTTAACATTGCAACACATGCCAATACGGCCGGTTTAGTTTACTAAATTGCAATTTTAAATTTCCCGCGAGGTATCTTGTTGAAAATATCACGAAATGATGATGTGTATGATGACGCTTGCACGTGATGTCTCGGGTTGTAGTGGACATTTTTTCCCAGCCCGATCCAAGCTATAAGTAGTCTGCTTTAATCGCATAATTGCACAGTATTCTGGACATCTGTGTTGCTGAATCTTTTGCAATTTGTTCAATTAATAATGGAGAAGTCAAAGAAGAAAGATGGAGGTGGGAAGCGGTGTATTGCAGCTGTCTTTATCATCACAAACACAGCCGGTGTTTCCTTGTTTAAAATTCCCGAAGGTGAAGCTTTACTATGGAACAAAGCGGTCAAGCGAACATGGATCCCGACCACATGTCAACCAGCAGGTTTCGGTGAGAAAATTGTGGTAATAAGTCGGCTCTTACCGGGGACATCAGCGGAGCTTGTGTCCTGCTGCAGCTGCGTGGCTTCCCTCAGAGACACTGGCGGTCAACACACCCGTAGCCACACCCCTCCGACTTTCAGGTACTATATAATCTCACTAAAACACTAACAACACAATAGGCAGATAAGGGATTTTCCAGAATTATGCTAGCAAATGTGTCTAATAATATCTGAATCGCTCTCACTGCCCTCGCCTTTTTTTTTTGTTCTAGTCCTTCAATCTCATTATCCTCATCCACAAATCTTTCATCCTCGCTTTCATTGTCGCTTTCTCGGTCCGAATCGCTCTAGGTGCTGGTGGCTATGATTCTAAACAATTTGAGGATGTGAGGAGCCCTACAACCCGTGACGTCACGCGCACATTGTCTGCTACTTCCGGTACAGAAAAGGCTTTTTTATTAGCGACCAAAAGTTGCAAACTTGATCGGCGATGTTCTCTACTAAATCCTTTCAGCAAAAATATGGCAATATCGCGAAATGATCAAGTATGACACATAGAATGGACCTGCTATCCCCGTTTAAATAAGAACATCTCATTTCAGTAGGCCTTTAAACCCCGTCTCATCAATAACATATCCCCACATCAGTGAGACTTTGACGCGAGCGATATCAAAAGGGTTGCCAATCGTTCCTTGAAAAACAGAATTGTCCTGTATTAAGACAAAACAGTACCCAATCTTTATTTAGATGGTAAGGGACACACTTTGTCCTGTATTTTTGTTCGAGCAAGAATATAAAATACACTGTAATTATCACCGCATTCCATCAAATGACAAAAGCTGTACAACATTTAGTCACAGGATAAGCCAATCGATGACAGCATACAGTATCTGATTTCTCACCTGTTAAACCCATAGCAGTTTGATTTTTCGAGCATCTTTGTGTATCATCTTTTCATCCTGTCTCTGCTTGGCTGCATCTAGCTCAAGTTATCCTCCTTGCTTCTAGCAATCAGACGCCAATTGTGACTTGTAATGACATATTTTCTTTAATAAAAAAAAAAAAAAGGAGCTATGGGTAGGTTCAGAACTGTGAATATTCCATCCACGAGGTACATGCTAACTTAGTGCTTACTTACTCTTTAACTGTCATTTAACAACTCAGCTCTCTTATTGTTATAATAATGATGTTGTGTCATCAAAACAGTAGCTGTGTATCTAAGTTGTTCAACATAAACATAGTGTGTCCAGCATTATAATAATAGTAAACACTACACTTTATGATAGTGACAATACACTTTATGATAACAACACAACAATGTTCTTGAACAAGAAGCTGGAGGCTGCTACAAACAAGAAAAGCCCAGTTGCCTCCATTCAAGTGTAAAACCTCTGTCGCACAAATAAAAAGGGGGGGAAAAAAATCGGTCTACCAGCACACTAAAAATAAGTATCTTTTTTTTTTTCAACGAGTTGGCCAATTCAGCAAAATGTAGCATCAGACATTTTGCACTTCAGGCTAGCTGTGACTGCTAGCTGTCAGCTAACAATAGCTCTCCGGGCAAAGTGTAGATGAAATGTATTTTGATTCAAGATGCACTTCATATTTGACGTCAATAGAAAAGCTTGGATGTTAGCTATATGCTAAGAAGACGGAATACTAACAAGTACCAACAAAGCTAACGATCGCAGCTGCAACTGTTGACCAAGTTTTTGCAGAACAACACACGTCCGTGGTTTCAGCACACGGAAGCCCATTTCTAACGTATAGGAATTACCCAGGATGTGACTACTGGTATTTCCACATCGTCGCCGTTTTAGCGGCTGAGTGACGGCCATAGCAAGACGCTTTGAAGATTCTCTGGTCTTCTGGTGAGCAGTACATGTTCGAAAAATTACTTTTTAAAAGTGATTATTAAAGTTACTTGTTACTTTCCCCAAAAAACAATTCAATTACTAATGAAAATATTATTTAATAGATATAATTAATTACTGTGGAAAGTTATTAATGCATGACTTTTTTTTACTTTCATATATCCGGTGTATGCATTTCAGAGATGTTTCATGAGAGTAGAGTGCGGAGTGTGTGCCTTTAAAAGGTGGTGCATGTTGCCAAGTGAAGCGTGACATCAGCGATGATGCACTCATTGGCTGTTTTAACCCAGCTTTGGTAGTGTGGGTATTGGAAGGAGATTGTCGACTGCAAAGCCTGTGGAATGTTTTTACTGATAGTTATGAAAGCGCTTTAAACATGCTTAAATGGCTGTGACTATCCTCTTCCACAAACAGGGTGTTATAGGGTAATTACTGTTGATGATTGCCAATTTGTTGAATATTCATTATTTCCCCAAAGTCATAGTGGCGTGTGTGTGCGCGTGTGTGTGTGTGTGTGTGTGTGTGTGTGTGTGTGTGTGTGTGTGTGTGTGTGTGTGTGTGTGTGTGTGTGTGCATGCGGTGGCTGCTGCTTGCACTAGTAAAGAGCTACTTACTGAAGTGAACTTGCTGGGATTCTAAAGCTGTCTTGACTACATCAAAAGTAGCGCTCCATGTTACAGCCAAAGTATCGATCACGGCGTTGTAATGTACGTCAAATCATTTAATTAGATTACTTCTTGCTAATTGACGGCGTTACATTATTAATGATATTATGTAACGCTGTTTTCCAGAACACTGCTAGTGAGTTCTATAATATACAGTATAACACACTCAAAGCTGGGAATGTACAAACCCCGTTTCAATATGAGTTGGGAAATTGTGTTAGATGTAAATATAAACAGAATAGAATGATTTGCAAATCATTTTCAACCCATATTCAGTTGAATATGCTACAAAGACAACATATTTGATGTTGAAACTGGTAAACATTTTTTTTTTTGCAAATAATCATTAACTTTAGAATTTGATGCCAGCAACAAGTGACAAAGAAGTTGGGAAAGGTGGCAATAAATACTGATAAAGTTGAGGAATGCTCATCAAACATTTGGAACATCCCACAGGTGTGCAGGCTAATTGGGAACAGGTGGGTGCCATGATTGGGTATAAAAACAGCTTCCCAAAAAATGCTCAGTCTTTCACAAGAAAGGATGGGGCGAGGTACACCCCTTTGTCCACAACTTTGTGAGCAAATAGTCAAACAGTTTATGAACAACGTTTCTCAAAGTGCAATTGCAAGAAATTTAGGGATTTCAACATCTACGGTCCATAATATCATCAAAAGGTTCAGAGAATCTGGAAAAATCACTCCACGTAAGCAGCATGGCCGGAAACCAACATTGAATGACCGTGACCTTCGATCCTTCAGACGGCACTGTATCAAAAACCGACATCAATCTCTAAAGGATATCACCACATGGGCTCAGGAACACTTCAGAAAACCACTGTCACTAAATACAGTTTGTCACTACATCTGTAAGTGCAAGTTAAAGCTCTACTATTCAAAGCAAAAGCCATTTATCAACAACATCCAAAAACGCCGCCGGCTTCTCTGGGCCCGAGATCATTTAAGATGGACTGATGCTAAGGGGAAAATTCTTCTGTGGTCTGATGAGTCCACATTTCAAATTGTTTTTGGAAATATTCAACATTGTGTCATCCGGACCAAAGGGCAAGCGAACCATCCAGACTGTTATCAACGCAATGTTCAAAAGGTTTTGGAACAACTTATGCTGCCATCTAAGCGCCGTCTTTTTCATGGACGCCCCTGCTTATTTCAGCAACACAATGCCAAGCCACATTCAGCACGTGTTACAACAGCGTGGCTTCGTAAAAAAAGTGTGCGGGTACTTTCCTGGCCCGCCTGCAGTCCAGACCTGTCTCCCATCGAAAATGTCTGGCGCATTATGAAGCATAAAATACGACAGTGGAGACCCCGGACTGTTGAACGACTGAAGCTCTACATAAAACAAAAATGGGAAAGAATTCCACTTTCAAAGCGCAACAATTAGTTTCCTCAATTCCCAAACGTTTATTGAGTGTTGTGAAAACATAAGGTGATGTAACACAGTGGTGAACATGCCCTTTCCCAACTACTTTGGCATGTATTGCAGCCATAAAATTCTAAGTTAATTATTATTTGCATAAAAATACAAAGTTTATGAGTTTGAACATCAAATATCTTGTATTTGTAGTGCATTCAACTGAATATGGGTTGAAAAGGATTTGCAAATCATTGTATTGCGTTTATATTTAGATCTAACACGATTTCCCAACTCATATGGAAACGGGGTTTGTAAATTGTTAGGTTTTTATCGATATTACTTATTGATATCGATTTATATCGTTGCTCTTATCATACACTATACAATTTGTGGAAATAAAGATGTGAAGGAAAAAATGCATTTTAATTAGCATTTATATGATGGATGGATTTACATGAGGTAACAGGGAAATCTTTTGTCAACACCTGTTTTTTTAAGTCTTAAACAAGTCAACAATGTTTGCAGTGCAAGGTGAAGTGCAGTTGTAATAACATTTTCTTGTAAAGACTACACTGATGGAATGCGTTAGTGGATCGCCAGAGGAAGAATGATAAAACCCGGTCATGACTCAAACTAACGCAGAGTGCGTGACTTTGAGATACTTTTGGGGAGGAAATATTGTTGCATTACCAACTTTTGTTTGGTGTTGCTTCTGTATTTGTCATTATTCAAAGCTAATTTGATAGTGGAGTAGCGGCAGCGTCAATTAGATGGAATAAAATATACTGATAGTAGTATCATTAGTCCGGAATCTTCACCAAATTAGGAACCTGTACCAAAAATACCCGTACTTGGTAAACATCCCTACTCAAGGCTACTACCATATTGGTGAAAATGTGACTATTTGGGTGTTATTTCATGTTTAGAGGGTTCTAGTAATGTTTTTGTTGTTAATGCTCTAACTATAAAAATAGTCAATTGTAATAGTAATAGTAATCCTACTTGGTGGAATTTAATTTATCGTCGTTATGTCCGGTACTAATTAACTGAGATAAACGAGGGATGACTGTAATTACATTTTGCACCACATTGACAATGGTACTGCTCTCACTTACAGGTGGAGGGCCTGACACAAGGAGAAGTTTATCAGTTCCAGGTTTATGCAGCCAACCTTGTTGGCCTGGGACCAGCATCCAAATGCTCAGCCGACATCACTTGTGAAGCATGGACTATGCCTGAGCCAGGTTTGTTGCTGAACTTTACTATTCCAAACATGCCTATTGTGAGAATAATGAACATTTTACTACAGGCCCTGCATATGATCTGTCTACTTGCGAGGTTAGAGATGATTCGTTGGTACTTGAGTGGCAAAAGCCAGTCTACATTGGTTCTGGACCCATCAATGGTTATTATGTGGAATATGCTAAGCGTGGCACTAATGAATGGACAGCAGCCAATGATGAACCCACCAGTCAATGCTTCCTCAAGGTGAGAATACCCTTTGATGTATTGAGCTAGCAATGCTTATCCATTTATGAGATATTTATTGCAATATTATTGTTATTTTATTATATATATTACACAATTTTCATTAGACATTACCTTTTATAATCAGTCCAACAACTAAACGTTGGTGCTTGTAATGACCTATCTGTTTTTTTTTTTTGACAGCCCTTCATATATATAGTTTTTAATTGTTTGTAATATTGTTTTCAAAGTGGTGTGCAATGTTTTATGTGTGTCAAGTTTATCGCTGGGACATCTACCTGTGCGACACTGACATCTACTGAACAAAGTTGGCAATTACATGTTGGTTTTGACACTATTTTCATGTAATGATAGTAGGAAATGGTTCAAGTTATTAACGTAAAGTGTACATTATGAGTGTTATCAAAAAAACATATATATATATATATATATATATAAACATTACTGACCACCTGTCATCAACATTTGGTCTCCTAGGTAACAGGGCTGGAGGAGGGCTGCACTTATGACCTCAGGGTGCGTGCTGTCAATGATGCAGGTGTAGGCATGGCCTCCATGCCTTCTGAACCCGTCACTGCTAAAGCTGTGTCAGGTAACACCTAAAAGTGCTGCAGTAAAGGAGAACGGGGTTGGTTGTCACACTTTTTAATCCAGGGTAAATCGCTCATTATCAAAAACATCTTGTCTCATTTTATCGACATGAAATCGAGTCTAAGGTGTTATAATGAGATACTGTATGTATTCCTCTTATTTTTCAACTGACTGTATCAAAGAGATAATTCACTATCAAAGACACTTAAACCTCATCACGGGTATGGTTGTCACCACACTATGGGAATGGCTGCCACAATGCTATTTTAATGGGAAAAATCTTTTAAAAAAAGCAAGAGGGCAGAACAACATTTGAGAGTTTAATTGCATTGAGAAAACAAATGTGTAACTTAATTGGGTTAATTGCTACTCAGATCGCGCTAACTTTCCAAAGTGTTGTAAGCATTGTACCTCGCCGTCTTCCGCCTTTTAGCACGTAATGGACTTTGACTTCCTTTTTATTGTCATTCAAATTTGAACTTTGCAGTACAGACAAGGACATCAACTACGCTCTATGTAACGCACAAATTAATTTTGTGTGTTGTCAGCTAGTGATAGCGACTTGATAGCTTTAGCTGCTAACGTTGACTGAGAGATATTATATTTTTTGGTTTGCAAAATGTTACTTTTAGCAAGTCGCAAACAGTCTATGTATTGTGTCAAAATGAGCAAATAACATGAAAAGGAAAGAGCAGTTTAGGCCAGCTACCGTATTTGTGTATTTGATATCAATGAATTTTGATTACACATAACAACCAACCCCAAACAGAATGTGACGACCAAACCCAACTGGATTTTTTTTTTTTTGTGTGAGCATTAAAGCTAGCAAGTAGTTAGCTAGTTAATAACAATATAAACTAGAGGTGTCAAACTCAATCTGTGTCAGATCATTTTGTGTGGCTCGCTACAGCCTGATAATAATGTGTGTCAATAAAGCACTTAATTTTTCCTGCTAAATGTATTTATTCTTTTAATTTTGACCGAAAAAACTACCTATGCAATTGCATATCTTCTAAACTTATATATTATCTGCTGGTGCAACAAGAGACTCCAAACATTTTTTGTTATCTGCTAGTCAACTTGTCTCATGATTTCACAGCAAATTATTGATCAGTTTGTTAGTATATAAAAAAAAATACAATAATCAAATGCATTAGCAATTGTATGATAATATAATGAGGCAATTATATGTTTAAAAAATTCATCTCATCTCAAGTGCGGCTGCCATGCTCAAGAGCAGGGGTTTTTAACCTTTTTAATCTCAGTGCCCATCTTTTCCCAGACAGAGAGATTTGGGGCCCACTCAAATAGTAACCCTGATTCTGTAATCGTACTCTTGATTTGAATCATATTCAACAATTATATCCAACCTACTTAAAGTTTAACATGATCAACCTTGTGAAATGATATGAAACCATGTGTTAATCACAAATAATTTCATCAAGGCTTAGGTCAGGCTGATTACAAACATAAATACTAATCAAATTTACTGCAAAAGAAGTGACTTACAATGACTTATAATTATGCAGTACTAAAATACATAGACTCTAGTTTAATTAATCTTTAATGATAATAATATTTGTTTCTTAAAAAAGTAAACTAAAATGGAAGTGCAAATAAAAATGTAGGTTCACCACTTTAGTCATAATTGTTGCCTTTTAAAAACCTCTCTATGGCTTAAGATCAAGACTTTTTTTGTTTGCTATTGTCATTACTGCCACAAGTGGTGGAAAAGTGTATTACAAATGAGTACCAATGCAACTCAAAGAGACAACAGCTGAGAAACAGATATTTTTTGGCGGTCCTATAGGGCAGTGGTTCTCAAATGGGGGTACGCGTACCCCTGGGGGTACTTAAAGGTATGCCAAGGGGTACGTGAGATTTTTTTAAAATATTCTAAAAATAGCAACAATTCTAAAATCCTTTATACATTTATTGAATAATACTTCAACAGAAAATAATGCAAGTTCATAAACTGTGAAAAGAAATGCAACAATGCAATATTCGGTGTTGACAGCTAGATTTTTTGTGGACATGTTCCATAAATATTGATGTTAAAGATATCTTTTTTGGTTAAGAAATGTTTAGAATTAAGTTCATGAATCCAGATGGATCTCTTTTACAACCCCAAAGAGGGCACTTTAAGTTGATAATTACTTCTATGTGTAGAAATCTTTATTTATAATCGAGTCACTTGTTTATTTTTCAACACGTTTTTAGTTTTTTTTATATATATTTTTTCCCAAATAGTTCAAGAAAGACCACTACAAATGAGCAATATTTTGCACTGTTATACAATTTAATAAATCGGAAACTGATGACATAGTGCTGTATTTTACTTCTTTATCTCTTTTTTTTTAAACCAAAAATGCTTTGCTCTGATTAGGGCGTACTTGAATTAAAAAAATGTTCACAGGGGGTACATCACTCAAAAGAGGTTGCTATAGTATAGGGGTTAAGAAACACTGTTTTAAAAAACGCGATGTAGGTGAACTCTGATCCTAATTTATGAAACTGCAATATCACAATTCGAGAGACAGAGAAATAATGAGTGTGACAACCTACCTCGTTCTCCTTTATAGGTAAATGTTTAAGTTCAGAAAAAGAGGTGAACAATTGCAGTAAAAAGCCACTTAAATGTTGAAATAATAAACAGTCACAGTAGGTTAGACTGCATGAGATGGACAAAGCAGTCAACGCAACAATGGTTGTGTTGGTTTGTGTGTAATCCAGGCTCCCAGGAGGTGTCCTGCTCTGTGGATGAGAAGACAGGTGACATTGTTTTCACATTCGAGTCTTGCCAAATGAATGCAGGCTCTCAGTTTGTCTGGAAGAAAGATTATCAAGAAATCACAGATTTCTCTAAAGGGGTTTCGATTAAGACTGAAGGCAACAAGTAAGATCACAGGCAGACACTCAGACTCTTTGATATCCGAAATGTGATTTAACCGTATTTTTCTCTGTCTTTGTCCCTCTAATACTTTGCTTTGTAGAACCAAGCTGATCTTTAAGAATGCGGATAAAGAAGACTTTGGGACATTCTCTGTTTCTGTCACCAACACAGAAGGAGTTTCATCCAGTTTTGCGATCGACCCTGATGGTATGCTTCATGGTTTAGTGCTGCTTAGCATGCAATATATACCCTATACAAATACAATATTTATACTATACAGCAGGGAAGGGATTCATATGGCCCCACTGCTGGTTAGATCTTGCGTGAGAGGAAGCGGGGTTAATCATTTTGCAACGCAGTCTGCTGAAAATGATGGAAAGCACCACCCTTCAGCAACTGACACTGTAGTCAAAGTTGGAAATATCACAAAGCACATTTTAGGATATTCAACACTCTACTGCCATCTGACAGATAAAGTCAATAGTGCACCCTCCCACCCCCCATTCGTCACGTTTCACATGTCAGGTAAACCTTGACAAATGGGGCCATATGGATCTCCGTTTTACTGTACATTATACATTACTATAAAATGCAACTATTGTTTATCTATTTTACCAATTCAAGTATAGTGTTACTTTGGCTTTTGAGTGCCCCACCTCAGTTATTTGGATACTAGCTGTCTCTCTGCTAATTGTTATGCCATACATTTCGATCAAAAATTAATGTTACGAGCCTCCTCAATGTTAGCTGGTGAAATCGAGAAAAAAAAATCATCAGATTTTCTCACTCACTCACAGGGGCATCTCAGTCGGGGCACAAGGACTTTAGTAAAGTTTGAAGGTTGTTTTTTCTGCTATTTGAATATGTAAGTTGTGGAAAAAAATAAATATATAGCCGTGCAAGTTCAATAATCTGGTTGCTAGCATCAAATTAATAATTGTATAACTAACCTTTACCCCCTACCACAAAATACGGAATTTTTAAATTCACCTCGATAGCAGCGAACTTAGCTTCTAGCAAGACATAGGATTTATGGCTCTTTGAAAGGATCTCAAGAGGATTTATGGCTCTTTGAAAGGATCTTGAAAAAACTGTTTTTCGAAGAGCCGCTCATAATTCTATGTATAACAGATACTCTCTACTTTACACTTAAAATTAAGAAAAAAACTATAATCATATTTAAGTGATTTATATTGAAATTGTTGGCAATCTTTTTTTATCTCTTTTTATCTAGATATGTTTTAAATATGTTAATCCCATCTTTAAAACAGAATATCTGTGGGGTTTTAAAAAGGATACTATAATGTAACTACAAAGTAGGCTCCCTGTTGTTACAGTTACTGTAAGCATAACAGCAGAGAAAACTTAACGAAAGCTCACAGCAAAGCCCAATTACTTGCATAAGTTGGGTAAATGCAGGTTCAACGATTTAATGCATGTTTGAAGCCTGTGGCTGGAAACGTATACTGTAAAGTGTTTAGGACCCAGATGTGGAGGGAAGAGTTTGTAAAAATCAAGTCAAAAATCTGGGATAAGTCCATGTCAAAAAAAGATGAAACGCCACAAACACTTGCACAACTATACAAGGATCAACTTAACCCACCAAAGGAGTATTGAGTGGGTAGAGTGTCGCCAATTGCAGAAGGAGATCAATATGAGATTTTTACCAGTGAAATTATACTATGACATAGAGTAAGCACGTGGACATTTCTTTGTGGTAGTAGTGTACTCAGCAGTAAAACTATATACAAACATAAGAATATCCTTTATTATTTTTATTATTTATTCCAATTATTTCAGGTCATCTTCTCATGCTTAGTCTGTACTCTCAGTTTACACAACAATTGACATTAAAAGCTATAAAGACTGTCTGTTTAGTGTTTACACTCACTTTATGGTTGCATGAGGAAAGCAAGGAATATTTGCAAATGTAATTTTATCATGCTTAAATAGATACTAGTCCCTGTTTATTAGCAATCGGTTTAAAAAAAGTCACAAAAACAGGAAAACATGTATTCATACCTACCAGTTACAAAATGAGTTGAGCAAATTGGAATGTTATCCACATTATTCACATCCAAATAATGTTTAAGGGTTGCAAGCCATTATCACATGTTTTTATTTTAAGACAATTGCTCTGTCTGCACTGTTTTTCACAACTTTGTGCAGATACAGTAGTAGTGCTGTATATGTTTTTATCTATTTGCTCAATTCTGACAACTGAAAAACACTGCAAAAGTTAACCATTTTGCTTTGGCAGAGATGCTAATAGTTTCTTTCACAAATGATACATTGTTATGCTGTCTTATACCATTGCTTCAATTCTGCTTGTTGTTACATGATTTAATTAGTTGTGTATTTAGTTAGTTTAACCATTGTGTTTTCTAATATAAAAAGTCAGGGAGTGAATTCATATACTTACAATTCATTCTGGCCCTTTGATTTTCTTTATGTTTTTTGTATTTTTCTGTCCATACAGATGTGAAATGGTCATAAGTTATATTCTTTATGGTCTCAAAAAGTCTAAAATTTGACATGGTTAACCCTTCAGAGACCCCTGTAAAAAGTCAAAAACCTAGTAGGTCCCCTGTGGCGTTTTACCCATGTGTGACGTCAGCGGATATCTTCATATATGGTAGGAGTTCACCCGAAGTGCTCTGCTCAAGTCCACCATTGTATCCCGCTGCTGTAGTCATGCTCTTTCTTTTCCGCTATCCCCTTGTTGATGGGCAGACTAGCTCGTACATGTGCATGGATTCTTAGCTTTTGCCATTTCTAATACAAAGTAGTATACAGTTCAAATGTATATCCGTTAGTAGTCTTGATATAGAAGCGCTTCGCAAAATTGAGGAGGAAACGACTAGATTTTAAGAATTAAAAAAAAAAGCTATTGCAAATAACTAGCTGCATGGACAGATAATTTTACTTGATCAGAAATCCTGAATTGAGATTTGTATGTCTTGAAATTAGCAGGATCTTTAAGTTAGAAATAAGTATTTTATTGTGAAAGTAAGCATTATTCAACTTGGAATTCTTAAATTAAGCATCCTTGAGATGTTGCATAATATATAAACACAATTTTCAATGTGGGGGGAAACCAACATTTCTTATAGTACTTCAATATTTATTTTCTCAGTTTTAACATTTTAAACTAGAATACAAAAACATATAACTATTAATGCTAGAATTAAGATTAGTCAATGACTAAAAATAAGTAAATAGCTCTTAAAAGTAGGGGAATTTCAAGAAAAAACATTGTAAATCTTGGCAAGTGGTAAATAACTTGCAGTGTAAAAACTACAACAAAGTGGAGGCACGTAAATAAGACTAACAAAATGGCGGAAAGCGGTTGAAAAACATATTCTTTGCAAAATTTTTACCCAAAAAAAAAAAAACTTACATTTTATGTAGACCACGAGAAAGTTTCTTAAATGTAAAAAAAAAATAATACTATAACCCCTCTACGGTTTTTACATGCATTTGAAAAAGCTGTTTTTAAACAAATCCATATTTTTGTTTTTAAAAAGATAGAGGACATCACTCCAATAACAATGTGCACAAGCAGCAAATTCAATTACAGTGGGGCAAAAAAGTATTTAGTCAGCCACCGATTGTGCAAGTTCTCCCACTTAAAATGATGACAGAGGTCTGTAATTTTCATCATAGGTACACTTTAACTGTGAGAGACAGAATGTGAAAAAAATCCAAGAATTCACAATGTAGGAATTTTAAGGAATGTATTTGTAAATTATGGTGGAAAATAAGTATTTTGGTCAACCATTCAAAGCTCTCACTGATGGAAGGAGGTTTAGGCTCAAGATCTCACGATACACGGCCCCATTCATTCTTTCCTTAACACGGATCAATCGTCCTGTCCCCTTAGCAGAAAAACAGCCCCAAAGCAGGATGTTTCCACCCCCATGCTTCACAGTAGTTATGGTGTTCTTGGGACAGTTGACGAGTTGAGTTTATACCAAAATGGATACATGGATGATACAGCAGAGGATTGGGAGAATGTCATGTGGTCAGATGAACCCAAAATAGAACTTTTTGGTATAAACTCAACTCGTCGTGTTTGGAGGACCTTTAGGAGTCTTGTATATGGGGGACCAGAATTTGGAGCTACAGCCCTGCTCACTTACATTAGCTAATAATGACCATGGTATGTTTTTCCAAATATGGCAACGGAGTAAGTGAGTGTAAAGAACAACGATGAGAAGAAGACGCGGATGCTAGGTATTGCATTAAAGAAAAGAATACATGCCTGAGGTCTGCATCTAGCTGACTTGGAAAAGCATTGCTCAAGTACTGAAGAAAAATGAGTCAGAAAAAGGCTATTAAAGGGCGTTAAAATAATTTCTAAATGTGGGCATTAAATAAAAATACACACACTGAAACATATACACAAACATTAAAGAACTGTACAATTAGTTCTAAAGTGTGATCATATGTTTTATGTTTCAGAGATGGCAAAGTTGTTGGTACTCAGCTATGACATCAGACACCCAAGTAGGTTCCTTTTGACCAACTCCCTCAATCTTTTACTCTTCATGTCTCTCTTCATTTGTTGTCCTCTGCACTTCTTTCTCTCTCACCTCTTCTCTACTTTTGTGTTTCACTTTTAAAACAATTCTCTGTTTTGGATCCAAACACACCTTACCTGCTTTTGCATCACCTGCCTAACCACCATACACTCCTACGCCCCAACTGACTGCCCTCCCTTTGTCTCCTCTCCTGTGAATGCTGAGAAATGCTGTCCTCAGGCCCAAGTGCTGGAGAAAGAAATGAAAGGAGGACTATAATGATTTTTCTTTACCTCTTTTAAACATTTTCCTCTTTTTTTCTAGTCATCCCACTGAAGTCGGAGCTGGCCTACAAAATTTTGGAGAGAGGCAGAATGAAGTTCTGGCTTCAGGCTGAAGAAATTTCCCCCAACGTCACCTACAAATTCTTTGTTAATAACAAGGAAATGTCTGGAGCTAGTGTAAGATGAAGATTCAGTTTAAGAGAATTGTTAAAAAAAAAATGCCCCTTTACGATGCACAATGTGGATGACTGAGTAAGGTGTGCAAAAGAAGGATGTATTCTGAGATTAATAGTTCCAACAACGTTTCACAAGATAATTGCAGCCTTTTACAAGCATTGTGGATGTAACACAAATAAGCTTTGTTCCTACGTTCTGCAAAATAAATGCACATTCTCTCTTTGCAGCCCAACAAGTTGGGCCATGATGTGTCTACAGGCGTCATTGAATACACCATGGACCATTTCACTGAAGACAATGAAGGGACGTACACCTGCCAGATTACGGATGGAGGTGGCACAGCACAGAGCTCTCTGGTTCTGATTGGAGATGGTAAGAGAAGCCTGATGACGCACTGCAAGTGAGATTGATTCTTTCGCATGCCTGTTTCAATGTTAAGTACAGTTTGCAAAAGCAATTCAACGCTTTGTTAAAGAGGGTACAGAACAGCACATACCACAGTGTGCTTGTTTGTGTGTGTGTGTGTGTGTGTGTGTGTTTTTGTAACTAAACTTGATATTGCTACATAGTCCAAAAAATGTGTTGGATTGATCTTTATTGTCATTGCAAAAATACAACCACAGTTTCTTTTGCAATTTATTTACTTACTGACTTTATCATCGGAACCTGGTTCAACTTGAATGCAACATAGGGCTAGGCAGATAATCAGAGCAAAAATAAAACATGAAATGCAGACTTTTAATCCAATAAAAAAACTGTCATGCCGGTTATTTAGTTTTTTCTCCAAAGGGAATTTAGTTATTATCTGTGTGAACACAATTTGGTTTTAATAAAGATGATGTCAACCAAACAGTACTAAGCAAAGTCTTGTTGCCAAATATGAACAATACATGTCACAAAAAAGAGACAAACTACATATAAGACAACAAGTATTGCCATAAAGCAGTTGTCTTTAACTAAATCATATGCAAGTATGGAAAAGATTGTGAAAATAACTTAACATAGTCATATAGTAACAGTTCTTTTTTTAAAAAGGGCGAACATTATTTACATTTCTGCACACAGGAGTATTTAAATGTGTTGTTTTGAAAGAAATATTGTTTTTTTTTCTATTTTAAAGGGGAAAATACATTTTTTTTCTGCATTCTAACTTGTAATAATCAGCTCGTTCTCTGTGGCTAGCATTGCAGCTAATGGGTTAACTCGATTCTGCCTCTAAATCACTTTAAAAAATGCATTTAAAAATTGCCGACAATACGTAATTTGGGGACGGCTTGGCGCGGTTGGGAGAGTGGCTGTGCCAGCAACCTGAGGGTTCCTAGTTCGATCCCCAAATTCTACCAACGTCGTCATGTCCGTTGTGTCCTTGAGCAAGACACTTAACCCTTGCTCCTAATGGGTCGTGGTTAGGGCCTTGCATGGCAGCTCCCGCAATCAGTGTGTGAATGTGTGTGTGAATAGGTGAATGTGGAAATAGTGTCAAAGCGCTTTGAGTACCTTGAAGGTAGAAAAGCGCTATACAAGTATAACCCATTTACCATTTAATGTACGTTCCGTAACCTGTACAGCAGGGGTCACCAACCTTTTTGAAACCAAGAGCTACTTCTTGGGTACTGATTAATGCGAAGGGCTACCAGTTTGATACACACTTAAAAAAAAATTGCCAAAAATAGCCAATTTGCTCAATTTACCTTTAATAAAAAAAATCTATATACTGGTATATATAAAAAAATGGGTATTTCTTCCGCCCGATTGTAGCTGAGATAGGCGCCAGCGCCCCCCGCGACCCCAAAAGGGAATAAGCGGAAGAAATGGATGGATGGATGGTATTTCTATCATTCTGTCGTACATTTTTTTTCCTTTTACGGAAGGTTTTTTGTAGAGGATAAATGATGACTGTGGAAGTTGCTTCCTTCCGGGTTCTTTTGGCCACCAGTAACCAACATCACCACTCTTTCCAAGTTGACAACAATAATATTTTTTGTTTAAATAATTCGTGCAAATGTCTTTTCCTCAGAATTATGTCGTGATCTCCTCGCTCATGCATGTGCTTCCACACCAACCCCTTGCCTTTTTAACAGAACGACAGGTGATTAGATGAACGCTTTCAGCTGCGTCATCCACTCACTTGTCGCCAACCTCGAAGCCGGCCCTGCCACACCCCGCATCCCTACAGGTGCGCAGGCCACGCCCACCACAATGACAAAAACACTTAATTGAACGGTTTAAAAGAGGAGAAAACAGGAAAAAAATAAAAATTAAATTTTGAAACATAGTTTATCTTCAATTTCGACTCTTTAAAATTCAAAATTCAACCAAAAACAGAAGAGAAAAACTAGCTAATTTGAATCTTTTTGAAAAAATTTTTAAAAAGAATTTATGGAACATCATTAGTAATTTTTCCTGATTAAGATTAATTTTAGAATTTTGATGACTTGTTTTAAATGGGTTAAAATCCAATCTGCATTTTGTTAGAATATATAACAAATTGGAGCAAGCTATATTTCTAACAAAGACAAATCATTATTTCTTCTAGATTTTCCAGGACAAAAATAAAAACATAAAAATAAAAAGACTTTGAAATAAGATTTAAATTTGATTCTAAATATTTTCTAGATTTGCCAGAATATTTTTGGGGGAATTTTAATCATAATAAGTTTGAAGAAATATTTTACAAATATTCTTTGTCAAAAAAACGGAAGGTAAAATGAAGAATTGAATTCAAATGTATTTATTATTCTTTACAAAAAAAAAAAATAAATGTACTTGAATATTGATTTCAAATGTCAGGAAAGGAGAGGAAGGTATTTAAAAGGTAAAAAGGTATATGTGTTTAAAAATCCTAAAATAATTTTTAAGGTTGTATTTTTTCTCTAAAATTGTCTTTCTGAAAGTTATAAGAAGCAAAGTAAAAAAATAAATGAATTTATTTAAACAAGTGAAGACCAAGTCTTTAAAATAATTTTTTGTATTTTCAAATTCTATTCCAGTTTTGTCTCTCGTAGAATTAAAAATGTCGAGCTAAGCGAGACCAGCTAGCCAGTAAATAAATACAATTTTAAAGATAGAGGCAGCTCACTGGTAAGTGCTGTTATTTGAGCTATTTTTAGAACAGGCCAGCGGGCGACTCATCTGGTCCTTACGGGCTACCTGGTGCCCGCGGGCACTGCGTTGGTGACCCCTGCTATACAGTATAGTTACCAAGCTGCAGCTACATTGTTATTGAAAGAGCGAACATTGAGGAACTATTTTTCTAGTGTAGTAACACACTGCCAAGCAACGGCATGCTAAGGCATTAGCTGTAAGCTAGCTACGGCAAGTGGTAAGATACTATAGCTACTGCATCAACAGATGGTTGTAATGCACAACACAGTGCAATAGGACTCCAATCTGTACTGACTAAAAAACACGAAAAATCATATCACTCAGAGGTGTACGTTGCGACAAATTTACTTGCATATGTGAGTAAATATAGACTCTAGGAATTGTAAAAAAAAACAAAAACTGTCGCTCCTGTTGAATTTTTGTGTCGCACAACGAACAAGCTACACAATTTAAACAAAAACAGCTTCTCCAATTCTATATGTTCATCTGCAAAAAACAATAGCAATAATAAAAGTACATTTATTAGAAACAAAAACAGTGCGTGTATCCAAAATAGATACAGAGCAGGAAGAAGCAAAGACTTATATTGTCCCCCATCACTCACATAGTCTGATTATTAATCATCAATACAATATGTAATCATCTGATGCTTGACAGTATTAGGTACTTTAACAGGATACATATCATATTTAATTTCATTCACATATATTCAGAATGATAATCCCACCCAATATAAACCATCAACAAATCATTTGAGAGTTGAATAATTGTGGTTCAACCAGAATCAAAGTAGAAGCTTCAATTAATCGTGATTTAGATGTTTGCCAAAATTACCCAGCCCTAATGTTACTTATGCAATTTGAGGATGCTGGTACCGGTATGCGTAGTGGTTGTCTATTACCATGCAATTCAGGTTTTAATTGTGCATGCGCATGCTCGGTACAAAACACAACAACATTTTGGCAAGAGAACTATCGTATTTTCTGGACAACAAGACATTGATATTTACCCAAGCTCTCAACCTTTGCGTTTTATACAAAGGTGCGGCTAATCAATGGATTTTTCTTCGCTAATGGCTAAATTATGGAATGGATTAAGCGAATAAATCAAACAATGTTCTACAACGATCCACTTTAAGAAACTGTTTACACTCAGGGTTTACAAAATACAAGGAAGAAAAATCCTGATAAACATCTTGAACATTGTTAAAAAAGGCGAAAATGTTGTCCATTTCACTGCTTTGTTACAGGCACCGTTTGGAAACAATAAACATTTACAAACTCTTTCTATTTAATTTCACAATGTACCAGTAGGTATTGTATATATCTGCGGCTATAGTCTGGTGTGGTTTATATACCGGTGCGGCTTCTAGTCCACTATATACAGTGAGCCAAACTAAATAAATAGTTTATAAGGAGAGCAATGTGGTAACAAACACATGCTTGATTTTATAATTCTTGGAAAATGTCCACTCACTCAAAAAGGATGCACAGTATAAGAAAACATTTGCAGACCTGTTTAAATTATTCTCTGTGTGTACAGCCTTCAAGGCAGCGCTGGCTGAGGCTGAATATCAGAGGAGAGAATACATCAGAGTCAAAGAGGGTAAGAAACACTTATCCCTGTACTTCACTTAAATAAGCCTTTAGTCTACACAAAAGAAACGCATACTTCAAATTAGAAATTACTTAAATACTCCTCATCATACTCGCACTGTGCATTGTACATATTATACAGAGTCAGATTCAAGGGCAACAGTTTTTACCTATTGTAAAAGAAAACCCTCTCAATATGATGCTAAACCTATACAATATAATGATTGAGCATCATTATCCTGGTAAAATCAGCTTTTTTTTTTATACCACTCTTGTACTGGACGGCATTTTATGGCGGAGTACACCAGTGTACAATATAGGCGGCCACACTTTCCATATCAGAGACAAGTTTTGCATTAAAAGATGTTAACTCACCTTTAAATTATTCATATTTATTCCGTTATGCCTGCAGTTAAGGCTATAAAAGACCACAAGTAGTTAATCATAATTATGTTTCATCTCTGTGTTTTTGTGTCCCATTGCGTCACAACAGGCCCCCACTTCAGCGAGTTCCTGTCCCTTCACGTGGGAGATGACTGCTCAGTCACACTGGCGTGCAAGGTATACTCAGCCAAACTCAATTATTGAACATTTGCACTTGAAACAAACACAAGGCTCACTTGTGGATCCCCATGCAGCCATTCATCTGAGAGTTGGTGCAGGGAATAATAGTCTTTAACGATCAGGTCCAAGGAGAGACTTCCCAAAATTAGGCCTGATTTCCTTTTTGCCTTTGTGATTAATATAGAAAAACAAATGAACATACAATATATTATTATATGTATGTAAATATGTACAGGTTATAGCTTTACAGATAATAGTTACTACGTATATATATATATATATATATATATATATATATATATATATATATATATATATATATATATATATATATATATATATATATATATATATATAGAGGTGGGTAGTAACACGCTACATTTATTTAAGTAATTTTTGGGATAAATTCTACTTGTCAGAGTAGTTTTAGTGTAACATTCTTTTTACTTTCACTATTTTTAAGAAGAAAAAACACTACTTAAATTAGTTTACAATGAAATTCCTTCTGATCGTTACATTTATTTATAGAACATCCATCCATCTATTTTCTACCGCTTTTTCCCTTTTAGGGTCAAGGGGGCACTGGCGCCTATCTCAGCTCATCGCAGGGCCAACACAGATAGACAGACCACATTCACAATCACATTCATACACTAGGGCCAATTTTAGTGTTGCCAATCAACCTATCCCCAGGTGCATGTCTTTGGAAGTGGGAGGAAGCCGGAGTACCCGGAGGTAACCCACGCATTCACGGGAAGAACATGCAAACTCCACACAGAAAGATCCCGAGCCAGGGATTGAACCCGGGACTGCAGGACCTTCGTATTGTGAGGCAGACGCACTAACCCCTCTGCCACCGTGAAGCCCATTATCGATCAATATACAGTATACTGAATGTATATACTGTATATATATATATATATGACAGGTATATGTATATATACACATGTATATATATATATGTGTATATATATATATATATATATATATATATATATATATATATATATATATATATATATATATATATGTATATATACACATATATATACTGTATATATATGTATGTATGTATGTGTGTGTGTGTGTGTGTGTGTGTGTGTGTGTGGGTAGTGTACTGAAAGATTTGTACTCAAGTAAGAGTAACGTTACTTTAGAATAACATGACTGAAGTAAAAGTAAAAAGTAGTCATCTAAAAAAGGGTAAGTATTCTGTGAAAAAAACTATTTAAGTATTGAGTAAATTTTGAGTAACTTCTGATGTATCTAGTAGTTTTTTTATTGGTTTTTGGATAACAATTGTAGTTGGTGTGTGTGCGTGTGTAGTGTGCGCGTGTGTGTGAGTGTGTTTGTAAGGCATAAGTTTACGCTTTACTTCAACATGGTTTCTCTAGTTGGAAGTAAAATTCCTGTTAGCTGAAATGTGAACATTTCTACTGACACACATGACAGCACATGATATAAATGTAACTGTTACTATAGTTTAAACGTAATCGTTTAATTATATTTTATTTTGCTGCCCAGTCTGACATGTCACTTTTTACAGTCAGTATGTTTATATGTATAAAATGAATCAGATTTGTCAAATAATTCAGTTTCTTCTATTTTCACAGCTACGTGTGAAGTTCTAGTTTCCGTGCTCTTATCTCTAATGTGACTGATGACCGTACGCACTGTGCCTCTGGTACACTCAGGGGCATGTGTGGTCATTTCAGCTTGTTTAGCTATGTGGAAATGTAAATATAGTCAAAGAAGATAATGCTACATGCTAATAAGTTAGCACTACTAACTTTAAAGCTATGGATCTAACAGATAAGTTCAAATGTCCACTGCTTTTTGATGTTGTTGGTAATGGTTTAATGTGTTTAAATAATATTTGTGGTTATTGGGATCGTCAGAGACATACACATTTTTTTTATTTTAGTCAACTATTTTAGGAAGTTTCTGTTCAGCAGTTCTCTCAAATTGCAGGGATGTGCTTGCGTCATGTGACATAATTAAAATGTCTTATTTGGAAACATTCTGATACTTATTAAACAAGTAAGTAGGTCTCTATTTTATCATATACTTTAAATATACTGACCTATTTCGGCTTCCTACAGCTGTACTTTGTGGTTGTTTGATTGGTGAAATTAAATCAAAACGTCACTACAGTTTACGTTGGATTGGCGAAACAGAGTCATGTGACAGTATCTGCTCCCTGACATAAGAACATGTCTATGCAAGCCTTGATCAATAAATGAAAACATGTGTCATATAAATAAATGTAATGATCGTAAACTTAATGTAACGGAGTAAAACTCTGGTTTATTTTACTAAAATATACTCAAGTGAAAGCGAAACATATGTTACATTAAAACTACTCAGACAAGTAAAAATTTGTCCAAAAAGTAGAGTAAGTGTAGCCCCTTACTACCCTCTCCTGTACATATATATATATATATGTATATATATATATATATACATATATATATATATATATATATATATATATATATATATATATATATATATATATATATATATATATATATATATATATATGTAACGGTCCACAACTGTATGTGGCAAAATGCAGCTCCACACTGCTCTCGCTTCAACATATCACTGGCACCAGGTGGATTATGAATTTCTTTTATTACAGTGTCCTGTAAAACAGTGCAAATTGTGAGACTGTGAGTCCACTTGGGTCACGGGATTCTCAGTTTGGAGGCGTCACAGTTCTGATGTTTGACATAACAAACCATAGTTTCATTGTACAAACAACATGTTACATTTGGGTGTGATCGTATAGTGTTTAGACCAAATCTTTATACCAATTATCATATTAATTTCTTCAATGGTTTCACATGTACTGACAATGGTGTGCTCAAATTAACAATAATCCTTTTTTTAATATGCAAAATACAAAGCAAATTTACAGAACTACATTTTAGAGGATGTCCCTAAACACACCTCGCATCCAAAATGGCTTCTTCAAACCATGCGGTTGATAAACCAGGCTGCGGCCTAGCCATGCTAGCATTAGCATCATAACAATAGGTGAGGACAAATATGTGAACAGCCAAACAAACACAGTGGTATAAAATATAATATTACCTGTAAAACAGTGCAAATTGTGAGATTGTGAGTCCACTTGGGTCACGAGATTCTCTAAATTACACATCAATAATCACCAATTAGTTTACACAGTAAAAGTGTGTTATTGTCTTTAAAATATCACTCTAGGATACAGTTTTGGTCAATACCAATTAGCGAAACTTTTTATGTGTCTGTTACAAAGTAGTAATCAAAATATAAGCAGTCAATATTCACTAATTAGTAATCAATCCCGGACAATACAAAAACGTGTCTCACCAGTTTGGAGGCGCCACAGTACTGAGCACTTCCCACAGTTGACCGTAAATACCACTTCTCGCCAGCAACAGGCGCTGTTGCAACACTTCATTCATAATTTAATCAAGCATGAGGATATTCTGTTTTCTACACCGTTACATATATATATATATATATATGTATATATATATATGTATATATATATATATATATATATATATATATATATATATATATATATATATATATATATATATACATATATATATATATATATATATATATATGTATATATATATGTAGGTGTGGGAAAAAAATCACAAGACTACTTCATCTCTACTGATCTGTTTCATGAGGGGTTCCCTCAATCATCAGGAGATTTTAATGGAAGCATTCACATACAATGGTTTATATAGAGCACAGAGTGGTTGGGTACAAGCAGGCGTAGGGTGTGGTGATTGGCTCATGTGTTACCTAGGAGGTGTTTCCGTCTATGGCGGCATGTTGAAATGATTTCACTGCGCTTGTTGAGGGATGATAGCTCTGGATGATATATAATAAACAGTTTCTCTTTTAAGCATAGGTTGCATCTTTTATTACCACTGTTGTAAGGTGTGCTGGATGCAAGAATTTGCCATGTTATTGAATATTCAACATTATTGTCTTTGAGGTTCCAAATGTGTTTGCTGAGTTCTGTAGAATTCTGCAAAGTCTGGTTTCTAAAGGAGGCGTTGTGATTATTCCATCTTGTTTTGAACGCTCCTTCGGTTAATCCTACGTACGTGTCGGATGTGTTAATGTCCTTGCGTATTACCTTTGCTTGGTAAACGACTGATGTCTGTAAGCACCTTCCGTTGAGAGGGCAATCAGGTTTCTTGCGACAGTTACATTCGTTATTGGTTTCAGAGTCGTTTAGTCTGGGGGTAGGCAGTCCTTTTGCAATTGCTTTGTTGTGGTTTGAAATTATTTGTTGCATGTTATTCATACATGGACTGGCAGTGTGCCGCGCCTCGCCAAGGAGCAGCGAGAACACCAAGAAGCGCATATGCCAAATCTTCAAAGAAAACGGCCTACGGATCACGATTGAAGCCAACAAGCAAACCGTCAACTTCCTCGACGTCACTTTCAACCTGAGAAATAACAGCTACCAACCATTCACGAAACCCAACACAACACTCCAATACATGCACCACGACAGCAACCACCCACCCACCGCCACGAAAAGAATACCTACCGGAATTAATAAAAGGCTATCGATGCTGTCATCCAGCAAAGCTGAATTCGACCAAGCAACCCCCCCGTACCAGAAAGCACTTGATGAAAGCGGATACAACTTCACCCTCACCTATGAACCCACCCCAGGAAACCAACCAAAAAAGAGCAGAAAACGAAACAACATCATCTGGTACAATCCGCCATTCAGCAAAGACGTCTCAACCAACATCGGCCGCAAGTTCCTCACTCTGATCGACAAACACTTCCCCAAAGGCAACACCCTAAGAAAAATATTCAACAAGAACAACATTAAATTGAGCTACAGCTGTATGAATAACATGCAACAAATCATTTCAAACCACAACAAAGCAATTGCAAAAGGACTGCCTACCCCCAGACTAAACGACTCTGAAACCAATAACGAATGTAACTGTCGCAAGAAACCTGATTGCCCTCTCAACGGAAGGTGCTTACAGACATCAGTCGTTTACCAAGCAAAGGTAATACGCAAGGACATTAACACATCCGACACGTACGTAGGATTAACCGAAGGAGCGTTCAAAACAAGATGGAATAATCACAACGCCTCCTTTAGAAACCAGACTTTGCAGAATTCTACAGAACTCAGCAAACACATTTGGAACCTCAAAGACAATAATGTTGAATATTCAATAACATGGCAAATTCTTGCATCCAGCACACCTTACAACAGTGGTAATAAAAGATGCAACCTATGCTTGAAAGAGAAACTGTTTATTATATATCATCCAGAGCTATCATCCCTCAACAAGCGCGGTGAAATCATTTCAACATGCCGCCATAGACGGAAACACCTCCTAGGTAACACATGAGCCAATCACCACACCCTACGCCTGCTTGTACCCACCCACTCTGTGCTCTAAATAAACCATTGTATGTGAATGCTTCCATTAAAATCTCCTGATGATTGAGGGAACCCCTCATGAAACAGATCTGTAGAGATGAAGTAGTCTTGTGATTTTTTTCCCACACCTACATATTGCGCTCTACCACGGTATCGAGCACTATTCTCCGGATAATCCAATCAAGACATATGTATATATATATATATGTATATATATATATATATGTATATATATATATATATATATATATATATATATATATATATATATATATATATATATGTATATGTATATATATGTATGTATATATATATATATATATATGTATATGTATATATATATATATATATATATATATATGTATGGATATATATATATATATACATATATATATATATATATATATATATATGTATAATATATATGTATATATATATATATATATATATATATATATATATATATTCAAGGTACTCAAAGCGCTTTGACACTGCTTCCACATTCACCCATTTATACACACATTCACACACTGATGGACGGAGCTGCCATGCAAGGCGCTAACCAGCACCCATCAGGAGCAAGGGTGAAGTACTTGGTGGGGATTGAACCAGGGACTCTCGGGTTGCGCACGACCACTCTCCCAACTGCGCCACACCATATATATATATATATATATATATATATATATATATATATATATATATATTAGGGCTGCGAATCTTTGGGGTGTCCCACGATTCGATTCAATATCGATTTTTGGGGTCACGATTCGATAATATATCGATTTTTTCGATTCAACGCGATTCTCGATTCAAAAACAATATTTTTCTGATTCAAAACGATTCTGTATTCATTCAATACATAGGATTTCAGCAGGATCTACCCCAGTCTGCTGACATGCTAGCAGAGTAGTAGATTTTTTTTTAAAAAGCTTTTATAATTGTAAAGGACAATGTTTTATCAACTGATTGCAATAATGTAAATTTGTTTTGACTATTAAACAAACCAAAAATATGACTTATTTTATCTTTGTGAAAATATTGGACACTGTGTGTTGTCAAGCTTATGAGACGCGATGCAAGTGTAAGCCACTGTGTCACTAGTGTTCTTTTTTTTTTATTTTTATAAATGTCTAAATGCCTTGGAGAATCGACATCAACACTATTTTCTTCACGCTGCTTCTTCGTCAAACACACCATTGGTGGCTTTTCCATATTTTCTGGTCGTCTAGATATTATTTCAATGTTCTTGACTGGCGTTACTCACTCTGCTTCAGTATGGTGCAGACTAGAAGTGATAAGCTCAAATTGATTTGCCAAGTTCACTACACACTTTGTTCTGTTATTTAAGATTTTTTTTTTAAATTGAATGAATACCATTCACTTCTCCTTTACATTCGCTTTCTTCCTTACCAAGGTTAGAAAAACAAAGTTATGTCGATCTTTGAGTATAAGCGCGTGCCAGCGAGTAAGACCAGATGTTTTAGTTAGACCTTATGGGGTTCACTGTGGCATTTGCTACGTCAACCAATGCCAGGGCTGCTTGTAACTCAAATTTTTGCTTGCAACCCAATGCATAGCAATTAGAAACGAGACAGCTCTTTTCTCAAAACCCTCTTAGTACTCTTAAGTTGCGGTACCACTGTAGATTGAAATAAATATTTGCAAATGAGAATCAACTGATGGGAATGCATACTTTACAATCAGATGTCATCCTGCTAATAATAAAGTGGTTATCGTGTGATTAGTTAAGGAGGACTACATTATTTAGGATGACTAACTGCAGGTTATAACTTTAGGGTGACAGGGCAGCCTTTGTCATCCCTTTGGCAGTGTGAAAGTAACTGCCCAAAGTGACTCTTAACGAACACCCACATGCACTGAACCTAAACACACTTAGCAATGAGTTATACAACCTGAGGTTGCCTACATTAATGCATTAGAGCAAGATTTACTTTTGACATTTAAATGTACCCACAAAACATTTGGAATGGAGGTATAACACTTTTAGCTTTGAATTGCTCCAAAGAAAGATGAAGTAGGCACCATCAAAAGTGCTTTAGAGAGGTAGATTGAAGGAGGCAGTACAGACTGTTAGATTCAGACCTCTGATTGATAAGCCTATTTGATGCCTAACTTCCGTCTTTGTGAATTGACAACACAGAACATACTAGTGCGCTGAGCATATTCCCATTCAAACCAGCTATAACCATCCATCCATCCATCTTCTTCCGCTTATTTGAGGTCGGTTCGCGGGGGCAGCAGCCTAAGCAAGGAAGCCCAGACTTCCCTCTCCCCAGCCACTTCGTCCAGCTCTTCCCGGAGGATCCTGAGGCATTCCCAGGGCAGCCGGGAGACATAGTCTTCCCAACGTGTCCTGGGTCTTCCCCGTGGCCTCCTACCGGTTGGCCGTGCCCTAAACACCTCCCTAGGGAGGCATTCGGGTGGCATCCTGACCAGATGCTCGAACCACCTCATATGGCTCCTCTCGATGTGGAGGAGCAGCGGCTTTACCTTGAGCTCCTCCCGGATGGCAGAGCTTCTCACCCTCTCTCAAAGGGAGAGCCCGCCACCCAGCGGGAGAAACTCATTTCGGACGCTTGTACCCTTGATCTTATCCTTTCGGTCATGACCCAAAGCTCATGACCATAGGTGAGGATGGGAACATAGATCAACCGGTAAATTGAGAGCTTTGCCTTCCGGCTCAGCTCCTTCTTCACCACAACGGATCGTTCCAACATCAGCATTACTGAAGACGCCGCATTGATCCGCCTGTCGATCTCACGATCCACTCTTCCCTCACTCGTGAACAAGACTCCTAGGTACTTGAACTCCTCCACTTGGGTCAGGGTCTCCTCTCCAACCCGGAGATGGCATTCCACCCTTATCCGGGTGAGAACCATGGACTCAGACTTGGAGGTGCTGATTCTCATTTCGGTCGCTTCACACTCGGCTGCGAACCGATCCAGTGAGAGCTGAAGATCCCGGCCAGATGAACCCATCAGGACCACATCATCTGCAAAAAGTAGAGACCTAATCCCACGGCCACCAAACAGGAACCCCTCAACGCCTTGACTGCGCCTAGAAATTCTGTCCATAAAAGTTATGAACAGATTCTGTGACAAAGAACAGCCTTGGCGGAGTCCAACCCTCACTGGAAATGTGTTCGACTTACTGCCGGCAATGCGGACCAAGCTCTGGCACTGATCGTACAGGGAGCGGACCGCCACAATAAGACAGTCCGATACCCCATATTCTCTGAGCACTCCCCAAAGGACTTCCTGAGAGACACGGTCGAATTCCTTCTCCAAGTCCACAAAGCACATGTAGACCGGTTGGGCAAACTCCCATGCACCCTTAAGAACCCTGCCGAGAGTATAGAGCTGGTCCATAGTTCCACGACCAGGACAAAAACCACACTGTTCCTCCTGAATCCGAGGTTCGACTATCCAGCGTAGCCTCCTGTCCAGTACACCTGAATAAATCTTACCGGGAAGGCTGAGGAGTGTGATCTCACGATAGTTGGAACACACCCTCCGGTCCCCCTTTTTAAAGAGAGGGACCACCACCCCGGTCTGCCAATCCAGAGGTACCGCACCCGATGCCCACGCGATGCTGCAGAGTCTTGTCAAACAAGACAGCCCCACAGCATCCAGAGTCTTAAGGAACTCTGGGCAGATTTCATCCATCGCTGGGGCCTTGCCACCGAGGAGCTTTTAAACTACCTCAGCAACCTCAGCCCCGGAAATAGGAGAACCCACCGCAGATTTCCCAGGCACTGCTTCCTCATAGGAAGACGTGTTGGTGGGATTGGGGAGGTCTTCAAAGTATTCCTTCCACCTATCCATAACATCCGCAGTTGAGGTCAGCAGAACACCATCCGCACCATACACGGTGTTGATAGTGCACTGCTTCCCCTTCCTGAGGTGGCGGATGGTGGTCCAGAATCGCTTCGAAGTTGTCCAGAAGTCGTTTTCCATGTCTTCCCCGAACTCCTCCCATGTCCGAGTTTTTGCCTCCGCGACCGCTGAAGCTGCACACCGCTTGGCCTGTCGGTACCTGTTCACTGCCTCCGGAGTCCTATGAGCCAAAAGAACCCAATAGGACTCCTTCTTAAGCTTGACGGCATCCCTCACCACTGGTGTCCACCAACGGGTTTTAGGATTACTGTCCCGACAGGTACCAACTACCTTGCGGCCACACCTCCGATCAGCCGCCTCGACAATAGAGGTGCGGAACATGGTCCACTTGGACTCAATGTCCAGCACCTCCCTCATGACATGTTCAAAGTTCTTCCGGAGGTGGGAATTGAAACTTTCTCTTACAGGAGACTCTGCCAGACGTTCCTAGCAGACCCTCACAATGCGTTTGGGCCTGCCAGGTCTGTCCGGCATCCTTCCCCGCCATCACAGCAGACTCACCACCAGGTGGTGGTCGGTAGAAAGCTCCGCCCCTCTCTTCACCTGAGTGTCCAAAACATGAGGCCGCAAATCCGATGACCCAACTACAAAGTCGATCATGGAACTGCGGCCTAGGGTGTCCTGGTGCCAAGTGCACATATGGACACCCTTATGTTTGAACATGGTGTTTTGTTATGGACAAACTGCGACGAGCACAAAAGTCTAATAACAAAACACCACTCGGGTTCAGATCCGGGCGGCCATTCTTACCAATCACGCCTCTCCAGGTTTCACTGTCGTTGCCAACATGAGCGTTGAAGTCCCCCAGTAGGACAAGGGAATCACCCGGGGGAGCACTTTCCAGTACTCCCTTGAGTGTACCCAAAAAGGGTGGGTACTCTGAACTGCTTTTTGGTGCGTAAGCACAAACAACAGTCAGGACCCGTCCCCCCACCCGAAGGCGGAGGGAAGCTACCCTTTCGTCCACTGGGTTGAACTCCAACGTGCAGGCTTTGAGCCGGGGGGCAACAAGAATTGCCACCCCAGCCCGTCGCCTCTCCTCAGTGCCGGCAACGCCAGAGTGGAAGAGAGTCCAGCCCCTCTCGAGAGAAGTGGTTCCAGAAACCTTGCTGTGCGTCGAAGTGAGTCCGACTATATCCAGCCGAAACTTCTCCACTTCGCGCACTAGTTCAGGCTCCTTCCCCCCCAGGGAGGTGACATTCCACGTCCCAAGAGCTAGCTTCTGTAGCCGGGGATCGGACCCCCAAGTGCCCTGCCTTCGGCTGCCGCCCAGCTCACATTGCACCCGACCTCTATGGCCCCTCCTATGGGTGGTGAGCCCATTGGAGGGGTGACCGATGTTGTCTCTTCAGGCTGTGCCCGGCCCGGACCCATTGGAACAGGCCTGGCCACCAGGCGCTCGCCATCGTGCCCCACCTCCAGGCTTGGCTCCAGAGGGGGGCCCCGGTGACCCGCGTCCGGGCAAGGGAAATCTGGGTCCATGATTTGTCTTCTTCATTAAGGTATTCGAGCTGCTCTTTGTATGATCCCTCACCTAGGACCTGTTTGCCTTGGGAGACCCTACCAGGGGGCATAAAGTCCCCGGACAACATAGCTCCTACGATCATTGGGACACGCAAACTCCTCTACCACGATATGGTGGCAGCTCAGAGAGGAGCTACAACCAAACAAACTAAATGCAGCACTTACATTTTTGGTGGTCATGATATAACACAACACTGATTCCAAAAGCACTGAAGAAGCTTGGATGCAGAAATAATAATGCACTAATTTCACCAGCTGGGGAAAGCTCACTCAATTATCCACTAGTTTGTAATTGCACAGTAGTTAGATAAATGTTTCAACACCTCCAACACATTTGGTTATCGTCATGCACAAAACCTGAATTGGTCTCCTGCTGATCATTTTGAGTTTTCATTGATCTAATGGTTGCAAATTAGTTAACCATGAATTATTTACGCAGTCTGCTGTTTTTTTTTTGCCATGCAGTACTCTAAACGTTGTGTGTTGCTATTGTGTTTTTCATTTTAGGTTGCTAACTTGAAGAAAGAATCTGAGTTCCATTGGTTTAGAGAAAACGAAGAAATAATCCCTGATGTAAAGCCTGACTTGGTATCGGGAGTCTGTAAACTGCCCATTAAACTGGTGAGTACATTTTTGTACAGTTGTCTATTCATAAGTGGGTAGGTCTACAATGCTACAGACATATATGAAAATAGAAGTTATCTCAGTGTGCACAAACATCTAAAATGTCATTTTTGCAACATTTGACAATTAGTTAATGTGTCAAAAAATGTAAGCCAAATAATCATTTCCTATATGTGTTGTCCAGTTTTCTCTGAAAACAACAGGAATTTACAAAGCCACAATCAGTGATGATAGAGGAAAGGACATGAGCCAAATTGACATTTCTGGAAAAGGTAAACAAACTGAATTATTCACTGCACTTATTAATAAGGGCAAAATGAAGATCAACTCACACAATAAATGTATGCACTAATATGGAGCTAACTCATCAAAAAAGGGTGAAGAACAGAGCATATTTTAGGTAGGAACACTGCATCTGTGGCTATGCCGTTCACTATAAATCCCCATCCAATTTCAGATCCTGTAACCTTTAACTGCTGTATAAAAATAGCAAGATGTGACAGCTTGTTCACCCACAGGCCTGGAAGCATTTCTCAGAAAATATGATATGGTTGTCTATTTTTTCTCATGTAAGTTTAGGGTTAAAATCATGGTTAAGGACTAATTCTGTAATGTCACCAGCCATTTCATTAGGTACGCTTAGGTACACAACACATAATCTATCATCAAACACACTCTTTTTTGATTGACAGTTTTAGATACAGAACTGCAGCGTTGTGATTAGTCCTTGTAATAATTACTTAATTCAGCTACACAAGAGCCCACATTTCAGATTAATTTGTATTGCTTTGTGTGAGCGAACCTAATGAAGTGTCCAGTGGGTGTACATTCCTGACCCCTGTGTGCTGCTGTATTTAAATGATTAAATTGTATTTACTAATGTCTGCAGTTCATCTATCGCTATGGTTCAAGATACCATATAACATGAATAACAGCATAATTGACTTCCTAATAGCCAATTAACCACATGGCACATGATTCTCAATTGCAAATCAACACATTAAGTTTAATTGTTTTCATCCTTTTAAGCAGCAGCCAGACGGCAACTTTGTGACTTTACACCCTCTTCATTTGTGTGTCTTATTTTTCTAGTATTTGAAGAGACCATAAACCAGATCACCCGACTGGCTGGTAGGTGTCTTGCCTTTCTACACACATAAAAAGTTGTGTTATAGTTTGTACCTTTTTTGACCCCACAAAAGCTACAAATTGTTACCTTCGAGTTCAATAATTACCCTTATTTAAAGCAGAAATGTAAAGGAAGAGAAAGAAGAATGCTTCATCCAGAATACTTTCTCAAAAATGATGATTCTATTTTAGTCTCTTCATGAATGTAGGCTGGAATTGAATTGCACTTCCCTTTATGTTGGGGGAAAGTGCAAAGTGGCTCTCACCAGTGCAAATGTGGCTGTGTGATTTTCAAAAATGACCTCTACAACCCTCCCTCACCTCCATCCCTCCCCAGGAGCAACTGCACAGGAGTTGGTGATCCACTGCACGGCCACTGGCATTCAGCTGCAATGTGCCATGAAGTATTATACCTCAGAGATGAACATCACTTGGTACTACGGGTAAGGCATTGTTTCAGTGCGCGCCTCTCACTGCTTCAAACCCACGACTGCAATCATTGCTACTGCCATGGCAGGAATAATGAAAGTAGAGCTGCAGATAACAAAACACGAGTTGTTTGTTTTTTCTCTGAAGTCGAGGCAAAAACAATACACTTTGGGAGGGCCGTTGCAAACACTTTCATTATCCCTGTTATTGCAGTAAAATTGGCATGTTTTGTGACTAAAATCACCCCCTGTCATTTTCTATGAAGAAGCGAGGACATTTGTGCACTTAAAAGCACTCCACGGGGCCCTAGAGAATGTGAAATGTGGACACGGGTGGAAATGGTGTACAAGAGCAGGCAGGGAGCGGATGGAAAGAATAAAGAGGAAAGAAGGCAGAAGGGTGACACGGGTTAGTGGAGGCTTTTCAGGTTATTTAATTATTCAGAGAACACAAATTACGGAGATGAGATTTGTAACCTCTGCTCACGCCTTCTGTGAGTGCACACGAGAGAGTGACAGATCGCAAGAGAGGGAGAAATTGCTATCCCTAAGCGTAACATTAGGCTGGCATGTAAACATGGTTTTCCATTACGTCTGAAGTAGACTGCACACACTCACATATAAACAATAATTACGTACAGACTCGCACAACCCTAACATCTCTCCCTTTTGCTTGTGTCTCCACAGTGAGAAAAAACTCTCCCCCAGTGACAAGATTGTAATAGGAGGATCCCCTGCTATGGCAACAATGGAGGTATTAGCTTGTTCTTCTCTACATTTAGGTGCATTCTACCGTGGGTGATTTGCATGGGAGTGCATGTGCAAAGGTTAGAGTCAGATGACCTCTAGGTGAATGAAACAAATAAACTCCACCTCATACCTTTTAGACTTCATTAAAATAAATTATTGAAACACCATCTTCTATTTTTTTTTAATCTTGTACCATAAAGTGTCATCATCATAATTACCTGCAGAATGAATAAAACATGAGTCCTAGTCATACAGGTATTATGAAACAGACGGACACTGATGAAATGATGTGGCTTAATGGACTTATTGATGCTTAGGTGGTTGAACCAACCGACAAGGACAAAGGGAAATACTCCATCGTGATAACCGACCCTGAAGACTCACACAAGCGCACACTGGATCTTAGTGGTGATGGTCAGTCCTCTTGTTTATCATTTTCATCATCATTAGTCTTCAGTGCTGTATAAAAGTGAATGAATGCTTGGTGGTAGGGGTTGGCGCAAACTGGCAGCCTCTTTACCGTCAGTGTACCCCTGGGTAGCTGTGGCGACAGATGTAGCTTACCATTACCAGAATGAATAAAGGGTTATCAGCGTAAAGGGCTTTGGGTGTCCAGAAAGGCACTGCCAACTATTTGTTACCATTATTATTGTTATCAAACAAGGTCCACTTCACACAGCAAGCCATCATCAAGAGCACCAAACAAAAGCAACCAAGCGTTCTACAGGCTGCTCAAGGTTGGAAGTAGACCTGGAAAAAATGCTAGGGTTTTCCTCTAAGATAGTGACGACACTCTGGCCAGGCATAATTCTGTGGTTTCTAACAGCAAAACTGGATTGTGTCATGGACCCGACAGATTCAAGATTCAAGATTCAAGATTGTTTATTGTTATACACACAGTTAAACAGACAGTTTGCCGTACAATGAAAATCTTACTTTGCTAGTCCACCCTTCAACAAGTCGCATGATACTTAGCTAAAAAATAAAAATGAAAATAAAAAAGTATATACAAGGCACAGTAAGTAACATAACATTATTGCACATTCCGATTGACAGTCAACAGTATAAATATGGAGGTGACCTTGGGTCACAGCAGCAGTTAAAGTGTCTTTAGTGATCAAAGGTGAAAGGTGTCTAAAGTGATGGTTCTTCAGTTCGGGGGTGGTCAAAGTAGCTGTCTTTTGTTCAAAAAGACAAAAGTAAAGACGGGGGGTGGGGGCTAGCATTCGCAAGTTAGCATTCACAGGCCGGATGGCCTGTGGGTAGAAACTGTTTGTCAGTCTCGTAGTCCTGGATTTCAGGCTCCTGTATCGTCTGCCTGATAGTAAGAGGCTGAAGAAACTGTGCTGGGGGTGTGTACCGTCCTTTATGATGTTGTGTGCTCTCTTGGTGGCCCTGGTAGAGTACATGTCCTGTAGTGAGGGGAAGGCTGCTCCTGATATGTACTGAGCAGTTTTAATCACTCGCTGGAGTGCCTTCCTGTCCTTAGCAGTACAGTTTCCATACCAGACCGTAATTGAGATGGTAAGGACACTCTCAACCGTACTTCCATAGAAGTTGCTGAGGATTTTGGGTGGCATACCAAATTTTCTCAGCCTTCTTAGGAAGTACAGTCACTGCTGGGCTTTCTTTATTGTTTGATGGGTGTTGTGATCCCAGGTGAGGTCCTCCCTGATGTGGGTCCCGAGGAATTTAAAGGTTTTCACCCTGTCCACGTTTGTCCCCCTTATGTACAAAGGTTTGTACTGTGCACTACTTCTCCGTGGGTCAATAATCATCTCCCTGGTCTTGTATGTGTTCAAGGAGAGATTATTATCCTGACACCAGGCAACCAGTTCAGTACCTCCCTTCTGTACGCCGCCTCAGCTCCCCCGGTGATCAGTCCGACGACTGTAGTGTCATCTGCAAACTTGATGATACTAGTGTTGTTCCGGGAGGCAACACAGTCTTGTGTGAAAAGGGTGTACAGTAGGGGGATCAGCACACAGCCTTGGGGGGTCCCTATGCTTAGAACCTTTGTGGCTGATGTCTGGTTGCCGATTCTGACTGACTGGGGCCGGTTTGTGAGAAAATTCAGGACCCAGTCACAGAGAGTTGGACAGCGCCATAAGAAGGTGAGGTTGGAGAAGCTTTTGAGAGGAAGAACAACACATTTTCTGACTTAGTTGCAGAATAATCTGAGAAATGCTGGAAGGCAATCATCTTTCAAGCAGAAGTGGAATGCCGGGGGTTTGTTGCTACATCTACCAAAGCAGTATCGAGAAGTGCTGCCAAAAAAAGCAGCAATTAGCTCTGAAGAAGGAGGAATGATTGCTGTGAGGCATACACCTAGCTTAGGGATAACGACCCCACTGCCATGCAAAGTCCATCGAGGTACATATAAGGGCATATCAGGGAAATACTTTGGATGCCGGGTATTCCATTGCTCTCCCTGGAGACATTAAAATGCCGATTAAATCGGTTGCCCATTGAGATACAGTATATTTCGATATGACCGAAAATTACAATCTCCATTTTTTTCCACCAAAAATTGGATTTACGATGATTTTTTTACCTACTTTTAAAGAAACTAATAAAAATTATACAAACATATTTCCAAAGAAGTTTTGCTTTTATTTTATCACAAACTAGTAGTTTGAATGGAGACAATCAATGACATAAACTTACTTGGATAAATAGCATGAATGATTTTTATAAAGTTGTTACTATTAGCTTATATTGAAACTGCGCCTTTGTATAAATACATTTTTTTAATAAATAAGAAACCTGCTCTATGAGGCAAAACATCTGTCTTGTATAAAATACTAGGTAGCATTTCACATTGCACACTATTGAATAAACTCCAATATTGAGGTCAATAAAGTGCAAACTTTAATCTTTCGTCCCGAATAAAATTATGCATTAAACAAAATTATAACATTGTACATCTTATGAAAATAATAAAGTCCAACATTGAGATGGCTCTATACTTTTAGTGGATTAACACAGATGTTTCCATTGTATGGGCGTTACATATAATTGTGCTATTTTGTAATGGTTCTCATGTGCTCTTTTTTATTAAACTTTGTTTGAATTATTTAACAACAGTAAGTTGCTTCTAAGCAGAGGTTTGTTTATGCTTGTGTTGTCACAGTCTTATTCGCATTGTAACAACTTGTATGTTTCCACTTGGCTGGTTGCCTCTTTTTCATGTGCTGGAATAAGTTTGTGTGTTGCTGCCTTTTTTAAACACTTGTTGCATGCTTGTTGTCATAAATCTAAGCCACAGATAGCACAATGTTTTTCTGTGGAGCAAACGTTCTGCTGTCTTTCGTGTTAACATTTGCCATGTTGTTGCTAAATTAAATTTATCGATGAAATCAATTTATTCCCCAGGCCTAACAGTGCTAACCTCCCTTTCACCACTCAAATATGATGGCTAACATTCAGAAAGCCAACTATCCAAAGGGATTAATACATCTACTTCTATTTTTCTCTACACACCAACTTAGTTCAAACGTTAAAGCAAAATCAATCATTCTTTAATAAATTGTTATTGTGTTTAATTCATGTAATTAATGACAAATTCATTTGGGAAAGTCTGAAACTCTCACCAAAAACATTTGAATTTCTATTGATGAAACCTTTTTTCAAAGAGTCTGCAACAGAAGCAATTGTTGAATTTCTTTGAAGTTAAGTTATGTTTTTTTTGTTTTTTTTACAGTTTATGACAAAGCATACGCTGAGTTCCTGAAACTCAAGTAAGTCGATGTTTTCAAATTAGATCCATATCAGCATAGTTTAAACATCTATGACGTTGTTATCTGGACTAAAATACATTTCCTTTATTTGTTAGGGCGGAGGCTTATGCTGAGAAGCGTGAGTGTCCTATATTCTGCTCTTACTACTATTACAGTTTAATGTACACAATACCTATATTGTGCATTACACTGAAAAATATGAACTTTTTGGAATTGTCGATGATTTTCTGCAGACCGTGGTAAGGTGATTGGTGGGCTGCCTGACGTCGTCACCATTATGGAAAAGAAGGTAAACACCTGAGTGGTTGTGATAGGTTGTTGTTGTGCAGTGTGAACATGTGTGTGTCTCTTGTAGACTCTGAGCTTAACGTGCACAGTGTGCGGGGACCCCAAACCTCAGGTCACTTGGCTAAAGAACGGAGTGGAGGTTGAGCGGGACGATCAGGTAAAACAATATAAAGAAATACACACATCTCTCTGGAATAAAACCAGCACCTTTATATGCCCTTGTTTCAGATCTCCTTAATAATTAAAACACTTTGTTGTTGCTTACTGGACATGCAGCACGACACACAGTGTGGTCGTTTTGTTCTATCTAGACATGCATCCATCTGTGCATCCTTTAAAACCATATCTTGGGTATCCACACTTAAGGTGCTGAAGTCAATACAACCAGACAAATATAGTGGGGCAAAAAAGTATTTAGTCAGCCACCGATTGTGCAAGTTCTCCCACTTAAAATGATGACAGAGGTCTGCATTTTCATCATAAGCACACTTCAACTGTGAGAGACAGAATGTGAAAAAAAAATCCAGAAATTCACATTGTAGGAATTTTAAGGAATGTATTTGTAAATTATGGTAGAAAATAAGTATTTGGTCAACCATTCAAAGCTTTCACTGATGGAAGGAGGTTTTGGCTGAAAATCTCACGATACATGGCCCCATTCATTCTTTCCTTAACACGGATCAATCGTCCTGTCCCCTTAGCAGAAAAACAGCCCCAAAAAATGATGATACCACCCCCATGCTTCACAGTAGGTTTGGTGTTCCTGGGATGCAACTCGGTATTCTTCTTCCTCAAAACAAGGACGAGTTGAGTTTATACCAAAATGGATACAGCAGAGGATTGGGAGAATGTCATGTGGTCAGATAAAACCAAAATAGAACTTTTTGGTATAAACTCAACTCGTCGTGTTTGTAAGAAGAAGAATACTGAGTTGCATCCCAAGAACACCATACCTACTGTGAAGCATGGGGGTGTAAATATCATGCTTTGGGGCTGTTTTTCTGCTAAGGGGGCAGGACGATTGATCCGTGTTAAGGAAAGAATGAATGGGGCCATGTATCGTGAGATTTTGAGCCAAAACTCCTTCCATCAGTGAGAGCTTTGAATGGTTGACCAAATAATTATTTTCCACGATAATTTATAAATACATTCTTTAAAATTCCTACAATGTGAATTCCTGGATTTTTTTTCACATTTTGTCTCTCACAGTTGAGGTGTACCTATGATGAAAATGCAGACCTCTGTCATCATTTTAAGTGGGAGAACTTGCACAATCGGTGGCTGACTAAATACTTTTTTGCCCCACTGTAAAAATAATCCCTCTCTTTCCATACTTTAATGGCTTACTTTCCAGCCTGCATCTACAAATGTGACAGCGTTTCCCTAGTCAGTCAGAGGGGGGTTCCTGCTATTACATCATTAGCATTGCCGTGGAGCCCGGATGCTTTGAAGTGTTTAAGTCAGAAAAATGGCACAGGAGGTGTTCCGCAAGGAATACGTATTGAAAGTTGGCTCTCGTCTTTATTTATTCCCGCACCTGGTAACAATGTGTGTCTAAAACAAGAACTTCCTTGTCCTTGGTGATGTGTTTGCCAAACCTCAGGGTGCCTCACCGGAACACAGCTCCCACCACCACCACCAAGGCTTTTAAAGCTGACAAAAGAAACACAAATACACATGTATGTACTTCATACAGTACATAGGACAGACACACAGTATTATTGTATAAAATACCGTATTTTCCGGCACGTAGTGTTCATCGGATTATAAAACGCACCCCTGATGAATGGTGTATTTTTGATCTGTGTTCATACATAAGGATTATAGAGCGCATTTAAGGAGTCATATTATTATTACTTTTTTGTAAATGGAAAACACTTCCTTGTGTTCTACTTAACATGTAATTGTGGTTCTTTGGTCAAATTGTTGCATAGATTATTTTTTACAGATCATCTTCGAACGCTTTCTTTCAGTCGCTTCCGGATGCGCCGTTTTGTGGGCGGTCTTATTTACCTTCGGCAGCGTCTTCTCCCCGTCCTCTTTGTTGTATCGGTGTAGCGTGCAAGGACAGGAGTGGAAGAAGGGTCAAAAGATGGAGCCCACTGTTTTAATGACATTCAGACTTTACTTATATCAGTATTGGAGCAGCCTCTCCTCATTCGGAAACAACAACACTGGAAATGTGTCCTGTGAAAAACCATCCAATCGGGACTCTCTAGTAACTACATTTCCTTGGGTGAATAATGTACAAAGTATCAGTTACATAACAGTAATGTATATTAGCATACTTTTTTAGCAGTGGCTCATTTGACCACAGACAATAATGGTTAATCAATACGTATACGGTATATTGATTGTTAACAAAATCTTTACTTTGCACTAATGCCATTAAACATTTGTATACAGTATAACACTTCTTAATGTATTGTATATATTTGATTCAGAATAAAGAGCCACCATTAAAACTTTCTTTTCATGTTCCAGTACGTGATCTCTCTGGACCAGGGAAAGTTTGCCAGTCTTACAATCAAAGGTGTGACTATGGAGGATTCTGGAAAATTCTCAATGATTATCCAGAACAAATTTGGAGGGGAGTCTGTGGATGTTGTGGTAAGTTTTAGCACTAAACCCATATTTTTTATGAAGAATAATGATAAAATAACTTTGTGGTACAAATCTTTTCTGATTGTACTCGTAAATAATGGACTCTCGTATTTCAGGTGAGCGTGTATCGTCAAGGTGACAAAATCCCAGAGGCAAAACCGACTGTGACGACAAAAACAATAATCCCACCCAAACTGCCCATTGAGCTCCCTGAAACCAAGACCCCGCCAGCCCCAACCCCCGCCCGCCCCGCTCATAGCCCCACCCCTCCCAGGGCAGCCCCAGGAAGAGGTGTGAAGAGTCCCACCCCAACTCGGAGGAAATTGTAAAAGGTTAAGAAAGAAACCATAACAACAAACTGGTGCTAATTTTTTGTGCACTTGTATTAATGTCTTTAAAATCAAATTGAGCAAATTCTGTGACATTAATTTAGAGTGTTGGGAAATTCATGGTAATTGAAAAATTCTTATAAATGTATTACAAAAGCAGACGAATAAGAGAACATTAGAAAAAAAAAAAGTTGCCAGCGTGGGATGTTTGAATTTGGGGAAACAAAATATAGTAATTATTCAAATCGCAAATGTGTGTGATTTGATTAGCATGAAGCGGAATAAAAGTGAAACTTGAAAACCAATTTGATGTGTTTAAATTAACACTGCAAGCAGCACTGTCACACGTTTTGTAATAGTCAAAGCAATGTATTCTCATATTGTACAATCTACCAAAGGGTAAAAAAAATATATGTATATATATATGAATACATATACAAATGATTTGAGATGCTTTGCATATCTTAATTTCCCTCTCACACTGCTTTGAAGACGTAGCCAAGGGGAGAGAGGATGGTCCACGTTGTCCATAGGGAGGGCCTGCTGTGGAAATGATCAATGCCTTGGCCCTCTCTCAGTCACAACACATGTTTTATACAACCAATCATAATTTATACATTACAAGATGTAATTCCATAACTTTTTTTTCCAGTATGTCAATGTGAGCGTTCATACTTTCTCACATAGTCATGTCCTTGCTCTAATGTTCTCTCTGAATATGTCAACACACATGAAGAAATAGACATTCTCTTCAAGCCATGCAGTTATCAACAGCAAACACATCCCCGCAATGCCATATTGACCTTTTGCATCATCATAAAAGAAGACACACTGGAGAAAATATGTGCGAATGGAGCACACAAATAATTATCTACTGAACACTTCATTAGGTACATCTAATGAAAGCCATCCAATCTTTTCTGCTTTGACAAAACAATGATGCTCAGTTACTTTTTATTTCTGTCTGTCCATTTTCTACCGCTTGTCCCTATCAAGGTCGCGGGTGGTTGCTACCTCATCATTTAATTTTTATTCAAACTTTATTTGACCAGGAGAGTTCCATTGACATAAAACAACCTCTTTTTCAAGGGAGTCCAGGCCAAGAGGCAGCAAAAGATACCGTTAAATAAAAAATACATGTCATACACATAAATAAAAACAGTTACAATTTAAAAACAACATCTTAAGTGCTCTCAATCTGAAGGGGTATGAGAGGTGAGAGATATTGCGTCAGAACAGCATTATTGTTGTGCTATAGTTGCATGGAATGGCATAAGACAGTGGTTGTCCAATTTCTTTCACCAAGTACTTCCTCAGAAAAAACTTAGTTCTCCAAGTACCACTTCAAAATTAAAATACAGTAGTGTAATAGGCCTAAGTATTCTTGCAAAAACATGGCAAATGTTTTATTTAACATATATACCGTATTTTTCGGATTATAAATCGCTCCGGAGTATACGTCGCACCGGCCGAAAATGCACAATAAAGAAGGAAAAAAAACATATATACGTTGCACTGGAGTATAAGTCGCATTTTTGGGGGAAATGTATTTTTATAAAACTTAACACCAAGAATAGATATTTGAAAGGCAATTTAAAATAAATAAAGAAAAAAGAACAACAGACTGAATAAGTGTACATTATATGACGCATAAATAACCAACTGAGAAGGTGCCTGGTATGTTAACGTAACATATTATGGTAAGAGTCATTCAAATAACTATAACATATAGAACATGCTATACGTTTAACAAACAATCTGTCACTCCTAATCGATAAATCCGATGAAAACTTTTTCCTCGATGTCGCTTCTAAACAACTCTGCCAAGTCCAAAGGTATGCGGCGCTTCCTCTTGTTGTTTTCTGTTGCATATTTTACTATATCCAGCTTGTAATCTGCAGTACATGATTTCCTTTTCGGTGCCATTTTTGTTCAGCCCTTCTCAGTCTTTATAAGTTACCGCCAACGATGAAATGATCCATTTTAATAGCTACGGCAGTAGCATATAGCATATAGCAGTTAGCATTCCATGACCCACAATGCACTTCTGACATGACTCTCCCCCGCCAAATTCTTATTGGTGGACGTGTGTGTGACGATTGCGAACATTTTCTTCGTCTCTTCCACGAATTAGATAAATAATATTATTTGATATTTTACGGTAATGTGTTAATAATTTCACACATAAGTCGCTCCGGAGTATATGTCGCACCAAAGTATGAAAAAAACTGTGAATTATTGTCCGAAAAATACATTATTCAATATTGTGGGCCACTGTAACATTACACACAGTTTGAACAGTAACAATGTGTTTTAATAGAGGAAATTAACACTGTACTTTAATCAAATGAGTCTTTGGCGTACCACTAGATGAAGCCCACGTACCACTAGTAGTACACGTACCACAGTTTGAGAACAAAAGGCATAGCATATTTAAATGCAATCAATAATGATCTTGCTTTTATTAGCTAAAACACATTAGAATTACAATATTGCACTTTTTTGTAAGAAAATTCAAAAGAAAAAAGAATATGGACAAAAAACATTAACTTGTCGGTGTCACATGGTGAACCAGTATCACACTTATGATTACAGTAAACAACCAATGAAATTCTTCTGCTGTCTCCATGCTACAAGAACGCATACATATCTTATACTTTTATAATACTTGTATATATTTGCATGTTATCCCAAGGTTGCTATTATTTGCTGTGATGTATCGACCAGTATTTAGATACATTCATGCAACTATAAATGCTATTATCCAGTGTCCGGTGCCGTGTGTCTTTGGTAATGGTTGCGTGGTCTACAACCCTAATCAGGTCAAAAAACATTTACCGTATTTTTCAGACTATAAGGCACACTTAAAATCCTTTAATTTTTCATTGCCTAATGTACGGCATGATTCTGGTTGTGCTTACCGACCTTGAAGTAATTTTATTTGGTACATGGTGTAATGATAAGTGTGACCAGTAGATGTCAGTCACACATGGGAGATACGTGTAAACTGCAAAATGACGCCAGTAAACAACACCAAAACTTTAAATGTTCTATTGAGAATATAGAACATTACACTTGGCGCTCAAAAATCTGTCAAAATGTTTTTAGTACAACTTCGGTAAGCTATCGCTTGATGGCTTGTCGGCACATTAGTATTATTATGGTGCGTGTGAAAGGACCGCAAAACGGCACCTATAAGCAGACATATTACCTGGCGTTTTGTCTCACAATATTATACAAAACCAACATTTCTTACCTTCTGGTACCTGCCGATCTGTATTTGGGATCTGCATAAGTCCTGAAAATGAGACCGCATCCGCCATTGTAGTTTGAGGCGACACCGTAGTCATAAGTTTCTTCTTTTTCTCTACCTTCTTATGTGGCATTAATCTTCCGCTGTTGCCTTTTCTAATAAAAAGTAGTGTAAAGTTCTTACTTATATCTGTCAGTAGACTAGCTATCAAAGAGCTAAAAACTGTAATGGGTTTACAGAATTTACCCACGAAACCTTTGGTATAGAGAGTTCCGATCGGACGTTTTTTCACGGGATACATTACTGGCGTTGATGTTGCATTATTGAGCCACGGATGAGGAGAAGCTGCTCCGTTATTGATTTGAGTTAAGTCTGAATGTCATTAAAACAGTCAGCTCCATCTTTTGAGACTTCTTCCACTCCCGTCCTTGCACGCTACACGGCTACAACAAAAATGACGGGGAGAAGACGCTGTCGAAGTGGAGGCACTTAGGTAAGACCGCCCACCAAACGGAGTAGTCTGAAGAGACGCTCAGAAAGTTACTTTTAAAGGGTCTGTAAAAAATAATCTATGCAACATTTTCACCAAAGAACCACCATTACATGTTATGGAGACCACAAGATAGTGTTTTGAATTTAGAACAAAATCATAATAGACCCCTTTAATGCGCCCTATAATCCGGTGCGCCTTTTGTGTGAAAATAGACCTTAATAGAAATGCTCATCGGCAGTGCGCCTTTAAATACGGTGTGCCCTGTGGTCCGAAAAACACACTACATTAACAACTGTGGCTGTAGGCAACCTCTTGCTGGGTAGCTGTCGGTAAATAAAAGGAGGTAAATAAAGTTCACGCCCTGACAGAGGCACGCAGATGCTCTTTTTAATCTTCATTCCGACATTAAGACGCAAACATCTGAGTTCCAACACCATATTCAAAATGGCACAAAGGTTTCTCTAGCTGCAAAGCGCTTCCTCATTATCCAGCAATCACTCTCACAGCAAAGTGCCTTCATCAATATCGCATCACAACAAGCACGTTGTAACGCTTTAACTTAATTTTGCTCAATCAACACACAACTTCTGCATGTAGGATTATGTATGTATAATGAGGTCTCATTTATCAATTTATGCTTGAGCTGCGCTTTGTAAGCACTATAAGTACTATTGCTTTTCAAAGTACCGGATTTTTCGGAGCATATGTCGCTCTGGACACGGAGTATACGTCGCACCGGCCAAAAATGCATAATAAAGAAGGAAAAAAACATATATTCATCGCACTGGAGTATAAGTTGCATTTTTTGGGGAAATGTATTTGATAAAATCCAACACCAAGAATAGACATTTGAAAGGCAATTTAAATTAAATAAAGAATAGTGAATAACAGGCTGAATAAGTGTACGTTATATGACGCAAAAGTAACCAACTGAGAAGGTGCCTGGTATGTTAACGTAACATATTATGGTAAGATTCATTCAAATAACTATAACATATAGAACATGCTATACGTTTACCAAACAATCTGTCACTCCTAATCGATAAATCCGATGAAATCTTCTTCTTCGATGTCGCTTCTAAACAACTCTGCCAAATCCAAAGGTATGCGCCGCTTTCTCTTGTCGTTTTCTGTTGCATATTTCACTACGTCCAGCTTGTAATCTGCAGTACATGATTTCCTCTTCGGTGCCATTTTTGTTCAGCCCTTCTCAGTTTTTATAAGTTACCGCCAACGATGAAACGATCCAGGCAGTAGCATATAGCAAATAGCAGTTAGCATTCCATGACCCACAATGCACTTCTGCCATGACCCTCCCTCGCCGAATTCTTATTGGTCGACGTGTATGTGACGATTGCTGACATGTTCTTCGTCTCTTCCGCTAATGAGATAAATAATATTGTTTGATATTCTATGGTAATGTGTTATTAATTTCAGATATAAGTCGCTCCGGAGTATATGTCGCACCCCCGGCCAAAATATGAAAAAAACTGCGACTTATAGTCCGAAAAATACGGTATATTCATGTTGCACATAATATCACAATTTGTTGTGGATTTGTATTTCATATTGGTGAATTTATTAGTTACTAGGGCATTGATGTCCCATGATTCGATTCAATATCGATTCTTGGGGTCACAATTCGATTCAAAATCGATTTTTTTTTTTCAATTCAACACGATTCTCGATTCAAAAACGTTTTTTCCCTATTTAAAAGGATTCTCTATTGATTCAATACATAGGATTTCAGCAGGATCTACCCCAGTCTGCTGACATGCAAGCAGAGTAGAAGATTTTTGTAAAAAGCTTTTATAATTGTAAAGGACACTGTTTTATTAACTGATTGATTACAATAATGTAAATTTGTTTTAACTATTAAACGAACCAAAAATATGACTTATTTAATCTTTGTGAAAATATTGGACACAGTGTGTTGTCAAGCTTATGAGATGCAATGCAAGTGTAAGCCATTGTGACACTATTGTTCTTTTTTTTAATTTTTATAAATCCATCCATCCATCCATTTCTACCGTTTATTCCCTTTGGGGTCGCAGGGGGCGCTACAATCGGGCAGAAGGCGGTGTACACCCCGGACAAGTCGCCACCTCATCTTATTTTTATAAATGTCTAATGATAATGTCAATGAGGGATTTTTAATCACTGCTATGCTGAAATTATAACTAATATTTATACTGTTGTTGATAATATCCAATTTTGTTTCACTACTTTTTGTTTGTTCTGTGTCGTGTTTGTGTCTTCTCTCAATTGTTCTGTTTATTGCAGTTCTGAGTGTTACTGGGTCAGGTTTGGTTTTGAAATTGGATTGCATTGTTATGGTATTAATGTGTATTGTTTTGTTGGAGTGATTAAAAAAAAACATTTTTTTTTAAAATGCAAATGAACATGAGAATCACGATTCAAATTTGAATCGATGTTTTCCCACACCCCTACTAGTTACTGATAATTATCAGAGGTGATGATGATGATTGTTTACATGGCTAAAGATTGTTTTCAAGTGAAAGACTCCTTCAACATGGATCAACGGTCAGGGAGCCACAATTACATTTCCATAGTCTTTGTTACACTCATGCAGGAATTGCATAAATCCCAGGAGGGTGTGTGTTTTGCCAGAACACCGGTTCGAATTAGAGCGCAAACAACAATGAGCGTGTAGTCCAGTGGTTCTCAAATGGGGGTACGCGTACCCCTGTGGATACTTGAAGGTATGCCAAGGGGTATGTGAAATTTTTTAAAAATATTCTAAAAATAGCAACAATTAAAAAATCCTTTATAAATATATTTATTGAATAATACTTCAACAAAATATGAATGTAAGTTCATAAACTGTGAAAAGAAATGCAACAATGCAATATTCAGTGTTGACAGCTAGATTTTTTGTGAACATGTTCCAAATATATTGATGTTAAAGATTTCTTTTTTTTTTAAAGACATTTTAAGAATTAAGATAATGAATCCAGATGGATCTCTATTACAATCCTCAAAGAGGGCGCTTTAAGTTGATGATTACTTCCATGTGTAGAAATTTTTATTTATAATTGAATCACTTGTTTATTTTTCAACAAGTTTTTAGTTATCTTTATATATTTTTTTCCAAATAGTTCAAGAAAGACCACTACAATGAGCAAAATTTTGCACTGTCATACAATTTAATAAATCAGAAACTGATGACATAGTGCTGTATTTTACTTCTTTATCTCTTTTTTCAACCAAAAATGCTTTGCTCTGATTAGGGGGTACTCAAATTAAAAAAATGTTTACAGGGTGTACATCACTGAAAAAAGGTTAAGAACCACTGGTCTACTCAATCCAAAGTGCGAAGCAACTTCTGAAATACTAATCCTTACCGCTTCAGCGGAAATAACTAAATGTACTCAATGTCACATTATCACTGGAGGACCAAAGGTTAAGGAATGGCTAAGTATGCTACACATACACACAATCCAAGCCGTTAGGAACTCGCATGGCTGCCGTTTTTGTGACCCCAAGATGAAAGAACCAGGAGGACAATGAGCAGGTAAAATGATTTTAATTATCATCAACAGAGGGGAAAGCAGTCTTGCATGAAACAGTTCCAACATAAAGTAATCTTCGAGCACTGAGGAGTGCTCGAGACAAAGCATACATAGGAGACATGTTGATTGGCTGCAGGTGTGGACCAGCTGCCAATCAACAGCAGGTGTGTGAACAAACAGTGCTCAGCAAAAAAAGCAGGAAGTGGGAACCAAAATAAAAGCACTGATAGGAAGTAAATACAAAAACAAGGAAAACTAACAGAAATGAAGTGACAGATCATCACACAAGCAGGACAACTCAAGAAGCTAACCGCTAAAGCTTCAATGTAAAGTAGGGTTGATCCATCCTGTATGGCAGTGGTCCCCAAACCCCGGCTGGTGGATTAATTGGTACCGGGCCGCACAAGAAATAATTAGTTATTTCCGTTTTATTTATTATCTGAGCCCGAACAATCTTTTATTTTGAAAAGTCTTTTATTTTTGAAAATGACCGGATTCTCTCGGTTATGTCTTGGTCACTTGAGCGCCAACATTTAACCCAGATAACAAACTGAGTAAACAAACAGTCATCTTTAGAACGTTTTTTGTGAAGGGGAAAAGGCACAGTGAAGAGAGAGAAGAACAGCCTATGACTTCCAACAAAAAGAAAGCTTTTAACAGACAATACCAGGAGTATTGGATTTATTACAACAGGTGATTCCCACGCACCAAGCCCGCTCTGCATAATATGCGGCGACCGGCTCTCAAACATTAGCAGGTATTTTGTTTGAGACTGAGCCTGCGCCTTCATTCACCAAGCTGGTGCTTTTAAAAGAGTTTGAGTGCTACGTCCCAACTTCAAAGGACCCACTAACTACCAAGGAATGGGTCAGCGACCCATTTAAAAAAAAAACAGGTGAATCCAGCATGTCTGTGCAAGAAGAAGATCAACTGCTGGAGATCGCAAATGACGGCAGCCTTAAAAGTGTGTTTGAGACAACAACTGGTGTTCCGGATTAAAGTCATTGCAGAATACCCCGAGATCGCCGCCACAGCACTGAAAACCCTGTTGCCATGTCCAACATCCTATCTGTTTAAAGCGGGATTTTCTGCAGTGACAACCACCAAAACAAAACAACAAAGCAGACTGGACATAAACAAAACTCTTAAGGTGTCTTTGTCACCCATTACCCCCAGTTGGGACCGTTTTGTTGCAGAGAAACAAGCTCAGGGTGTCAGGCTTGCCCCTGACAGTTTGTCTATGTTTTGGTTTTTCCCTCTGTATTTTTCTTTTTTTCCTCTGTGTGTGTAGTGTTTCCTGTCACCTGGCCACACCTCGTGTCAATCAGCCCACTCCTATTTGTACCTGCTTTGTTCCCACAGTCAGTGCTGTATTATTGTCATGTATTGCATGTCGCTTCTGTATTGTATTGTTGCTCCTGTCGTGTCGTTGCAGTGTAGCGGTAAGCTATAATTTGTTAGATGTTTGTAGCTTACTGTTTTTTGGTTCCCTGCTTCCTATTTTGTCTTTGCACAACACATAACGACTCCTGTTCCCTGTTCTGTTTATGCTAGCCTCCATGCTAAGCCTTTTGTTTTTGCTAGCTTCCATGCTAAGCTCCTTTTGTTTGTTATCCACCTCGTGCGCGTTTTTTGTTGTACCCCTTTTGTTTGTTGTTGTTTAGATTTAATCAAATCATGTTTCCTTATTCAATGCCTGCCTCCTTCTCTGCATCGACACAAACCAACTTGACACAGGGCTCCCATTGATTTAGCGTTATGGTCAGTTAAAATTCTCATGCGGGTCCGTGGTAAAATTTTCAAGCCTTGACCGGTCCGCAGTTATAAAATGTTTGGGGACCACTGCTGTATGGTATATTAATGACACTAAAGTGATTAGGTTGTTGTTTTTATTTTTCTTGATATTACTAAATATTTTTGCAGGTTGTTTTTGTTTACAAACTTGGGTAACAATTCTCTGTATACAAGAAGGCTTTGAGGGGAAAACCCAAATGATTAAAATGCAAGCCAAGTGTAATGGTACAGTGGAGAAGAAGATGGCACAGAGGCAGGGATGTCGTTAGCTTGCAGCGTGTTTATTGAAATATATAAAATAAGTGTATGACTAATCCAATTGTATACAGTGTGACTATGTGTAGCGATTATATAAGGAGTGTTACTAGGTGGTGTTGAAGGTACGTGTTCAGATCGGAGGTCCAAGGACAGGAAGGAGGTCAGGGGCTGGAGCGAGGTGCTGTTGTCCGGGGGCAGACGTGAGGTAGAGATCCAGAAAGGCAGCAGAGAGTCCAGAGGGGATCCAGGGAGACGAGACACACACTGCTCGAAACCAGGGGATGACAAAGGGCTGCTGGATGACGACACAGGACAAGGCACATAATGAGCACAACGAAGGGGAAACACAAAAAGTGAGGACGTACATGAGCAAGGAACCGAGAGGCGTGTGAGGCTTACTGTACAGGTACAAGTAGCTACGTTCTGGCACTGGAACGCAGGTCGCGCTGGCTTATGAATGCAGGAGTCTCATCTTAGTCGGGTGTGTTGATTGCAGATTGGGCGGTCTAGCTCGGTTGGTAAAGCGGCCGTGCCAGCAACTTGAGGGTTGCAGGTTCGATCCCCGCTTCCGCCATCCAAGTCACTGCCATTGTGTCCTTGGGCAAAACACTTCACCCACCTGCTCCCAGTGCCACCCACACTGGTTTAAGTGTAAAAATTAGATATTGGGTTTCACTTTGTAAAGCGCTTGAGTCACTGGAGAAAAAGCGCTATATAAATATAATTCACTCCACTTCAGAATGATTGCAGCAGGAGAGGAACGCCCATGAGCATGTCCTGAGGCACGCTCCGTATAGCAGAGTGAGAGGCGGTAGGTGTTTGAACCGTAACACCAAGAGTAGTTTTGGGTTTTGTTTAGTCATCCTGCTGCAGCCACTTTAGTTTGTGTAGCATTCAATACTATGAATTAATCTGATTTACAACAATGATATCTTTACTTAATTGCAAAAAACATTTTAGATTGGATACAAGGCCAAAAGTGTTGAGACATCCCGAATAATTATCATTTATTAATGTATTAATACACTAATTGCCCGTCCAACTAACATGTCACACAATTCCATAAAAAAAAAAAAAATGTCCTGAAAACAATCGTATATTATTGTTTTTTTAACGTATTGGTATTTACCCATCAATCCATCCATTTTTCTACCGCTTATTCCCATTGGGGTCGCGGGGGGCGCTGGTGCCTATCTCAGCTACAATCGGGCGGAAGGCAGGGTACACCCTGGACAAGTCGCCACCTCATCGCAGGGCCAACACAGGTAGACAGACAACATTCACACTCACATTCACACACTAGGGCCAATTTAGTGTTGCCAATCAACATATCCCCAGGTGCATGTCTTTGGAAGTGGGAGGAAGCCGGAGTACCCTGAGGGAACCCACGCATTCACGGAGAGAACATGCCTACTCCACACAGAAATATCCCAAGCCCGGGATTAAACCCAGGACAGCAGGACCTTCGTATTGTGAGGCAGACGCACTAACCCCTCTGCCACTGTGAAGCCCTCGGTATTTACCATTTAAGCATTTTATTAACACCACATGGCGGCATTTGTACAGGCATGAGTGGTCAGCATCCGGCAGCTTTATTTACCTCTGCATGCGGCTTAAAATGTAAGTTGCACTACTCAGCTGTTGGAGTGGAACAGCAATAATAATGCTGAGGGGGTCATTTTCTCCTTGACGATATTAAACATGGGTTCTGTCGCCGCTGTCATTTCGAACCAAGCACCCATATTTCTGGCTTGCATTGGATCTCTTTTGCTACTGCAGCTAGCTGCACTCAATGTTGTGGTGTTGGTCTGCACACGGCATTGAGGAGAGGAAGCATGCTCGGGAAGAAAATGAAAAGATGACTGATGAGATTTGTGCTTCGTTACTGCTGATGAGAGGAGAGCAGCACAGATGAGAGAGGAGGAGAAGGAGGAGGGAAGTCATTGACTGAATGTTTGCTGCACGCTGCTAATAAAAGACGAGAGATTACACTTCGCTTTCAGTTGTTGGCGCAAGAGAGCGGTGGTGAGAGCGAACAAAGTACAGCTGGTGATGATATTGATGATCAGTTCAGTGATGCACATTATGCAAAGATATACTTGAATGTAAAGCAGAGAATGCATGCATATACTGTGCATGTGTGTGTGTGTGCACGAGATGAATCATTGTGATGTTTCACTGATCATCTGCTGTGAGATAATTTCCATGACTTTTTAATTAATTTGCACATTTTTAATCAGCATAATTACTGAGAATCTAAATGTTGCCATGGCAACCAACTTTCTGACTCAATGAGAAAAAGAAACAAAACAGACCATTTGAAAAGGCACTGGGAGACACACAATATGATGCATAAGGAGGAGAGAGGGTGCACATCATAAACACACACACACACATATATATATATATATATATATATATATGAACACACATATACAGACAGACGGCAGCTATCTAAATGGAATAGCTAGCCAGGACTGATAGCATGAAATTGGGTTTCCAAATATAACACCGTGTCATTGGAGTGTGTGGCTCCTAGTGTGTGTGTGTGTGTGGACTACGGGATGCTAGTCCTCATACAAAGCTCCATACGGGGGCACTATTGTAACATAGATTGTAATTTCTCACATTTTGGACACACACACACCCACACACACACATACTGGCATGTCCTAATTAAAACAGTGTTGTTCAAACAATGGAATAAAGTAGGAGCACTGACATTTTGGGGATGTGCACACAGCCATTTTTTTAATAAACGCATATAACGTTATTGGTATAGTGGGAGACAATTATTCTGACGATGATATTGATGACAACTGATTAGAGGAGATGCACAAAAGGCTACACCGTGGCCTTTTACTTCTGTTAAACTAGTCAAACAATACAAAGCAGAAGTGTGGTGCAGAAGAGACTTTGCTGAAGTGAGAAAATGTTGGGTGCATCATGAAGTCTCATCGACTGCAAGAAAAACTATGAAATAAAATCCCGACAAAAGTTGGCTTTCATGACCCCTAAATTTACAGGTTGCATCTTATTAAGAGCTGTCCCCAATATCTTGGCTTCTGTAGTTACTGTCCAGTTGGTGTGCAATAAAATCTCGAAAGTAAAACCTCATCTGAAGTTGTAAAAAAAAGTCACACTTGACTTTGAAATTCAAACTGTCACATCAGCATATTGTACCAGACTTTAAACTACCCTTAATCCCAGGGACATTTTGCTTACAGTAAAAAATAAAATAAAATAAAATAAATGCTGTTTTTTTCTGCATCTACCAGGTCTACATCAGGGCTGACCAAACGTGTTCCATGAAAGACCACAGACAAAAAAAAAATGGAAGACTGTGGGCGATCACTTTAACCTCTTAAGGCCCAAGCTGATTGTTTACATGATTTTTTATTTCTCTTTGCTATTTGGGCTTATTGGACCCTAATTATAATAACAACTAAAAATCATCTTTTTATATGATGTACTTAGTCCATAAGTAACAAATGTGTACTTCATGTGTAGTGACATGCTAATTTTAAAATTTACACTTTTTTCCCCCAAATTCCATTGTATGTTGTACAATTCTGACACCACCAGATAGCAGTATAGGTGTCCATATGTCGGCATTAGACCCCAATTGAGTAGTGTACACAATTTTGGAAATACGAGTTAAAAGGTGGTGTCCACGCATGTGGCCACTAAGGCCTTTAGAGGTTGTGCATTTCACCTTTTTGTTTAATAAAAACACACACGTTGACGTTCAAAACAATTATTTAACCCTTTGTAGGGTGGAACCTTGATTTACAAACAGGGTTTGTGAATAAAACATTTTGTATAATTAAGCAACTTTCTCCCAATGTAAATATGAATAATGGGATCTGGCCTCAACAAAGTTTGTACAGTGTGAACTAGTGGCAATACCAATATTTTGATACTGGTACCGGTATCAAAATTATTTTGATACTTTTCGGTACTTTTCAAATCAAAGGGGCCCCCAAAAATTGCGTTAATGGCTTTATTTTAACAAACAATTTTAGGGTACATCAAAAATATGTTTCTTATTGCAAGTGTGTCCTTAAATAAAATAGTGAACATACAAGACAACTTGTCTTTTATTAGTAAGTAAGCAAAAAATGCTGCTAATTTAGCTGCTGACGTATACAGTAACATATTGTGTCATTTATCATTTTATTATTTTGTCAAATATATTAAGGACAAGTGGTAAAAAATGAATTATTAATCTACTTGTGCATTTACTGTTAATATCTGCTTACTTTCTCTTTTAACATGTTCTATCTACACTTCTGTTAAAATAATCACTGATAATCACTTATTCTTCTGTTGTTTAATACCTTACAATAGTTTTGGATACCACACATTTGGTGTTTGTAAGCTTTTTTTACTCACATAGACGCGCTGGAAGCCAGATGCTCAGGTTTGACAGGAGTTTTAATAATAATCTTTTCAACAAACAGGTATGGTTGGACTTTTCAGTCTCTCAGGTCTGACCTCCTTCCTTGCACCCGGCCGCTCACTGTTAAAGACAACAGATGATTAGTTTAACACGTACCACCTGCGCAAAATAATCATCTGACAGCTGTGTCTCTCAGTCAGCACATGCCACGCCCCCGTCAGAGGGTGCGCTGTCTCATGCAGCCCAGACGGGGTCGCCGACCTCTACTCCAACAGTGCACTGATCACAATTCTCTTCCAAATACCTCCACCGCCAGACTTAGGCCGGGACATCGTCCGGCTGCGCCTACTCTCCCCCTCCCTTATTTTTCGTCTTAGGGGTCGGGCAGGCCGCAACTGCCGCGGTTTTGTCTATCTGTGGCCGCACCTGACCTTCCCCCAAGTGGTACCCCAGATACTGTACCTTCCTTCGGCCAACCGCGCACTACGCCAGGTTGGTGGTGAGCCCCGCCCGCCTCATGGACTCGAGTACCGCCTCCACCCTCATCCAGATAGGCGGCAGCATATGCCGCTTGGGGACGCAGTCCCCGGTCCATGAGTCTCTGAAATGTGGCAGGCGCACCAAACGAGCCGAACGGAAGGGTCACGAATTGGTGCAAACTTTCCGGAGTGGAGAATGCCGTTTTTTCCTAAGACTCTGGAGACAAGGGAATCTGCCAGTAATCCTTAGTTTGATCCAGTGTCGTAAAAAAACGAGCAGTGCCCAACCAGTCTAGGAGCTTGTCGACCCGGGGCATCGGGTAGGCATCAAAACGTGACACATCATTTACCTTGCGGTAGTCCACACAGAATCGCACAAACCCATCTTTCTTCCCTACTAGAACTATGGGACTGCACCATGCACTGTGTGACTCTTCTATTACCCCCAATTCCAGCATGGCTTTTAATTCCTCCCGAACTACTTTGCGCTTGTGTTTGGGTAGCCTGTAGGGCCGAGACCTCACCGTCACGCCTGGGCTGGTCTCTATGTGATGTTGGGTGAGGTTTGTGCGGCAGGGGAGGAGAACATGTCAGCAAAATGTTGCTGCAAATTGGCCACATCTGCTTTCTGTGACGGCGTCAGATGATTATCACAGCGGAGAGGGAAGGGCCTCCGGCCCCAGCTCCTCGTTCTCCGCTATCACAGTCACCATGGAGACAGGCTCCGCTTCCCTCCACCCTTTTAGTAGGTTGAGGTGGTATGTTTGGGTTGCCCTGTCCCGGTCAGACCGCCTGACCTTGTAATCCACGTCACCCACTCGTCGTGTGACCACGAAGGGTCCTTGCCATTTGGCGAGTAACTTAGAGCTGGATGTTGGGAGTATTACAAGTAATTTCTCTCCCGGTGAAAATTGTCTGAGTTGCGTACCCTTGTTATACAGGCGTTGCTGACGTTCTTGGGCTTTGAGCAAAATTCTCACGTGACAAGTGTCCCAATGTGTGGAGTTTTGCTCTCAAGTCCATGACGTACTGAATTTCGTTTTTACTGGGACTTGGACCTCCCTCCCAGACCATTATCCGATTAAGTGTCTCATCAAACCCCATGTGGCTGGCCATGGGATTAAAATGTCCCGCCTGGAAAATCATTTCCCGACGGTTTTTCGGCACCAACAATTGGGTGATTTCCCCCCCTGTCTGAGTGTCAGGACTAACTCTGTATAAGCTGTCCCTAACCAATGCAAAGTGGGGGAAATCTTGCGCTATCCCCGGGCGAACCCGCTGCCCATCAATTGAAATCACTTGGTCCCAGAGTGTCATCTCAAGACTACTCAAGTAGAAAATCATCCATGGGGCGCCATTGGGGAGCCCTCGCTGTCTCCCCCCCCCCACCCCTCACCCGGCAGCGTCGGATGACCTCGCGTCGCCGATCAGAACAGCGCAGATATCCCCTTTCCCTACCGGTCGTGAACGCACCCCTGCGCACTGCTCTATTAACCCATTAAATCCCGACCAATTGGTTCCCAAGATTAAGGGGTGTGTCAGGCGCGAATTTACAGCCACCTTAAAACTATGATTTTTCCCTTTGAAAAAAATTTCCACCGGCACGATAGGGTACTCGTGAATATCCCCATGCACACATTTAACCCGCAACCGTGTACCCATTCTCAACGCCCCAGGTCGAACCAGGTTCTGGTGGATCATGGACTGCTCGCTGCCCGAATCCACCATTGTACTCCCTTGTATTCTTACCGGTACATAATACATCTCTCCTGGCCCGGGGGAGGGGCGCCGCAGGGTCGACGACCCGGATCACCTGTCCCACCTCCATGCTAGGACATTCCCGCTGCAGGTGTCCAAGCTGCCCGCACCTCCAGCACACCTGCCCAGGCATTCGAGGAGCCGTTTGCGGGGTAAACACAGCGTCCATAGCGGCCACGTTCCGAGGAGGAGAAAAAACAGTTTGAGTATTTTTTAGCCTCGGCCACTGCTGGATTCCCTCGGCCGGAACTGGGCGCTCCACCGCCTCCGCTGTTTTCTCCTCCTTTTTTTTCTCTCGGTGCACCGCCAGATGCTCCTCCGCTCGTGCCACCGCCGCGGCCAGGTCCTGTAGACGTTGATACCTAACCCACGCGGCGGTCCGTGCCGGGATCGCCTCCATGATCTGCTCCAGAATAATCTGTTCCATTACTTCCTGGATTTGCCCGTTTTGCAGCCATCTTGCTGCTGCATCCCTTAGTTGCTGGCCCAGGGCGAAAGGCCGCTGCTCCGGTCCGGTGTCGCATTGCCCGGAACCGGCGCCTGTGATCTTCCTTGGACCCTCCCGTCCGGTCCAGCACTGCGCGTCTCAAGTCCCGGTATCTCACCCGGGAATCTGGTGGTAGGCTGAGTGCCACCAGCAGCGGCAGCAGTCGCACTGCCCATTCCTCCTCAGGCCACGCCCATGCTCCCGTCGTGGCCTCGAACATGTCCCTGTACAGTATGTTTGCGGATCTTTTGTCTCCGCCTTTCTGTGCATCCGCACAGCCGCCAAAGATGGCCTCGCTGCTGCGGGTGCCTCCGCTGCGGACCTCTGCGTCAGGGCTCGCAAGATTTGGTTCTGCTGTGCAATTTGTCCCTGCATTGCTTCCATCTGCCGGTGATTGGCCGTGGATACTTCTGCCAACAGCTGCCCCAATGCCTCTATCGGGCTTATGTCGACATTTTTCTCTTTTTTTTTTTCAAGTTGGGCGCCAAATGTAAGCTTTTTCTACTTACATAGACACGCTGGAAGCCAGATGCTCAGGTTTGACAGGAATTTTAATAATAATCTTTTCAACAAACAGGTATGGTTCGACTTTTCAGTCTCTCAGGTCCGACCTCCTTCCTTGCACCCGGCCACTCAATGTTGAAGACAACAGATGATTAATTTAAAACATACCACCTGCGCAAACTAATCATCTGACAGCTGTGTCTCTCAGTCAGCACATGCCATGCCCTCGTCTGAGGGTGCGCTGTCTCCAACAGCCCAGACGGGGTCACTGTTTTATGGTTGCAAAGCTGAAACTTAAAGGAATTGACGGAAGGGCACCACCAGGAGTGGAGCCTGCGGCTTAATTTGTCTCCAACAGTGCGCTGATCACAATACTCTTCCACAGTTATCAATCCGATACGAATATACCGAATGTGATTGATTAGTATCGCCAAACTATACTAATACCGGTATACCGTACAACCCTACTGTGAACTCTATATGCTATACGACAGGGATGTCCAAACTACTACGGTGCGGCCTGCCGGAGTCTTCGGTGTGGCCCTCGAGACATCACAAGTTTAGCAAGAGGATTGACCAGCTAAATTTATAGCCTGTGGGTTAAAATGGAGTGACATTGCTGCCCTCTTGAGAACAAAGATAGACTCGAAGGTCAACGACCGTGAGTTTCATTTAGATGACATTTGGGCACAGCATCAATTTATATGACCTCGTCCAAACAACTTCGTAATTAATGGTATAATTGAACTATAACTAACAAATAAAGTCAACATACAGTCCGCTTGGGATGGTTTCCTGCTGGCTCCGCTGTGAACGGGACTCTCGCTGCTGTGTTGGATCCGCTTTGGACTGGACTCTCGCGACTTTGTTGGATCCATTGAGGATTGAACTTTCACAGTATCATGTTAGACCCGCTCGACATCCATTGCTTTCCTCCTCTCTAAGGTTCTCATAGTCATTGTCATCGACGTCCCACTGGGTGTGAGTTTTCCTTGCCCTTATGTGGGCCTACCGAGGATGTCGTGGTGGTTTGTGCAGCCCTTTGAGACACTAGTGATTTAGGGCTGTATAAGTAAACATTGATTGATTGATTGATACGTAACACACTTCCTGCTCAATGAACTATGTGCACATTCTAAAACACATATAAGCAAAATACTGTGTATATATTAAAATAACACTTATATAAATCCATTACAGTGCATGATAGGTGATATGCAAACACACTCTTTCCAAACTTCCCCATGTTCGGTGCATTTTAGCTGCTTGATATTTCTGATTGATTACACAATTTTAAGGAGGTCGTCAGGGGAAGTAAACAAGGTGGGAGTCAAACTTTCAAATACTCTTAATATTCAATGTCGTGTTGTGATTTGTCACACCATGTTTGAGTCTGTGTTTGTGTTAAGTCTCCTCAGTTTAGTGGCCTGTTATGTTTTCAATGCTCGTTTTCTCCCTTGGTTACATGTTCTTGTTGCTAGGTGGCTGATTAGCCGAACCTGCTTTCTGGTTTTTGATCAGCGTCCTCACCTAATTCTGCCCCTAATCACTACCCTTTATATTCTGTTATTTTCCCAACAGTTTGTGTGTTGGTTTTGTTGTTTGATTCACGCGACCTATGTGTTCACTTTGGAATCTTAATGCTACGCTATGCTAGCAACAGTCTATGTTATGTTGTCTTTTGTATTGAAGTAAAGACTCTTCTTACCTGCACGCTAACTGAGGTACCCCAGATCTTTTGAATCGCAAACACTGAACAGCATGCCAGCCTACGACATGTTTTATGATGTATACTTCTTAGTACATTGTCGTTGGGGTCTGATGTGGGGGGGTTGTTCAAGTCCAAGTAGTTGAAGTTATGTGATGTTGTTTACTCTGTTATAGCTTGCTTTAATCAATGCAAACTGAAGGGTTATTTTGGTAAAACATATTGTTGTTACATCACAATCAAAGCTGTATTCCGTGGCAAAAAAATAGGGTCGTAGTATGTGTACCTATGTGTGTGTTTGTGCCTGTGCACACATCCATTGTAGAGGGTATTGCTGATTACACTCAGAAGTATGGCTTTACCGCAGGTTGTGCTATATTCTTACATGGTTGGCAAACTTCCCTCTTCAATCTGGTATGAAATCAATATGCAGACCTACAGCATTGCAATCGCAGATTACGTGTAAAAACAGCTGTGTAAACTGGATCACTCTGAGACAGCACACAGCTGCAGTAAATAACTTGAATAAAACAACTGAAGTTACTGTAGCCATTTCGATATCAAATTTAGATGCTTATTTGATTACATTACACATGTTTACTACCTACATAAGAACACTAACTTTCTAACTATAAATATATATATATATATATATATATATGTATATGTATATATATATATATATATATATATATATATATATGTATATGTATATATATATATATATATATATATATATATATATATATATATATATATATATATATATATATATATATATATATATACCCCAGCTGCTGGAGTAGTGATGTTGTGTGTCAGCATGTCTGTGATCTTATTTAAATTTTGTTTTGTTTTGTGTATATATGTATGCGGAGGTATGTGTGTATATGTATGTATATGTGTGTATGTGTGCATGTATGTATATATATATATATATATATATATATATATATATATATATATATATATATATATATATATACATATATATGTATATATATATATATATATATATATATATATATATATGTATGTGTACTTTTTTAGCACATAGCACTTTAGCACATAGCACTTTAGCACATAGCACTTTGGAACTAAACACTTTAGCACACAGCACTTTATCCATGAGCTCTAGTGCAATGCACACTGGTACTTTATCTTTATCTCCATACTGTAGATTTTATACCTACATCAATGTGCCACCCATGTCCATCAAGCTCCATGTTCTGATGTTTAGATGTTTAAATGTTAGTTGTCTGGTTGTGGTTGTGTCTGTGCTTGTGTTTTTGTTCTGTTGTATTTGTGTATGTTAAGAAAGCAATGATGCACTGTGTCCAAGACAAATTTCCCCGCGGGAACAATAAATTTGAACCTTGAATCTTGTATGTATCGGTATATATATGTGTATATATGTGTATATATACAGATATGTACATGTATGTATGTGTGTGTGTATATTTATATGTATGTGTATATATATGTATATATATGTTATCCAAGATGGCGGCGCCCGGACGGACTGCGACATTGCGGAGCTCTTGCTAAAGATGGAACATTTGGCGGAAATGCCGGACAGTTCTGCAGACTTCATGGCTGGCTCACATCGTGGTCACTCCGTGATCACGTACGACCGCCAGACACTTCTGGATGTGGACATATCGGGCCGTTTTGGACTGATAGACGCGTGCTTGCTGGACGTGCTGACTAGCACGGGAGTGCTGCGGCGGCTACATCCAGCGGCCTGTGAAGTAGGGGAGTATAATAGCAGCGGGGGCCGTCTACGGAGCAGACGCCAGCGGTGTGATCGGAAACGCGGATGTCGAGCGGGGCTAAAAACAAAGCAGAAGGCTAATCCCCACAGGACACCACTTCCCTCCATCCTGAAGACGGATTTAAATAAAAGATGCGAGACTACTGGTCTTGGTAAGGAGTCAGTTAAATTAGAACAAGTTTTTTCTGCTCTGAGTGTTTCAGAGTTGAACATGTGTTTTACCGAGGTGGCCAACTATGATGCGTGCAGTTTATCAAAGCAACAAACAAACAATCGGAAAATCCCCGTTACTGAGGTGGCTAACCATGATGCGTGCAGTTTATCAAAGCAACAATCAAACAATCGGAAAATTCCTGTCGTATCAATTCCTAGATATGGTCGTAATTATACTAAATAAACTGGGCATAATAAACACAATATTATTAATATTGCTACTACGGATAATTTGATCAAAAATTCCCTAAAACAGCCGACTACCTATAATATAGGTTTTTTAAACATAAGATCATTGTCTCCCAAAACGTTGTTAGTTAATGATATTATCAGAGACAACAATCTTAACGTCATCGGTCTCAGCGAAACCTGGCTTAAACCAAACGACTTTTTTGCGCTAAATGAGGCATGTCCTCCTAACTTTACACATGCGCATATTGCCCGTCCGCTTAAAAGGGGTGGGGGGGGGTCGCACTAATATACAACGAAAACTTTAACCTTAGTCCTAACATAAATAATAAATATAAATCGTTTGAGGTGCTTACTATGAGGTCTGTCACACCGCTGCCTCTACACCTGGCTGTTATCTACCGCCCCCCAGGGCCCTGTTCGGACTTTATCAATGAATTCTCAGAGTTCGTTGCTGATCTAGTGACACACGCCGATAATATAATCATAATGGGGGACTTTAATATCCATATGAATACCCCATCGGACCCACCGTGCGTAGCGCTCCGGACTATAATTGATAGCTGTGGTCTCACACAAATAATAAATTAACCCACGCATCGCAACGGTAATACAATAGACCTAGTGCTTGTCAGGGGTATCACCGTTTCCAAAGTTACGATACTCCCGTATACTAAAGTATTGTCCGATAATTACCTTATAAAATTCGAGGTTCAGACGCATGTTCGTCAAACTAATAATAATAATAACTGCTATAGCAGCCGCAACATTAATACGGCCACAACGACAACTCTTGCTGACCTACTGCCCTCGGTAATGGCACCATTCCCAAAATATGTGGGCTCTATTGATAACCTCACTAACAACTTTAATGACGCCCTGCGCGAAACCATTGATAACATAGCACCGCTAAAGTTAAAAAAGGCTCCAAAAAAGCGCACCCCATGGTTTACAGAAGAAACTAGAGCTCAGAAATTATTATGCAGAAAGCTGGAACGCAAATGGCGCACGACTAAACTTGAGGTGCACCATCAAGCATGGAGTGATGGTTTAATAACTTATAAACGCATCCTTACCTTAGCTAAAGCTAAATATTACTCAAATCTCATCCACCGTAATAAAAACGATCCTAAATTTTTGTTTAGTATGGTAGCATCGCTAACCCAACAAGGGACCCCTTCCAGTAGCTCCACCCACTCAGCTGATGACTTTATGCAATTCTTTAGTAAGAAAATTGAAGTCATTAGAAAGGAGATTAAAGACAATGCGTCCCAGCTACAACGGGGTTCTATTAACACTGATACGATGGTATATACGGCGGATACTGCCCTCCAAAATAGTTTCTCTCGTTTTGAGGAAATAACATTAGAGGAATTGTTACAACGTGTGAATGGAATAAAACAAACAACATGTTTACTTGACCCTCTTCCTGGGAAACTGATCAAGGAGCTCTTTGTATTATTAGGTCCATCAGTGCTAAATATTATAAACTTATCACTTTCCTCGGGCACTGTTCCCCTAGCATTCAAAAAAGCGGTTATTCATCCTCTTCTTAAAAGACCTAACCTCGATCCTGACCTCATGGTAAACTACCGACCGGTGTCTCACCTTCCCTTTATTTCAAAAATCCTCGAAAAAATTGTTGCGGAGCAGTTAAATGAACACTTAGCGTCCAACAATCTATGTGAAACCTTTCAATCCGGTTTCAGGGCAAATCACTCCACGGAGACAGCCCTCGCAAAAATGACTAATGATCTATTGCTAACGATGGATTCTGATGCGTCATCTATGTTGCTGTTCCTCGATCTTAGCGCTGCTTTCGATACCGTCGATCATAATATTTTATTAGAACGTATCAAAACACGAATTGGTATGTCAGACTTAGCCCTATCTTGATTTAACTCTTATCTTACTGATAGGATGCAGTGTGTCTCCCATAACAATGTGACCTCGGACTATGTTAAGGTAACGTGTGGAGTTCCCCAGGGTTCGATCCTTGGCCCTGCACTCTTCAGCATCTACATGCTGCCGCTAGGTGACATCATACGCAAATACGGTGTTAGCTTTCACTGTTATGCTGATGACACCCAACTCTACATGCCCCTAAAGCTGACCAACATGCCGGATTGTAGTCAGCTGGAGGCGTGTCTTAATGAAATTAAACAATGGATGTCCGCTAACTTTTTGCAACTCAACGCCAAAAAAACGGAAATGCTGATTATCGGTCCTGCTAGACACCAAACTCTATTTAATAATACAACTCTAACATTTGACAACCAAACAATTAAACAATGCGACACGGTAAAGAATCTGGGTGTTATCTTCGACCCAACTCGCTCCTTTGAGTCACACATTAAAAGCGTTACTAAAAACGGCCTTCTTTCATCTCCGTAATATCGCTAAAATCCGCTCCATTCTGTCCACTAAAGACGCTGAGATCATTATCCATGCGTTTGTTACGTCTCGCCTCGATTACTGTAACGTATTATTTTCAGGTCTCCCCATGTCTAGCATTAAAAGATTACAGTTGGTACAAAATGCGGCTGCTACACTTTTGACAAGAACAAGAAAGTTTGATCACATTACGCCTGTACTGGCTCACCTGCACTGGCTTCCTGTGCACTTAAGATGTGACTTTAAGGTTTTACTACTTACGTATAAAATACTACACGGTCTAGCTCCATCCTATCTTGCCGATTGTATTGTACCATATGTCCCGGCAAGAAATCTGCGTTCAAAGGACTCCGGCTTATTAGTGATTCCCAAAGCCCAAAAAAAGTCTGCGGGCTATAGAGCTTTTTCATTTCGGGCTCCAGTACTCTGGAATGCCCTCCCGGTAACAGTTTGAGATGCCACCTCAGTAGAAGCATTTAAGTCTCACCTTAAAACTCATTTGTTTACTCTAGCCTTTAAATAGACTCCCTTTTTAGACCAGTTGATCTACCGTTTCTTTTCTTTTTCTCCTATGTCCCACTCTCCTTTGTGGAGGGGGTCCGGTCCGATCCATTGGCCATGTACTGCTTGCCTGTGTATCGGCTGGGGACATTTCTGCGCTGCTGATCCGCCTCCGCTTGGGATGGTTTCTTACTGACTCCGCTGTGAACGGGACTCTCGCTGCTGTGTTGGATCCGCTTTGGACTGGACTCTCGCGACTGTGTTGGATCCATTATGGATTGAACTTTCACAGTATCATGTTAGACATCCATTGCTTTCCTCCTCTCCAAGGTTCTCATAGTCATCATTGTCACCAACGTCCCACCGGGTCCTTATTGTCACCTATGTCCCACTGGGTGTGAGTTTTCCTTGCCCTTATGTGGGCCTACCGAGGATGTCGTAGTGGTTTGTGCATCCCTTTGAGACACTAGTGATTTAGGGCTATATAAGTAAAGATTGATTGATTGATTGATATATATATATACGTATTGCATAGATGCATGTATGTATGTGTGTGCGTATATGTATATGTGTATGTATATTTGTATGTATGTATGTATATATATGTATATCTTCTTTAATTTTATTTGTTTTAATTATTTTTATTTATTTATTAATTATTTATTTATTTTCCCCCCCCCTCCCTCGGGGGGGGGGGGGGGGGGGACTTCGACAGGGCGGTTGCTGGTTGTTCCATCTCCATCGTGGTTCCCGCGGCCCTGCGCTGGGTGGGGTGGCCTGGTGTGAACTGCGCCGTACTCTCCAGGGATGGGGGTGGGGTTGTGGGGACCCGGGTGCTGGTGGGGCGGGGGCGGTCTTCCCGTCCGGGCGGGGTGTCCCGTTTTTCTGCCCGTGTGGGGCTTGTCTCTCGCTGGCTTGGGGTCTGGCCGTCCGCTGCTTCTCTCGTGCCCCGTCTTCTACCGGGCGCATCTGTCTGCGGCCTGCTGCTGGCTCTTCCGGGCGGCACGGTGGGCCGGGCTCTGGGGTTCCCATCGCTGGCCAGCCTGGTTGTGTGGGGCCGGTGGTCCCTGGTTCCCCGGGCGCCACACCTGCTGTTTGGTTTGGGCCGTACTCTGGCTCCCAAGCACACTGGGAGTCAAATATATTGTACATACAAACACACATATACTCACACACACACACACACACACACACCGTTATTCATACATACAAACGTACATACTGTACATAGGTACCTACGCTCCCACATACATACACAAATACAGTACATACCTACATATTCCAAGTTCGTCCATCTACACGCACATTCACAGTACTAACATACACACACTGTACATATACATTCACTGTACAAACATACATACATATACTGTACATATATATTTACTGCACAAACATTCATATACACACTGTTCATATACAAGTACATATACACTCATGCACATAATCAGGTTTCATCAAACATATATCAACGTTGTTGCCCTAGGGTAAACTGGGTAACACATGACGTACTGACAAACCTTAACCTGTTCTGTGTTCTAGTTTCATGTGTGTTTTTTTTTTTTTTTTTATCTTTTAGCTGATGTCATTCTGGTGATGTGGAAATATTGTCATGATCTGTGGCCCGGAACATGTATTGGTTAGTTATGTTTTGTTAGTTTTGGACTCCCTTAGTTCCTGTTTTGTGCACTCCTAGGTTTATTTTGGTCACCATGGGGATTAATTGGGCTCACCTGCCTCTTGTTAGTGGTCCCATGCTCAGCTACTGTCAACCACTAATCAAAGTGCTATTTATTCACCTTGCTCGCCACACTCAGTCTGGAGTCATTGCTTACTACACGCAACCGGTTACTTAAGTGTTGCTTGTCTCCTAGCCTATGCTATGTGTTAGCTTTGAGAGCAATTGGCATGGGATTCCTTTGATTTGTTTTCTGTTTTTGGTTCTTCTTTGATTGTTTAAAGAACAAAGCATGTTCTTACCTGCACGTCCAGTCCGGAATGGTCTGTTTGCATCCCAGAGGAACAAAACTCGCAGTCAGATGCGACCCACACATGACGCGTACAACATTGCAATATAAATATGATTTGCATCTTGATAAAAAAGATGAATTGTACAGTTCGTCAATGTAATATTAATTATAGGACAACACTGCCATCTTTATCCTAGATATTAGATGACAGGTATGAATTTGCATCGGAGTGTCCAAACCATTTCCACAGAAAATGTGAGGAAACACAAATAGGTAAAATACAATTCATTCACACAATCTTGGCATGTGCATTATGCAGAATGCAGTAACATAAATTCTGCAAAATTCATCTTTTTTTATGCAGCCCTGATTCAATCTGAAAGTGTGTGTGCATACCTGATATTAGGACTAGGTAGTATATACTACAGTATATACTCTTTATGAAGTTTACTCTCTACTGAAAAAAAAAACAGTGATACTATTTCTTTGTAAGATATATATTCAAACTCACTGTTAAAAGTAAAAATTTGAATCACTTTAAAACTGTTGAGCAACCGGCTGCAAAACATTTTATAAATAAATAAATGGGTTTTACTTGTATAGCGCTTTTCTACCTTCAAGGTACTCAAAGCGCTTTGACACCATTTCCATGTTCACCTATTCACACACACATTCACACACTGATTGCGGGAGCTGCCATGCAAGGCGCCAACCAGCACCCATCAGGAGCAAGGGTGAAGTGTGTTGCTCAGGACATAACGGACGTGACGAGGTTGGTACTAGGTGGGATTTGAACCAGGGACCCTCGGGTTGCGCATGGCCACTATCCCACTGCGCCACGCCGTCCCTAGTGTATTTCTAGTGTATTCCACTCTTATGGTTCATGCTGAGCCGTCCACCCATTTTTTACCGCGTGTCCCTTTCGGGGATAGTGGGGTGCTGGAGCCTATCCCAGCTGCAATCGGGTGGAAGATGGTGTACACCCTGGACAAGTCGCCACTTCATCACAGGGCCAACACAGATGGACAGCATTCACACTCACATTCACACACTAGGGGGAATTTAGTGTTGCCAATGTCTACGAATGTTCTCATTCTTGAAGCTCATTGTCATCTCAGGGCATTCAATCGATCGTAACTGGACTGCTTGGTTTGTCTTAGAAGACGTTTTGCCTCTCATCCGAGTAGGCTTCATCAGTTCATGCTCATACACTAAGATTGGTCAGATCTAGTATAATGGCTGGTGCCAAAACCTTAAATATTGTATACTCTGAAACGAGGAGGGTGTGCCTGGGCAAAGAAAGTTTCGCTCTATTGTAGTAACAAAAACAAGCTACTGCAAATAAGAGTTATAAGTAGGGGTGTGTGAAAAAATCGATTCGGATACAAATCGAATCGTTTACGTTGTGCGATTCAGAATCGATTCTCATATTTTAAAAATCGATTTTTTAATTAATTTATTTTATTTTATTATTTTTTTTTTTAATCAATCCAACAAACCACTACACAGCAATACCATAACAATAATCTCCAATTCCAAAACCAAACCTGACCCAGCAACACTCAGAACTGCAATAAACAGAGCAATTGAAAGGAGACAAACACGACACAGAACAAACCAAAAGTAATGAAACAAAAATGAATATTATCAACAACAGTATCAATATTAATTACAATTTCAGCATAGCAGTGAATAAAAATCCCTCATTGTCATTATCATTAGACATTTATAAAAATAATAAAAAAGAACAATAGTGACACAGTGGCTTACACTTGCATCGCATCTCATAAGCTTGACAACACACTTTGTCCAATGTTTTCACAAAGATAAAATAAGTCATATTTTTGTTTCGTTTAATAGTTAAAACAAATTTACATTATTGCATTCAGTTGATAAAACATTGTCCTTTACAATTATAAAAGCTTTTTTTTTTTTTTTTAATCTACTACTCTGCTGGCATGTCAGCAGACTGGGGTAGATCCTGCTGAAATCCTATGTATTGAATGAATACAGAATCATTTTGAATCGGAAAAATATCGTTTTTGAATCAAGAATCGAATCAAATCGAAAAAAATCGACATATTATCAAATCGTGTCCCCGAGAATCGATATTGAATCGAATCGTGGGACACCCAAAGATTCACAGCCCTAGTTATAAGTGTTTATAAGTGTCTTAAATGGAAATAGAAGTTGGCACAATTACCTCCTGCTCAGGTTGAGTAAACTAGAAAAAGCCTTGCAACCGGTTGCTTAAAATTTGTTGAATCAACCTATTAAACTTAAATGTTCTGTTTGCAACTTCCTCACAGTAACAATTTTCAAAGCAAAAAAAAAAAAAAATGGGTGTACCCCGCTTTACGCCCCAATGCAGCTGAGATAGACTCCAGCACCGCCCGTGACCCCGAAAGGGACAAGCAGTAGAAACTGGATGGATGGGTGGATATATTATTTGCCGGCAGCACATTGGAGCAGTGGTTAGCGCTTGTGCCTTATTGACAGAATGTCTTGGGTTTGATTTCCGGGCTCGGGATCTTTCTGTGTGGAGTTTGCATGTCCTCCCCGTGACTGCGTGGGTTCCCTCCGGGTATTCCGGCTTCCTCCCTTTTCCAAAGACATGCACCTGGGGATAGGTTGATAGGCAACACTAAATTGGCACTAGTGTGTGAATGTGTGTGTGAATGTTGTCTATCTGTATGTGTTGGCCCCCGGATGAGGTGGCGACTTGTCCAGGGGGTACCCTGCCTGAGTGCAGCTGGGATGGGCTCCCCCCCTGCCCCCCAGTAAATTATTAAAAAACTATGATCGACATGAAACAATTACCATAGCAACACAGATGCACCCAGCTGCCCCCTGTACTGGGGTTTGGTTTTAAGGTTGAAAATGTTTAAATTGCATTTGAAATAATGTTATTCCAGTTAATTTAGGTGTTTTAATGGGGACGGTTTCATACTTGACCTGATTAATTCTATTTCCATTATTTATTACATGAAATAGATGTATTTTTTCATAAGAAAAAAAGACATCTAGCAAATAGACGAAAAAAAAACAATCTGTTACTAAATTCCTCATAGGAAGCCTGCTGTGTTATTGCCAGATAAGAACATTAGTCACTTCCACGTGTCGGTGGGTTCCCCTTCTCTCACAGGGATAAAAGTTAATTTAGTTTTGATATCAAAGTGACTCATATGCTGTATGAGCTTCAGCCATGCTGCCCTTGACAGCCATGGGCATCCTGTCCTCGCAAGGAAAAAACAAACACATTATCTGGAAACGCAACAACCCAAAATGTCCCATATCATCACGCATTGCTTGTGACCCATGCGCTGACCATGGCTGTAGAAATGGCATTTGGACTCAGTGAATACATGAGTGTAATTCCACAAATCCATGGTCAGCATGTTGGGAAGGGGTTGGTTAAAACGAAGTGTGGTCCATTTCCTCTACTTGTGTGGGTTGTTTAGTCATATGTAGAAGTGATTATCTGAACCCTGGCATGCATCCATGACTTTGTGTGTTCTTAAACTAGATTTTGTTTGTGGCACATATACGCACTCAGTATGTCTGTAAGCACTAAAAAACTAATTATTGACTTAATTTGGCAGAAACTAGATATTGGCTCATTCATGTAGGAGTGACATTTGTGGATAATAATAATTACAAAAATTACATCATTATGTTATTATTATTATGATTATTATCATCATTCTCATCATTATCAGTGTGACTACTGGGGTTAAGCTTCCCATGTCTTCAAAAACTAGTGATGCCTCTTTTATGAAATTTCAATTATGTGTTATGAGTTGCAAAAGTGAAACTTAAACATACATTTGTCCGATGCTGCCACGCATATCACATTTATACATAGACTTGCAGTGCATATATACCCAAATGTTTGTTCTGTGTGTGAATGCATACTGTTAAATGTGAGCTAAGAAGACGTTAAAGTTAAAGTACCAATGATTCTCACACACACACTAGGTGCAGTGAAATTTGTCCTCTGCATTTGACCCATCCCCCTGATCACCCCCTGGGAAGTGAGGGGAGCAGTGAGCTGCAGTGGTGCCCCGCCCAGGAATCATTTATGGTGATTCAACCCCCAATTCCAACCCTTGATGCTGAGTGCCAAACAGGGAGGCAATGGGTCCCAATTTTATAGTCTTTGGTATGACTCGGCCGGGGTTGGAACTCACAACCTACCAATCTCAGGGCGGACACTCTACCCACTAGGCCACTGAGTTATGACGTCTGTGGTGAGTGAACTATGAATAGAGTAGAATAGAATAGAATACGTGTTCCATGCTGGTTTTGCAGGAATGAACAGTTTTGCATTTTTGTAGTGGGGGATGGAGCTAGGTTGTGTCACATATTTGTAATTTGACAACCTTACAGCCAAATATTTTTGTTTTACTTTTATGATGTCTGACGGATTTAAATGAAAGAAAAACATTTTCATCTGTCCATCCATTTTCTACGGTTTGTCCCTTTCGGGGCAGAAGGGGGGGTGCTGTAGCCTATTTCAGCTACATTTCAAATATTTACAAAATCTATCTGCTCTAGTACGATACAAATACCACTTGCTAAACAGCGTGTACTAACAATAAAATGGTGTGTACTATTAGTCGGCGTATTGTGTGTGATCTTCTAGATCTGCATATAATTTAAAAACTGGTGCAGACTGCCTTATTTAAATGATTATTTTTGCATGTACTACGTGGCTTTCACCATGGAGACACTCATTACTGCACATTTATGTTATCACCTGTGGCATTTTTTTCTGAGCATTTTAAAAGCAGTACCGCAGTGCATGTACTACAGAAACCACTTTTATACCGTGCTGAATCTGTTCTCATGGAAGATGCTGGCAATAACTGTAAATGTGCGCTGGCTTGTTTTAAACATAAAAAAAAAAAAAATGCGATACGTTTTTTTTTCCCCTTTACATATATGTTGCTAATATCACCCAAATGAAAAAAAGAATGTCATTAAAAAACCAGCAGACAAAAACGAAAATTAATTGAATATGTTTTAATTAGCCCTTTAAGTCATCCAGCAGCTATATAATTATAATATGATATTGCTGAATAGACAATATGTCTAATGTTGTTTTTTTTGACAGTCTATATATTCTGATAAGCATGCATAGGTGTTGAGCTGAATCTCAGTACATGGATCTATCTACTACATTTCCCAGAGTGCACCAGGAGCAGCAAACATTTACTTGTCACCTAATCCATCATCATCACTGATGAAGAACACCTGGGAAAAGGTCGTTCATTCAAAAAAAGAAGCTGAAAAAAATAAAAATAAAAATAAAAAGAAGCTGCAGAGGTATGAATCTCCAAGTCTACTCAAGGTGTCAATCCAAAGACGCAAATGGTCGGTGAAATGTTTTCTTGCGTTCATGGAATTTTAAATGTCGCTCAAAATAGTTTAGTTCAGGGGTGTAAAACTTATTTTGGCTCAATGAGCTAAAATAGGAGGAACATCTAATCCTATGCGGGCCAGACTGACAGAATCATGGCACAATAATTAAAAAATAACAGCAACTTCAAAATTATTATTATTTTTTTGTTTTACTTTGGCTAAAAAAAGAACAAGAACATTCTTAAAATGTGCATATTACAAATAATCCTCTTGGCAAAACACTTCAAGTTAGATGGAAATTCTGAGGAAAAAAATGGTGGAGTTATATAACCCCATGAAGAACACAATGAACTTAAACTTTGTCTCCAAATGTATTAACACAGCCATTAAACTTTAAGCACTTCCTGTTCAGCATTCTCGTGTTGACAGTTCACCATCAAAGACAAAATGGAAAAGCAATTAAGTGTTTCCTCAAATTGCTACACTGGTGAAATCCACAACTGCCACAACACATTCATTTATCATGGTTCAAATATAACAATTATAATATAGTCAATACAATTGTCCATCCAATTACACAAATTTAGCCAAATCAAAGGTAACAGAACTACAAACTTTACTATTGTGAACATGATACATTTAAGCATAAAACATAACACACATTTTTACAATGGAGTTCAGTGTGCACATCTAACTACTTCAAAGGTGATGGTCATGTTGACCTAGGTCTTTGAATCTTACCGTGCTATTTTATCCATTGAGTGGATACTTTAAAATTACAGAAGGTAATGTGTGTCGCTATAGCATTAGTCTTGTGTGTCCGGCGTTTCCGGACACACAACACTTTTTATTCTCCACCAATCCGCTTTCAGGCACGGACCGTGGAAAAAATTAACAAATCAGAACCACACGATCGTAGAACATTACTACCGGCAGACCATTAAAATGTGAATATATATATATATATATATATATATATTCACATATATATAATGTATATATATTTGTATATGTAATTATATATATACATATATATATATATATGTATATATATGTATATATATAAATATATATATATATATATATATATACTGTATATATATATATATATATATGTATATGTAATTATATATATATGTATATATATATATATATATATATATATATATGTATATATATATTATATATATATCCTGTTATATATATATATATATATATATATATATATATATATATATATATATATATATATATATATATATATATATATATGCCCTGCGATGAGGTGGCGACTTGTCCAGGGTGTACCCCACCTTCCGCCCGATTGTAGCTGAGATAGGCGCCAGCGCCCCCCGCGACCCCGAAAGGGAATAAGCGGTAGAAAATGGATGGATGGATATACATATATATATATATATATATATATATATATATATATATATATCCTGTATATACATATAGCATTTTTTCGCGCATTATTGACTAGACTGGAATTGGGTGGTTAAATCACCAAAAATGATTCCTGGGCGCAGCCACCGCTGCTGCTCACTGCTCCTCTCACATCCCAGGGGGTGATCAAGAGTGATGGGTCAAATGCAGAGAATAATTTTGCCACACCTAGTGCATGTGTGTGACAATCACGAGTACTTTAACTTTAACTTTAGTAATGCACACAAAATTCAGCCGCCAAAAAAGCCTTTGATGACTGAAAAATAGCACTGCCAAAACCGGATGTACACAAAACTCTGAATCGTAGTCAGCCTGTCTACGAAAGGACCGTAACTTTAATCTATCGAAGATATGCCCGCGACAGTGACCTACAAATGCAGACATGCGCAGTCATGAGGACAGTGGTGACTTTTAAGGAGAGAAAGTCCAACTAGAGCAGCAGCGCCAAGTAAGTGTGACGTCACGCCCGCTTTTCGTCGGGGACATCGAGGGAGAGAAGTATAGTCTCTAAACACGAGTACATTTTATAACACCACCAAAAAAGATGCTAGATTTGTTGCTGGGTGTTTTTGATAAATACAAAGTCACTTGTAAAATTAATTGTAGAATAAGAACAAATGCAAATATAGCACAATTATATCATATAAAAATGTTATGTTAATACTAATTCATTTAATACTTAAGATGTGACTTTAAGGTTTTACTACTTACATATAAAATACTACACGGTCTAGCTCCATCCCATCTTGCCGATTGTGTTGTACCATATGTCCTGGCAAGAAATCTGCGTTCAAAAGACTCCGGCTTATTAATGATTCCTAAAGCCCTATAGAGCAGTGGTCCCCAACCTTTTTGTATCCGCAGACCGGTCAACGCTTAATAATTTGTCCCGCGGCCCGGGTGTTGGGGGGGGTCCATTTTTTTTTTTTTTCTTATTTGTCATAAAAAAGGGACGTTTTTGTCATGAAAAATTTAGTTTTTTGTGGTTTTTGCACTAATTGTAAGTGTATATTGTGTTTTTTATGTTGATTTGGGGTTGGGGATCACTGCTATAGAGCGTTTTCCGTTCGGGCTCCAGTACTCTGGAATGCCTTCCCGGTAACAGTTCGAGATGCTACCTCAGTAGAAGCATTTAAGTCTCACCTTAAAACTAATTTGTATACACTTCCCTTTAAATAGACCTCTTTTTTAGACCAATTGATCTGCCACTTCTTTTCTTTTTCTCCTCTGCCCCCCCCTCCCTTGTGGAGGGAGTACGGTCCAATGACCATGGATGAAGTACTGGCTGTCCAGACTCGGGACCCAGGATGGACCGCTCGTCTGGACCCAGGATGGACCGCTCGCCTGTGTATCGGTTGGGGACATCTCTACGATGCCGATCCAACTCCACTTGGGATGGTTTCCTGTGGACGGGACTCTCGCTGCTGTCTTGGATCCGCTTTGAACTGAACTCTCGCGGCTGTGTTGGAGCCACTATGGATTGAACTTTCACAGTATCATGTTAGACCCGCTCGACATCCATTGCTTTCGGTCCCCTAGGTTGCCCACATTTGAGGTCCTCTCCAAGGTTCTCATAGTCATCATTGTCACTGGAGTCCCACTGGGTGTGAATTCTCCTTGCCCACTGGGTGTGAGTTTTCCTTGCCCTTATGTGGGTTCTTCCGAGGATGTCGTAGTCGTAGTGGTTTGTACAGTCCTTTGAGACATTTGTGATTTAGGGCTGTATAAATAAACATTGATTGAGTGATTTTGTTTACTTTTTAAATAATACCATGTAATAGCATTAACAATGTCAGGCAGACCACGTCCCTAACTACGCCCCTACTTCCACAGGTATCTTGCCAATCTAGGGAAAACATTGTAAACCGTCTGTAAGTCAGGCTCCAAGTACTAAACCACAATTGTGAAAGTCGCTTGAATGTCATAGTCATATGATGACTGATTGATTTTTTGATTGATACTTTTATTAGTAGATTGCACAGTACAGTACATATTCCGTACAATTGACCACTAAATGGTAACACCCGAATAAGTTTTTCAACTTGTTTAAGTCGGGGTCCACGCTAATCAATTCATGGTACAAATATATACTATCAGCATAATACGGTCATCACACAAGTTAATCATCATAGTATGTACATTGAATTATTTACATTATTTACAATCCGAGCTTCAGTCATCAACAATTGCATCAACAGAGAAATGTGGACATTGAAACAGTGTAGGTCTTATTTAGTAGGATATGTACAACCAGCAGAGAACATAGTGAGTTCAGATAGCATAAGAACAAGTATATACATTAGAAGTACATTTGAGTTGTTTATAATCCGGGGAGATGGGATGTGAATGGAGGAGGGTATTAGTAAAATGTTGAAGTTGCCTGGAGGTGTTGTTTTAGAGCGGTTTTGAAGGAATATAGAGATGCACTTACTTTTATACCTGTTGGGAGTGCATTCCACATTGATGTGGCATAGAAAGAGGATGAGGTAAGACCTTTGTTGGATCGGAATCTGGGTTTAACGTGGTTTGTGGAGCTCCCCCTGGTGTTGTGGTTATGGCGGTCATTTACGTTAAGGAAGTAATTTGACATGTACTTCGGTATCAAGGAGGTGTAGCGGATTTTATAGACTAGGCTCAGTGCAAGTTGTTTTACTCTGTCCTCCACCCTGAGCCAGCCCACTTTGGAGAAGTGGGTTGGATTGAGGTGTGATCTGTGGTGGAGGTCTAAAAGTAACCGGATTAGCTTATTCTGGGATGTTTGGAGTCTAGATTTGAGGGTTTTGGAGGTGCTGGGGTACCAGGAGGTGCAAGCGTAATCAAAGAAGGGTTGAATGAGAGTTCCCGCTAGAATCCTCAAGGTGCTTTTGTTGACCAGAGAGGAGATTCTGTAGAGGAATCTCGTTCTTTGGTTGACCTTTTTGATCACCTTGGTTGCCATTTTATCACAGGAAAGATTAGCCTCTAGAATGGAACCTAGGTAGGTGATCTCATCCTTCCTGGTGATAACAATGTCACCCACTTTTATAGTGAAGTCACTGACCTTCTTAAGTTTGATATGGGACCCAAATAGGATGGATTCCGTTGTACCTAAGTGTATGGATAGCTTGTTGTCAGCGAGCCAGGTGCAAATATTGAGGAGTTCAGCACTGAGGATTTGTTCCACCTGTGACTTGTCCTTGCCGGATACCAGCAGGGCCGAGTCATCCGCAAACAGGAACAATTCACAGTGGCAAGCTGATAGCATGTCATTTATGTATATTAGGAACAGTAAAGGTCCTAGTATACTGCCTTGTGGGACTCCACAGCTTACTGAGAGGGGAGGGTACATGGTGCCGTTCACCTATACCACCTGTTTCCTCCCCTCCAAGTAAGATTGCATCCAGCTTGATGAGGTTTCGTCGAATCCGATTGCTCTGAGCTTATCCAACAGTATAGCGTGGTTAACGGTGTCAAAGGCCTTCTGAATGTCCAGCATGACCATGCCGCAGTATTTTCCCGCGTCCACCTCATGTTTGATGTGGTCGGTCAGATAGAGAAGGCATGTGTCAGTGGAGTGGTTAGTTCTGAAGCCGGATTGGAATTTGTACATTAGTTTATTAGTAGCAAGGTATCTATCAACCTGTTCATAAACTATTTTCTCCATTACTTTCGAAATGGAACTGAGAATAGAAACAGGTCGGTAGTTACCAGGTTCTAATTTGCTTCCTTTTTTATAAAGGGGGGTTACTCTTGCTATCTTGAAATCCTTGGGTACTTGGCCTTGTTTGATTGAGAGGTTTATTATATGAGTTATTATTGGGGCAATGGTGGTGGCAGAGTCCATGAGGAATCTGGAGGGGATATTGTCAAGGCCGGTGGCCTTGTTTGGGTGACTTGATATGGCTGACGTGAACTACTGATGTCTACTTATTGTTTCATAATTGCGGCGACAAAATTGAGTTGTTTATTTTACAGTGGCAACCAATAGTAAAGGTCCATTTTAAAGTCTTCTTTATTTTTTTTGCATTTTGGAATTATAATTCACTTCATAGTCTCCACGTTGTTGTTTTTCTTGCTGCCCCCAGTTTTCTCTTGCATCAAAGTTGTCTTATAGCGGCCAACAGTCACATGCTGAGACATAAGTACAGTGGAACTCGCTTTTCTGGACATCCCTCGGATTGGAAGACTGACCTCAACATAAACCCAATAAAGAGGAAGAGTTGCAGAGCTACAGTATGTTTCCCGCATATAAATGTGCTGTAAGGTATAGAGATGTTTTGTAGAAGCCAATAAAAGGCTGATAAGTGCAAAGTTATCTTGCCTTATTTTATTGTCTTTCGAACAGGCCTGCTGTGTTATTTCTCTGTATGACAATAAAGCTTGGTATGTTGTTCATCTAAAAAAAAATTACCGAGTTTTCCGGACTACAGAGACACCGATATATAACCTGCACCCAATAAATTTCATAAGAAACATTTCTTTCCATATTTTACCCGCAGCGGTTTATAAGCCACAGGTTGTGAAATGAGTTATTTACACAGTATTATCTTGTACATGTTTGTTTTCATACTTTGATTTGTTTTTCAACTGTATCCATAACACGGCAGTAAAACGGGTCATAAAACAAAACAGAAGTTATTGTCATGGACCCTCTAGCTCCTTTCATTTTCTCAAAAATCAACAGTGCGCCTCTTAACCCGGTGCGCCTAATGTATGGAATAATTCTGGTTGTGCTTACCGACCTTGGAGCTATTTTATTTGGTACATGAAGTAATAAGTTTGACTAGTAGATGGCAGTCACACATAAGCGATACGTGTGGACTGCAAAATGATGCCAGCAAGTAATAAATAACATGGCAATCAAAAATCTGCCAAAATGTTTTGAGTATGACTTTGGTAAGCTATGAATCCGCACCGCTTGATGGATTGTTGTAATATTGCGGCTACTGGAGTCAGACGTACTGTGCTGTAACATACGGCTAATATGGTGTGTGTATATATCGATCAATCCATTTTATACTGCTTGTCCCTTTTGAGGCCGCAGGGGCGCTGGAGCCTTTCCCAGCTGCCTTCGGGCAGAAGTCGGGGTACACCCTGGATAAGTCGCCACCTCATCGCAGGGCCAACACAGATAGACTGACAACATTCACACTCACATTCACACACTAGGGCCAATTTAGTGTTGCCAATCAACCTATCCCCAGGTGCATGTCTTTGGAGGTGGGAGGAAGCCGGAGCACCCGGAGGGTACCCACGAATTCACGGGGAGAACATGCAAACTCCACACAGAAAGATCCCGAGCCCGGGATTGAACCCAGGACTACTCAGGACCTTCATATTGTGAGGCAGACGCACTAACCCCTGTTTCACCGTGCTGCCCTATCTGTTATTTTGTTTTGCAAAATATTGTTCATAACCAACCTTTCTTATTTACTCGTACCTGCTGCGGTGTCTTAGAAGTACTGGAAATTTGCGCTCGTACGTCATTGTAGTCCGTGGCGACTCCCACTTTCTTTTTTTCTCTATCTTTTTGTTATAGGGTAAAGTCCTCCTCTGCTGCGGCCATTTGTAATACAAAGTTGTGCAAAGTTTTAACTTATATTAGTAAGTAGACTTGCTTGGGAAAAGCTAAAAACTACCTGTGTAGTGAGTTTACATAATTCACCCACAGAACTTTAGTTACTAGAAAGTTTCGGTCGAACTGTTTTTGTGGGAAACATTTCCGGGGTTGCTGTTGCACTATTGTGCCACGAATGAGGAGATGCTGCTCAATTATTGACAGGGGTGTGGACTCGAGTCAGATGACTTTGACTCGAGTCAGACTCGAGTCATGAATTTGATGACTTTAGACTCGACTTGACAAAATGTAAAAAGACTTGCAACTCGACTTAGACTTTAACATCAATGACTTGTGACTTGACTTGGACTTGAGCCTTTTGACTGGACATGATTTGCTACTTTTCCCAAAATCCAACGATTAAAACGTTAATCAGGAGCGCTCCGTATCTTCCATTGTGTACGCGTTTGTCAACGTGTGCGATGACAGCCTGTGCGCTATCTGTCAGTACAACAGCCAATCAAATTACACCCACGTTATTTTCTTCACACAGCATTCAGCCAATAAAATTGCAGGAAAACCAACAAAGAAGATCTCTCAAACAACCCGCCAGTGAGGAAAAATGATGCCAAAAATATTTTCGTTCGGGGATTAAAACTATAAGTTGGTCAACAAAAAACGAATGCCTGTATGCAAAGCATGCGGTTCGAAGATTACAGACGGAGACGCAACAATTTCCTACTTCGTTTGACATTTCAAGATGCACAATGAAGGGTAAGTTTTGAATGAAAGCTAACGTTTATTGGCTGAGTAACGTAACTTTTATTTGTTGTGTAGTTAAATCAGTGAGGCTGTAAACTCACTGCTAACGTTAGAACCATAGACATCTTATAAGGGTAGCAGCATGGAGCGCTACTGCCTACTCGCGCAGACGAGATGCGGGGCCGCCATCTTGGAGTGGTGTTCCACTCAACTCAGTGCAATTCATTTGTCAGGAGCAATGAACTGTCAGTGCATTTCATTCATCTTACCTCACTGAATACCACTCATTTTCACCCACTTTTTTGTCATACATGTAGCTATGATAAAGGACACATGCTTTGGCGTGTTCATAGTTTGCTTAACAGTAATATAATATTCTTATATACTATAAGTGACCAGACGTCCGAAATCAAAACTGGGAATAATAATCCCAGAGAAGGGGGAAAAAACGGTCAGCTATTTTTAAATTGAAGAAACAATATGATTAAGTTATATATACATGTGTATATCCTACATAAACAATGTATGAATACATTAGATATCTATATATCTTAGGGACCTATAGACTGTATCTCCGTTTTTGCAGCAACAGAGAGTTTATTCTGTCTTGACACTTTGTATTGATATTTTCTATTACATTCTTCCCTTAAATAATAATGTTTACAGTGATTGTTTTAAATGTATTTTTTATGTATGTTGCTTTGGATAAAAGTGTCTGCCAAATACTTAAACATATATAAACACCTGAAAGTCTTTATATGAACTAAAACCACCAATCTGTTTCACTGGATTCAGAATAAAACCAAAGTCTGTTTTACCCAACAAAGTTAGTATTTGAATATTATTACTTGAAAACCTATTCCTGGTTACAATTATACTGTTAAGAGAGTATTGTCTTATATTTTGCCTAAAATGAGAATGCATCATAATCATTGCTGGTTGGTGAATTTTGTTTTAGGTGGGGCTGAAAGTTTGTTAACCAAATACCTGTAGGGGCGGGGTCATCCTCCCCCAGAAAATTTCTTTGTGATTTTCACATACAAATATTGAAGATCTTTGCTCCTTCTCCTTCTGTGGTGATATTTTTTTCACAAAATACAACCAATAGAACGTTAATGTTAATTCTTACTTATGAAAAGTAATCCCCCGATTCCTATTTTTCAACAGTCCGCTCATCTGAGCAGGAAAACGCTGAACACCAGCCTGACATCTTTTTTTTCTACCTGTCAGTTTAGGCTGCTCGCCAGCACCTTGTCACCTCTTCAAGATGGCGGCCAAATTGCTCCTGTAATAGCAGCCAATGCTGCGTCTACTTATAAGGTGTCTATGGTTATAACGTCTTTGCAAACACGACAATCTGTTGCGTCCACTGCAGTTCAGTACTTTATTAATACTTTTTGTCAAATTATTTTTTTTAAGCAGGGTTGCATGAGGTACCTACACATAACGTTACGTTGGTGAATGCATCACACACAGTAACGCAACGTTAGACGGCGGTCAGCAGCACCGCGTATTTTATCCATCCATCCATCCATCATCTTCCGCTTATCCGAGGTCGGGTCGCGGGGGTAGCAGCCTAAGCAGGGAAGCCCAGACTTCCCTCTCACCAGTCACTTCGTCTAGCTCTTCCCGGGGGATCCCGAGGCGTTCCCAGGCCAGCCGGGAGACATAGTCTTCCGATCTTCTTTGTCCTGGGTCTTCCCCGTGGCCTGCTACCGGCTGGACGTGCCCTAAACACCTCCCTAGGGAGGCGTTTGGGTGGCATCCTGACCAGATGCCCGAACCACCTCATCTGGCTTCTCTCGATGTGAAGGAGCAGCGGCTTTACTTTGAGCTCCTCCCGGATGGCAGAGCTTCTCACCCTATCTCTAAAGGAGAGCCCCGCCACCCGGCGGAGGAAACTCATTTCGGCCGCTTGTACCCGTGATCTTATCCTTTCGGTCATGACCCAAAGCTCATGACCATAGGTGGGGATGGGAACGTAGATCGATCGGTAAATTGAGAGCTTTGCCTTCCGGCTCAGCTCCTTCTTCCCCACAACGGATAGATACAACGCTCGCATTAATGAAGACGCCGCACCGATCTGCCTGTCGATCTCACGATCCACTCTTCCCCCACTCGTGAACAAGACTCCTAGGTACTTGAACTCCTCAACTTGGGGAAGGGTCTCCTCCCCAACCCGGAGATGGCACTCCACCGCTTTCCGGGCGAGAACCATGGACTCGGACTTGGAGGTGCTGATTCTCATTCCGGTCGCTTCACACTCGGCTGCGAACCGATCCTACGAGAGCTGAAGATCCCGGCCAGATGAAGCCATCAGGACCACATCATCTGCAAAAAGCAGAGACCCAATCCCGCGGCCACCAAACCGGAGCCCTTCAACGCCTTGGCTGCGCCTAGAAATTCTGTCCATAAAAGTTATGAACAGAATCGGTGACAAAGGACAGCCTTGGCGGAGTCCAACCCTCACTGGAAACGTGTCCGACTTACTGCCAGCAATGCGGACCAAGCTCTGACACTGATCATACAGGGAGCGGACCGCCACAATAAGACAGTCCGGTACCCCATACTCTCTGAGCACTCCCCACAGGACTTCCCGCGTATTTTAGCCACCTACAAAAAGACAGACATAGTCAAATAAAGGTCGGTTAAAATATATACTATATTAAGAATATGTGTACATATTGCATAAGGCCCTGACATCTAAAAAGTATGACTCTGTTCATTGTTATGTTCATGTAATTGTTATGTTTTTCATGTGTACGCACACATAAACACACATAGAATGTGAGATGAGATCAATGAGTTAAGGTAAGAACAGGATATAAACTGCTGTGGAACTAGTAAAAATGCAAAATGCCATGGAAATACAATGTTAACACATTTGTGCAAATAAGTACAGTTGTACTTGTTTTTTTTAAATGTGTTTATTCTGTAAAGGAATGAGTTAAATGTTTAAAATGACTGGTTAATAGTGCTATTATGAAGTGCAATGTCAGCACTATTTTTTTCCTGCAGTTTCAAATGCACTTGTTTTAATAAATGCATACAGCATTTTAAAAGCATACACAATCCGTGTAAATATATTCGTCTGGGGTTAGAAGGACTTGAAATGACTCAAAACTCGAAATGCAGGACTTGGGACTTGACTTGAGACTTTCCAGTCTTGACTTTGGACTTGACTCTGGACTTGCCTGTCTTGACTCGAGACTTGACTCGAGACTTGAGGGCAAAGACTTGAGACTTACTTTTGACTTGCAAAACAATAACTTGGTCCCACCTCTGATTATTGATATAAGTAAAGTCTAAATGTCATTAAAACAGTTAGCTCCATCTTTTTAACAATTCTTTCACCCCCGTCCTTGCACGCTACACCGCTACAACAAAAATGGCGGGGAAAAGATACTGTCGAAGTGGAGTCACGTAATTAAGACCGCCTACAAGAATTACCACGAATTGTTTAATGTGGACCCCGACTTAGACCAGTTGAAAAAATTATTCGGGTGTTTCCATTTTAGTAGTCAATTGTACGGACTATGTACTGTACTGTGCAATCTACTAATAAAAGTTTCATCAATCAATCAAACAAAACGGCGCATTCTGAAGCGATGGTCAGAAAGCAACTTGAAGATGGTCTTGAAAACATAATCTATGCAACATTTTGACCAAAGAACCACCATTACTTGTCATGCAGACCACAAGGATTTTAGATGTAGAAAAACAAATCATAATACCACCCCTTTAATGCGCTTTATAATCCGGTGTGCCTTTTTAATGAAAGTAGACCTGAATAGACTCATCAGCAGTACGTATTTTAAACCGCTGCGTCCTATGGTCCGAAAAATACACTAAGTAAAGGAAATTAAATGCGCTCATATATATCTACTAACCAGGCCTAATAATGCAATATGTACATACAGCTAGCCTAAATAGCATGTTAGCATTGATTAGCTTGCAGTCCTGCACTGACCAAATATGCCTTATTAGCACTCCACACAAGTCAATAACATCAACAAAGCTCACCTTTGTGAATCCCCGCACAGCAAAGAATATTTCGTGGACAAAATGAGACAAAGAAGGAGTGGCATAAAACACGTGTTTCTGTGGCAGCGTCGGAGAAAGTTGTACAGGAGTTCAAGGATTGTCGAAATTAGTAGGACACAACGACACTCACCAAACACTCATCAGTGAAGCATGTTTCGTATAAAAAGTGGGCTTTCTAACAATTAGGAAGGTTTGTGTCATATTTGCTCAACAGAAACCATATCAAAAAAATATATATATGTTTTTCCCCCATCTGTTTCCATTTTCATACATTTTTGAAAAAGCTCCAGGGAGCCACTAGGGCGGCTCTAAAGAGCTGCATGCGGCGGTGTTTCGGCTTTCACTATAGGACTTAGCTCGGCAAAGAATGGCGATCAAGCTTATCCTTTTTTTTCCCAAAGAGCGTCAAAAAAGTCACAACTTTATTTTATTATTTTTTATTTAGCCTTTATTTAACCAGATAAAATCCCATTGAGATTAAATGTCTCTTTTCAAAGGGAGACCTGGCCAAGAAGGCAGCAGCAAGGTTACATTAAAAACAGTAAACAACACATAAAACATCAAATTTACAACATTAACACTTTCTCACATAACACGTGACGGGGGCGGTTTAGCTCGGTTGGTAGAGTGACCGTGCCAGCAACTTGAGGGTTGCAGGTTCGATTTCCGCTTCCACCATCCTAGTCACTGCTGTTGTGTCCTTGGGCAAGACACTTTACCCACCTGCTCCCAGTGCACCCACACTGGTTTGAATGTAACTTAGATATTGGGTTTCACTATGTAAAGCGCTTTGAGTCACTAAAGAAAAAGCGCAATATAAATATAATTCACTTCACTTCACGTGCATACAGACAAGGTAGATTGCAATCCCTTCACAGAAGCTTTAAACTCATTTAATGTTACAAGGGTTTGAAGTTGAAGATTGGATTCATCCTAGAGCAGGGATCTCACAGGAAATTCGAACGGAACTAGTTAGCCTGTATCTAGAGATTTTATGGCAAAAAAACTTGCAGCTCAGTCATCAGATTGTCACCATAAATTGTACAATGTTTTTTCACAACAAATTACTGTAGATTGAAAAACTGTACCACTGTACCATGAATTGAATAATGTGGACCCCGAATTAAACAAGTTGAAAAACTTAATCGGGTGTTACCATTTAGTGGTCAATTGTACGGAATATGTACTGTACTGTGCAATTTACTAATAAAAGTTTCAGTGAATCAATGTTGTTTTTAGGTAAAAATTCTGATGACTCAGTTATTTTTTTTATCATAAAATGTATAGCCATTTTTTTACAGTGCATTACTAATAAATAAACAGTAACATTGTTTTTTTTACCACAACATTCGGGCAACTTAGCTGCTACTTTTTTTTAAATCATAAACATATGTTTCTTGCTTTTACAGTGCATTACTGTATATGGAAAAATGGTACCACTGATGATTTCATGGTACTTTTCTGAACTCCCAGTTTTTTATCGTAAAATTGACTGAATTTTTTACAGTGTATCTTGCAGACATGCCATCAATTATTGTAATTCCATCCATCCATTTACTACCGCTTGTCTCTTTTTGGGTGCCGTGTGAACATGTTTTAAATTTGCTAGCCACCTTTTGGCAGACCAAACGAAATGACACGACAGGCCAAAGTTGGCTTACAGGCCCCACTTTGGGCATCATGATCTCGGAGGTTAGGCATTAAGGGTTTCAAGGAAGAAGATTAATCTGACAGCCTTTCAGCTCAATTACAGACAATATTAACCTCGAAGCACAGTACACATTTGAAGTCTGTGTCTGAGGTCTGCTCCTCACCTCTGTCTGTCTTCGTATTCCATTTGTACTCCCCCCTCTCATTCTTTTTATATCCTCCCTCCCTTCTCCTTTTTTCACTCGTTCTCCAATCACTGTGAAATTGCAAGGCAGCTGGTCGGGCTCTTTTTCTGACGGATAAATTTGGTTGAGATCATAATCACACATTCCTGCGTTCCTTTACCAATTTAAATGATTTCGCCGCTTCACAGGCACACCCACCAAGGCAGTCACACACACACACACACACACACACACGCACACACACACACACACACACACACACACACACACACACACACACACACACACATACTTACAATGACAGTATTGCAGTTTCAGACATGCCTAGAATGAACATGGTTTAGGGTTCATGATTTGAGTTTATCTCAAACATGCATACAATTACAGCATAATACATCACAATTTCCAGTTCCTCTTCAACATGTTCAAATTGGAGTAGAAGGAAGCAAAACTGGTCTAACCCTAACCAAATATTAGCAATTTCTAACACTTTTTTTGGCTATTCTTGTTTTCAATTTGTTCACAATATCCATCCATTTTCTACCGCTTATTCCCTTTTTGGGGTCGCGGGGGGCGCTGGCGCCTATCTCAGCTACAATCGGGCGGAAGGTGGGGTACACCCTGGACAAGTCGCCACCTCATCGCAGTGTTCACAATATATTCCATAAAAAATAATAAAACGCGAAGTAAGTTGTTTTTCATATAGTGAGATAAATAAAATTATCAATAAGTTTGTCACGTTCGGAACGCAATGAGATGCGCGGAGGTGTCAACTCAAGATGCATGGGACCAGACAAGCAAGTTAGCACGTAGGAGGTGGATTTAATATATAAAATGAACAAAGAACACTGGTACAAAGGCAAAAGAAAACGCGTGCAACGCTCTGGGAGCTAGGCTAACACTAGCACTGAGTAAAAGTCCAAAAGCTGCGCGTGTCGTGCGCCCAAAAGCTAAGACGGAACTTAGCAAGCCAAAAACAGGACCAGATAATCGAACGTGCGTGTTGCATAAAGCAAGTGAAGAACTCAGGCAGAACAAAGGGAGGAGGCATTTATAAATACAGAAATGGTAATCAGGGACAGGTGTGCGCCGGGCTCCAGTGCAGGTGGAACAAATGACGAAACCATGGTGACTAATATAAACAAGGCAGTGCACTAACTAAGAATCGGAAGAGTCAAACCATAAACAAGAAACACAAAAGACTCAAATATAGATAAAAGATGTGATCCGGGAATCGGATCACAACAATGTTCATGTTAATGGTCCTTCTTTTTGGTACTTTGTTAACGCTTAGAGTTTGAACAGTTTCGTAAACTGCATCATATTACTACATTGTTGGATTTCTTTACTTATTAATCCATTCCATAATTTAATTCCACATACTGATTTTCTAAAAGTTTTTAAGTGTTGTACACGCATACAAATGCTTTAAGTCACAGTTTACTCTGAGGCTATATGTTCTCCTCTTTTGTTGAAAAAAAATGTTGTTTGTTTTTCGGTAGCAATATATAGTTTGCTTTATCATAATTTTAGCTGCTGGAGCCTATATCATCTGTATTCGGGCAGAAGACGGAGTACACCCTGGAAAAGTCGACACCTCATCGCAGAGCCAACACAGATATATGTAGCCTAATTCAATATTAATGTATGTCTTGCCACCTTATGTTGTATATTTTTTATTTGAGATTTCCAGTTCATTTTCCATCTATCCATCCATTTTAAACCACCCAACCCTTTCAGGGGTGCGGGAAGTGCAGGAGCCTATATCAGCTGGATGCGGGCCATTGCAGGGCCAACACAGACAGACAGACAACATTCACAATCACATTCAAACACTAGGGCCAATTTAGTGTTGCCAATCAACCTATCCCCAGGTCTTGGAGGTGGGAGGAAGCCGGAGTACCCGGAGGGAACCCATGCTATCATCTGTTATTACACCCTGGAATTTAATTTCAGTTACTCTATCATGTCTCATCCTTCTGTTTGTATTTGTGTTTGACTTTCTCTTCTACTGTTACCGAACAGCATTATTTACATTATACTAAGATATAAGGATACTCTGTTTTTATCAAACCATCTTTTTAATTTGTCCATTTATTTTTTTATGTATGATAGCTTCTGTGTTTCTCCTGAACAAAAGGCAGTTATATCGTCAGCGACTCACACTAACTTTAAGCCTTTTGTAACTTTACCAATGTCTGACAGAACAATTTTTGTGCCAGTATTGTTACCCACTTCTTGAGCAAAGTATCATCAAAACATGAATACTATGGTGTTTCAACTCCAGTAGGGACAGCACTATTAATGACTCCAATAGCACACCAAACCTCACCCTTATACTAACTACAACCCTGATTGAACCCAATCCTGTCCCTGACCCTAAATCCTGAACCCTATTTGTAACTCAAACCAATGGTTTACCCAACATAAACATCACCTCCAGTAGTACACCAACCCCAAACCCTAGCTCCCGGCCAAAGTCCGGTCTGTGCGGATGAACGAAGAATCCGTCCAGGCAGACGGAATCCTCCACATCCAGCCAGGGTCCCAGGAATCCCGCCAGTTCCGTAGCCCCGTCTCCTTATCTGGGTTCCGTCACGCCCACTTTGTTGTAGTAGAGAGCCAGCAGTTGGTCTCTGGTGCAAATACGGCCAAGGCAAAAGGCTCCCCCGAGGCAGGTCCAAAAGTCCAAAAAAAAACAGACCACAACGCAGCACGTCACGCAGCCCTGAAAAGGTCCCAAACCAAAAGGCAAAATACACATGCAAACAAGAGGGACACATCAAGAACACAAAGATGGACACATAAGAGAAAAGAGCTCCTTTAACCAGCAGCCACTACAGTAGAAGGTACCAAAACAAACCTTTCCTAGGGGGCCTGATCTCGACACACTACCCGACTCACTACCTGTCTGGTGGTATCACCAAATGAGGAAGTGTTGGAGTAAAACAACGCCCTCCACAGCTCATCTTTAGACTGCAACCTCACTGAGTTGACCAAATTCCTGGTGGTCCGCTGCAAACTTGATCTGGACATCACACTGGACACTGACATTGAAAGATACAAACCCGGACTCATAACGAGATATGGGATGCTTTATTTGTTATGGCACTTAAAACGTACAACAAGACTTGTTTACATCAACACGTCCAAGAAACAGAAATGCAATACGATTGGGGGTAGACAGGGTGGGGCTGAGGGGTCTCCACATAGGCAGGGCCCCGTAAAAGATGGGGAAAAATGAGAGGGAGGAAAAATAACACTCCCAAAATCCGCTCTTGTAGGAGGTCAGTGGGGGACAAAGAAAAAAAAACTTAGCAATCATAAGCACACATTACGACATACATCTTGAGACTTGCAACGGAGGGGTAGGGGGAGTCACAGAGCAGGCAGCCAGCCGGAGGTGTTGCAAAAAACAGCGCAACTCTGTCGTCGACATGCCGCACTGGGGATGAAGCGGTTAAGGTGCGTAATGGGGACCAGGTACATGTGTTTGTGCTTGTGTAGTGTCTGTAGCTTCTGTAAGCTCGGGACATCTTCGTCTGGCGTCCAAATTTCATTCTGCTGCATAAAACTGCTGGTGGCTATATGATCTTAGACCAAAAACAAAAGTGAACAATCAGCAGGTGCCCATGAGGGAATGAGGGAGAAGTGTCTGCGTGTTTCACTGCAGCGATCTCCATAAGGAGGAGTTCTTCCAGCAGTGACCTTCACGCAGATTAGGATGTTGGGGTTAGCGTAAGTAGATACAGTACATTCCAATGACTGACAGCTCTAATTGTTTGTTCCTTTTCCGCTTTACAGAGCAAAAAGCTTCTCCAAAATGTTATCCAGTTTGCGAATCAGTTCAGAAGTCGCCACAGTTTGAGGGCCTACAGCCCTGTCCATTACACCAATCATGACAGGCAGCTTCTGGGTAACTCGTACAGCTGCCCTCATCTTCCAAATCTGTCGATACACCAGAGACACGCTCAATCTGTCACCGAGTGGAGTGACTAAGACAGGGTGCAAGACCACAATATTTTCTGAGGGGAGCGGCCACCACAACCAACAGAAACCAGAGGAGAGTTTTTGCTCCAAAAATAATAATATTACACCATTGGAACCAATTAAAAATATACTTTTAAGAATCCATATAAAAGAGCCTAGTGTGTTTTACTCCTTGATGTGGAACATGTTGAGCTCTTGGGCAGCAGGCCCAGCAATACCACTGGCAGTCAGTCACTTTAAAAAGAGAAAGGAAAACACGAGGTAACCGTCAAGACGTTCAGTCTTTAGCTGCTTAGGCTTGCTGAACAACAATTAGTGTTGGTGGGGAAAGAATAACTAATCGTACAATCAAATACCGTACTTTTCGGACTATAAGTCGCAGTTTTTTTCATAGTTTGGCTTTAATGTGCGACTTATACTCAGGAGCAACTTATGTGTGAAATTATTAACACATTACCGTAAAATATCAAATAATTATATTTAGCTCATTCTTGTAAGAGACTGGACGTATAAGATTTCATCGGATTTATCGATTAGGAGTGACAGATTGTTTGGTAAATGTATAGCATGTTCTAGATGTCACAGTTATTTGAATGACTTTTACCATAATATGTTACGTTAACATACCAGGCACCTTCTCAGTTGGTTATTTATGCGTCATATAACGTACACTTATTCAGCCTGTTGTTCACTATTCTTTATTTCTTTTAAATCGCCTTTCAAATGTCTATTATTGGTGTTGGGTTTTATCAAATACATTTCCCCTCAAAAATGCGATTTATACTCCAGCGCGACTTATATATGTTTTGTTCCTTCTATATTATGCATTTTCGGCCGGTGCGACTTATACTCCGGAGCGACTTATACTCCGAAAATACGGTAACCAAAAGCCAACACAGGGTGGGTCAAAACAAAATAAGGTAATGAAAAGTTAAATACATCAATTCCACTACAACTCATAATAATCCCCACCCAAACTATTGAGCCTGTGCATACAATTTTTGCTATACGATTCCTTGGGTAAGAGAGGGATAAAAAGGGTACTTAGGAAGGGTGGAACATGTCCCCACCCTTTCACTATCTCCCGGGGCTTCCCTCTCTTGCACTGTGCGCTCTTTTGGTCGGCTTGGCGTGCTGATGGCACCCACCTTTTAAGCAGCGGCAATTCTTGTTGCTCCGGAGCCGTGTTAAATATTCTCAGCTCGACTCGTTCTCAGCCGTGACGACCTTCGGCTTGCGCTCGGTCCCTCCTAACGTCCCTGGCGTTCCTCACCGTGTCCCTTGTCCGTGTCAGCGGAGATGCTCCACGCTGGCCTCTCTCCGCTTGCTGATCCTGCATAAAAATGAGTGGAGCACCCACAGCCCGCTCAAACACACAGGTGCAAGGCATCAGGCAATCAGTGCCGCAGGTACGCGGGCAGGCAGACACACCCACACGCACACGCTCGCAACCTGTCACCCTCTGTGACGAATCCAATTAGTATATTTTATATCATAGTTCCACAAGGTAGAAAGCATTGATGCCCTGAAACGCAGGGAATCGCCAGGCACACAACCCCCACACTTCTCCCTTGTATCCAACCTAAAAGAGAATTACATTTTTGGGGAGTTTTGCGTATCGTTCACAATCATTATAAGAGACGAGAAGACAAGTTTTGTTTTCCTTTGCTGTGTAACGTGTACAAATTGGCTCGTTCTAGGTATCTAGCATTAAAGCTACAGGGAGCAATCAATTCTAACTCAAAATCACTTTAAAAACGCATTAAAAAACCGCCACCAATACTTTGTTAACTGTATAATAACCAAACTGCGACATTGTTATTGGATAAGTGAACACTGAGGAACTATCTTTCTAGCATAGTAACTGTTAGAATAATTATGTCGATGTTATCACACAACTTTAATATGCTTAAAGCCCGTAGCTATAGTTAGTAGCTATTTTGCTCAAGCTGTACTTTTACTATCTGTGCAAGGACAAAATCTTCTTGTGTCAGGGGTGGTCCCAGCCGCAGATGTTATCTTTGTTTTAGACCGCTAAAAGCCCTTGACTTCAAGGACCTCAACAAAGATAAGACGACAGCATACAGACGAAACAGAGACAAGGCGAAATCACAAGGACCAGCACATTCCGTCACGTATTGTGCGTACTGGAGCTGCTTTAAATGATATGTGTGACCACTCCTTTTAAAGGCCTCAGTGATGTTGACTGGGGAAGTCCTGAATAAATAGAGGGACGCGGGAGCTGTACCTTAGAGCGTAGGGCGAGACTGTGACTAAGTGTGCAGCTCCATGCGTTCTCCTCATGAGCTAAATTGAACTCTGTCTCTGCATGATTCCCTGCTTCTTGTCTGTTTAATAGATGTCATCAGTGTTTGAACCTGACAGTAACACATCGGCGGGCTTCGGTATTAGCCATAAAAAAACTAACTACATAAAGAGATGAGCTGGCTTCTAGGTCAGCACACAAAAGTTTTTCAGTTTGTAACGCACAACACAATGCAATAAGACACCAATCTGTACTGACTGAAAGTCATATCATATCTGTAAAGTATTAGCCCACATTACATGTTTTGTTCGTACACAGCTAGCCAGGCAGCATATGCTGTCCGTCATGATACACACATGGCGTGCACAAAGACAAAAGTACCGAAAATGGTTACCGTTGAATACAGGGATTAATTCCCAGCTAACAGCAATTTGTTCAAATGTGAACAGTACTCATCAATCGCCATGGAAACAGCCATGCTAAACTTGACAATATATTACAACTTTGCCGGGACCTGATTGGATGTATGAGGACACATCACACCAGTTTAACGCTAAAAGATTGAAGAAGACTTTCAAGTATTGTATATTAACATTCATCATTTTAGAGCAGCAGGTACGGTGTCAGTGTTCATTACTGGAAAAGTCTCTCAGCGGAAACTGCACGTCTCGTTTCAGTGAAATACTTCAGTCATCAATTTGCATTAAGATTTAATTCAAGTAAAGATGACATTAAACAATAAATGACAGTAAGAAGCACACCAATTTAGACCAGAACACACTAAGTGAAAGAGTGTGAATGGTCAAAATTGCTTTGTGAAAGTGCTAGCGCACGTGTGTGTGCATGAGCGTGTGTGTTTGTGTGTGTGTGTGAGCGTGTGTCGCGAACAGACTTGTACACTTCTTCTGTCATGACCAATCATTGTCAAGCCCAACCTCAGCACCTACACCCTCCACACACGCCCACACATTCTTGCACTCTATAAAATAAGGGTCAAGTTTTCAGTCACTTTTTTTCATATTTACTTTGCTTTTTGAGAACGACATAGAGAACATGCAATAGAATTTGCACAACTTCTGACATTTTAGCATTTCAACCTGAAGAAAATACTAAATTCACACTGCTTGGTCTTGAATATATATTGAATCATTAATTGTACAGGTGTGAGGGATAACAGATTCATGTTTGCTCCGATTCTGTGAAAGAGAAAAAAAAAATGGTTGTTGTGCGTTAAAGCAGTGGTCCCCAACCACCGGGCCGCGGCCCGGTCCGTGGCCCAATTGGTACCGGGCCGCAGAATAATTTTTTATTCATTTTTATTTAAAATAAATAAATAAATAAATATATATATATACATTTTTTTTTTTATTAAATCAACATAAAAGACACAATATACACTTACAATTAGTGCACCAACCACAAAAACTCCCTTTTTCATGACAAAAACGTCCCTTTTTCATGACAAAGAAAAAAAAAAAAGATCACATTTTCAGTAGACCCATAATAAATTCATAAAAGAACCAAACTCCATGAATGTTTTTTGTGACCAACAAGTATGTGCTCTAATCACTCTATCATAAATGATTGGAAAATCAAGACATCCATGCCATCATGTTCTTTACAACTTTATATAAACTTTTGGCCACAACTGTGTGTGTATATATATATATATATATATATATACATATATATGTGTGTGTATATCCATCCATTTTCTACCACTTATTCCCTTCTAGGGTCGCAGAGGGCGCTGGCGCCTATCCCAGCTACAATCGGGCGGAAGGCGGCGTACACCCTGGACAAGTCGGCACCTCATCGCAGATATATATATATATATATATATGTGTGTATATATATTGATATTATGTCTTCTAATAGGTGCCATTTATGGGGTCTTCATACAGAGTATAATAATACCCGTATGTTGAAGCACAGCATGTATGACTACGGTAACCGTTTTGCGCCGACGATCCAGTTTAGCATTCATCCAATTGTAGTTTACTAAAGTCGTACTAAAAATATCATGTTTTTGATAGATTTTTGAGCGCCATGTGTGATGTTCTATATTCTCAATGAAACATCAAAGTTTTGGTCTTGCTTGCTTACGGCTACTTGGTAGCGTTAGTTATTGAACAGTTGTCAACCTGCAGTCTACATGTATCTCTTGGTCACACACATCTACTAGTCACTATTATGATTACACCATGTACCACATAAAGTTGGTTCAAGGTCATTGAGCACAACCAGAATGAATACATACATTAGGCACACCGTGTTATAAGGCGCACTGTCGATTTTTGAGAAAATGAAAGGATTTTATTTATAGTGAGAAATAATGGTATTCAAACTTCATGTGTTTAAATGTGACTACCAAATTTTGTGGTGACTTACCTAAACATTGTTAGGTAATTTGAGATTGAACTGTGTGAGAAAGGTCAAGTCAATTCAATTAATGGGTCTAAATGTGTATTTGTCAGAAAAATAATAACACAGGCAACCCAGTACGGCTGCATTAAAAATATACTAACAAACACACATATACTGAAGGGGACACATACGAATAACAATGTAAATGAATTGTTCTATGTTTACTTATATGCTTCTCTGCTTCAGCACCAAAGAGAACATCTGACATTTGTGTTAAACTATGCTTGACCAGACACAAGAGGAGCTGTCTGAGAGGTGCAGTGCCTGAGGGCGGTGAGCTATAGGTGGGTAGTCTCTCTGGTGTCAAGTTAGAGATGCCATATAGTATGTTGCGAGAGAAAGCTTTTGCAGCAGGTTGGGAGCACTCCTGACTCACTTGGGTGTCTTGTGATGCAACCTTAGAAAAAATATTGTCTAAATGCATTTGACTCTGTTTTTGACTAAGGTCAATGTGTCCTAATACTGGATTTTATTGCCATTGCGTACATTGAATTCAACCTCTGCTATTAGGTTAAAGGGAGTAGTAAAGAGTGCTACACATTCAATGTATATAATATACAGATACTGTATATTATGTATATATACTGTATGTATATATGTATATATACAGTATGTTTATAAGTATATATATATATATATATATATATATATATATATATATATGTATGTATATATATATGCATATATATATATATATATATATATATATATATATATATATATATATACATATATATATATATACATACATATATATATATATATATATATATATATATATATATATATATATATATATATATATATATACATATATATATATATATATATATATATATATATATATATACATACATATATATATATATATATATATATATATATATTTATGTATGTATATGTATATATTTGCTGTACAGTATGTGTTAGGTTCCTTTCTTTCAGGAACACTAATACAAAAACTCACGACCACCTCAGTGGCCTAGTGGTTAGAGTGTCCGCCCTGAAATAGGTAGGTTGAGAGGTCAAACCTCGGCCGGCCGAGTCATACCAAAGACTATAAAAAAAAAATGGGACCCGTTGCCTCCCTGCTTGGCACTCAGCATCAAGGGTTGGAAATGGGGGTTAAATCACCATAAATGGTTTCGGGCGTGGCACCGCTGCGGCCCACTGCTTCTCTCACTTCCCAGGGGGTGAACAAGGGGATGGGTCAAATGCAGAGGAGAAATTTCACCACACCTAGTGTGTGTGTGACAATCATTGGTACTTTAACTTTAACTTAACTTAAAAAATGGAATAGAATTTCACATATTTTTACCAAATGAGACACCCAAAATGTACACGAAAATAAAGAATGTGGGTTTTACAATATTAACTATGAACGATAAAACACTCAATGTTAACAATAAATGAACAATGCTCCTCTTTTACTTCTATGACCGCCTTCTTGATCGACATCTTTTAAAATCAAGCAAAATTTAACAAACGGCAAAATATGAACGCCGAGGTTAAAAAAAACCCACCTTCAATCTGATATATCACTTTTCTGCAGAACTTTGATGTTAAAATCTGCATTAGCAAACCCCACTCACACTGCTTGGTGCTGCTGTGACATAAATCACTTAAAAGCACGGATTCCAACCAATACAATACTTTGTATAATTCAAAACTTACGGTAATTTGAAAACAGCATTGCTTAGCGAAATGGCAGCTACAGTTTTTATGTTGAAGATCTAAAAAAAATCAGTCGGAAACGTTCAGCCGGCCAAATTGAAAATATTATGCCCGTTTGCCGTAATTTGCTCGGACCTGGTATGACATTAACATCTCTATGGATGTTTTCATTCATCCAGGTCATTATATTATCCGGGAAATTGTTTGATCAGAACCGAACTGTCTAGTCTAGTTTGCCTAGTCTAGACCAGATCTGACCAATCTATTGTAAGTCTATGAGCATGAACTGATGAAGCCTGCCTGGATGAGAGGCTCAACCTCTTCTAAGAAAAACTGAACAATGCCATTCGAAAAGGTAAACATCTTCTCTTTTCAATTCGGATCTTAGGTTTTATGTACTGTTTACTAAGTGAATATCATGCAGATCTGGAAAGCAATCATAAATTGAATATGTTGCAGAGGACTTGCAAACTGTTTTTTTAACCAGCTGCTAGAGGAGTTAAAACTCCTGAGGTCTCTTAAAGGGGAACATTATCACAATTTCAAAAGGGTTAAAAACAATAAAAATCAGTTCCCAGTGGCTTGTTGTATTTTTTGAAGTTTTTCCCAAATTTTACCGGGCCCCGAATATCCCTAAAAAAAGCTTTAAAGTGCTTGATTTTCGCTATTTGCAATGCAACTATCCATTTCCCTGTGACGTCATACAGTGCTGCCAATGTAAACAAACAACGGCGAATACCACAACAAGATATATCAACATTAGCTACGATTCAGACTCGGATTTCAGCGGCTTAAGCGATTCAGCAGATTACGCATGTATTGAAACGGATGGTTGGAGTATGAAAGTATTTAAGAAGAAACTGAAGCTATTCAACAAATAGCTATTGACGCTATTAATTTTTCCTAATAGCTGTGTTAGCATCGCCGGTAAAATGTGCGGACCAAACGATCAGGAGTTCCGCATCTCGTGACACTGGAGCATCTTAAATCCTTCCATTGGTAAGTGTTTTTTTTGCATTAAATGTGGGTGGAAGGAAACGTAATATAGTTGCAAATGCATCTGCAGGTTATCCGTACATCTCTGTGCCATGTCTGCTTTAGCACCGCCGGTGAATAGCATGTTAGCATCAATTAGCATAGCATGTTAGCATCGATTAGCATAGCATGTTAGCATCGATTAGCTGTCAGTCAACATCAACAAAACTCACCTTTGTGATTTTGTTGACTTTATAGTTGCAAATGCATCTGCAGGTTATCCATACATCTCTGTGCCATGTCTGCTTTAGCACCGCTGGTAAATAGCATGTTAGCGTCTATTAGCGTAGCATGTTAGCATCGATTAGCTGGCAGTCACGCCGCAACCAAATATGTCTGATTAGCACATAAGTCAAGATCAACAAAACTCACCTTTGTGATTTCGTTGAATTTATCATTGCAAATGCACCTGCAGGTTATCCATACATCTCTGTGCCATGTCTGTCATCGCCGGTAAAATGTGGAGACACTCTGGCACATTCAATGGGGGTCTGGCGGCCGATTTTTTGCCACTTTCGCATCTCCGGCCCAGTGGTGCAACTTGAATCCCTCCCTGTTCGTGTTGTTACACCCTCCGACAACACACCGACGAGGCATGATGTCTCCAAGGTTCCAAAAAATTGTCGAAAAAATGACAAATAGCAGAGCTGAGACCCGGTGTTTGTAATATGTTGAAAATGAAAATGGCGGCTGTAATACCTCGGGGACGTCACGTACTGACGTCATCGCAAAAAGAGCAATAAACAGAAAGGCGTTTAATTCGCCAAAATTCACCTATTTAGAGTTCGGAAATCGGTTAAAAAAATGTATGGTCTTTTTTCTGCACCATCAAGGTATATATTGACACTTGCATTGGTTTGGTGATAATGTTCCCCTTTAAGACTACGAAGGTTAGTGTGGAGACAATCTAATATTTTTTGTCTGACCTTGTTGATACGCTGAACTTTGACCTAAACCTTGATACTAAAACATACAAAACACCAAAGAAGAAAAATATTTGTAATGCTTTAATTTTAATTAAACTTGGTTGAATATTTTATTGAATATACACAGTACTTCACATGCAGCATAACATCAGACTTCCAAGGGGGTGTTAATGACTACATCCAACTTTTTCTTTACCTCCACCATTCAAGCATTAGCAGAGATGGGTAGTGCCCCCTACCAGTTTTCAATTTTCTCTGCCAGCCATGTGAAGGGATAAATGCTCTTTGTTTGGCACCTGCTGCTCTCAGGCTTAGAAGATCCAATGACAAGTGACAAAAACACATTGACTGCTGTCACACGGCGCAGAGTGAAACAAGAGTAAAAAAGATGACTTGGAAACATGGTTTCACCTTTCATCACCGGCGGACAAATATGATAGATTAAAGCGGATATGGTCCATAATCACTCCCATGATTCATTTTACTTCACACTCACACAGTTGTAGATCAGTGGGGTCAGTAAAGCAAATAAACAGTGTAAGGCTGGCAGAAATACAAAAATGTACATGAAAAAAAAATATTCACAATAGACCACAAATCACAACAAATAATACTCTAACTCTAAACCCAAACCCTGACCCTAACTCCAATCTCTAACTATATCCTGAAACATGACATTAATTTAGCTCAAGTCATAGAGTGCTTGTTTTGCATGCAAGATGCAGCGGGGTAGATTCTTGCAATGTCCAAGTGATATGTTCTATTATCCTGTTCTTTTGGCAAAATGCCTGGTCTGAAATACAAAACCAACAACACGGAACGTTGTGTAAATCATAAATAAAAACAGAATACAATGATTTGCAAATCCTTTTCAACCTGTATTCAATTGAATAGACTGCAAAGACAAGATATCTAACGTTCAAACTGGTAAACTTTGTTATTTTTTGCAAATTGGTGGTAGTGGTGGTGTATATTGTAGCGTCCCGGAAGAGTTAATGCTGCAGAGGTTCTGGATATTTGTTTTGTTGTGTTTATGTTGTGTCACGGTGCGGAAGTTCTCCCGAAATGTGTTTGTCATTCTTGTTTGTTGTGGGTTCACAGTGTGGCGCATATTTGTAACAGTGTTAAAGTTGTTTATACGGCCATCCTCAGTGTGACATGTATGGCTGTTGATCAACTATGCCTTGCATTCACTCATGTGTGTGAAAAGCCGCATATATTATGTGACTGGGCCTATGGAGGTAAAGCGGACGTGACGACAGGTTGTAGAGGACGTTAAAGACTGTGCCTGTAAGGCACGCCCCAAATATGTTGTCAGGATGGAAATTGGGAGAACTTCGGTAGAATGGTTGCCCCGGGAGATTTTCGGGAGAGGCACTGAAATTCGTGAATCTGCCGGAAAAATCAGGAGGGTTGGCAAGTATGGCTTGGAGTAGCCCAGTCGATCGAGCTGAATTCGGCTGCATATCTAGCAACCTCAGTCAGGGACGGGGAAAGGAGACTACAGCATATTGACTGTGATGGCAGTACTATTTCTGGCCAGATTCTTACATATGGCTCCTTTAAATGGGAAATAATAAAAGTTAAAAGTATATCAAACAAACCTTTAACAAAGTGATCACTGCAAACGACTCTGCTCCCTCGGACTAGAGTGTGAACTTCTTTTCTCGTTGTTGTTTCGTAAAAATCTTGCACTATTCCACAATTTTTGATTACCTCTTGAGGAACTCTGAAGAAGTGTTTATCCTTTTAGAGATTTGAACGATTTATATAGCCGCAAGCAACATAAACATAGGGCATTATTTCTTTGGGAAAGGCTAAATGGAGCCTAGTACCCATTGAAAACGGAGCTAGCTCGACCACCACGCATATTTATTAGGCGGAACGTGAGCCGTACGTGACGTCAGTAAAATCCAAGGAATAGCAGGGGTCTACAATTACATTTGTCCAAGGGCCAGAATTTTTCACGACAGACACTGTGAGGGTTTATATAAAAAGATCAGGTGCAAAAACTGATTAACGCCATGGCCGCTAATATTGCGTTGTGAGTACCAGGTAAAATAAATATTCCCGCGAAAAATGACTTATCTTTCGCATTTCACTGTTGAACATTGTATTTTAATTAAAAAAACTAACAAGCTCCTTGCTCTCTTTCTGCCACAACCAGACAAATCCATCAGACCAATCAATGCATCAAAATCTGAAAATGTCATCCTACAATGCAGAGTTCATGTTCACTCACTTTGGGTCTGTTTTGCAGTGGTTGTAACTAAATGAAAAAATCAATGGGTAACTTTAATTAAAATCAGTGAGCGTGTGGTGCCCTTTCCTACTGGGCACCAAAAGAGGCCCTTTCCCGATAAATACAGTCAATCGTCTATACCGTATTTTTCTGACTTTAAGAGGGGAGGAGTATATTTACAGATGTTGCAGTTAGGCACTGCACTCTCTAAAAGCTGTAGATGTTATTGTCACATATGCATAATTGATTGATTGAAACTTTATTAGTGGATTGCACAGTTCAGTACATATTCCGTACAATTGACCACTAAATGGTAACACCCGAATACGTTTTTCAACTTGTTTAAGTCGGGGTCCACGTTAATCAATTCATGGTACAAAAATATACTATCAGCATAATACAGTCATCACACAAGTTCATCATCATAGTATATACATTGAATTATTTACATTATTTACAATCTGGGGGGTGTGATGAGGAGCTTTGGTTGATATCAGTACTTCAGTCATCAACAATTACATCAACAGAGAAATGGACATTGAAACAGGTGTAGGTCTTACTTTGTAAGATATTTACAGCCAGCAGAGAACATAGTGAGTTCATAAAACATAAGAAAAAGTATATACATTAGAAATACATTAGATTATTTACATTAGGTTATTTACAATCCGGGGAGATGGGATGTGAATGGAGGAGGATATTAGTAAAGGGCTGAAGTTGCCCGGAGGTGTTGTGGTGCATGTACAGTAGATGGTAGTATAGTCCTGTTTAAGAGTGTCACAACATTGCTGTTTACGGCAGCTGAACTGCTTTACGGTTGACGAAAACGTGACTGCTGTTGTTTTGAGTTGTTAACGCGCTGGGAGGACGTTAATGAAACTGCCTAACAATAAACCCACATAAGAAACTAGGAATTTGCCTTCGATCATTCTATAGTTATAACATCTTTGGGCAGACACGCTGTTTATATTGTGGGTAAGCAGAAGTGAAAACAGGCTGTCCTCACTAAGGTCCGCATAGAGCTGGAGGGGGCGTGGCCTCCAGCTCTGCCTGAAATTCGGGAGATTTACGGGAGAACATTTGTCCCGGGAGGTTTTCAGGAGAGGCGCTGAATTTCGGGAGTCTGACGGAAAATCCAGGAGGGTTGGCAAGTATGCTCCTGAGCGACTTATAATCCGAAAAATACAGTATATATGATGTACAGGATACGTGTGTTACCACTACTCTCTCCAATGATGAACTGAATTGTGTTTTTAATCTGCTGTATTCGACCATTGACAAGGTACAACAAGATGATGTACTGTTGTCCTACATCAGGGGTGCCCATTAGGTCAATCACAGAAAGGAAAACTTTTGTTCTCCTCCAAAATGTAAATTAAAAAATGTGGACGTTATCAGCACGACTGTGAATCGTGTCTGATTCCAATCAATGCAAGTCATCAGAATCAGCTAATACATCAATTTATAATTTTGTCTTTTTGAAAGAAAGTAATACACGTGTTAAACATAGAAAATGTGTATTTTTATTAAACTCCTCCAACATGTTAACAAAAACTTCTGTTTCAAAAATAAAGCATATCAAGTATTCGATTATTATTAAAAAATATATATATGTATTTATACATTCATACAAAATGAGGTAGATTACCTCAATTTGGTCACTTAAAAAGTAGCTCGCCCGCTAAAAAAAGTGTAGGCGACACTGTCCTACATAGATAACCAAAAAAGGTGTTTGTTTAGATTAAATTAATTATTTTCAGTGATGGAAAAAACATTCCTCGAAATAAAATGATACAAGAAATGTTGTTTGGCATTTTTGATGAAAAATTGTACAAAATGATCAAACTTCCATTTTTGTAATACGTTTGAAAATTTCAAATTGGGACATTCATTTTGGTTGCTACAAATTATTTGCAACCGACATCAAGAATGGCTTTTTTATGATAAGCCCAACAAAAAAAAAAGATTAAAAAAAGAAAACATGGTAATGGATGTGTCTGTTTTTATGTCTGAATACCTAATATTATTGAAAAAAAAACATGATAATAAAATTATAATCAATATTAAAAAAAGAGACTCATTATATCCATCCACCCTGACTCAGGTTTGAACCCCAGTCCCCTCATACTCCAAGCCTGTGACCCAGCTAAAATGTAGTCAGGAGTGTTCTGTGAAGCGTTAAACGCAGAGTTGTTTAAAGGGGAACTGCATTTGTTTTCATTCACAGTTGCTATTTGAGACAATGTGTTTTTCTCTCTTTTATGCATTCTAAATCGTAAAAAAAAAAAAAAAACAGCAAAAGGTAACCATCAATAATGCCAATGGGAGACATCTCATCCGCCCATAAAGCCCTGTAAAAGAAATAAAAAAACGCCAACAATACTTTATTTACATGCCGTGTGTTAAGCACATTTAATAATATAAATAGCAAAGCCATGTTGAATGTCTTACGCAGTGACGTCATGTGCCTGCTTGCACTGAAATGGTATTGTGAGCATGTGCAGAATAAACGGTGCAGTAAGTTCCTGGACCAAAGAAAGAAACTGAAGAACCTTATTTAAAATGGCACGATACATGCTATATGAGAGTAACCTCCCAAAGCAGTTGTGGATATATGCTGTACAGACAGCAGCTCAAACCCGCAACAGGTGTTACAGTAAGATCTAGAGCAGACACCTTATCATGTTTTCACTGGAAAAACACCTAACCAATGTAACATGGAGATATTTGGCTCTGAATGCTACATATATAAGCAGGATAAGAAGTAGCTGGATTCTAGGTGTGAAAAGGGGGTCTCTGTAGGCTATGATAAGTATAGTCCCACATATAACGTGTATTAGCCTGACACCGGATAAGTCCTAAAACATAGGCTGGTAAAATTCATCACCAAAGGTAGTGCAAATAGCCAGACTCAGACATATTGTGATATGTGGGGAGTGATATTGAGAATTATGAAGATGCACGGCCAAAGGTAGTCAAGCAGGGTAAGGGACGGCATAATGAGAGTAAAGAGTCTATTGTTGAGGAGACTGCTGAGGCAAAGCCGCCCCAGACAGGTGGTACTCAGAGAGAAAAAGGAGAAAGGAGGTTTCCTATAAGAGAGAAAAAGGCTTCAGAATACTTAAAAGAGTACTCGTGTAAAGCTGAGTGTAATACTGACGAAAGTGAGTATGTAGATTATTGGCATATGATGTACCTAAAACATTTACGGAGGCTATGGACTCTAAGAAGTCAAAAATGTGGGTTGACGCAATGAAAGAGGAGACAGAGAATGAGACTTTAACTCTGACCCCACTGCCAAGAGGCAAACAAGCAGTGGGAGGTCGCTGGGTAAATGCAGTGAAAGAGAGCCCAGATGGATTAGAGACTTGTTAAGCAAGATATGTCGCGAAGGATTATGGTCCAGTGGAAGGGATTGACTATAAAGAGACCTTTTCACCTCGAGCCAACATGACCTCTGTCCGAGCATTGATGCAGGTGGCTGTACATGATGACCTTACCCTACAGACAGACTGCTTAACTTCATGCTCCAATGGACTGTGAGATATATTGAAAAACCGGAAGGCTTTGAGGTTAAGTCAAAAACAGGAGAACACTTAGTGTGTAAACTCAATAAGTCGTTGTATGGTTTAAAACAGTCTGAGCGTAACTGGAACATGTCACTACATGACCACCTTACCGAGAATGGTTTTGTACAAAATGATGCTGATCAATTTGTCTACAGCAGAGAAGCTGAGAAGGAGAAAGTGATTCTATTAGTGTAGGTGGAAGACCTAATCATAGCGGCGAGTAGCAACACTTCACTCAGTAATATAAAGGAAATGTTGAAGAGAAGGTTTAAGATGAAAGATACGGGTCCACTTAAACACGTTCAGGGTATTGATTTCAGACAGAGTGAAGGAGAGATCAAAATGACTCAAAAGAAACCCATAGAGAAGATGTTAGTAAAATTTGGAATGTCAGATTGAAAGCCGAGATCCACCCCATGCGAGCAAAATTAAACTTTGACAATGAGGGTGAAGTTATCAATTCAAATTGATATAGAGAAATAGTACGTAGTTTGATCTCCATTATGACATGTACTAGACCTGACTTGAGCTGGGTTGTTAGTAAACAATCACAATGCCTAGCAGAACCAAAGCAGCAGCATTGGGCTACAGCAAAGCACCTCCTGAGGTACTTAAAGGGTACTATAGATGAAGAACTACACTTCCAGAAATGTGAGAAAAGCCTTCAGCTTGAGGGATATAGTGATGCTGATTGGGCAGCTGATAAAAATGATATCAGGAGCACAACTGGTCACTGTTTCAGCTTGACTGAGAATGGTGTAGTTATTATCGTGGAAGAGCAGGAAACAGCCAACGGTGGCACTCTCCACCTGTGAACCTGAGTATATGGCACTAGCATCCACTATTCAAGAGAGTATGTACCTTGTGCAACTACTTAAAGGAATAGAGAGTAGGCACCAGCATCTACCTGTCAAGATATATGAGAACAACCAGGGGGCAATAGCTTTATCCAAGAATTCAGTATGCAGACAGTGGAGCAAACACGTAGATATAAAGTACCACTTTATACGGTCTGCACACACAAAAGGGAACATTTCTATAGAATATTGCCCTACTGCAAACATGGTAGCTGATGTTTTTACCAAGCCAGTGACAAAGGCTACATTTGAGAAGTTCAAGGGGTCTTCGTTTGGAGAGTGATGTGAGCCAGCAGGTGTAATGTGTTTGAAGTGTTAACACTGCCAGTATGCCAAAATATTTTATTTTGGAGTTATGTATTTTTTAATTTTTGTTTACCATTATAGAGAGCTATAAACATGTCTTTGAGTGGGAGTGTTAAGCACATTTAACAAAATAAATAGCGAAGCCATGTTGAATATCTTACGCAGTGACGTCATGTGCCTGCGTGCACTGAAAGGGTATTGTGAGCATGCGCAGAAAAAACGGTGCTTAAGTTCCTGGACCAAAGAAAAAATGGCGGTTTGTTTATTTCCTCCCGTGAATATAAAGTGTTAGCTATACCACATTGGTGACAATTATAACGTTAGACTGTTGCAGGAATGAGTAACGCTACACCGTGACCTGCATATTGACCAAGTGTTAGCGACATTGTTATTGTAAGAGCATTCTAGTGAGAGCAGACATTATACGGTAGGTGATTGTTTTATTATGTTTGTAGTTTTTATCTCTTGTGTGGCACTTAACACTACTGCTACATGATGCTATGTATTTTACTATAGCAGGATCTACTTATTACTTGTAGATTACCCTCTGTAGCTTCAGGCTCAAATAGATAAGGTTCTGGAAAGTAGTTCTTGTTGACTCTCGTGAAGTCTGCTATGAATATTAGTAGATATTATTGTTGAAAGTGTTGTATATTAGTTGGTCGGGCGATGGGTGATGAGCCAAGAAGACGCCAACAAGGAATCGTTGAATAAAACACTTTATTTGTTTCAGCGAGCCTCAGACTGGAGCTGCAGCTTCAGGAGAAAGAGTATGGGCCAGATCACTCTTCTGTTATTTTCTTAGACAACTGTCATTAAATACCTTTTACATGAAGACAATTACCCTTTGTTGTTCTAGCCTTGGGGCCGATCCGTCTGGACAACACCCAGTTTGTTTGTACAAATGCGAACATCACCTGGGCGTGGTCACTATGCACAATTAAGTCAATTTACCATGAAATGATTAACGTAAACCCCGACTTAAACAAGTTGAAAAAGATTATTTGGGTGTTACCATTTAGTGGTCAATTGTACGGAATATGTACTGTACTGTGCAATCTACAGATAAAGTCTCAATCAAAGTCGGGTGACATATAACCAATGATCTCTACTCCTACCGGTGGGGGTCTTTACCAGACGTGGTTATTTTGTTTACACTTCCCCCTAAAATCCAACTGCTGCTATCCTTAACATTTCTCAATGTCCTGGGGGCAAAAAACCACCACTCTCTGAATGCTTGTGATGGACATGTGCACTTTTGACCTAAGTAGAATAATCCTCTAAATGATTCTGTGACCAAATACCAACACATGCAAGCTCACAATCATATAAATAAGTGGTACATGGTATAATTCACCTCAACATAAAGAGCAAATATTGCGATGCTCTCTCTGCAATGTTTGAAATTATCAAATTATGTAAATATGATATTTTATTAAATGATATGATATTTTATTTTGAATGTACCTATTACTACTTTACATATATACTTACAGCATGTTTATAAAACAATGATGGAGGTTATTGATTTATTTACGATTGAGAATGCATCAAAAAAAGAAAATATGTTTGTCTCACATAAGAGTTGTGAATGATTCCAAACAAGTTCAGTTCCTTTTTAAGCTCTGTAGTGTTTAATGTGTAGTGTGTAGTGTGTGTAGTGTTAAGCCTCTGTTGTACAACCACGTGATCACTGATGTCAAAGAGGAGATAAAATGTTTGTGGCCCGTCCAAATGGACTTCCAATGCATGCTAGGGCAGCAAAGGGAAATGAAACACACTTTTAGATGTGTGTAGTTTAAATCGCAGTGGACAGCTACGTAAGTATAAAACCCATAGCACCTCCCTCTCTCGCTCTGTGAGTGAGTGTGTGTGTGTGCCATAATAACCTCTGTCTAGGTATCAAATCTGACATACATATGGTGTGAGTGCGCAGACACACACAGAAAAAAAACCAGAAATGTACAAAGTACATAGCTTTAATCTAAAGTTTCTGACTAAAACTTCCCTTTGAGTCCCTGCACACCTGACAAAATACTGTATGTGTTTGAGTGCGGGTGCTTGTATGCTTGAGAGAATGTGTACGAAGCCCATGTGATTGAGTCTTTTTTTTCCACTACTACTTTTAAAATCTGGAGGTTATTCTACATTACTTGTGAAGTGAAGTGAATTATATTTATATAGCGCTTTTCTCTCTAGAGACTCAAAGTGCTTTACTTCGTGAAACCCATTATCTACATTTAAACCAGTGTGGGTGGCGCCGAAAGCAGGTGGGTAAAGTGTCTCGGTCAACGACATAGCCGCTCTACCAACCGAGCCACACCGCCCCCACTTCATGCTCAAAGTGTTTTGATCCGCTTTCCGGATAACATCCTTAGTCTTGTTCTTGAGTCCTTTTGTGTGTTTTGATTATTTTTGGACTCTTCCGATCCCTTAGTTTGTGTGTGCACTTCCTGTTTTGGTTACCATGGTTTCTGATTTGTCCCAGCTGCTCTTGTTTTGGGCGCACGGGTGTCTTGATTGTTACTTTAGTATTTAAGCCTGCATTCTACCTCAGTTTGTCCTGGGTTCGTCATTTGCTACATGCAACTTTCACGTTTGGTTTCTCTAGTCCTTGTCTGTTTGCTAAGTTCCGTCTTAGCTTCCGTGCGCTCGGCACGCGTCAGTTTGGACTTCTTTGGAAGCTTATTGCACTTTCTTTCCTGTTTTGTACCAGTGTTATTTTACCTTTTTGTACATTAAACCAGCTCTTACCTGCTATCCCGCATGTATGGTCCTGCTGCATCCTGGGGTGACACCTTCGCGCATCATAATGCGTTCCAAATGTGACACAAAGTCTTAAAATGGGTATAAAAAGATTTCAATTCTGTCTTTAAGAGACACCCAGAATGTACATTAATAAAAGATTTGGGATTAACAGTATACACTATAAAAAGTTGGCAACAATGATAGTTGTGTGGTGCATCAGTGGCCCATCACCCTGCTGCTCGGGGGAATCAATGTAGTGGTGCCTGTCCCCATGCATCACTGTTTGCCTTGTTTTCATATGTCCATTGACCTTGTGACGGCAAAGTTTTAGTTCCTGTGTATTAGTGGTCATCGCTCCCCACTCCAGCCTCGTAAGGATGGTTCATTTTGAGTTATGAAAGCAGAGCTCAAGAACTTTGTCATAGACTTGAGCAGGTTACTCTTGATCAGATAAAGCCCGCCTATCAGTACCTGAGCGGCGTGACATTCCCTGCACTCCCACCTTGTTGGGGCTGGTCACCTGCAGCACTTCTGGACCTTGTTTACTCTTTTGACATACGGTCTAGATTGCCCGCTGTTCCGGCCCAGCCTTGCCACTGTCGAGGTCTGTCCCCCAATGGTGACATTGTGTGTGCCCATGGATACTGTGCGGGTTAGCCGCTATAGCCGTCCTTTTAAACCACCTACATAAGCCTAATTTTGTGGTTTTCTGTGTTTTTTTATGGTTTGTTTTTCTTCTCTTTGAAGTTTGTCTTTTATTATCAATCAATCAATCAATGTTTACTTGTATAGCCCTAAATCACTAGCGTATTAGCCCCATATTTGGTGTTTTGTCACTAGAGTGGGGATTGGTGGATCGGCCAGATGGGAACAAAGATGTAAGGGGAGAAACTTCCGGATGAAAGTTGTTGATGATGGAACCACAAATAGGGTTTAACTACTTTTATGGTTTCTCCTTAATGTACGGCTTCATATTAGCCACCACACCTAACAAAATAAAATAATATAATGTATTGTACCGTCCAAGAGAAAACAAACAAAATGTGACTTTGTTTTTAGCTTTTATGGCTAATTTTGATCATTTTAAACATATGTGGCACATTAATATCAAAACTTTCAAAGTGTTTGCTTTTTTTCAATAATATCACTGATTTCTGGTCACTGCAGAGTTCATGGGAGCCAACAAACGGAATAAAACATCACTCACTGTATAATGTCTGCTGTCATTACAATGCCCACCAATAGAATATTCTTATATTCCTGTTTTAGATGAAGGATGACTCATAATCCCTGCGGAAAAAAAGGGCTGGAACGAAAAGTCTTTTCATGCAGTTCTCCCCATTTCCGGGTTTCAATTGGTTATCAAAGTGTACCAACTTGTCGGAGTACGCCTGCGTCCCTCTACTATCCAGGTGAGAGCCGGATTTATAAACTACAATAAACTTTCATGAGCAAAGGAGGTGAGGAACAACCTTACCACTTGATGATGCAAACATTGGCAGACAAGTTGGTGATCACGGTGCCGCTATAAATAGTTTGTGTACCTTAGCGCTTGTAATAACAATATCACTACTAATACTTGGTTAATATTCAAGTAAATGTAAATGGGGTATAGTTGCCGCTTTTTGGATGTTTTTTTAATTGTTTTATTTTTATTTTTTTATGCGGAATAGATGACTTCCCCTTGGCTCCACTATAAGCGGGCATTTATTTACGATTGTTCACAATTTACATTATATTAAAAACAAATTAAATTGTCGTCATGTCTTTGATAATTATTATGAACGATAGGCAAAATTTAAAAAGAAAGTGCGGTTCCGCTTTAAGCATTTCTTACATATTCCTTATGTTTGCACCTTAATTTACAGAGGTTATTGTCAAGTATTTGTGATTTTAGAATTGTGTTTGCATGAATGTTTGTGGTTGTGTTGACATTTATATTCCTTTGTGCCTTTATAGCTGGGGGCCTTCAAAATAGAGGAACGTTACATTTGAAATGCAAATGTTAACATTTAATATATTTTTCTCCTGGTTCGTAACGCTCATAAAAAAATATCAGTCATTATCAATATCGACCAATGTAAAAAGCTTATATCATGATATATTTTTTTAGCCATATGGCCCAGTACCAATTTCAAAAGTTCAAGAATTACATAAATTCAGGAATAGAATTGCAAATGTGATTGCGGCTACAAGTTCAATGTCAAAGGTTTGAAAGAGATTAACTCAGAAATGTTGGGGGGGATGGGTTGAAAAGGTCATATTTGTCCCGTGGGCTGTGGTTTGCCCATGGTTAGTTACCCTATAGCAGTGGTTCTCAACCTTTTTTCAGTGATGTACCCCCTGTGAACATTTTTTTGATTCAAGTACCCCTAATCAGAGGAAAGCATTTTTGTTTGAAAAAAAAGAGATAAAGTAAAATGCGGCACTATGTCATCAGTTTCTGATTTATTAAATTGTACAACAGTGCAAAATATTGCTCATTTGTAGTGGTCTGAACTATTTGGAAAAAAAGATATACTAATAACTAAAAACTTTTGGAAAAATAAACCAGTGATTCAATTATCAATAAAGATTTCTCCACATAGAAGTAATCATCAACCCTTTGGGGATTGTAATAGAGATCCATCTGGATTCATGAACTTAATTCTAAACATTTCTTCACAAAAAAATCAATCTTTAACATCAATATTTATAGAACATGTCCATAAAATCTAGCTGTCAACACTGAATATTGCATTGTTGCATTTCTTTTCACAGTTTATGAACTTGCTTTCATATTTTGTTGAAGTATTATTCAATAAACATATTTATAAAGGATTTTTGAATTGTTGCTATTTTTAGAATATTTTTTTAAAATCTCACGTACCCCTTGGCATAACTTCAAGTACCCCCAGGGGTACGCGTACCCCAATTTGAGAACCACTGCCCCGTAGGATAGGGATTTTAACAAAGGTTCTTCGGGAAAATAGAAGCACATTGTTGTTCACATTAGAAGTTTTACTAAAGTTTCCTAACGTTTGCGTTCTAAAAGGATCGAAAGTAATGATCCAGTCGTGTCAAAATGTGGAAAAATACGCAACTTTCTCTTCATTCCTGGAGATTTAACAGGAGCCTCTACAAGAAATAAACACCTATTTCTTCTTCTTTATCTGATCCAAACAGCAGAACGTGATCATTAGCAGGATGAGTCTTAACAAGACTGTAAAAAACCAACATTAGTGAGTAGGTGTTTAAATCAGATGATAACATCAGCACAGATTAGACAGAAGCTGCCTCAGGTTTAATGAGTTGCCCTTTTAACAGGAGTTAAAACTTCTCAGTAGTTTGCTCACTCCAGTTTCATCATTATCTATTTCAACAGAGTTTTAGTAGCACATCTACATTTTTTTATGAGGGGAGTGCCTTTAACACGACCAGCATACATATCTTGGGGAAACACTGAAATGCTATTATGTACTTATTGTATTGGACAGTCGCCTAAAGTGGAGAATGGCAGTGCATTTTGGCATCGTCGTAGGGATTTGGGCATGATTATCATTTTGGCAGCCTGCACAGTTGGCAGCATGGCTGAATTATTTTTTATTTTTTGCTCTCTCTCTTTTGTCGCGTATGTGTGTGCATGTGACAGCAAATGTAGGATTCCTTTAGGGCAGAGCCTCCTGAGTCTCCTCTCATCTTCCACTCTCCTACACTCGTATGTCTGTTTGTTCCGTCCTTTTCTCTTTTCTTTCGCAGTGCTCATCCAAGCCGCAGCGGCGTGCGATGGTGGATATTCAACATGGCAGCAGCTTAGATAAACACTTACTAAAACACACAGCGCTTTGTCCTACTCCTGTTGTTGTATGCTCCTGTTGAACCATGTAACTGCAAATATGGGACTTTTTGGATTGTATTCAACATTTTGACTTCTACTTTACTCCGTACAGAGGAGAAGGGATTCGTATGGCCCCATTCCTTGCGTGAAAAGAAGTCGGGGGGTTAATCATTTTACAATGCAATCTGTTGAAAATGATGGAAAGGGCCAATCTACATAGCAACTGATGCTGCGGTCAAAGTTGTAATTGCCACAAAACACATTTTATGATATTTAACACTCTACTGCCGTCCGACTGCTAAATTGGATAGTACCCCTCACCCCCATTTTCTCATGTTTTATGTGTCAGGTAAACCATGATTTAATCTCCACTTAAAAAATTGAACATGTCTCAAATCTATTAGAAAATACAAATGCACTTGTTTTTTCTACTCACCATAAACAACTTTGAACAGTTTAATGTTTCTTAAAACTGTCAACAGTGCTATTTAGAAATAAAGGAATTGCAAGTCAAAGGGAAACTGCACTTATTTTGGAGGGGGTTGGCATGTGTACTTGTGGATAGAAAGTTTCGTGGTGCAGATTGTGATGTGAGAAGTTCTTTGAGGTAATGTGGGGCGTCTCCATGAATGCATTGATGAATCCACAGACGGAGTCTGTATTCCATGTGGTGGTGGATGAGGAGCCAGTGGAGTGTAGGGGTAATGTGTTCATATTTGCGGACTCTCATCAGGATCCTGGCAGCAGTGTTTTGGATGTGTTGGAGTTTTTGAAGGCTCCTGTGAGGGATTCCAATGAGGAGTGCATTGCGATAATCCAGCTTGCTGGAGACAGAGGCACAGACCAGCTTTTCGGCATCACTGAGGGAACGGGAGGGGCAGAGTTTAGCAATGTTCTTGAGGTGAAGAAATGCAATTTTGCAGAGGTGATGGACATGGGTACAAAATGACAGATGAGGGTCAAATTTGACTCCCAGGTTTGTAACAGAGGGGGTACAGGTTAATGAACTGGCAAGAAAAGGCAATACACAACTTTTCCAGTCTGTGACACAAGAAGAAGATTGAAAAATATAAGAACACATGTAAAGCTCTTTGGGTAAACCTTCACCATATATGAACAGGGTTTCCCATAAACTGCCAAGATACCTGTGGTGGTGGGGGCATGGTTTTGATTGTGGTCACAACGACCACATAATTTGCTACAATGGTATGATTTTCTCTAAAAAGGCAAAGCAAATGTACACATACATAAAAAAAAAATGTTTTAATTAATTAGTATTGATATATATTGTTTTATCGTTTTGCCATATTTTCAATTCTTGCCGCTTTTTGTACAAGGTACTTTGTTGAGATTTTTTCAAGTGTTTACATATCTTTAATGACTTTTTTTTTTAAATTAAAAACAACGAGCAATTTATCAATCATTATCTTCTGGTGTTATTAGATAGATAGATAGATAGATAGATAGATAGATGGATAGATAGATAGATAGATAGATAGATAGATAGATAGATAGATAGATAGATAGATAGATAGATAGATAGATAGATAGATAGATAGATAGATAGATAGATGGATAGATAGATAGATAGATAGATAGATAGATAGATAGATAGATGGATGGATGGATGGATGATGGATGGATGGATGGATGGATGGATAGATAGATAGATAGATAGATAGATAGTTTTTTTAAAAAGCTTTTATAATTGTAAAGGACAATGTTTTATCAAGTGATTGCAATAATGTAAATTTGTTTTAACTATTAAACGCACCAAAAATATGACTTATTCTATCTTTGTGAAAACATTGGACACAGTTTGTTGTCAAGCTTATGAGATGTGATGCAAGTGTAAGCCACTGTGTCACTATTGTTCTTTTTTTATTATTTTAATAAATGTCTAATGATAATGTCAAGGAGGGATTTTTAATCACTGCTATGCTGAAATTATAATTAATATTGATACTGTTGTTGATAATATTAATTTTTGTTTCATTAATTTTGGTTTGTTCTGTGTCGTGTTTGTGTCTCCTCTCAATTGATCTGTTTATTGCAATTCTGAGTGTTTCTGGGGCAGGTTTGGTTTTGTAATTGGATAGCATTGTTATGGTATTGCTGTGTAGTGGTTTGTTGGATTGATTTAAAAAAAAAAAATGATTTTTTAAAACTGAGAATCGGTTCTGAATCGCACAACATACACGATTCGATTCGTATTCGAATTGATTTTTTCCCACACCCCTGATAGATAGATAGATAGATAGATAGATAGATAGATAGATAGATAGATAGATAGATAGATAGATAGATAGATAGATAGATAGATAGATAGATAGATAGATAGATAGATAGATAGATAGATAGATAGATAGATAGATAGATAGATAGATGGATAGATAGATAGATAGATAGTACTTTATTTATTTCTTCAGGAGAGTTCCTTCAAGAAAACTAAAAAGTTTATATTATATTGTATTGTATTATAGAACGTACTCATGTTTTGGCAATACTTCTGTCCCTCAATGTCGCTGACTAAAGAGGCTGAAGCGCGCATGACATGACACTACCTTTGCGCTGTTGCTTTAGTTGGACTTTCTCTTTCAATCAATCAATCAATCAATCAATCAATCAATCAATCAATAAATCAATCAATGTTTACTTATATAGCCCAAAAAGACGATCATTTACCTCTATTATCAACAATACAGTGGTTCAAATGTAACATTACATATATGTAATGATAACTAGAGATCCAAAAGAAAGCAGAAAAGGGGAGGGGAAGAAAGCGAAGCAACCTATATTAACCTTGTAGACTGTTACAATAAAAAAAGGTTAAGCTTTACCGTAGGGTAACACCGTTAATTCATATTTGATGAAACGGGATTATGTGCATGAGTGTATGTATGTATATGTACTTGTATATGTACATAATGTACAGTTTGTATATATGTATGTATGTACATTGAATGTACAGTATATATGTACAGTATATATACGTAAATTTGTACACTGAATGTTTATGTACAGTATGTGTATATTGTGGCGGGCAACAGGACTTTGCTCACACCCAGCAGAAGCGGTGTGGTTTGCTCTTCTGGGAAACACTTTAAAAGTGCATGTTGTGTTGTGTTGTGTCATTCTTATGTTGGCAGTCTTGCAATAAAGACCTAAAAGAAACAACGCTGTGTTTTTTGCATTTGCCACATTGGTGACGCCGACAGTGTTTCGCGCAGAAGAGGTGTCTTCATCGGCCATGTCGCCCCAGCCCCAGCAACCTGCATGCTTCCGTAGTTCTGGCAGAGCGACCCGGCATCATGGTTCCAGCACATCGAGTCCCTTTTCAGCCTGCGAGGAATCACCGGCGATGACTCCCGGTATCACTTGGTGGTGAAGGCCCTCGATCAGGTCACCACTCGCCACACTATGCAGCTGTTGCGAAACCCTGCGCAGAGCGGCAAGTACCCCGCCCTCAAGAATCTCCTGCTTGGGAGGTTTACTGTGACTGACGCTGAGAGGGCGGATAGACTTCTTTCCCTGCCGGGTTTGAGCGACAGCTCCGCCGTGGATTTAATGGACAGTATGCTGTCGCTGCTGGGCTCCGACGAATGCTGATTCATTTTCCCGCGTCTTTTTTTGCGGCAGCTTCCACCTGTGGCCCGTGCGGCGTTAGCTAACTCCACTTCTCTGGCCTCCCGCGATTACCGGGGCTTGGCTTCCAGACGGTTTGCCGTGAAGAGCGTAAAAGCGCCCCCGCTGCAGACAATGGAGAACGCGGACCCGGCGATAGTGGCGGGAGTCGCTACCCAGAAAAGGCGCGAAGCAGGCCAGTGCTTCTTCCATCAACGTTTTGGCACCAAAGCTCGAAGTGCGTCCCTCCATGCTCCTTCACATCCCCGGGAAACTCCTACGCCGGCATTCAGTAGCGTATGTGGGCGGCGGCGAGGCAAGTGAGCTGCTTTTTATCGACGATTTGTCGTCAATGAGACGTTTCCTGGTTGACTCCGGTATGCAAGTCAGCCTTCTACCTGCCACGGACGCGGACAGGGCGACAGGTGGCTGCGGGCCGCTGCTGAACCCCGCCAACGGCTCATCGATCGACACTTTTGGCTCCAGGTTGGTGACTGTGTGCTTCCATGGACGTAATTTCCAGTGGGATTTTGTCATCGCCGCAATCGCGGTCCCCATTATTGGCGCGGATTTTCTGTGTGCTAATGGACTGCTTGTTGATGTTGCTAACCGCCGATTGATTGCTGCTGTGTCTTTTTCAACTTTTACATGTAAGGCAGGGGGACTTGGACCGTTAACACACGCTAATTATTCGGTATCTGGTGACGTTTTTCAGCGTTTGCTGGCGGATTTTCCGTCATTAACCACTCCCACTTTTTCCACCACGGACACTAGACATGGCGTTGAACATTTCATTCCCACAGTGGGCCCGCCAGTTTTTGCGCACGCGCGCCGTCTTGACGCAGCTAAATCGACCATCGATAAGGAGGAGTCCGCTACTATGGAGCGTTTACGCATGGTTAGGCGTTGTAATAGCTCGTGGGCTTCGCCCTTGCACATGGTGCCTAAGTCAGAAGGTTCCTGGCGCCCTTGTAGTGATTTCCGCCTCCTTAATAATATCACAACGCACGACCGCTACCCTATCCCGCACAACCAGGACTTTTCGGCGCGCGCCTGGCTGGTGCCGCCATTTTTTCAAAGGTAGACCTAGTTTGTGGTTATCACCAAGTCCCGGTGCGCGCCGAGGACGTGCCCAAGACCTCAGTAATAACCCTGTTTGGGCTTTTTGAGTTCCTGCGTATGCCTTTTGGCCTGAAGGGGGCAGCACAAACCTTTCAGAGACTAATGGACTCAGTGTTGCGTGGGCTCAATTTGTGTTTGTTTACCTTGACGACATTTTGGTAGCGAGCCCTTCAGCCGAGGAGCACGGGTCACACCTAACACAGGTGTTCAAACGTTTTGACGAGCACGGTCTGATTGTAAATCCTTCTAAATGTCAGTTTGGGTCGTCAGAGATTGATTTTTTGGGTGACCATATTTCGTCGCACGGTGCGATTCATTTGCCTTCGAAGTTGCAGGCGGTGGCGGATTTTCCCCGACCCTCCGCTGTCAAAGCCCTACAGGAGTTTTTGGCATGATTAATTTTTATAATCAATCAATCAATAAATGATTATCTATATAGCCCTAAATCACTAGTGTCTCAAAGGGCTGCAATCGGTTCCTCCCGGGCGCTGCCCTCCTCCTTCAGTTTCTTTATGGTGCCATACGTAACAAAAAGGCTAGCGATTTCCTCAAATGGACTCCTCAGCGAGCCCAAGCTTTTCAGATGGCTAAGTCCGCACTCGCGGGGGCTGCTCTTCTCACACACCCTGTTTCCGGGGCGCCCGTGGCTTTGAAAACAGATGCGTCGGATGTCGCCGTGGTTGCTGTGGTTGAGCAGTGGGTGGCGAATGTGTGGCAGCCCCTTACATTCTTCTGTCGTAAACTGCGGGATAACGAGCGGAAGTACAGTGTATTTGACCGAGAGTTGTTGGCACTGTATCTTGCAACACGCCATTTTCGTTTTCTGTTGGAGGGTCGGTCCTTCACGGCTTTTGTTGACCACAAGCCCCTAACGTTTGCCATGTCAAAGGTCACGGAGCCTTGGTCAGCCCATCAGCAGCGTCACTTGTCGTCCATCTCTGAATTCACTACGGACATTCAGCATGTGGCCGGTAAGGCCAACCCTCTGGCTGACTGTCTCTCACGCGTACTCGTGTGCCCCGTGCAGATCGGTTTAGATTTTTTCGGGAATGGCCGCTGACCAGCCCGACGACCCTGGCATCCGCGTACTCAAAGCTGACGGTACAGCACTTGTGCTCAAGGAGGTGGTGTTTCAGGATGGCAGTCCCGCCCTCCTCTGCGATGTGTCCACTTGCCGCCCTCGGCCGGTTGCCCCGGAAGACTGGCGCCGCCAGGTTTTTGACACAATACACTCCCTGTCGCACCCTGGCGTTCGGGCTTCCGTCAAGTTGGTTGGTGCCAGGTTTGTTTGGGCTGGCCTTCGTAAGGATGTTAGGCAGTGGGCAGCTGCATGCGTGGCATGTCAGCGCGCCAAGGCCCACCGGCACACTAAGGCGGCCCTCAAACCATTTCCGTTTCCAGCCAGGCGATTTGACCACGTGCATGTAGATTTAGTTGGCCCCCTACCCTGCACCAAGAATGGCCGAAAGGCCCATCCCAGCACTGTAACCGGCCGAAAGGCCCATTCTGGCCCCGCAAAGACGATTCGCACAACCGGAGGGGGTAACTTGGACCCACGAGCAGGTTCCCGACCTGGACATGGACACTGCACCACACGACATCACACACATTTCACCAGCCAACAGCAATATTAAGGGGGGCTTTGAGGGGTTGGAATGTTCCCTATGCTCCTTCGTTCCAGGGTACCGGCGCTGCTGAGAGGGCGCTTCCCCCACAGACGGCACCTCGAACACCAAGGCCGGTGTGCTGGGGGTGCGGACAACCCGGTCTCGTGAGGCGAGACTGCTCCCTGACGGAGGTGGGACAGGTGATGGGGGTTGTCGGACCCCCAGCGCCTTCCCCCAATCCACGGGAGACGTATTGTGTACCGGTAAGGGTACAAAGGAGTACATATCGGCAGTGGTTGATTCGGGCTGTAGACAGTCCATGATCCACCAAAACCTGGTTTGACCCGGGGCACTGAGGCTGGCGACACGGGGGAAAATAAGGTGTATTTATGGGGATGTGCACGCGTATCACATTGTGCCAGTGGAAATTTGGTATCGGGAACAAAAGCATAGTGTCAAGGTTGCTGTAAGCACGCACCTTACGCATCCCATAATATTAGGTACAAATTGGCCGAGATTTCATCGTCTAGTGACGCAATGTGTGGGGATGTGGTCACAGGTTGTAGGAAAGGGGAGTATCCGCGCGGTTCATGGTGGCGACGCGGGTTCATCCGACACTGCCGAGCGGGAACCCCAGGGCCCCATTGGCACCTTACGAAGGATTTTCCCTCGAGCAGTCCCGTGATGAAACTTTGCGCGTGGCCCGGGACCAGGTGGATTACATTGACGGTCAGTGCGGTTATTACCCCACTTTTCAATTATTAGAGACCGGTTATACAGAGTGAGCCATGACACTCAAACTGAAGAAGAAACCACCCAGTTGTCGGTGCAAAAACGCCGCCGGGAAATGATTTTCCAGGCCGTGCATGTAAACCTTATTTCTGGACACATGGGCTATGGTAAGACACTTAATCGGGTCATGGTCCGATTCTATGGGCGTGGCATTCGGGCAGACGTGCGTCACTGGTGCGCTGCCTGCCCGGAATGCCAGCTGGTGAATCCAGCTGCCATCCCGAAGGCGCCCTTGTGCCCATTGCCGCTTATGGAGGACCCATTCGAAAAAATTGGGATGGACCGCATCGGACCTTTTCGCCCAAGCACACTAGGATATCGCTTTGTGTTAGTCCTAGTGGCAACACGCTATCCCGAAGCAGTGCCCCTGCGCTCCATTTCTGCAAAGAGTGTAGTACAAGCACTGTTTCAGGTCATCTCCCGAGTCTGAATCCCGAAAGAGATTCTGACTGACCAGGGCACGTCCTTTATGTCACGCACGATAAAGGAACTATACGGGTTACTGGGAATTAAAGCGATCCGCACCAGTGTGTACCACCCGCAAACAGATCTGCTGGTGGAGCGGTTAAACAAGACGCTGAAAACCATGATCCGTAAGTTTACGCACGAGGACAAACCAAATTGGGACAAATGGCTGGATCCCTTAATGTTTGCGATGCGGAAGGTACCCCAAGCCTCCACTGGCCTTACACCTTTTGAATTATTATACGGCAGAAAACCACGCGCAGTGTTGGATGTGATTAAAGAAAATTTGGAGGAGGGTCCAAGCTCCAGCAAAAATGAAATTCAGTACGTTATGGACATGTGGGAAAAACTCCACAAAGTGGGGCACTTGTCACGTGAGAATTTGCTCCGTGCCCAGGAACGTCAACAGAGCGCGTATAACAAGGGGACCCAGCTAAGAAAATTTTCACCGGGAGAAAAAGTCCTTAAATTACTTCCAACCTCCAGCTCCAAATTACTTGCGCGCTGGCAAGGTCCTTTTGAGGTCACACGGCAAGTGGGTGATGTGGATTACGAGGTTTGGCGCTCGGACCGGGGGGAAGGCACCCAAATTTACCATCTCAACCTACTGAAGGCATGGAGGGAGGCGGAGCCTGTGTCCATGGCATTGGTAGTGAGGGAGGAGAGGGGGGGGGGGGCAAAGGTCCCGCGCTCTGTCCCTCGCCCTCTCCTCCCCTGTGATAATCCGCTCAGGATAGCGCGGAAAGCGGATGTTGCAGAGCTGCAGCGGAGCTTTTCTGATGTGTTCTCCTCTCGGCCTGGCCGCACAAACTTAATTCAACATCATATTGAGACCAGTGTTACGGTGCGATCTCGGCCATTTAGGCTCCTCGAACACAAGTGCAAAGTCGTTCGGGAAGAATTAAAAACCATGCTGGAATTGGGGGGTAATAGAAGAATCCCACAGGGCGCAGTGCAGCTCCATTGTTACATTGTTATGGTAGGGAAGAGGAATGGGTCTATGCGCTTCTGTGTGGATTACCGCAAGGTGAATGAGGTGTCACTTTTTGACGTGTACCCAATGCCTCGGGTCAACGAGCTCCTGGATTGGCTGGGCACTGCTCGTTTTTTCACGACACTGGATTATACCAAGGGCTACTGGCAGATTCCCTTATCACCATAGTCCCGGGAAAAAAACTGCTTTTTCCAATCCGGAAGTTTATACCGGTTCGTGACACTTCCGCTTGGTTTGTTCGGTGCGCCCGCCACGTTCCAGCGTCTCATGGACCGGGTGCTGCACCCTCACGCGGCATACGCGACGGCCCATCTGGATGACGTCATCATCCAGAGTGGCAGCTGGGAACAACACATGCAGCGTGTGGGAGCGGTGCTCAAGTCACTGAGGCGGGCGGGGATCCCCACCAACCCGGCAAAGTGCGCAGTTGGCAGGAGGGATGTACAGTATCTGGGGTACCACTTGGGGGGGACAGGTGCGGCCGCAGTTGGATAAGACCCCCCCAATACAAAAAAAAAGGTGAGGCAGTTTTTGGGGCGGACGGGTTTCTACTGCCGGTTCATCCCCCTTGGTTCTATTTTTAGGAAGTTCGGTATTGCATTTCATTGTTATGCCGATGATTGCCAGATCTAGTTTCCCATGGCACAAAATAACACGGTTCAACGTCTCATTGACTGCCTGCACGACATAAAAGCCAGGCTTTCAGCTAACTTCCTGAGCCTAAATGAAGACAAAACATAAGTTATGTTGTTCGGTCTATGTCGCTCTCCCTCCCCCAACGTTGACCTTGGCATTCTGACTCCGTATCTCAGCGACTGTGTCACAAACCTTCCTGTTTTTAAATCCCTCTTAAAAACATACCTTTATTCCATGGCTTTTAACACTGAGTGATATCCATCTTGCAATGGCGTCCCACTATACACCTGCTGTGAACCTGTTTTTATGTTTTATTTCATCCATCCATCCATTTCCTACCGCTTATTCCCTTTATTTTATTTAACTTTATTTATTTATTTTCTATCATGTTCTGTTTGTTTTGTGTTGTGTTCGCTCAGTTCTCGTTTTTAACCTGCCAATTGTACAGCACTTTGGCTACCCCTGTGGTAAATTTTAAATGTGCTATATAAATAAAGTTGATTTGATTTGCGGACCTGACCAGCCCACTGACTGACCTCACCTGACAAGGGACTCCAGATCTGGTCCAGTGGACGGAGCAAAGCCAGCGGGTGTTTGAGAAGGTAAAGAAAGCCAAAACTTTACTATCCCTTTATGTCTGCAGGCGGACGCGTGGGGCAGGGGGCTGGGGGCGGTGCTGTCCCAGCGAGTGGAGGGCCTCGACTGCACCGTGCTGTACATTAGCCGAAAACTATCAGACCGGGAAGAGAGGTACAGCACGGTGGAGAGGGAGTGCCTCTCCATCCGGTGGGCGGTTTGAGCCCTCCGATACTACCTGTTGGGGCGCGCCTTCAGCCTCTGCTCGGACCACAAACCGCTCCAATGGCTCCACCGCATGAAAGATGCCAACGCGAGGATCACCCGGTGGTACCTCGCGTTGCAGCCCTACAACTTCAAGGTGGTCCACAGACCGGGGGCACAGATGGCCGTAGCTGACTTCCTCTCGCGGTCCGCTGGGGGGAGGGGAGTTGACGCGGCCGGACAGCTGCCCGGCCTGACACTGGCGGTGGAAGCATGGCGTGGTCCACGCGTCACCTGCGAGCGGGGCGTTTGCAGGAGCCGGCTGTGGAGCGGATGACAGGGGAGTGGATATCTCAGCTGGAACGAGTTCCCTAATCACTTGTCTTTTTATTTGCAGCATTGGTGACCGCTGCAAGGGGCTGAAAAGCCAGAGGGAAACCGGAAGGCGAGAGAGCAAGGAGGAAAAAAACTTTTGCACATTGAAAATAAATCATTGTACACTTGGCAACACACTTGGCCACAGTTTGTCAGTCCTGAAAAGAACCCTGTGACCCAGAACTGTCACAGTATTGTTGTTAACAGCCAAGAAAACAAGACTAACGGTGGAGAGGAGGATAAACTGAAACAGGCTGTTCACCTGGCATTTCCCACCCTGAAGAAAAATACATTTAAGGCATTCATTGAAGCAGTGAGTGTTGAGCGAAAAATTAGTACCTTGTGAAAACTGCCTGTCAAAGAGAGAGTGTGCCAAGCCATTGTGCTGTTGAAGTAAAATGCAAAATCAATGACAGACCCTTTAAAGGATCCACAAAGTTTGTCTTTGAATCTGATGACAATCCTCAGTGGCCAGAGGGACTTGAATTTTGTAACACACTAGTACAGGTCGAAAAAGGGGCACAGCCAAACATCATCCTTAGTGTCCAAAACCCCACTGACCATGACATCATGCTAACAGGGAGAGTAGTTATTGGTTCAGCACATTTAATTACAACTGTGTATCCTCTTGGTGTAGCCTAGAAAGTAGACTTAACTCTTGACGTAAATACTATTCAGGCCCAACACAATTACCAACTAGCAAGTGCAGAACCTCTGGATCCCCCTATTGACGTCATTCATCTAAATGAAAACCAGAGAAAGGTTGTGCGGGAAATGCTGTGAGAGGAATTAAATTATATCTCTAAGTCAGATAGTGACAGAGGCTATATTGAGATGCTTGATTTAAATATCCTAAGCCGATAGTACGAACTTATATGTCAGTTCAAAAGCCTTTGTATGAAATACTATTTGTTAAACTTCATTGCACAGGGGTGGGTACAGACGTCTCACTCGTCATATGCTTCACCTGTTGTTTGCGTAAGAAAGAAGTGTGGGTCTTTGCGTTTGTGTATAGACTATAGAGAGCCAAACCAAAATACTCACCCTGACAGGCAGCCCATCCTCAGAGTCCAGGATATCATGGATGGCCTTGGAGGATCCACCATGTTCTCAGTGTTAGACCAGCGAAAAGCCTATCACCAGGGGTTTATGGCCAAAGATAGCGAGCACCTAACAGCCTTTGTGACACCGTGGGGCCTGTATGAATGGGAAAGGATCCCCTTCGGTTTGATGAATACTCCAGCAGCCTTTCAACGCGGCATGGAAGAGTCTTTAGAGGGCCTCCGAGACAAAGTATGTGTCCCGTACCTCGATGACATACTTGTGTTCAGCAGAACATTCGAAAGTCATGTGAATTATGTGAGGAAAGTATTGCGGGGACTTCGACGGTATGGGATCAAACTGAAGCCAAGCAAATACGAGTTATTCAAAACTCAAATTCGCTACCTTGGGAGGATCGTATCAGCAGAAGGAAATAAAATGGATCCTGCTGACACCGCCGCCGTAACTGCTCTGAAAGAAAAAAAAACGAAGACAGTTGGTGAGATGAGACAGATTTTGGGACTCTTAAGCTACTATCGTCAGTATGTAAATATCTTCTCTCGTAATGCCAGTCCCCTTTACGACCTGATCCAGGGACCAGCAAAGGGGGAGAACTCACAACCTAAGAAACACAAGTGGATAAAAAGAGGAAGCGCAAAAGTGTTGTCATCTCACACACCCATTGAATGGAAGGAGTCACACCAACAAACTCTTGAGCAACTGATAAAGTGTCTAGTTCAACCACCTGTCCTAGCCTTCCCGGATTTTTCTCAGCCATTTGTACTCCACACAGACGCTTCGAACAAAGGGCTGGGAGCTGTGCTGTATCAAAAGCAGGACAGGAAACTTCGGGTAATAGCATATGGTTCACTTACCTTGTCAGCAGCAGAGAAAAACTACAACTTCCAATCAGGTAAACTGGAATTCCTCACTCTGAAGTGGGCAATCACAGAAAGTTTTCGCGACTATCTTTATTATGCACCCTTTTTCACAGTATACAGCAACAATAATCCCTTGATTTATGAGTTGTCCACTGCTAAATTAAATGCAACAGGGAGTAGATGGGTTAAAGAATTAGCTGATTTCAACTTTACCATTAAGTACCTCCCTGGCAAAGAGAACATTGATGCTGATAGATTGTCTAGAATGCCAGTTAATTTATTATTAGTGAGTGCACGGAAGAAATGTTTTGTGATGCAGTTGGAGCTACCGCTCAGGCAGTAGATACACAGCCAAATTCAAATGCCTTGTGGTCAATGGCTATATCTGTCACAAACCTGATAGGTGCTCCGGATACCTCAGTTGTGTCATTAACACTTGCTCAGATATACCAGCAAGATGACTCCCATATTGGGCCATTGCTGCAAAGTAAGGTGTCTGGGGCAGGACGCTTACACCAAGAACTGAGAACATTTAGTATCCACAACCGCTGCTTACTCAGAGAGTGGGAACAACTGGAGACGGATGGAAGTGGAGTTTTATGGAGAAAAACTGCAAACAAAAAACAACTGGTATTGCTGAAAAACAAACTACTGTTTTAAAGGTACTACATAACCAAATGGGACACCAAGGGACTGACAGAACTGTGTCATTGATTAAAAAACGCTTTTATTGGCCTTACATGCAGCGAGACATAGAGCAATATGTAATGAGCTGTACTTGCCTAAAACAGAAAAAAACTAGCCATGAGACAAGGGCCCCTCTTACAAATATTTCCACCATGCTGTCAGGTACGTCCCTGACAGTTTGTTTAGGTTTTAGTTTTTCCTCTGTGTCTTTGATTCCTGTCAGCGCTTTTATTTTGGTTATTTCTGTCACGATCCGGTATGCGGATCGTTTATTGTTTTGCCGCTTATATGTCTTTGTTCATGTTTAGTTCTGGACTCTGCCGATTCCTTGTGTTTGAGCACTTCCCCGTTTGTTTAGTCACCATGGCAACGTTTTGTGCTCCTCCTCACGGGCTCCTGTCACACCTGTTGTTGATTATCATTTGTGTATTTAAGCCCACCTGATTCCTCAGTTCGTCCTCGGTCCATTACTTGCTTTTCGCAACACGTCACGTTTTGTATCCTTCTGCCCTCGATTATTTTGTGCTAAGTTCCGCCTTAGCTTCACGTGCGTGTGGCACGTCGTTTAATGTTTTCTGTTTCCTGCTACGTTTTTAGCATTAGCTTTCCGTGCATTGGCACGCGCTTTGTTTTTCTCCTTTTTTGCACCAGTGTTCTTTTGTTTTATTATATTAAAACATGTTCTTACCTGCAATCCTGCTGACTGGTAGTGTGTGCATCCACGAAGTGGCAACTCCGCGCAACAAGTGCGCCGAACGCGTGACAGAATGGACCGAGCTAAAAGCCACTTCGCACTCCTCCAGCCCCAGCAAGAACAGGTGTTCCTCTCCGATGAGGAAAAATCGGAGATCTTCTGGGAGCTCCGAGCAGACTCTTGTCCATGGGAGAGCGAGGACGACATTGAGCTGCCGGAAGAGGATCTCCCGGCCGAAGCAGTGGTGGCCTGGGAGCTATTCATGGCGAGGATAGCGGACGCGGAGGAACGCTTTCGCTCCCAGTCTCAAGCCACCCCGACATTCCCCTCAGCGCGCTGTACGCCGCGCGGTGACGTCACACCACCCAGGAGGAGAGCACTCCAGCGGCGGCCAGGCGCCGCGCAGGGGCGTGCACAAAAGGAGTGCAGGGCTTTCCCCTCAGCAGCGACTGCCAGGTGCTTTCCATGTGGCTTTTCTTCCCCGGCACCTGCTGTAAATCTGCCTGAGGGACGCGTACGGCGCACACGCACAAGGCCAGCTCCCAGGCTTCCAAGCGCCCACCCTCCCATACCCTCGACTGCCTCCAAGCTCGCACAAACCCCCCCCCCCCCCCCCCACCAACTCCATCTGGCATCTGGAATCTGCTTCCTGAGGGGGGTTGCAAGGCTGATGGCGTGTCAGTGGCACAGGCGGATCTCCTTCCATTGAGGTTGCTGCCTGCCTTGCCGCTGGCTCCGCCCGCGTCAACAGACAAGCCACCTGCCCCAGTGCCAGCACCACGTCAACCTCCAACGCCAAGTCCACGGCTAAGGCTAATCCCAGTACCGGCACCACGCCAACCTCCCACGCCGGCACCACGCCAACCTCCCACGCCGGCACCACGCCAACCTCCCACGCCAGCACCACGCCGGGCTCGACCTCAAGGTCCAAGTGTATGCCGGCCTCCGAGTCCAAGTCCAGGTGCAAGCCGGCCCCCGAGTCCATGTCCAGGTGCATGCCGGCCTCCGAGTCCAAGTCCAGGTGCAAGCCGGCCTCCGAGTCCAAGTCCAGGTGCAAGCCGGCCTCCGAGTCCAAGTCCAGGTGCAAGCCGGCCTCCGAGTCCAAGTCCAGGTGCAAGCCGGCCTCCGAGCCCAAGTCCAGGTGCAAGCCGGCCTCCGAGTCCAAGTCCAGGTGCAAGCCGGCCTCCGAGTCAAAGTCCAGGTGCAAGCCGGCCTCCGAGTCCAAGTCCAGGTGCAAGCCGGCCTCCGAGTCCAAGTCCAGGTGCAAGCCGGCCTCCGAGTCCAAGCCGGCCTCCGAGTCCGAGTCCAAGCCGGCCTCCGAGTCCGAGTCCAAGCCGGCCTCCGAGTCAAGGTGCAAGCCGGCCTCCGAGTCCGAGTCCAAGCCGGCCTCCGAGTCCGAGTCCAAGCCGGCCTCCGAGTCCGAGTCCAAGCCGGCCTCCGAGTCAGAGTCCAAGCCGGCCTCCGAGTCAGAGTCCAAGCCGGCCTCCGAGTCAAGGTCCAAGCCGGCCTCCGAGTCAAGGTCCAAGCCGGTCTCCGAGTCAAGGTCCAAGCCGGCCTCCGAGTCAAGGTCCAAGCCGGCCTCCGAGTCAAGGTCCAAGCCGGCCTCCGAGTCAAGGTCCAAGCCAGCCTCCGAGTCAAGGTCCAAGCCGGCCTCCGAGTCAAGGTCCAAGCCGGCCTCCGAGTCAAGGTCCAAGCCGGCCTCCGAGTCAAGGTCCAAGCCGGCCTCCGAGTCAAGGTCCAAGCCGGCCTCCGAGTCCGAGTCCGAGTCAGAGTCCAAGCCGGCCTCCGAGTCCGAGTCAGAGTCCAAGCCGGCCTCCGAGTCCGAGGCCGAGTCAGAGTCCACGCCGGCCTCCGAGTCCGAGTCCGAGTCAGAGTCCAAGCCGGCCTCCGAGTCCGAGTCCGAGTCAGAGTCCAAGCCGGCCTCCGAGTCCGAGTCCGAGTCAGAGTCCAAGCCGGCCTCCGAGTCCGAGTCAGAGTCCAAGCCGGCCTCCGAGTCCGAGTCCGAGTCAGAGTCCAAGCCGGCCTCCGAGTCAGAGTCCAAGCCGGCCTCCGAGTCCGCCTCCGAGTCCGCCTCCAAGCCGGCCTCCGAGCCGACGTCCAAGCCGGCCTCCAAGCCCAAGCCGACGTCCAAGTCCAAGCCGGCCTCCAAGTCCAAGCCGGCCTCCAAGTCCAAGCCGGCCTCCAAGTCCAAGCCGGCCTCCAAGCCGGCCTCCAAGTCCAAGTCGACGTCCAAATCGGCCTCCAAAACGACGCCCGAGTCCAAGACGATGTCCAAGTCAACGTCCAATACGACGCCCGAGTCGACGTCGATGTCGGCGCCCGGGTCCACGCCGAGCATCAGGTCCGGAACCGCGCCGGGTGCATCTCCCTCCACGTCGGATGTGGGTGTGGCCGTGCCCAGGTCGTCCTCCACGCAGGGCGCTTCCACCTCCAGGGGTGTGGCCGTACCCCGGGCGTCCTCCTCAGCGGGTGCCTCCACCCCCACGCCGGCCACGGTGGTGGCCCTTCCCAGGGCCTCCTCCCCGCAGGACGCGCCCTGGCCCTCGTCAGTCACGGATGTGGCCTCTGCGGGCCCGCCCGCCTAGACCTTTGTGGTGGCGGCGTCCCACCCGCCGCCGCTGCCTGTGGTGTCCTTGGTGGAGTCAAGGATGCAGGACTTGTCAGCCCTCCACCAGGTCCTCCCTCCGCCCTCCCTTCTCATTTGGACTGTCTAGTTGTGGGGGGGGTTTGTACTTCGGGATTTTTGGGGCATCTGGGATCTGCCCCTTGGGGGAGGGGTAGTGTCACGATCCGGTATGCGGATCGTTTATTGTTTTGCCGCTTATATGTCTTTGTTCATGTTTAGTTCTGGACTCTGCCGATTCCTTGTGTTTGAGCACTTCCCCGTTTGTTTAGTCACCATGGCAACGTTTTGTGCTCCTCCTCACGGGCTCCTGTCACACCTGTTGTTGATTATCATTTGTGTATTCAAGCCCACCTGATTCCTCAGTTCGTCCTCGGTCCATTACTTGCTTTTCGCAACACGTCACGTTTTGTATCCTTCTGACCTCGATTATTTTGTGCTAAGTTCCGCCTTAGTTTCACGTGCGTGTGGCACGTCGTTTAATGTTTTCTGTTTCCTGCTACGTTTTTAGCATTAGCTTTCCGTGCATTGGCACGCGCTTTGGTTTTCTCCTTTTTTGCACCAGTGTTCTTTTGTTTTATTATATTAAAACATATTCTTACCTGCAATCCTGCTGACTGGTAGTGTGTGCATCCACGAAGTGGCAACTCCGCGCAACAAGTGCGCCGAACGCGTGACAATTTCCTATTTTTCTCCCTGAGCGCTGATTCCCCCCAGCTGCGGCTGATTGGCACCTGGCCACATTCTTGTCAATCAGCCGGCTGCTATTTGAACCTTTTTTGTCCTCCAGTCAGATGCTGGATTATTGTCACCACTATTATTGTCAGTAATGCTTGCCATAGAACCTGTAGCTGTTTGCAGCGTGCTGTCTTTTTGTTGCTAGTTCCTGTTTGCTGGATCCTGTTTCCCGTTTTCCAGTTTGGCTGTTCCTAGGTCCTGGTTTGTGTTTTTTCCTTTCTAAAGATTAAATCAAGTTTTCCTGTGCAATGCCTGCCGCCTTCTCTGCATCTTGGGGTTCGTCACAAACTCAACCTGACAGATTAATCCAGCCTAACACGAACCTCGCAGAGTTTTCCATGGCGGACAGCCTTAACAAAACGCTAGAATTTATGGCTGATTTGAAAAAAGGTTTGGCCGCTTTTCAAGCCCTCTCCCACCCATCCCTGTTGTCTGTGGGCCTATCTGGGGACGTTTGGGATCCATCCCTTGAGGGGGGCTATGAGTAGCTGTGCAGCTGAGGATGCACAGCTACTCACGCAAATGGCTCTGCAAGCTACGGCGCTATCATCTCCGGTGGGCCAGCAGACGCCACCAAGCACTCTGGTGGGCCAGCAGATGCCACCACGCACTCCGATGGGCCTGCAGACGCCAACACCCACTCCGGTGGGCCAGCAGACCCCACCACCCACTCCGGTGGGCCAGCAGCAGGGGGTGCCAACATCCTCTCTGGTGGGCCAGCAGCAGGGGGTGCCACCATCCTCTCCGGTAGGCCAGCAGCAGGAGGCGACACCACCATATTCTCCGGTGGGCCAGCAGCAGGGGGCGCCACCACTATCCTCTCCGGTGGGCCAGCAGGGGTGGCCACCACCATCCTCTCCGGTGGACCAGCAGAGGTCGCCACCACCATCCTGTCCGGTGGACCAGCAGGAGTCGCCACCACCATCCTGTCCGGTGGACTAGCAGGGGTCGCCACCACCATCCTGTCCGGTGGGCCGGCAGGAGTCGCTACCACCATCCTGTCCGGTGGACCAGCAGGGATCGCCACCACCATCCTCTCCGGTGGCCCAGCAGGGGTCGCCACCACCATCCTGTCCGGTGGCCCAGCATGGGTCGCCACCACCATCATGTCCGGTGGGCCAACAGAGGGCGCCATCATCCTGTCCGGTGGGCCAGCAGAGAGCGCCACTATCCTCTCCGGTGGGCCGGCAGGGGTTGCCACCACCATCCTCTCCGGTGGACCAGCAGAGGTCGCCACCACCATCCTGTCCGGTGGACCAGCAGGGGTCGCCACCACCATCCTGTCCGGTAGACTAGCAGGGGTCGCCACCACCATCCTGTCCGGTGGCCCAGCAGGGGTCGCCACCACCATCCTGTCCAGTGGGCCAGCAGAGGGCGCCACCATCCTGTCCGGTGGGCCAGCAGAGGGCGCCACCCTCCTGTCCGGTGGGCCAGCAGAGGGCGCCACCATCCTGTCCGGTGGGCCAGCAGAGGGCGCCACCATACTCTTGTCGGCCACAGATGTGGTCGTTTCACGGGCGATCGCCTCGCCAATTGCGGTGGTTTTCTAGAACGTTTGGTATCCGTTATGGGAAGGGGGGCTACTGTCAGGTTCGTCCCGGACAGTTTGGTTAGGTTTTAGTTTTTCCTTTGTGTCTGTGTTTCCTGTTAGCGCTTTTATTTTGGTTATTTCTTGTTGTTCTCCCTGAGCGCTGTTTCCTCTCAGCTGCGGCTGATTGGCACCTGGCCACACCTGGTGTCAATCAGCCGGCTGCTATTTGAACCTGTTTTGTCCTCCAGTCAGATGCTGGATTGTTGTCACCACTACCTGTCAATGTCAGTAATGCTTGTCATAGAACCTGTAGCTGTTTGCAGCATGCTGTCTTTTTGTTGGTAGTTCCTGTTTAAATAAGACCAAAATAATGCTCTTTAGCAATCACAAAAGTAATATACCGAGCAAGATTATTTTTGATGATACACCAATAGAATATGTTCAACAAAATTCTTTCTTAGGAGTTGTAATAGATGAAAATATCTCATGGAAGCCGCATATAAGTTAACTGAGGACAAAAGTTGCTAAATGTGTTGGAATGATGAGGAGATCATGTCATTTATTGAACACCAACGCTCTGCAGTTAATGTATCATTCATTTAGCTTGTCATATTTAAACTATTGTGTTGAAGTCTGGGGAAATTGTTATAAATCACATCCACAGCCTTTAGTCACCCTGCAGAAAAAGGCTTTTAGGATTGTGTCCAATGTTCACTACAGACATTGTTCAAATCCACTATTTATGGACTTATAGCAACTTAAACTGAACGATGTGATCAACTTTAAAACTGCTCAAATTATGTTTAGGGCATCCCAAATCCCTCTGCCATCCAAAATACAGAATATATTCAATGATAGAGATGATCACCATTGTTACAGTTTAAGCGTAAACAAATTATATTTGCCTAAATTTAGAACCACTTTAAAATCAATGTGCATTTCAGTGCGTGGAGTCACTCTGTGGAACAACTTAGGGGACAAGTTAAAAATGTCTTCTAACATGATATAATTTAAAACACTGTTTAAAAATGAAGTACTGGAGAAGTACGAGGAGGAAAGAGAGTGATGCCCTCAGCACAGAGCGATGGGAGAGAGGTGTATGGTCAGAGAGTGTTTGGGACTGTGTGTGTGTGTGTGTGTGTGTGTGTCTGTGTGTGCGTGTGTATGTTTTGTCTCGTGTTGTCTTGTCTCATAGTAACAGTGGTACTATAGTATTGTTAGTGTACAATAGTTTTTCTTGTTTTTGTTTATATAGTATTGTTCTTTTATTATATTTTTTATGTTAAATGTGGAATGAGTGAGAGGGGTTGGGATATTATAAGCATCAGCTTCATTCAACCCCTTTTCAAGCCTTGCATCTCTGCCAAAATGTAAAAATGAAAAAAAAAAGGGTTCTGTTGTACTGTCCAGGTTTGAAATACATGTTTCAAATAATCAATCACATGTTTTTTAACTTGCCCACTGAAACAAGTAGTGATAGTCACAGAGAGTACTTTAACCAGTGGAAAAAAATAATGCAAGAGGCATAAATAATTGCATGGCAAAATGCACACAAATCAGCCCAGAGAAACAAGAGGATATATGATGGGAAAGTGAGGAGTTCAGTGTTATACCCAGTTGACCGTGTGCTAGTAAGGAAAATGTCCCTTCGCAGGGGCACAGAAAAGCTCAGAAATGACTGGGAAGACACTATTCATACTGTGGTTCGACAAGTGGGAGAGGATGTTCCTATTTATGAGCTGAGACCCGAAATTGGGAAAGGAAAGTCAAGGATTCTTCACCATAACCTTCTCACGCCATCTGATCACCTGCCGTCTGACTTTGAAACTAAAAAGGAAAACGACCGTGGCTGATAAAGTGGAAGAGGGTCCAGAGGACGACAATGATGAGGAAGATTACTATTTCATTGACACGCCACCTCGGCTCCCAGCTCAGCAATCAAAACCAACTCAAGGGACGCCCTTTCATGATCCACGATGCTAGTCAACTTTACCAAAGCAGAGCTGCAACACCTATACCATTAGAGGACATTCATGACAACCAACATGAAAACCAGGTTGTTCTTGGTGACAATTCACCTGATACTGGAGAATGTGCACCAAGACATGAGAGGAAGCAAACAGGACAACACGAAAGGAAGCGAAGCAGAAGTGAGATATGAGAGACCTCAGCGACAGCGAAGACCGCCAAAAATCTTCCGATATGATACATTTGGATCCCCATCCTGTTACAGCATTGCTGAAACACTCCTTTATGCAAGACCTCAGAAATGGACACAACCAGTGTCCTCATGGAACGACCAGCGCTTTTACTTGTACGGAACATAGACGGATACCCGCTTACAACAGTTACCACTGTTGAAGACTCATGCAAGTAAAAAAAGAAACAGAATGTATCAAAAGAGTTCCAGCCTGTAAATCCATGTTTGCTCATGTTTGAATTGCAAAAACAGAATGTTAACAAAAAAAGAGTTCTAGCTTGTAAACCTGTCTTGGCACATGTTTAATGGTGGTTAAAAATCTAATGCTAAATGTAAGGATGTTGAGGACAACATTTAATTTTGAGGAAGAGTATGTGACAGGATGTAAATGTAGTTACTAGTAGAATACAGTGATTGTAAGTAACAGAGTAAGCTCTTGAGTTGTATTACTATGTCATTTTATATTCACAACTTAAAATTGGCCCTAGTGTGTGAATGTGAGTGTGAATGTGTCACGCCTGTAAGTTATGTTTTGGTTTTGGTCATGCTATGTTTAGTTTTTGGACATTCAGTCACGTTTTGCACTTCCTGGTTTTGTTTGTTTCCATGTCAACTCATTACTTTTCACCTGTCATGTCACGTCCCTGTTCTCAGCCTCACCTGTTTTCACTAATCATCACAGCTATTTAAGTCACTCTTTTTCTTATCTTCGTCCTGGGATCTTCACACTCGTACACACGCTACCCATGCTGCACCTTCTTCACGCCCTCGTTTATCTGCTTCATGCCTTGCTACGCTGTTCATTTTGATCCACGTAAGTTTTGTATTTATGCCACAGTGCACTCTTTTGTTTCATGTCTTTAGTCTTGCCATTGTGCTGTTTAAGTTTATAGTTAAATTGTCTTTCATGCCATTGAGCAAGTGTTTTTGTTTTCCCTGTTTTATATATATTATATAATAAACAACTATGTACTCACGTTCACGCCTCGCTCGTGAAGATCCCAGCAGTAGTTTCTTCGCAGGAGATCTGCACGGGGAATCCCTCTCCAGCCAAGAAAAGAAGATGTACCTTCGGCTCGTCGCAGACGCTCAGCCATGGGCGCACGATGACGAAGTGGAGTTGAGCGACGAGGAGCTTCCTGCCGGCGCGGTGGAAGCATGGAGCCAACTTCTGGTGAAAATGGTGCATGCAGAGGACCACTTCCGCCCCTACTCGCGGGCCACCCGTATGTCATCCCCAGCACCTGGCTCATCGCGCGGTGACAACACACCCCCTGGGACGCGAGTGCCCCGACGGCGGCCCGGAGCAGCGCACAAGCACGCGCAGAAGAAAGGCAGGACTTGCCCCTCAACGCTGACTGACAGGCTCGTTCCGTACGACTTTTTCTCTCCTCCCAAGGCACAATTTTTTTTCCTGCAGATAGTCAAAATGAATCCAAAGTTCATGCCACGCCCCCCAGGACTCAGGCCCCCCCCCAAGCCACAAGAATTTTTTTCTAAAATTCAAATCAAGATAAATACAAATAAAATACAAGATGGACAACTTGGAGGGGAGAATTATGCCCTCTTCCTCACCGCCCTCCGCCCACCCCAAGAGACTGTTCCATGCCACGGTGGGAGTGTCTGGGAGCAACTCCTTGAGTGGGGGGGGGGGGGGGGGCTGGGAGCTTGTGGGTTGGTTCTGCCCAGTGCTGTTCCAAGCCACAGCGACCAGCACGTCCCCCACCTCCAGTCTTTCGGCCTGCTAAGCCGCAGCTTCCAGCGAGGTCACCAAGACCTTCTCCATGTAAAAGTCCAAGTTCAGCACCAAGTCCAAGACCAAGTCCGATGCTAGCACTAAGTCCAGGTCCAAGGCTAGCTTCAAGTTCAGGTCTGATGCTAGCACCAAGTTCAAGTCCAAGTCCAAGGCTAGCACCACAACCTGCTCCACGGCTAGCACCACAACCAAGTCCACGGCTAGCGCCGCGACCAAGTCCACGGCTACCGCCGCGACCAAGTCCACGTCAACCTCCAATGCCAAGTCAACGTCAACCTCCAATGCCAAGTCCACGTCCAGCTCCAAGACCAAGTCCACGTCCAGCTCCAAGACCAAGACCATGTCCAGCTCCAAGACCAAGTCCATGACCAGCTCCAAGACCAAGTCCACATCTAGCTCCAAGAGCAAGTCAACGTCCAGCTCCAAGACCAAGTCCACGTCCAGCTCTAAGACCAAGTCCATGTCCAGCTCCAAGATCAAGTCCACGTCCAGCTCCAAGACCAAGTCCACGTCCAGCTTCAAGACCAAGTCCACGTCCAGCTCCAAAACCAAGTCCACGTCCAGCTCCACAAAGCCAAGTGCCGCCAGTGTCAGCTCCACGAAGCCAAGTGCCGCCAGTGTCAGCTCCACGAAGCCAAGTGCCGCCAGTGGCAGCTCCACGAAGCCAAGCGCCCCCAGTGGCAGTTCCACGAAGCCAAGCGCCGCCAGTGGCAGCTCCACGTCGCCAAGCGCCGCCAGTGTCAGCTCCACGACCAACGCCAAGTCCACGACCAACGCCAAGTCCACGACCAACGCCGGGTCCACGTCGAGCTCCAACGCCGTCATCATGCCGAGCTTCATCGCCTGCTACGTTGACGACGCGTCCGCCGCCTTGTCAGCCACGGATGTGGATACTACGTAGGCATCCACCACGCCAAAGATGCCGACCTCGTCGGCCACAATTGTGGCCACTACATGGTCGTCCGCTACGCCTCTTTGTAGGCCACGGTTGTGGTTTTTACGTGGTCGTCCACCACGCCAAGAGGGTCGGCCACGGATATGGCCGTTCCCGGGTCGCCCATTTCGGTCCTCCACGCGTCGCCGCCACCTGACTCTTCCCCGATGGATACGGGGGCACGTGGTTTGGCGATCATAGTTTTGTTTTGGGTTTTTTTTTTTTTGGACATCTAGGAGCTGTCTTTAACGGGGGGGCTCTGTCACACCTGTAAGTTATGTTTTGGTTTTGGTCATGCTATGTTTAGTTTTTGGACATTCAGTCACGTTTTGCACTTCCTGGTTTTGTTTGTTTCCATGTCAACTCATTACTTTTCACCTGTCATGTCACGTCCCTGTTCTCAGCCTCACCTGTTTTCACTAATCATCACAGCTATTTAAGTCACTCTTTTTCTTGTCTTCGTCCTGGGATCTTCACACTCGTACACACGCTACCCATGCTGCACCTTCTTCATGCCCTCGTTTATCTGCTTCATGCCTTGCTACGCTGTTCATTTTGATCCACGTAAGTTTTGTAATTATGCCACAGTGCACACTTTTGTTTCATGTCTTTAGTCTTGCCATCGTGCTGTTTAAGTTTATAGTCAAATTGTCTTTCATGCCATTGAGCAAGTGTTTTTGTTTTCCCTGTTTTGTATATATAATATAATAAACAACTATGTACTCACGTTCACGCCTTGCTCGTGTTGATCCTCATCTGCATCGAAGAAATAATCCATGTCCAAGCCAAGTTGTGACAGAATGTTTTCTGTCTATATGTCTTCGCCCTGTGATGAAGTGGTGACTTGACCAGTGTGTACGACGCCTTCCGCCCGAATGCAGATGAGATAGGCTCCAGCGACCCCCGGTGACCACAAAAGGGACAAGCGGTAGGAAATGGATGGATGGAAACTTAAAAATGTTTATTATTCATGGCAAAAGTAAAGCACCGTAGGGCCCTATTCGGACTTTATTAGTGAATTCTCAGAGTTTGTTGCTGATCTAGTGACGCACGCCGATAATATAATTATAATGGGGGACTTTAATATCCATATGAATACCCCATTGGACCCACCGTGCGTGGCGCTCCAGACTATACTTGATAGCTGTGGTCTTACACAAATAATAAATGAACTGACGCATCGCAGCGGTAATACGATAGACCTAGTGCTTGTCAGAGGTATCACCGTCTCCAAAGTTATGATACTCCCGTATACTAAAGTAATGTCCGATCATTACCTTATAAAATTCGAAGTTCAGACTCATGTTCGGCAAGCTAATAATAATAATAACTGCTATAGCAGCCGCAACATTAATGCTGCCACAACGACGACTCTTGCGGACCTACTGCCCTCGGTAATGGCACCGTTCCCAAAGTATGTGGGCTCTATTGATAACCTCACTAACAACTTTAACAACGCCCTGCGCGAAACCATTGATAGTATAGCACCGCTGAAGTTAAAAAAGGCTCCAAAAAGGCGTACGCCATGGTTTACTGAAGAAACTAGAAATCAGAAATTATTATGTAGAAAGCTGGAACGCAAATGGCGCACGACTAAACTTGAGGTGCGAGGTGCACCATCAAGCATGGAGTGATAGTTTAATAACTTATAAACGCATGCTTACCTTAGCTAAAACTAATTATTACTCAAATCTCATCCGCATTAATAAAAACGATCCAAAATTTTTGTTTAGTACAGTAGCATCGCTAACCCAACAAGGGACTCCTTCCAGTAGCTCCACCCATTCGGCAGATGACTTTATGAAGTTCTTTAATAAGAAAATTGAACTTATTAGAAAGGAGATTAAAGACAATGCGTCCCAGCTACAACGGGCTTATAGTAACACAGATACGATTGTATATACGGCGGATACTGCAAATATCCAAAATAGTTTCTCTCGTTTTGATGAAATAACATTAGAAGGATTGTTACAACGTGTAAATGGAATAAAACAAACAACATGTTTACTTGACCCACTTCCTGGGAAACTTATCAAGGAGCTTTTTGTATTATTAGGTCCATCAGTGCTAAATATTATAAACTTATCACTTTCCTCGGGCACTGTTCCCGTTGCATTCAAAAAAGCGGTTATTCATCCTCTCCTTAAAAGACCTAACCTCGATCCAGACCTCATGGTAAACTACCGACCGGTGTCTCACCTTCCCTTTATTTCGAAAATCCTCGAAAAAATTGTTGCAGAGCAGCTAAATGAGCACTTAGCGTTTAACAATCTATGTGAAACCTTTCAATCCGGTTTCAGGGCAAATCACTCGACTGAGACAGCCCTCGCAAAACTGACTAATGATCTATTGCTAACGATGGACTCTGATGCGTCATCTATGTTGCTGCTCCTCGATCTTAGCGCTGCTTTCGATACCGTCGATCATAATATTTTATTAGAGCGTATCAAAATACGAATTGGTATTTCAGACTCAGCCCTGTCATGGTTTAACTCTTATCTTACTGATAGGATGCAGTGCGTCTCCTATAACAGTGTGACCTCGGACTATGTTAAGGTAACGTGTGGAGTTCCCCAGGGTTCGGTCCTTGGCCCTGTACTCTTCAGCATCTACATGCTGCCGCTAGGTGACGTCATACGCAAATACGGTATTAGCTTTCACTGTTATGCTGATGACACCCAACTTTACATGCCCCTAAAGCTGACCAACACGCCGGACTGTAGTCAGTTGGAAGCGTGTCTTAATGAAATTAAACAATGGATGTCCGCTAACTTTTTGCAACTTAATGCCAAAAAAACGGAAATGCTGATTATCGGTCCTGCTAGACACCGACCTCTATTTAATAATACAACTTTAACATTTGACAACCAAATAATAAAACAAGGTGACTCTGTAAAAAATCTGGGTATTATCTTCGACCCAACTCTCTCCTTTGAGTCACAAATTAAAAACGTTACTAAAACGGCCTTCTTTCATCTCCGTAATATCGCTAAAATTCGCTCAATTTTGTCCACTAAAGACGCCGAGATCATTATCCATGCGTTTGTTACGTCTCGTCTCGATTACTGTAACATATTATTTTCGGGTCTCCCCATGTCTAGCATTAAAAGATTACAGTTGGTACAAAATGCGGCTGCTAGACTTTTGACAAGAACAAGAAAGTTTGATCATATTACGCCTGTACTGGCTCACCTGCACTGGCTTCCTGTGCACTTAAGATGTGACTTTAAGGTTTTACTACTTACGTATAAAATACTACACGGTCTAGCTCCAGCCTATCTTGCCGATTGTATTGTACCGTATGTCCCGGCAAGAAATCTGCGTTCAAAAGACTCCGGCTTATTAGTGATTCCTAGAGCTCAAAAAAAGTCTGCGGGCTATAGAGCGTTTTCCGTTCGGGCTCCAGTACTCTGGAATGCCCTCCCGGTAACAGTTCGAGATGCTACCTCAGTAGAAGCATTTAAGTCTCATCTTAAAACTCATCTGTATACTCTAGCCTTTAAATAGACCTCCTTTTTAGACCAGTTGATCTGCCGCTTCTTTTCTTTCTCCTATGTCCCCCCCTCCCTTGTGGAGGGGGTCCGGTCCGATGACCATGGATGAAGTACTGACTGTCCAGAGTCGAGACCCAGGATGGACCGCTCGCCTGTATCGGTTGGGGACATCTCTACGCTGCTGATCCGCTTGAGATGGTTTCCTGTGGACGGGACTCTCACTGCTGTCTTGGAGCCACTATGGATTGAACTTTCACAGTATCATGTTAGACCCGCTCGACATCCATTGCTTTCGGTCCCCTAGAGGGGGGGGGTTGCCCACATCTGAGGTCCTCTCCAAGGTTTCTCATAGTCAGCATTGTCACTGGCGTCCCACTGAATGTGAATTCTCCCTGCCCACTGGGTGTGAGTTTTCCTTGCCCTTTTGTGGGTTCTTCCGAGGATGTTGTAGTCGTAATGATTTGTGCAGTCCTTTGAGACATTTGTGATTTGGGGCTATATAAATAAACATTGATTGATTGATTGATTGTATTATATGGAGCTAAAGTTATTGTAATGCCAGCACTAATAAGAGCCATTGTAGTACTGGACGGCTCTAGCAGGGGCCGCGTTGTGCTGGGAGCTATACTAGGGGACACCTGACTTCCTCCTTGCAGTCATCGTGAGCAGAACGAAGTTGTGTCCTCCTATCTGTATAACTCAAATATCTCCCTGCTCAGGTACAAGTGTCTTTATGTAAATAGTTTTACTTCCAAATGTATCTCTTTGGTGTGTAAACATGTTTGAAAGAGTATATTTTTGTGATATGTGTCTTTTCAGTCGACAAGGCTTTATATATGACCAAGTTAATGCCAAAGCTAATTGCACTGCTGATGTCAATGTGGATGCTAACTGCATCTACAGTGTTAAATATATAGAAAGGTACTGTGCGTAGTATTAATCTGTGTATATTGCTGCTAAAATATGTATTTACTACAGTTTCTGGGACTGGTTCGGTGTAGTTTGTTTAATATTAAGGGATGATAAGTGACTTTTGTCACTAAAACAACATAAGCCTACTGTATTGGGTGAACCTTTGTATTTACTTGTAAGGTAAGGTTTAAATATTTATTTGAATAACAAAAGGAGCTATGAAAACAAAAAAACACTGAAGCTACGCAAAAGGCAAACAAAAGATGCTAGCGTGTGAGCTAGGAAGTACAAACAGACTAACATTTGGCACGAAGGCACAAAATGTATAACAAATAGATTTAGCATGAGAGCTAAGAAATAGCTGGTGGCTTAGCATATGAGCTAGCGAGAAAATACATACCGTCGTAACGTTGCGTGAAAGCAAGCTAGAGTCCCAGGCACAAGAATGAAAAGAGGAAGGCTAATAAAGGGAAGGATATTAACAGAGAACAGGTGTGCAGGAACCGGGAGTGACAGCTGAAACTAATAAGTAACCGTGGTGATGGACTAAACGGGAAATAAATGGATCAAACGGAGAATGAGAACAGAGATGGACAAATAAACAATATGTGAAGATCCGAGTCACGGATCGCAACAATAATACTGGAGTGCATTTGATGTTTGTTGCAATACTGTGTACTTGTATATGTTTGGTGTTTGATTTTGGGCAGTCGTTTGGGACGTGAGCAGAACAAAGTTGTGTCCTCATATCTGTATAACTCAAATATCTCCCCTCTCAGGGCAATTACAGGTGCATGGCCACTGATGATGATAGGATGGATGTGAATGTTTGAGATGTCAGATGAAATTGAGTTACTTGTTAAAAAGTAGTCAATGTGAGAGAATGAGTGGTGAACTGGGTAAAAATCAGTGTGCCGGTATTCCCTACGAGTGCAGTAATAAGAACGCCAGGCATCGCAAAGACCATAAGGAATCATATATTGCTTAAGTATTCCCACTGACCGAGACTCACTGTGACTCTTAGTCACTCTGGACCAATCTATATTTGGATTAAATACTAAATTGAAGTCCCCTCCTAGAATCAAACAGTGAGTGGTCTGAGTGAGGAGAAAGTGAAGAGAAGAAAATGTGAAAAAAGGAGGGGTCGTCAACATTTAGACCATAAGTGTTGGCGATACAAAAGTTTCTTCCGTCAACAGAAATATTAAGAATGATGTATCTTCCCTCAATGTCAGTAAGGAGTTATAGAATGTAAAGTTTGCCCCTGCGATAAGGTTGTGACTTGTCCAGGGTGTACACCACCTTCCGCCTGATTGTAGCTGAGATAGGCACCAGCACCCCCCGCTACCCCAAAGTGAATAAGCGGTAGAAAATGGATGGATGGATGGAATGTAAAGTTTACCTTTCTACTAATGAGAATGGCTACGCCTCTCTGTTTGGAGTTGTAACTTGCAAAGTTTTTGTGCGGGTATTGCGATGAATGCAGTTTTGAGGTATTGGACTTGGAGAGGTGAGTCCCTTCTAGTAAAGCAATGTCTGCTTGCATGCTCTTCAAATGATTAAGAATTTTGATATTTGTTTTCTTGGACCCGACCCCACGCACATTCCAAGTAACAAACTGTATAGTGGACATACTAAACTAGACTGTAACTAAGTGTGTGGATGTATGTGTGTACTTTATGTGTAAATAATGCATGTCTGTATCTAAATGTAAGCCTGTCATACATACATTTAGCTGTGCACAGTGAGTAAATGTGCATGGTTGTGCATGTGAGTGTAAATGTATGACAAGGGGACACGCAGCAGGTGGAGAAATAGAAAGAGAGAAACATAAAATAAAAAGAAAAGAAGAGAGTTGTGGATTAAACAGGTAGTGAAATATGTGATATAAAAAGCAAAATGAGAAAGTAAAGCAATAAACATATTGGTTTACCGAAAGAGAGAGAGTGTATGATGTTTATGTGAGCTCTATGATGACGCACAGGCATATTGAAGAAAAACAAAAGAGAGGGAATGAAGCTTAATGAAATAACAAAAAAAAAAAACACGGCGTGACTTCCAGATCATAGTAAAGTTGACCGTTGATAAAAAGTTTATCCACCGCGATGACATCAGGCATCGTTCTGCGATAAACTTCTTACGAAGCGGGAACAGATGGCGGCGCCTGTCGAGGATTTCCTTTGGGAACTGATCGTTGATGCTGAAGTTGAATCCTTTCTAGCTCCTCACCTGCTCCTTCTGCTTGAAGTGTTCAAATTTAGCTACGATGGGTCTCGGCCTCCTGTTCTCCGACTTTTTGGCTCCAAGGCGGTGGACGCGATAAAAGGTGATGTTCCTGATGGTGTCCGCTGGAAGCTCGAGTTGGTGTTCCATGAAGGACTTGATGGTTTCCTCGGGATCTTCCTTGGTCTTTTCCGGTATTCCCGCGAAGACCAAATTGTCCCTCATGCTTCTCGCCAGCATCGTCTCCTTCATGCTACTGTTTTCCCAGGTGAGTTGCGGCACTCTTTCGGTGGGGGATTTTACGGACTCACGAAAAGCGGCGTTCTCCTTGGCGAGAGAGACAACCTACTTTTTTCTGAATTTCAAACTCTCTGGAATGGCTTGGAATTCCTCGTGGAGCACCTCGACAAGTGCGAAACAGCCATGCAAACAAGTCAGCCTCTTGTCGATGGAATCCAAGATGTCAGTGAAGTTTGTACCCGGCGGTGACACATAGCCAGGTGAGGCCTCCAGGCGGTTTCTTTTGGACGTCGGCGTCCTAGATGGCTACCCCATGACGAGACAATCGTAGCACTTTTCAATGTAGCCTTCAAGTGCCTCCAGATTTTGATATTTAAGTTTTATTTGCTTTATTTTTTTGCCTTAGTTTAATTTTGGCGGATGTCTGAATGAATCAGAATTGTTTGGCAGCCGAGTGTTCCGCTTGATTCTATTTTTGTTCCCGCGTCACGTACGCTCTCTCTCGCGAGACTTCATCATTACTGACGCATTACCTTCCCAGTCCAACCCTTGTGGTGAGTGCCCCTTGATCTGCTGAGTGCCCCTCTAGCTACTTTTCAAATGATCGAGGTGATCTACTTCATAAGGGACGATTTTTGTTAACATGTTAAAGGTGTTTAATAAAAATACAAGCATCTTTAACACATGTATCATGTTGTTATTGTATGCATGTTCAAAATAAACTTAAAACATAACCATAACATAAAAGATTATTTTCTTTCATAAAGACAGATATATAAGTTGGTGTATCACCTGCTTCTGATGACTCACATTGATTGGAATGGACGGTAAACTCCATAGCTTGCTAGCTTGTTTGCGCTAGCTTTTTGAGACTTTCACTTTGTTAGCGCAGGCAGGATGGAGCAGCACTTTTATTGTGAAGACAGGAACTCTGCAGTTGGTCTGTAGGCTTTTGACGGCATGTACGGCGTGAGAGTCTGTTAAAATAAAAAAAAATAGGCTATATCATTTCAAACTGTAACGACCAGCTAATGTTAATGTTTTATGTTTGCGTGGTTTGGATTTGATGTCCCTTTTTCCCATGGTTGTAAGCGCACCCTCCGGGCCTGAAAGGTGATTGGCGAAGAATGAGTAAGTGTTGTTGTGTGTCCAGTGGGGAAGCGAAGACTCAAGGAGACAAAAGTGTTTTCATAGGAGGTAAAACCTGTTGGAAGTGTTACCATAAAATTGGTAATAAAATGTAAAAATAGCGTTGGATTTTGTGTCCTTTTTTTTCCGGGGGCTACAATATATTAAAACTTTAATTCATTTTCATTTTTACAGTTTGTAAAAAAGCCCTTATTTTCAACGTGTGGCTGTAATATAAAATGCTGTGGCGACGCAACACATTCAATCTCATAAAGGGGATACCCTGATGAAGATATCTGCTGACATAACAAAGGCAAAATTTGTCACTAAAATCTCGAATTCTAAACGGCTCGTTTGGACCAAATTTAAAAGATTGTTTTATAATTATCTCCGCCATCCCTTAATGGCTTGATTTAAAATTTTCGGACTTCTGGGGATCGACAGGCGGATCGGTGCGGCGTCTTCAGTAATGCGGACGTTGTATCGATCCGTTGTGGTGAAGAAGGAGCTGAGCCAGAAGGCAAAGCTGTCAATTTACCGGTTGATCTACGTTCCCATCCTCACCTATGGTCATGAGCTTTGGGTCATGACCGAAAGGATAAGATCACGGGTACAAGCGGCCGAAATGTGTTTCCTCCGCCGGGTGGCGGGGTTCTCCCTTAGAGATAGGGTGAGAATCTCTGTCATCTGGGAGGAACTCAAAGTAAAACCGCTTCTCCTCCAAATCGAGAGGAGCCAGATGAGGTGGCTCGGGCATCTAATCAGGATGGCACCTGAACGCCTCCCTAGGGAGGTGTTTAGGGCACGTCCAACCGGTAGGAGGCCACGGGGAAGACCCAGGACACGTTGGGAAGACTATGTCTCCCAGCTGGTCTGGGAACGCCTCGGGATCCCCCGGGAAGAGCTAGACGAAGTGGCTGGGGAGAGAGAAGTCGGATCTTCCCTGCTTAGGCTGCTGCCCCTGCGACCCAACCTCGGATAAGCAGAGGATGATGGATGGATGGATGGACTTCTGGGGATCCCAAACACACAAAAACGGGTAGTTACTGATATTAAAAAATGTATTTTGGATAATAGGTCACCTTTAATCCATCTACTTTATGGGCACACTACGCACAACTGCATAGGCTTTGTGATATTCTGCTGCAAAGTACGCCTGCCCAGCGTGGAGCACGTCATGCCACGGACAGAAGTTAGACCCCCATCCTCAACGAGACCTGCAGTATAGTGACCGGGTGCACCAAGACAACCCCTATTCATTGTCTCTAAGTCCCCCTGACAATGGAAAAACAGTCCCTACACAAGCCGAGCACAAAAAGCAGGCTGATACAACCAGCACCTACATCATGAGCATGCTGCCACCCAGCAACTTCACTGTTCAAGTAAAAACTTCCTGGACAACATCAACGCCTTGGAGACCACCACAACCGTTGCCAGGATGACAGAATGGTAGAAGCAATGGAACATCCTCAGCAGCCAGAGGACTCAATGGAGGGAGAGAGGCATCACCCATGATGAATAACTTGCAACCGACCATGATCAACCTCCGGCTGTCTGGAAAACCCTGAACCGCCTTTAAGGCGTCCATGATGAGGTGGACTCATGCACATGTGGAGAGCCCTAGACCATGGAATACCTCATGAGTTTCTGCCAGGTCCCACAGTGTACTGGAGATGGCCTGGCCTAACCAAGCTTAGCTGTGCCAACCACTGGAGGTACTTGATACGAAGATGACCGGACACAATGAAGAACAAGTGTGGTATTTCAAGATGCTGATTAGACAGAATGAGTATTGCCCAGGTGTAGCCGAGTCTGGCCACTATAAAATAATGAGTGTTTTCACCACAGAGCACAATGCCATGGATGTGAGGGAGTGTGGCACATTCATGCTGACTGCAGGGATGTCCACCAGAGCTGTTAATTGAACACCTCTTTGAACACCTATTTGTAGGGCTGTTTTCATACAGTTGAACATTTTACGATTTAAATTTGAGGAGTCGGGTTCGATTGTCAAACTTGCAGTTAAAATACACCAGTTGATCTGCCCTTTCTTTTCTTTTCTCCTCTGCCCCCCTCTCCCTTGTGTGTGTGTGTGTGTGTGTGTGGGGGGTGTCTGGTGGCCATGGACGAAGTGCTGGCTGTCCAGAGTCGGGACCTGGGGTAGACCGTTCGCCTGTGCATCGGTTGGGGACATCTCTGCGCTGCTGACCTGTCTCCGCTCGGGATGGTCTCCTGCTGGCCCCACTATGGACTGCACTCCCACTATTATGTTGGATCCACTATGGACTGGACTTTCACAATATTATGCTAAACCCAGTAGACGTCCATTGCATCCGGTCTCCCCTTTTAATATGGTGTCGGTCAGGAAATATGCTGTTTGCAGTTTTTCGAGGTCCCACACAAATGACATAGTTGTTTCCTTTTATTCATCTTCAACATCTGTTGGGAGTTTTGACTGCTTTTCAAAGATTGGGTGACATGATCCATATGTGATAATATGACAGGACATTTTCTCATCTGCTGTCAAGGATTTTCTGGAGGCTGAGTAAAAGCCCAAAATGGATGTTCTCCTTGGTTGCTCTGGCATGAAATTGAAGAATTCTACATGTGTTGTGCAGCGTTCTTTTCATGTGTTACTCAAATGACGTGACTTTTGCACACAAGTTAAACCCAATACTTTTCTGTTGTTTGGTTAAGAAAAGCATGCATTATCTGCATGACTTCACGTCTTTTTTTCTCAAGAAGAATACATCGATTTAGTTCCATTTCTTTCCCAATGCATCACATTTTTTGAACTGGTCCTAAAATCTTTGTCCTGAGAAAGCCGCTTGCTTCTGAGCGGTGAATATAAGTTTTTAGCTGCTGTACTATATCCCCAAGGAACTGATTGCTCAGGCGGATGCAATCTCTTTACTTGTTTATTGTCTCTCATTTCTCACTGATATGATTTGCAGGTCGTAGGATATGTGACCAACAGGCAGTAACCATGGTAGCCATCTGCAGGTAGTTGGGCTGCGGTGAAAAAAAACACATTTTTACATGCGTTTGATTCTGTGGTTTATGAATTAATTCATGAAAAGCTGTGCAGCACTGAAGTGGCTTTCTATCACTGGAATACAACAAAAATATGGTTCAATGTCTGCCTCTTTTTACCCATTTATGCATGATGTTGTTGCTCATGCTAAAATCTCACCATATCCGCATCCATGGAGGTTTGCAAACCTTCTTAAGGTGACATGTTTCAGACATTGCTGTATATTAAAGCAAGGAGGTTATTCCTTTTGGAAGTTGTCTGAGCTAAGGTTGGAAATCTCATCAAAAGGTTTCGGGATTATTTTCTTAATTCAATGCAAGAACGTTCTTAATTCTTGGGAAGATCATGTCATCAAGTCCGCTCCCGATACTGGTATCGGTTGTTGTATTCTAATATTGATATTTTAATATTACATTTCTGGAACGTATGTTAAAAAGGAACAGTTGGAATTAGTCATCAAACAAGATCTAATCGCACCCAAGTTGTTTTGTTGAGGTGCATAAACTTAAAATGAGCCTGATATAATCATACATGAAGAGTGTTCCCGCGGTGGATGGGTTATGACAACATTGAGAATGGCCATAGTCTGTTTAGAAAGTGTTGCGAGGCTGTAAAGTACAGCAGGGATACCACAAATATGTCATCCATCCATCCATCCATCCATCATCTTCCGCTTATCCGAGGTCGGGTCGCGGGGGCAGCAGCCTAAGCAGGGAAGCCCAGACTTCCCTATCTCCAGCCACTTCGTCTAGCTCTTCCCGGGGGATCCCGAGGCGTTCCCAGGCCAGCCGGGAGACATAGTCTTTCCAACGTGTCCTGGGTCTTCCCCGTGGCCTCCTACCAGCTGGACGTGCCCTAAACACATCCCTAGGGAGGCGTTCGGGTGGCATCCTGACCAGATGCCCGAACCACCTCATCTGGCTCCTCTCGATGTGGAGGAGCAGCGGCTTTACGTTGAGCTCCTCCCGGATGGCAGAGCTTCTCACCCTATCTCTAAGGGAGAGCCCCGCCACCCGGTGGAGGAAACTCATTTCGGCCGCTTGTACCCGTGATCTTATCCTTTCGGTCATGACCCAAAGCTCATGACCATAGGTGAGGATGGGAACGTAGATCGACCGGTAAATTGAGAGCTTTGCCTTCCGGCTCAGCTCCTTCTTCACCACAACGGATCGATACAACGTCCGCATTACTGAAGACGCCGCACCGATCCGCCTGTCGATCTCACGATCCACTCTTCCCCCACTCGTGAACAAGACTCCTAGGTACTTGAACTACTCCACTTGGAGCAGGGTCTCCTCCCCAACCCGGAGATGGCACTCCACCCTTTTCCGGGCGAGAACCATGGACTCGGACTTGGAGGTGCTGATTCTCATTCCGGTCGCTTCACACTCGGCTGCGAACCGATCCAGTGAGAGCTGAAGATCCCGGCCAGATGAAGCCATCAGGACTACATCATCTGCAAAAAGCAGAGACCTAATCCCGTGGCCACCAAACCGGAACCCCTCAACGCCTTGACTGCGCCTAGAAATTCTGTCCATAAAAGTTATGAACAGAATCGGTGACAAAGGACAGCCTTGGCGGAGTCCAACCTTCACTGGAAACGTGTCCGACTTACTGCCAGCAATGCGGACCAAGCTCTGACACTGATCATACAGGGAGCGGACTGCCACAATAAGACATTCCGATACCCCATACTCTCTGAGCACTCCCCACAGGACTTCCCGAGGGACACGGTCGAATGCCTTCTCCAAGTCCACAAAGCACATGTAGACTGGTTGGGCAAACTCCCATGCACCCTCAAGAACCCTGCCGAGAGTATAGAGCTGGTCCACAGTTCCACGACCAGGACGAAAACCACACTGTTCCTCCTGAATCCGAGGTTCGACTATCCGGCGAAGCCTCCTCTCCAGTACACCTGAATAAACCTTACCGGGAAGGCTGAGGAGTGTGATCCCACGATAGTTGGAACACACCCTCCGGTCCCCCTTCTTAAAGAGAGGGACCACCACCCCGGTCTGCCAATCCAGAGGTACCGCCCCCGATGTCCACGCGATGCTGCAGAGTCTTGTCAACCAAGACAGCCCCACAGCATCCAGAGCCTTAAGGAACTCCGGGCGGATCTCATCCACCCCCGGGGCCTTGCCGCCGAGGAGCTTTTTAACTACCTCAGCGACCTCAGCCCCGGAAATAGGAGAGTCCACTACAGATTCCCCAGGCACCGCTTCCTCAAAGAAAGACGTGTTGGTGGGATTGAGGAGGTCTTCGAAGTATTCCCTCCACCGATCCACAACATCCGCAGTCGAAGTCAGCAGAACACCATCCGCACCATACACGGTGTTGATAGTGCAATGCTTCCCCTTCCTGAGGCGGCGTATGGTGGTCCAGAATCGCTTCGAAGCCGTCCGGAAGTCGTTTTCCATGGCTTCCCCGAACTCTTCCCATGTCCGAGTTTTTGCCTCCGCGACCGCTAAAGCTGCACACCGCTTGGCCCGTCGGTACCCGTCCACTGCCTCCGGAGTCCTATGAGCCAAAAGAACCCGATAGGACTCCTTCTTCAGCTTGACGGCATCCCTCACTGCTGGTGTCCACCAACGGGTTCTGGGATTACCGCCACGACAGGCACCAACAACCTTGCGGCCACAGCTCCAATCAGCCGCCTCGACAATAGAGGTTCGGAACATGGTCCACTCGGACTCAATGTCCCGCACCTCCCTCGTGACATGTTCAAAGTTCTCCCGGAGGTGTGAATTGAAACTCTCTCTGACAGGAGACTCTGCCAGACGTTCCCAGCAGACCCTCACAATGCGCTTGGGCCTGGCAGGTCTGTCCGGCATCCTCCCCCACCATCGCAGCCAACTCACCACCAGGTGGTGATCGGTAGAAAGCTCCGCCCCTCTTTTCACCCGAGTGTCCAAAACATAAGGCCGCAAATCCGATGACACAACTACAAAGTCGATCATGGAACTGCGGCCTAGGGTGTCCTGGTGCCAAGTGCACATATGGACACCCTTATGTTTGAACATGGTGTTTGTTATCGACAAACTGTGACGAGCACAAAAGTCCAATAACAAAACACCACTCGGGTTTAGATCCGGGCGACCATTCTTCCCAATCACGCCTCTCCAGGTTTCACTGTCGTTGCCAACATGAGCGTTGAAGTCCCCCAGTAGGACAAGGGAATCACCCGGAGGAGCACTTTCCAGTACTCCCTCGAGTGTACCCAAAAAGGGTGGGTATTCTGAACTGCTGTTTGGTGCGTAAGCACAAACAACAGTCAGGACCCGTCCCCCCACCCGAAGGCGAAGGGAAGCTACCCTCTCGTCCACTGGGTTGAACTCAAACGTACAGGCTTTGAGCCGGGGGGCAACCAGAATTGCCACCCCAGCCCGTCGCCTCTCACTGCCGGCAACGCCAGAGTGGAAGAGGGTTCAGTCCCTCTCAAGAGAACTGGTTCCAGAGCCCTTGCTGTGCGTCGAGGTGAGTCCGACTATATCCAGCCGGAACTTCTCTACCTCGCGCACTAGCTCAGGCTCCTTCCCCCCCAGTGAGGTGACGTTCCACGTCCCAAGAGCTAGCTTCTGTAGCCGAGGATCGGACCGCCAAGTGCCCTGCCTTCGGCTGCCGCCCAGCTCACAATGCACCCGACCTCTATGGCCCCTCCTATGAGTGGTGAGCCCATTGGAGGGATGACCCACGTTGCCTCTTCGGGCTGTGCCCGGCCGGGCCCCATGGGAACAGGCCCGACCACCAGGCGCTCGCCATCGTGCCCCAACTCCGGGCCTGGCTCCAGAGCGGGGCCCCGGTGACCCACGTCCGGGCGAGGGAAATCTGGGTTCATTTCGTTGTAATTCCATAGAAGTCTTTGAGCTGCTCTTTGTCTGATCACTCACCTAGGACCTGTTTGTCTTGGGAGACCCTACCAGGGGGCATGAAAACCCCCAGACAACATAGCTCCTAGGATCATTGGGACACGCAAACTCCTCTACCACGGTAAGGTAGCAGCTCAGAGAGGAGTAAATATGTCATATGTATACAAATAAACCACTGCCTTATATACGCTTCGTAAACCAGTGTTTCTGAACCATAAGGCTGTTGGGCCGCAAGCACCCCAGAGAGGACTGCCTAAAAAAAAATGTTTTTCAGCTTTTTATGGGCCACAGCAGTACTCAATATTAATACACTTTTCCACCACTTGTGGCAGTAATGACACTATTAAACAGACAGAAGAAGTCTATATCTAAAGTTTATAAAAGTTGTTTTAAGCTAAAAAGTTAGGACAAGAGTCGTTAAGCTGTTTTTTTAATTTGCAATTGAGTTGTATGGGTTTCTTCTTTTAAAGTATATTTATTAGGATTTATTTTTGTAATCATCCTGACCTAAGCCTTGAATCTCTGTGATTAACATGTCGTTTTGTACCATTTGTCAGGGTTTATTCTGTTAAACTGTAAGTAGGTTAGATACAAGCTTTTTATATGACTACAAGCAAGAGTGAGATTACTAGTTCAGTGTTACTATTCAAGAAAGCCCCAGCCCCTCTGTAGTGTAAAAGTTAGGCCACGAGGTAAGAACTACTACTGTAAACTGTATCTATTTTAGCACAACATAAAAAACGATGTTTGATTTGACAGCTGATATTGGTTTTTTTTGCAGAAGATGTCGGCTTGGCATAGTATCGATATTGATGATTTTATAAAATTCTTGCTTGTGTAATAATTTGATTAAAAGCAGAACCATCGGGACACATGTAGTAGTTAATTAATGACAACATGAGGATGGGCTTCACATTGCCATCTGCGTTTGCCTTTTCTATCTGAGAAAATATTTTACTACAACCTTTAACTTTAACCGCATGCATGTATTTGAAAACAAGCAAGGAAGTAAATACTTAAAGGCCTACTGAAACCCACTACTGCCGACTACGCAGTCTGATAGTTTATATATCAATGACGAAATCTTAACATTACAACACATGCCAATACGGCCTTTTTAGTTTACTAAATTGCAATTTTAAATTTCCCGCGAAGTATCCTGTTGAAAATGTCGCGGAATGATGACGCGTTCTTCCAGCACCGCTCACGGCTAAAAGTCGTCTGCTTTAATCGCATAATTACACAGTATTCTGGACATCTGTGTTGCTGAATCTTTTGCAATTTGTTCAATTAATATTGGAGAAGTCAAAGAAGAAAGATGTAGGTGGGAAGCGGTGTATTGCAGCTGTCTTTAGCAACACAAACACAACCGGTGTTTCCTTGTTTACATTCCCGAAGGTGAAGCTTTACTATGGAAAAGAGTGATCAAGCGAACATGGTTCCCGACCACATGTCAACTGGCAGGTTTCGGTGAGAAAATTCTGGTAAAAAGTCTGCTCTTACCGTAGACATGAGCGGAGCTTGTGTCCTCCTGCAGCTGCGGACTCTCTTACCTTCTCCCACCGGAGACACTGGCGGTCACCACACCCGTGGCCACACCCCTCCGACTTTCAGGTACCATATAAGCTCACTAAAACACTAGTAACACAACAAGCAGATAAGGGATTTTCCAGAATTATCCTAGTAAATGTGTCTATTAACAACGAATCGCTCTCACTGCCTTCGCCTTTTTTTTTCTTTTTTCAAGTCCTTTACTCTTACTATCCTCATCCACAAATCTTTCATCCTCGCTCAAATTAATGGGGTAATTGTCGCTTTCTCTGTCTGAATCGCTCTCGCTGCTGTTGGCCTTGATTGTAAACAATGTGAGGATGTGAGGAGCTCCACAACCCGTGATGTCACGCTTACATCATCTGCTACTTCCGGTACAGGCAAGGCTTTTTTATTAGCGACCAAAAGTTGTGAACTTTATCGTGGATGTTCTCTACTAAATCCTTTCAGCAAAAATATGGCAATATCGCAAAATGATCAAGTATGACACATAGAATGGACCTGCTATCCCCGTTTAAATAAGAAAATCTCATTTCAGTAGGCCTTTAATACTCAAAATTACAACACAAAAGGTATGTAAAAACACATACTAACTATTTCTATGTAATAATGACAAATATCTAACAATAAATATATCCTAAAACTAAATCTTTATGCGTTGTACGATGCAATGTACGATGCTAGAACAATGAGAACACAGTGGTTTTGTAACGACGTGGTCGCATGGTTATGCGCGGGTCGTTCTCTCAAGATGCAGTAGGAAACTCCGGAGGCAACGCGTAGGTGAGACAATGATTTATTCGCATGAACCATTAAGGCAAAGCAGAAAAACAAAACAATTGGACATTGCAGAGGGGGGAACGCAGGTTTCGTCCCAGACAATAGGGCGCGCACTACGAGATGAAGGCCTCCATGCCAGAACTCCCAGGCGCACCCCACTTCTGACTACCAGGCACAAGGAAAATAGACTCTAGTATGCCAAAAATCATCTGGATGAACTCCAAAGGTTTTGGGAAACTGTTCTATGGAGTGATGGGACAAAAGTGGAACTCTTTGGGCCTATGAATCAACGTTATGTCTGGAGGAGAAAAAATGAAGCTTACAAAGAGAAGAACACCTTGCCTACTGTTAAGCATGGTGGGGGGTCAATCATGCTCTGGGGCTGTTTCTCTGCTTCAGATACCGGGATGTCCAGCGCGTTCAAGGCATTATGAATTCTATTTCTTACCAGGATATATTAGCTGCAAATGTCATGACTTTGGACCTTCCAACAGGAAAACGATCCCAAACATACTTCCTAATCAACATCAGAGTGGTTGCAGAAGAAGGGCTGGAAGACTCTGGAGTGGCCTTCACAGTCGCCAGACATAAATCTTATAGAAAACCTGTGGTGGGACTTGAAGAAGGCAGTTTCAGCACGCAAGCCCAAGAATATGAATGAACTGGAGGCCTTTGCCAAAGAGAAATGGGTTAAAATACCTGTAGATCGTTGCAAGAAGCTTATGTATCACGTTAGAAGGATGTAATTACTGCCAAATGGTGTTCTACTAAGTACTAAAGATGCATGTAACTAGGGGGTTGAATCATTTTGTCAATGAGATATTAATAAAAATGTCCTTTTTTGGTATTTTGTAAAATACAGTGTTACAACTTAAGTTGCATTTGTCAATTTGACACATCTTTATTTGATATCACCATAAAAAAAACACGGAATAAATGTCCAACTTGCTAAAACACCAAAAAGGTGGGGGGTTGAATAATTTTGATCACAACTGTATAAACAGGCATAGGAATCGAACGTAGATGTTGTTAAATGTTATGTAGTGCAAACAATGAAGCCAGACTGATTGTGGCAAAAAGACAAGAATAAATAGCTCTCTGATTAGTGCCCAGGAGCAGGTGAGTGTCCTGAGCACTAATCAGAGGCAGGTGAACCTAATTTGCAGTCATGGCAACAAAAACACAAACCCAGGGGTGCTGAAAACAGAACTGAGGTAGTCAAACTACCAGAGCAAAACATGATGCACGCAATGGATCATAACAGGTTTCCCTCATAGAGACGCCAGCCTTCTGTGGCGCCCACCTTGGTGAGGTCAGCATCATAACTTGCTCGTTTCGCTAAATATAATCATGCGGCTTAGTTCATTGTCAAAAAATGTGTTCTATTAATGCAGCACATTCAATTATAAAGATCCAAAACCTGTTGTTACTTAGGTAAGTCGACTCCCAGGTCAAAGGGGCGTGTCGTTGTCGAACATAGTGTCACGGGAGTACTTCCCTTTGTGAAGAACCTTGCTTGATTGCTGGTGATACCAGCTTGAAGTTGCACATTTATTGTTGTCATACATGAATAGAATTATTGTAGAATTTATCTTAAAAAATGTATGAAGATTATGTTTAACCGCCATGTTTGTAGTGACTCTCACATCTGTGCCTCACAATAACAACCAGTTTAAAGCATAAACATTAAGGATGTGAATAATATGATTTTATGGTATATAACAATAGTGACATTGTATTAGAGCAGTGGTTCTTAAAGTTTTGTCACCAAGTACCATCCCAGAAAATACTTCTCTCTCCAAGTGTCACCATAATGACCAACAGTAAAATACAGTAGTGTATAGGCCCAAGTGTTTAAATAATAAATTCAATATTTTTGGCCACTGTAACTTTACGCACAGTGTGAACAGTAACAGTGTGTTTGAATGTGGGAAAATGAAACACTGCACTTTAATCAAGGGATTCTTTGGCGTCCTGAGAGATGGAACCCGTCTACATCTAGTTGTACACATGTCACAGCTTGATAATCACTTTATGAGAGAGAAAAAAACAACAATCCTAAACGTCTTTTATGTATCAAATATAAGTGATCATTACAATGTCAAATAACACTTTATTTGGTAAACATACACATTAAGCAGTGCCTGTAGGACTTGAAGGTTTTAAGACGATGACTTGAGATTTGAGATTAAAAATGTACTCTTCTAATTGCAAATGGCGTGCGACCAAACTACAGGCATTCGTCTGGCATGGAGTGATCGCTAAGTAACTTATTAACATGCGCTTACCTTATCAACAGCTAATTACTACTCCAATTTCATCCGCCACAGTAAAAACTATCAGAAATATTTGTTTAACACAACCAGGGTGTTCTCCTAGTAGCTCCACCATCATTTGTCTTGCAAAGACAAATGCTTTCCGAAATAATTTATCTCGTTTTGAAGAAGTAACTTTAGAAGAACTCTCGCGACTCACTATTGGCACAAAACTAACTTAATGTCTACTTTTTGCAACGCAGTCTACTTGATATTAGGACCCATCCAGCCATCCATCCATTTCCCACCGCTTATTCCCCTTTGGGGTCGCGGGGGGCGCTGGTGTCTATCTCAGCTACAATCGGGCGGAAGGCAGTGTACACCCTGGACAAGTCGCCACCTCATCACAGGGCCAACACAGATAAAACAACATTCACACTCACATTCAGACACTAGGGCCAATTTAGTGTTGCCAATCTACCTAATATTAGGACCATCGGTGTTAAATAATTTTAACTTATCACTCTCCTCTGTTACTGTTATCTTAGTATTTAAAACAGTGGTTATTTTTCCTCTACTTAAAAGACCTATTATTGATTCTAACCTCTAAACCACCGGCCAGTGTCGCACCCTCTGTTTATCTCTAAAATCTTTGAAAAAATTCTTGCACATCAGCGAAATGAAAACTTGGCGTCTGACAATCTCTGTGAACAATTTCAGTCCGGTTCGAAGGCAGATCACTACTGCGACTGTCCTTGCAGAAGTGACTCATTATTTGTTGCTAACTATGGATGCTGATGCATCATCCATGTTGCTGCTACTTCATCTCAGCGCTGTTTTTGATACCATCAATTGTAATATTGTATTAGAACGCAGTAAATCACATATTTGTTTTCTAGCCTTAGCCTTTTCCTGATTTAACTACTATCTTACTGATAAGATGCAATATGTAGCCCATAACAATGTGACCTTAACATGCAGAGTTCCACAGGGTTCTGTTCTTGGCCTTGCACTCTTCAGATTCTACATGCTGCTTCTAGTTGTCATCAAACACAAATACGGTGTTAGCTTTCACTGTTATGCTGATGACACACACCTCTACATGCTCCTAAAGCTGACCACCACCTGGAGGCATGTCTAGATGAAATTAAACCAAGAATGTCCAGGAAATTTCGGCATCTTAACGCAAAAAAAAAAGATATGTGTATTATTCTAGACACAGAGACTTGTTTACGGATACCTTTTTAAATTTCGACAAACAAACAAAGGGACTCGGTGAAAAATCTCGACATCCTTTTTTTATTTATTATTTTTGACCAAACTCTTTTGTTTGAGCATCACATTAAAAATGTTACTAGAACAGCCTTTTTCCATTGCTAAAATACACCCCATTTTGTCAACTGAGATCATTATTCATGCGTTCGTTACGTCTTCTCTCCATTACTGTAACGCATTAATTTTGGCTCTCCCTATGTCTGGCATTAAAAGATTACAGTTGGTACAAAATTCAGCCGCTGGACTTTTGACAAGAACAAGAAAGTTTGATCATACTTTACCTACAACGGCCCACCCACACTACACTTCAGGTGCGATTTAAATGTTTTATTAACCTTAGAAATACTTAACCCGGGGCGTCAAACTCATTCTCAATTAGTGTCACATCACAATTATGGCTGCACTCAAACAAGTACCAAGACACAAGTAACAGTGAATATATATAAATAAAAATGTATCATACTTGCTCTGAAATTGTAAGTCAAGTTAAGTGTTTAGTTTTGATAACCAAAAAAGAATGGTTGATATATCAGATAATATTCAAGTGTCAAACATTGTGCTGTTGCATGTGCAACATGTCTGTGTAAAAATTAAAAGAACAAATACACTCAGCCAGAAAGTGCTGTTTAATTTCCAGCCTTTCACAGGCCACATATTCAAACCCCTTTTCCATATGAGTTGGGAAATTGTGTTAGATGTAAATAAAAACGGAATACAATGATTTGCAAATCATTTTCAACCCATATTCAGTTGAATATGCTACAAAGACAACATATTTGATGTTCAAACTGAAAAATATATGTATATTTTTTTCAAATAATCATTAACTTTAGAATTTGATGCCAGTAACGCGTGACAAAGAAGTTGGGAAAGGTGGCAAAATGTACTGATAAAGTTGAGGAATGCTCATCAAACCCTTATTTGGAACATCCCACAGGTGTGCAGGCTAATTGGGAACAGGTGGGTATAACAGCGTGGCTCTGTGAAAAAAGACTGCGGGTACTTTCCTGGCCCGCCTGCAGTCAAGACCTGTCTCCCATCGAAAATGTGTGGCGCATTATGAAGCGTAAAATAGTGGAGAGCCCGGACTGTTTTTCGACTGAAGCTCTACGTAAAACAAGAATGGGAAAGAATTCCACTTTGAAAGCTTCAACATTTAGTTTCCTCAGTTACCAAACTTGACTGTTGTTAAAAGAAAAGGTGATGTAACACAGTGGTGAACATGCCCTTTCCCAACTATTTTGGCACATGCTGCCGCCATGAAATTCTAAATTAATTATTATTTGAAAAAAAAACAAAGTTTTTATCTTGTCTTTGTAGTGCATTCGACTGAATATGGGTTGAAAAGGATTTGCAAATCATTGTATTCCGTTTATATTTACATCCAACACAATTTCCCAACTCATATGGAAACGGGGTTTGTAATCCCAACATAAAATAGTGTGGCAGGCCACTTTAAGATAATGAGGAGGGCCATTTTAGAATGATATAACAGACCATATAAAATCACGTGACGAGCCAAGTTAAAATTATGCAACGGGCTATTTTAAAAATGAAGTGGCGGTTCGCAAAACAGTGATGTGGACAGCCAGATTTTTTTTTTAACACCCAAGGTCCAGGTTACTCAAAGGCTTAGCACCATCTAATCCCGATGATCGTATTGTGCCGTACTTTCTGTCCTGAAATCTGTGCTTGGAAAACGACGACTTAGTCGTGATTCCCAGAGTCCAAAAAAAATCAGCAGGCTCGAGAGTTTTTTCTCGACCAGCAACAGTCAGAGACACGACCTCAGTAGAAGCATTCAAGTTCCACCCTAAAACGCATTTAAATAGATCTTGTTTAAGTCAGTTGACCTGCCGCTTTTCTTTTCTGCTATGTCCCCCCTCCCCTACATGGAGAGGTTACCAGGTGGATCATCACTGAAGAGGTACCAGTCTGGAAGAGGCGCTCGCTGCCCCAAGTCATGACACAGGGTGGCCTACTTTCCTGTGATGTCTCAGCGTTGTCCACTTGTCCACATGGAAGAAGACCTCTTACCACCCTCTGGTGCCTTCCCTATGGACTGGACTCTCACATTACCCCATTAATGTAACATTCAATAACTGTACCCTGTTGGTATCCTTTGCAGCCAGCCACCCAGGCGGGTGATACCCACATCTGCCGCCCCTTACCAAGATTTCTTCTTTTGCTTTTGGAGTTTTTCCTTGCCCCGATGTGACTTGTGAAGCCCTTTGAAGCACTTGTGATTAAGGGCTATGCATATCGATTGTGATCGATTGATTGAAGGATCAAGCTAGATTTGCTGCTACCCAAGTGGAACGAACCACTTTGCATTACCTGTATTTGTTTGATTCAAGCAACCTTATTATTGAACTTGCATAGCCATATTAATATCGTAAACATTTATGACATTTTGTTCATAACTTACTTATTTGAATCGCAGGGAGCAAATGAAAAACTACTGACCTATTATTACATATTAGAATGTCCCATATTAAGCTCTTCTATGAAAACCGCTTGATGACTTTGTTGTCAATGTGTCGTTTCTATCCCAAAAAATGTCCCTCCAATTAATAAAGCAGCAAGATGTAACATCCGTCTGTTTTGAATGGAGTGCAGACAAAAGCTGGAGCCAATCCAAAGTTGAGGCTGCCTGTCAAAGTGCTTTCAAAGCTCTAAGGACAAAAAATACACACACACACAGTCCACCATTATTCTTGTGTGAACACTGTCACAGTGTGTGAAGAGGATAGAACACCTGAGAGAAGTGTAATCATGCAAAGTCCACACAGGAAAGCTTGTGCTGCTTTGAGCCCGGGAAGTCGCTGCTGTGCTTTCAATCACGCCGTCTAAATTGTTATTTAACATGCGCACCAGGCAGACACACACTCACAGACGGATTCAGGGAAAAAATAAGTTGTTGTATAAAAACTTTATTCTCAAATCTTCAAAATAGTTGATAAAGTGTGAGTCTCTTTGACAACAGGTTATGAGGCTGCTTTCACATACCGTTTACTCGCAATATGTGTTCCTCGCTCATTAATTGAACAAAATAGTGGATTGCAAACATTGCAATAGAATCACAATTGAATCGGAGCATCCAATTGTGTCCCTATTTTAATTCCACTTTCATGTGGTTCTCTTCGTCTAGACAGACATGGGGTGTCTCTTTAGGGCCGGAAATGTCATGACAAAGCTCTTATGAGAACGGTTGTCTCAAACGTAGTTATAGATTATGGAATATTAATATTATCATGATCTGCTCTTTCACAGGAACACTGTCTTGAAAAGAACTGACAACAGCTCCATGTTTACCAAAAAATGTAATATTATAACGTGCAAAAGTCTTGGCCCACACCATCCTTTGTTTTTACACAATACAAGACATTGAACGGTATGCATGTACTGTATAACAGAGTTAGTGAGCCCAAACTTATCATGAGTGTCAATATTAACGTAATATTCGTCAAATTTAATTAAAAAAAGAATATGCTCACACTGTAGGCAGGAAAATATCTGGGTCACCGTCAACAGTTTTTGATAGCAAAAGTGACTCTCAGATGGTAAGGACTGTCAATATATTGCATTCACATTTTTTCACTTACCACTTTATAATAAGGGCATACTAATAATTTATATAAATCCGGATTAGCATGGTTTAAATTGGACCTAATCGTGACCGAATCTGGAAAATTATAAGCTGTTAATAACAGTGAGTGTGTTTCTACATCATAGGTAGCTACTTGTAAACAGTTTCATAAAACCATTAAAAAGAGCACAGCCTTAATATGAACAAAAATGTTCTCACAAATATTAAAACAAAATTAAAACTTAATTCTGGTGAGGACCTGGATAAATATGCAGGCTCAAAATTAAATACATTTTTAAATTATTAAAAGTGTCATGATAATTTATGATTTTTGGGTAGAGCTTATCCCAGATAGATTCGGGCGGAAGGCAATTCCTGGACCATTCGCGTTGCTATTTTATTTAATGTAAAATAAATATAATGATTTAACGAGTTATTTCAATGTGTCATTAATTGTTTGATCATGTCTTTTTTTAATTTAAATCTGTATTTAATGGTTATTTAATAATTTTTATGAACTTGTGCGTTAGTGCAGCCACAAGTTAAAAAAAAGTTAAATCAGTACACCATTGAATAATTTATTAAATTGTCAACTACTTCATTAAATCATTAAATAATAATGAATTAAATCATGAAATCAATAATAAAATTACCAAATTAATAAATATTGAAGTAATTAATAATCTATTCAAATAAATACAAACATTAAATTACATAATTAAATCTACTCTTGCAAATTTAACCACACATGTCTCTTTTTTAATCCACTTTCAGCATGTTACATCACATATTACACATTATTATAAGTATACTAATTCATGGTGCCTTTAAATTATTTTTCAAAGATGTATTTCTTAATTTGATTTTATTATCTATTTAAATTTGTCATATTTGACCATCCATAGATACATGTGCATTTATTTTTTTTACTGTTTTAACTGCAATGGCAGATGTGTTCACCAACCAAAATGATGGGCAAAAAAAAAAACAAGTAGCATAATAACGAAAACAGAAGGACAAAAATAGCAGTACAGCTTTGGTGGAGGTATGTTCGCTACATAGTGACTTTCCAGTTGTATACAGTCATTATAGCATCGCTATAACATATATAATTGTGACCCAAGACTTTTGCAATATCCAGTGTTCCTGTGCAGCATCGCTCATTCCAATCATTTTGGGTGGATTATAATAGCACTAAAAATGTTGTATTTCTTACCATAAACAAGATGTTGTTGCAACCCACATCTTTGATCATATAAAGTACAGCATCTTTAACACTTTTTTTTCTTAAACAAACTCTTCATAAAAAATAGATTTCTGTACAAAAATGTATTTTCTGTTGCAACTTCAAGTTGAGCAGCACATCACAATGGAGACAAAAAGGAGAGTAATGGTGAGGATGATAATGATGGTGATGGTGATGGTGATAGTGACGGTGATGATAGTGCCAGTGAGAGTTGCTGACCTCCTTTAAAAAAAAAAAAAAGACATATCTTTGTGGGGTTTGTTGAAACAATACCGTTATAAATCCACTTCACACAAACAAGAAATACATTATTTTAGTGTATGCAGTCCCCATCTTCTCAAAGTGAGTCTTAATCTGTATCAACAAAGTGAAGCACAAGTTAAACTGCCTTAGAAATATCTTCTCAAATAAAGTATTGGAACAAGAAAAAACCTACAACGCAACATTGTCTTATTGTGAACGCTCAGAAATGCAAAGAATTGTTTTTTCCATCATAGCATATCGCTATAATCTCCGGCTTCCATGAGCCCACTGGTGGTCTTTTAGAGTGGAACCTGTGAAACGGTGATAACGTGTAAAGTCCATGCATGTTTTGCTTTTTCTTTTGACTTTTTGTGACAATTATTCTGAAAGGACCATGCACACGGTGCGTTATAAGACAAATAATCATGAGAGGCCAGAAGAATAAGATTTCAGGTTGAACACATGCATTAATTCAAGGATGTCAAACTGTTCTTCATTGAGGCTCCCTTTAGAGGGCTGCTTAAAACAGTCAATAATATATGACTAAGTAATTTACCTCATTATATTGTTACATAATTTCCTATGGATTTAAGTATTACATATTCTTTAGGGCTGTCAGATGATTCAAATATTTAATCACAATTAATCACATTTTGTTCACAGTTAACTCAAGATTAATCAATATTAATAGCAGATTATATTTTTTCTTTCTTTAATCATTTAAGAGTGTACCATAATGTACCTTTTATGCTGCAGCTGTTACATATACTGTAATAGTGTACATGGTAGTTGGGATTTGTTATATATTGTTTATATTATATAAAATTATAATATAATATATATGTTTTATACTGTATATATATGTAAATATTACATAGATGTTGTATTTTATATTGCTACTATGGTACATTTTTTGTCTACTTTATACCTGCGCAATCCTTTCCACCCTTTGTAACTGAGCTACTGTGTGGAACAATTTCCCTTGTGAATCAATAAAGTCTGTCTAAGTCTAATCATTTGGCAATTTAGTCGGCTGAAAATGATGGAAAGTGCCACTGCACATAGTGACGCTGCGGTCAAAGTTAGGATTTCCATAGAACACATTCTAAGCCATTCAACACTATACTGCCATCTAGCGGCTAAAGTGCATAGTGCACCCCTCAATTTGTCCCTTCTCATGTGTCAGGTAAACCGTGACGAATGGGGCCATGTTACTCCCCTTGGTACTGTACAATTTATTGGATAACTTGCTTTGAAATCAGGAGTCAAGTGGATAATAGTTTATTTTATATGAACAGATAATAATAATAAAATAAATGTTACATTATTTGATAATATTTCATTTGAAAAGCTGTGCAATTGTGAGTATTTCTTTCTGCCACATTGTCTGGAAACAATGAATAGATTTAGATAAAATATTTTATTGATGCATATTATATTTCCAAGCTTTCGCGGGCCATATAATATGTGGCGGGCCAGATGTGGCTCAAGGGCCTTGAGTTTGATACCTGTATTATAATGGAGTCAATATCTCTTTGAAAATTACATTAACTAGATTGTCCTGCATGATCCGAACATTTTATAAGAACATGAGGAATTAAAATGAGCATATGCGCAAACGAAGATCAGCAATGACCTTCTTTTACAGCCAAATTCTTAAATGTGTGTGCCCTACAAATAATACTGCAACTACTCCATCCGTCCAAAGCGTTTACTAGTTTTCCTGGTAAGGGTGACACCGACGGCTGGAACTATCCCAGCCATCTCTACATGACTGTGAGCCGCACATTCAGTTGGAACAGCTTCCACACTGGCGGTACAATAATCAACTATGTGACCCACAACACACCATCAATGGCTCTGCAACAACTCTTCTTCTGCTTCCATTAGCCAAATTAGCAGCAGAAGATAAGAAGCTAGCCAGTTAGTGAAAGGTAAACATTCCTCTCTTTAATTAAATTTCATTTTGTTTACTCGTTCTGCATGGCCGCTATCTGCCTGTAATGACTTCTGATGTTGGCTGCAGGCAGGAGACCATATTACGGCACCAGCAACCTTTCGAGGACACACGCACACACGCACACACACACACACACAAACACACACTGCGCTCACTGTGCATTTAGTTCAATTCTTGCCCAAATGTAACCTCTTGCAGTGCAATACTAATTAAGTGCATGGCAGGATAAACCGGACTATAATAAACAGTGTCAACTTTTGTGTTCGGGCACACTTAGAGATCAGCGGTGTGCCATTAGCAGTTAAAATTAGACCTTTTGTGGGGAAGGCTCACAGCCTTCTAATTTCAGGTCCTATTATGCCCTCTTGGCTCATTGGGAAATCTAAAATTATATAATTAGATCAATTTAATGGGTGCACACGCACACCAGTATAAACCGAACCACACACTAAAAGATTTTGTGACAAGCTGTTCTTTAGTTCTTGTTGTTGAACTGCTACACCACACATACTACAAGTCTTTTCAATCTACTTTCTTACTAAGGGAAATTTACAGGAGGGGAAGGGATTCATATGGACCCATTCCCGGGATCTCGCGTAAGAGGAAGAGGGGGGCTTACAGGGGAACATTATCACAATTCCAAAAGGGTTAAAACGAATAAAAATCAGTTCCCAGTGGCTTATTTTATTTTTTGAAGTTTTTAAAAAATTTTTACCCGTCCCGGAATATCCCTAAAAAAAGCTTTAAAGTGCCTGATTTTCGCTATCTGCGAAGACACTGTCCATTTTCCTGTGACGTCACATAGCGATGCCAATACAAACAACGTGGCGGTTACCACAGCAAGATATAGCGACATTAGCTCGGATTCAGACTCGGATTTCAGCATGTATTGAAACGGATGGTTGGAGTATGGAGGCAGATAGCGAAAACAAAATTGAAGAAGAAACTGAAGCTATTTATTGAGAGAATATCTATTGACGCTATTCGACCATGTTTGCCTTAGCATCGTCGGTAAAATGTGCAGACCAACGATCGGAAGTTTCGCATCTTGTGACACTGGATCAACTTAAATCTGTCGATTGGTAAGTGTTTGTTTGGCATTAAATGTGGGTGGAATGAAACGCTGGATGTAATTATAGTTTCAAATGAACATACAGCTAGCCTAAATAGCATTTTAGCATCGATTAACTGGCAGTCATGCCGCGACCAAATATGTCTGATTAGCACATAAGTCAACAACATCAACAAAACTCACATTTGGGATTTCTTTGACTTTTTAGCCCTTTGAGACACTAGTGATTTAGGGCTATATAAGTAAACATTGATTGATTGATTGATTGATTGATTGACTTTATCGTTGGAAATGCATCTGCAGGTTATCCATACATCTCTGTGCCATGTCTGCCTTGGCATCGCCGGTAAATAGCATGTTAGCATCGATTAGCATGCCGTGCTAATCGATGCACATTCTACGTAAATCGACTTGAATCTGTCCCTGATCGTGTTGTTACACCCTCCAACAACACACCGACGAGGCATGATGTCTCCAAGGTACGGAAAACAGTCGAAAAAATGGAATATAACAGAGCTGATTTGACTCGATGTGTATAATGTGTTTGACAAAATGGCCGATTGACTACCCAGGTGACGTCACGTTCTGACGTCATCGCTCCGAGAGCGATAAATAGAAAGGCGTTTATTTGGCCAAAATTCACCCATTTAGAGTTCGTAAATCGGTTAGAAAAATATATGGTTTTTTTTCTGCAACATCAAGGTATATATTGACGCTTACATAGATCTGGTGATAATGTTCACCTTTAAAAAAATTTGCAACACAGTCTGCTGAAAATTATGGAAAGCGCTACGCTGCACAACAACTGACGCTGTGGTCAAATTTGGAATTGCTACCAAAACACATTTTAAGATACTTAACACGCTACTTCCCCCTGGCGGCCAGGGGAAATCCGTCACATTTCATGAGTTAGTTAAACCGCGAACAGTCAGACAATATGCTTTCTGTTCATTTGTAATTATTGAAATTAATACTAATTTATTCAAACATTTCAAGGTAAATTAACAGTTGTTTGATATTTTTCATTTTTTATTGTTTCTATTTTTGAAAATGGTTTCTAGTAAATGCATATCTTGTTTGTGTGGACTGGATTTTGTAATGTATTGATTGCAAGCTCGTGACAGAGGTCTGAAGGTCAACTGTGTAAAACGCAACTATAGAGATGAAGACATGGTAAACAGTGGAACCTATAAAGTCAAGATTTTGGGGTAAAATATGACTCTAAAGTTGCTGAAAGAAACCACAAGACCCGTGCCTCCCTGTAATTTAATAATAATTTGGACCAAAATTATTTGTATTCTGGTTGGCATTTAGATTTCTGGCCAGAAGCAACCAAAGAAACTAGCAAAAGACTTTATTTTATTTTTTTTAACATTTTGCTAAAAATGTCCATGTTTTGAAAACATGCATGTCCATTGTTGTAAATGTTGGACATTTACGACAATACAAACTACTGCTTCACGCCCAATTGGATTGTTCTGGAGAAGCAGCTCACACTTAAGGTGTGTTTAAGACTACAGGGGTGCAGCAGCTTGCGGAAAAAATAAATAAATTAATGTTGCTAAGATAACCTCAACTACATTTAAAAGCAAAATATAAATTACGTTTTAGTTCTGTGATAGATATACTAAACATAAAAACAGAAGTGAAGACGCACAAAATTCTGCAACGAAACCTGCACTTTTTTAATATATATATATTTTTTGGGCAAGAACACACATCTTTCCATTTTCTGTGCATTCTAAAAAGTAAAAAAAACTGCTTGTAAGAGGCGTCTCACCGGTTCATATACATGCTGCAAATATGTACATAATTTACCAACAAGCGCTTTACAATGCAATATTTAGGTCATTTTAAGCATCACCGTAATTTTTTTCCTAGGTCCATTTATTCCACAAAGCCCATAGCAGTACTACTTACTACTTCCGTCAACCACAAGAGGCAAGAGAGCAGTTCCTGTGTTTGCTACCACTAACAGCAGTCTTCATGAGAGCCTTGGAGCGTTATCATGTAGCACTTTTGCTAAAGTTTCAAATAAGAAAAAAAAACAGTGACTTCAAATTTCCAATCTTTTTTTGTTTTTCTATTCTTCCTTAGAATTTTCACTCTCACTGGGATGCCGACTAATGGGATGGATGTATCTTTCAGCACTTGTGCTCTCCTTTCACTGGCAAATTTGGAAGAATCTTCAATCCTCAAATTAGAAAAAAAAAAATACTTCCTAGCAATGTTGCGATGGTCTTATGGTGTGGAACCCCCCATTTCCTGTATTTGTGTTGCAGTTTTCCACAATTTAGTATGTACAGAAAAGGGAAACATGTGTTCTTGGTTCACTTAGAGATTGTGGACAATGACCAATAACAAAAAAAAATCAATTTTCCTTTGATGTAAAGCAGCGACCTCAATTTTTTGTAAATACACCGAATGAAATATTTTGAGAACACATTTCTTAATTATTTTGAGGGTTCTCGCTTACTGCTAATAAACACTTAAATTTAGTACTCCATACAATTTGCAGTTCAATATTGTAAACTACTGCTTCACGCCCAATTAAAAAAAACAACTGTAAAACCTTCCACTGCCTTTATTTTGTCTTGGTGTCTTAATTGAACACCTGGAATTGAATCACTTTTATATTCATTGTTTATCATCAGTCACTTGAAAGAGCTGTTAAAAAGACTCGACTCATTAGTGAAAATTACTTCTTTAACCGTGAAGACCAACTGAAGGGATATGATGTCGCCTCAAACAGATCAGTAATTATAATAAATGATTTAATACACAGTGGGGAAGGGATTCATATGGCCCCAGTCCTGGGTGGATCTTACATGGGGAGAGGGGGGAAGTCATTTTGCAATGCAGTCTGCTGAAAATTATGGTAAGTACCACTCTACATAGCAGGTCAATGTTGGGATTGCCACAAAACATATTTTAAGATATGCAACAGTCTACTGCCTTTGGGCGGCTAAACTAGATATTGACACGCCATGTTTCATGTGTCAGGTAAACAGTAATGAATGGGGGCATATGAATCCCCTTCCTACTTAGTAAGCAACATTCCAATTATAGATTGTGTTGAGCATTAGAAGTTCCACTGTTTGCAGGTGGGTTCTCCTAGCATAAAATAGTGAGAGCCAATTATATTAATGACTCACTCATGCCAGATAAGTAATTGAAAATCAGACAATTCTTTCTTGCAGCCAGTTTGGAAAACTCAGCTTTTTAATCTTATCTTGCCTCGTATTGATCAGGATGGCACAAAAAGTAGTAAAGAGGTAATTGTACTAGATAGTGATGAAAGGGTGTGCTCTTTAAAAGGGTGTGTTGGGTGGAAAAAGTGCATTTAAGGATGTGAAATGGGTGACGCACGAGAGTGGTTGGGGACATTAAAAATGCATGTTTTGAAAGATGTTGTGTCTGAAAACTTCTACTGTCTACTACTGCGTGGATTTCATGAGTTCACACTGAGATATACTATGTCATCTTAATGTGAAGCATCACACTGTGTGCTGTCTAGGAGATTTTCGTAGCAGGGTTCAGTATGAGCTTCCAGATCATTAACAACAACGGCGCCAATATGACACACAAGAAGGCCGGAGGTCCACAGGTAAACTCATCACAACGTTCTGGGTGGCGTAGAGCGTTGTCACGGCAACAAAACAAACAGGGATGTTAAATATAAATGTGTATATACAAACACTCTGTAACCCTGTATTAGCCATCATTTAGTTCATTTTTTTTTTTAAGATAAGAGCTTTGAATAAAATGTTCTTAATTTGAAGGACTTTTTTTTCCAAACCCGTTTCTTACCCCCCAAAATTATTTTTTTCACACCCCAGTCAGAAAAACACACTAAGTGCAAAATTTGTGCGGTTTAAGAGTCTGTATAAAGTTTATACTTGGGCAGTCCCAGCAGCAGCGGATTGGGAAGTCCCATTGGGCCACTGGGTTTTGAACATAAGTTCATCAATATCTTCACTGAAGAAAAATGCCAGAAGAGACAATTTGCCTCTGTTTCCATAGCAACCTGGCCTTGTCTCTCATTCCCAGTTCAGAAACAGAGAAGCTCCTCCGTCCATTTGTCTAAAGTCAACTTTGTGGCTGGATGATACAAATATCACCTGGTTGATATCCTCTTCTTCCACCCGACATGAAGACGTTTCCATCCTGGGTGGACAATTCTGACAGCTTATTGCCTCCAGGCGTCCTCTAGTTCAACCAACAAGCAAGGAATTCTGGCAAGTCCAAGAATGGACTGTCTGATAGTGTTTGACAGGTCTTCGGAAACCTCACAATTGTGTGCAGCATCTCAATAACGTGGATTTCTGCTTGGGCATACTCTGACTGCTGCTAGAGCAGAATTTGTTGTCTTGGGACTTTTTTAGGTGTTTAGTCGTTAAGCTGTTTTTTCATAGGAGCTACAGGAGGGCTGGTTTACAGGTCCAGGATCATAGGAGTGGGTGAAGAGTATCCAACTTGACTTTTGGCCTAAGGCGGACTACACTTTAGACTGGGCAATTTCAATGCATTAAGCGGGACGAGTCCCCACATAATCAGCTACGTTAAACACGACAAAATGCAACATGGATGGCTTCGCGTCATGTGTTGCCAGATACTGCAGCAATGCATAGGCTTGTGATTGTCCCCTTTCAACAAATGGAAGCCTCCCAATTGTCTACTCCAAGGACCAAGTTGTCTCTAGATATAGTCGATTTACGTTTCAATGTACCTCAGTACGAAAAAAGTTACTTAAGTTACGGTTAAATCCGACTTTGTGCTCAGTGATGGAGCCAGTAAGCCTGGTATTATATGGTAATCGTATTGGGGGAAAGGTATCAAAAGGCCATTGGTGCAGTTTACACCTTTCTATGCTGGAAGTTTGGAAACCCCGAACCTCTGCCTGTGTTTCCCTTCACGTCTAAACCCCCCTGACAAATTAACTAACTTTTTAATGACATCACTGTCTGCTCCCACTATTGCCTGTCAGATGGAGGGAGAGGCTGTGGATCCTCATTTTGGGAGGGAGCAGAGGCACATTTTTATGCAGTGTATGCTGACCAGCATGCCACCACACAGACTGCTCTGGTGTCATTCATGAGTTTGTTTGTTTGTCCTGTTGGTTTAAACCACAAGGCAGACAGCCGTGTCAGACTGCACAACTGCCTTTTTTTAAGGTAGCAGTAGGTGTGATGGACTATACCACAGTGCATACTGTATTGAGTGTGGTGTCGAATCGCACGGCCTTAGCCTCGGTGGGCTTCATGTTGGTGTCGTACATCGGGTTTTCGAATGATGCTTGGCCATTGGTGTTTTCATGGCCCACGTAGCCATTGAACTGGACCTTGGGACGGGTTCTGAAATTGAGAAACATGGGGTTATTGCGCATATTATTTATTTTCACAAAAGTGAATACACATCTCTCATGTTAGCAACAATGTTTATTATAGTACATATTCTCATGGGGTATCCATTCATGTTCTACCGCGTGCCCCCTCTCAGTGGTAGCAGGGGGGCTGAAGCCTATCCCTGCTGCACTCGGACAGTAGGCAGGGTTAACCCTAGACACAGACACAACATTCACTCACATTCACACATTAGGACCATTTCAATACTGTTGAAATGAAACGTGGATATACTTAGAGCACAGCTTGTGTAACAGGACATATTTATTATCATTGTTTTGGTAGAGTCATGGTCTTGGGCTGCATGAGTGCTAGCAGCTAGACGGCAATGGAGAGCTGTGGTTCATTGAAAGGAACATGAATTAATGTTTTTGCTCCTTGTATTATTGTAATATATTAAAGGGCATACACCAGTTAAAACTGGAGCTATCCATACCAGATACGGTGGAATTCTAATGTCAGATACCTCTGAAATGTTGGAATTCAGAATTTGACCAACATTAAAGGCAGTAGTATGCCTTTGGTGGCAGAAAACTTGAGAGTTTGAAAGTCGGTACTCAGCAGTACCAGTTTTCAGTACTTTTCTGTGTGTTCATGTGTTAATAAATGTTTAATACCTAGAAACATTTTTTTAATTTAACATTCAACAGTGAGCTCATAACTGTGCTGGCCAGTTGTTATATGTTGTTGTCTTCTACTTTGAAGTCTCATTTGCAAGTATTGTAGACTTTGCATGCAGTTGCAATTCCATGTATTACACACTTGCTGTTCTATTTTAATGTGCATCTTAGTTGTAGTTTTCATTACAATTCAGAGGCGTTAAAATTGCCAAGTGAAATCACTAATGCTAATCAGTAACATTTATATGGCAAAGTCAATGAGCATCGAACTAGTGCATTTTAGAAAAGTAGAAATTTACTTTAAATTTACATAGTGCAATTGTGAATGTGCAATATCTATTAGATAATACTTATTTGTAGTTTTTTATTATGTTTTACTTTTATTGCTGTATGTAAAAATCTGCACTGCTATCACATAATTTCCTCATTTTTGGAAATATGAAAGGCTATCCGATTTTAAAGTTTCAAATACAGAGCTCACTCAACTTTAAGTAAATAAGGACACTTATAATATATTTAAAATAATCTTAAAAATTACAGTAGCTGCAAATGTATTGTTTACATTATCCATCCATCCGTTCATTTTAAACCGTTTGTCCCTTTTAAGGTTGCGGGGGGACTGAAATCTATTCCCACTGCACTTGGACGGAAGGCGGCATACACCCTGGACAAGTCGCCACCTCATAGCAGGGCCAACATAGAATGACAACATTCACACTCACATTCCCACAGTAGGGTCAATTAAGTGTTGCCAATTAACCTATCCCCATTTCCTGTCTTTGGAAGGCTGAAATGGAATTATAAAACATGATTTTGTTCAATCTTAGAGGTTCCACTGCATATGTGAAGCCAATGTGCAATGGTATTTTGACAGGAACTGACCAAGCGTATAAAGGGACTGGGAAAAAATTCCAGTTGAGCCAATTAGTAAATGCTAAAATGTTAGTTTTTACCTATGGCGTATAATCAATTTGAAGACTTTAACTCAACAAACCCTCACATACTCTATTGTATATTAGTGGTATACAGTAAGAGATAGTTGACATTTGACTGTAAAAGTACCAGTACCAAGAGAATTCAAGGATGCATAGAATTTATAAGATATATTATTAAAAGTTATATATCATGCCGGAGAGCCTGATGGGGAGGAAGTGTCATGTTAAAGTCTACAAACTTCTTGCCTCAGTGGTTTATAGCTGCCAAATACCCATCTGCTCGTCATGTGTGAACATGCATGACTGTTTCTATAATCCTGCAATAGTTTGACTTCTAACAAATCATTAAAATCATGTCATTATGGAACAAAGTGAAAGTATGTGGACAGACTATTGTCTTTGTTGTCGATTATGGATAATCAATACCTCTGATCCTTCACTAATAACTAATAACTTTCCTACAGCTCTGTGGGTCTAGGGCATTCTGTGGCTCAATGTTGACTGTGACCTCATTAAGTGTGTGTATATACTCTATATGTGTGCACAAACTGTTAAAATCCAACCCCAGGGAGCAAGAATGCTTACCTTATGGCCTAAACTGATTACTGTACACAAGCACACAACAAAGACTCCCCTGCATGGCAGTAGTTCAAGTCACTGCATTAGCTTCTGTTTGTGGCTCAGTGTGCAATACTTTAATTTTATTGCCAGGATGAAAAACCGCACATGTAATTGCTTTGACAGTATTATAGGGTCTGCACAGACATACAGGCCAAAGCAGGACAAACTGCTGCAGACAGACTCTCACTCTTGGCTTTCATTAAAAACACTTTGCAGTAAAATGCAAAGATAAAACACTGTACTGTTATACCAGGATATTGTTTCTCTTGGTTTGGCTTTATGAGAGATGGTCTTTGCATGCAAACAGGCATGAAGCGGCAAGCTGTGGAGACACAAGGCCATAGGCGCTTGTGAGGCAGCTGGGTTCATGAGAATACATGCATGTAATCTCGCAATTACCAATTGCCAAGCTTCAATCTGATGCAATCATACGACAAAGACCAAAAATCAGCATTTCAATTGAAAATGTCCACTGAATGACTATTAGGTCCATTGGAGTACTTTTTGACCTACAGTTTTACTGTTTTTCCTGTATTCCATACTCAAATTATGGCAGTGGACCAAAGCAAAAAAGTGTAATTGTTCTCTATTGTTTTATCAATAATTAATTCACCCCTCTGACAATAAGAACACAAAAAGACTATAATTTAATAAATAAACGTCCTTCCGAGAAAGTAAAAATAAAAATTGGTCAGTCAAACCAAAACTGCTCTAGATACAGTACAGGAGGGAATAATATTGTTCTCTGTACTAATTATTAGGGATGCAACAGTAAGAAAATGTCATTGTACGATATTATCACAGTATTAAGGCCAGGGTACGATATTATTGCGGTATGTGTCCAAAATGCCATTGTCTGTAAAATGAAGTGGCAGGAATGTTTAGGATATACAAGCTTACTGTATATATATATATATATATATATATATATATACATATTCATATATATATATGTATATATATATATATATAGAAATATATATATATACATATTTATATATGTATGGATATATAAATATATATACATATATATACAATACACACATATATATATATATATATATATATATATATATATATACATTTAAGTGCAAAGAATAGTACAGCAAGCAAATATATATATATATATATATTTATTATTAATTCATTAATATATCATATGACATATATCATATGATATATCATATATATGTCATTAATATATATATTTTATATATATATATATATGTGTGTGTTTATAAAAAAAACAACCTTACAGTTAAATGTCTTTAAAGTGAAAATGTAAAGATCCAGTCCAACAAGTGCAAAACAATAATGTTCACTTTGCTGTCTTTTTACTTTTACTTTCTAAGAAGCCATGTCCTCTGTAGTGGACATATATTTATATCCCTTTGGAAAATGCAGTTTCTCAGAAATGTTAACTCACAATGTAACTTTTAGTGATGTAAATACCTCACACATTGATGTTTAGCTTAGTTGGCTTCAAATTTATTTTCTTTCGGCGCCTTGACCGAGTCTGTTTTAGTTTGGAACAATCAAGACCATTGTGGCGCACTTTCTTACCTCCGCCAAAGAGGTCATGTCTGTTTTCTAGTGTTGCGGTCCCCATTTCGAAACATAAAAGACGGATGCTCTAAACTTCCTTGGTCTTCTTTAACAGTTTATTTAAAAAAGGAATGTTTGTAAAAAAAAATATGGTGTCGCTATTATAGCGAGTTGTGGCAGTGCACGCGGGTGTGTGGTGATCATCTTGGCTGGCAATCTGAGAGAGAATCTGGGAGGTTTAGTTCATTTTCAGACCAGTCAACGCGAAAGCGCCAAAAAAACTGCACATCAAATTTTCTATAGATATCGTAACACATCAAAGAATTATTGTAAAGGTTTTGAAATCGGAATACCACGGTATTTACAATACCGTTACATCTCTATTAATTATCAAGTAATATTACAGTAATAACGTCGTAAGCGTTGTTGACACTCAGGAAGCCAGTAAATATCAAAACTACCAGTGCAGCTGTTTGTAGTCCAGCTATTGACTTAAAATAACTTATGGATACAAATCTAAATTTAGTAACTGCCAAAGCCAAATGCTGTTGCTAATTGGACTCTGTATGTGAAAATAAAATGTCTAATTATTGCTTACACTGCCATAAAAAATATCTTAACAAGCCTATTCAATTGACTTTAATGAGGCTTCTTGATAGACAGAGAGATGACAATGAAGTCAAATACAAAATATAATTCACGATAGCCTCAAATGATAGCCGTTTAGATTCAGTAGGGTTGCACATCTTTGGTAGAATCAGATCTTTTTTTGTTGTTTTTTTTTACCTTTAGTAGGTTTTAACCTTTATTTTTGCCTCTACCTTTGTTAGTTTGATTCTCTATCAACTCAGCTAGTTCCCTTCATCATGCAGCCGTACTTTCAAGCAAAATTGTTGCAAAACTACAAGCAAGCAATGGCAACACTGACGGAAGATGTGGCGGCGGGCGGCGGTCTGGTTGCCGCTGGAAACCAGGTGAATGACAGGCGTCAGTCTTACCTGCCGCCAGGCCCCCAGGTATCTTTTGGTTGTTCATTGTCATCTGTGTCAGCAGACAATGTCCTGCACACAACCATCAGCTTTAATATAATGTACACTTCCACACACTCTCTTAACGCAGTAATGTCATAGTGTAGTCAGTGGTTTTAGTCAGTGGTTTGTTGACGGTCGTCCATCTTTATTCAAAGGGGGGCTTGGATCATTTTCATCTTTTCTGACTTACAAATGTTGTTACAATGTTGAATACTCTTGCATACGCATAATATCACTGACGTGATAAAAAATAGCTTTTTCTTATGCAGCGCTGTATTGATTGGATCGTGGGCAGGTCTACCTCAGGTTGTGACCGGCAAACCTATAATTTGTTTATAAAGTTTCTTTTTTACTTTGTCTGGAAAAAAACAAACATTTAAACTATTGTCCATTGTCCTATAAAAGCATGTACTTCTGCTTTGAACCACATTTCTGCCATTAACTTTGTTTTGAAGACCAGTAAAAATTGTGACAGGGACAAGAAACAATAGTCATCAATTTGTCTTGGTGACCAAGTCCATGTTGGTGATTGGCAATATTTTTTTGCCGCCCCAGGCTAAAATGGGGCCCTAGGCAGAATTTTATTTGGAGTCCCTCCATTACAAAACGTTTTCACTGATTTGTATTTCTTTTATACTTTTTAGATCTAACTTGATGCATGTTTTTTCCTCTAATGTATTTGTGGGGAACAAATTATTCAATGGTTTATTTTTTAATGCAAAACATATTGCCACATGGTTATTTTGTTGACACTTTATATTTGGTAATTTTTTTAGTGTAATTGCACTATTATTATATATACATTATGGTTCCAAGTATATTTTATTTGAAGTGAATTGGAAAAAAAAAATCTAACATCAACCCTTCCTAAAACAACTCCAACCTGAATTTGAACCCTGTTTCTCTGCCTTACAAAATAAGGATGAATGTTGTGGGCTACAGGAGCCAGTATAACTTATGTAACAAGGTAGAAATAAGTTTGTGGAAAAAAGGCATATGAAGTGCCCCGTCATTCATCAATTGACATTTTATATGCGCTTCTTCAAGCAAAATGATGCCCTCCACAGAAGGCGGGGGCCCTATGCACTACGTGTGTTGTGCTGCGGCAACCCTGAATGCAAAATTCTCAAAATTTGCCATTTAACTATGAATTATGCTGGTTTTACTGTTCCTTGAAGTGTATTTACATTGCTTAAAATCTATTTTTTTAACTGTTCCAAAAAAAAATTAACAACATTACACTCTTTTGTCTTGAAATAGCAGTGGGATACATTATAAAATTTTTTGCTTTTAGATACGAATCAATCAACATCTGTTCATAATGTTTTTAACAAAATACCTTAACTTAATGTGTGTGATATATTTCGATTTCCTTCTTTTCATGAATTACTTTTGTATCCACTGCATATGGAGAGAGAGCCGTTATATCCCCTCGCTCTACAGTATCTCTTCGCAGCATGAACAAAGATGTAGACATGCAATAATTAATTACCACTCTGAGGACAATTGCAAGCAGACGTGTGTTGAAATAAGGCAGAAAATAAAAAAATTTCCTGCAGCACATAAAATTACTAATGGAATTAGACACAACAAATTATGGACTTGGAGTGCCTTGAGGAGACATGACTAGGCTGTCATTGTAACAATGATGCATTTCAAATGTTTACCATTACCATGCCATTATTGCCTTACACTGGGAAAATTTGAGACGTTAACTTTACGTTTGTATTGCTTTATAATGATTGAATCAGTGTTGGATTACATAAGAACACAATTAGAAGATGCAGCGTTTCATTCTCAGCTGTCATGCAGCTGTGGCCTACCTGTGCTTATAGAGGTAGAAGGCGAATCCAGACAGGATGAGGGCGAAGAAAGGAACCAAGATGGCTGCTGCGACCGAGCTGCTGTTTGTATAGGGATTGGATGTGTCTATCGCCGTGGCTACGGGGCCTGACATCACAGACAGAAATAAACTCATACAGAGCTCAACACTTTAATGACAATACTTTTTTGCAAATACAGACAAGCAAACTTATGATTCACATCTTATAGGGTTGTACGGTGTACCGGTACTAATATAGTACTGCGACAGTAATGAATCATATTCGGTACTATACCGCCTCTAAAAGTACCAGTCCCCAACCCCCCTTGCACCCGGGCATGACGGTGCGTTGTCGTCACGTCGTGACACTGCTGGTTTTACGAGCAGAGGATGCCAGCAACACGTGACAAAGAAGTTGGGAAAGGTGGCAATAAATACTGATAAAGTCAAGAAATGCTCATCAAACACTTATTTGGAACATCCTACAGGTGTGCAGGCTAATTGGGAACAGGTGGGTGCCATGATTGGGTATAAAAGCAGCTTCCATGAAATGCTAAGTAATTCACAAACAAGGATGGGGCGAGGGTCACCACTTTGTAAGCAAATTTTCAAACAATTTTAGAACAACATTTCTCAACGGACTATTGCAAGGAATTTAGGGATTTTACCATCTACGGTCCGTAAAATCATCAAAAGGTTCAGAGAATATGGAGAAATCACTGCACGTAAGCAACAATATTACAGACCTTTGATCCCTCAGGCGGTACTGTTTCAAAAACCGACATCATTGTGTAAAGGATATCACAACATGGGCTCAGGAACACTTCAGAAAACCACTGTCAGTAACTACAGTTAGTCGCTACATCTGTAAGTGCGAGTTAAAACTCTACTATGCAAAGCCAAACCCATTTATCAAAAACACCCAGAAACGCCACCGGCTTCGCTGGGCCCGAGCTCATCTAAAATGGACTGATGCAAAGTAGAAAAGTGTTCTTTGGTCTGATGAGTCTACATTTCAAATTATATTTTGAAACTGTGGACGTTGTGTCCTCCGGAACAAAGAGGAAAATAACCATCCGGATTTTTATAGGTGCAAAGTTCAAAAGCCAGCATCTGTGATGGTATGGGGGTGTATTAGTGCCCAAGGCATGGGTAACTTACACATCTGTGAAGGCACTATTAATGCTGAATGGTCCATACAGGTTTTGGAGCAACATATAGATAGATAGATAGATAGATAGATAGTATTTTATTGATTCCTTCAGGAAAATTAAAATTCCAGTAGCAGTGTACAGAGTTGAGATCAATTTAAATAAAAGTAAAAAGTAAATAATGGGGGTTTAAATGGAAACAAAATAGAGAAATATTACAATAAGAATAAAAACTAAAAAGCAACAATGGGAATAAAAATATAACAGTAAAATAAGAATATAACAAGACAAAGTAGGCAGTAGTGACCATGTTATGAAAACGTATTGCACTGTTATTGTTTTGCATCCCCTGTAATCCTAGTACCCCCCGCCCCAGAGAGGAGTTGTACAGTCTAATGGCGTGTGGGACAAAGGAGTTTTTGAGTCATATGTTGTCCATCCAGGCAACGTTATCATTGACGCCCCTGTTTATCTCAGCGAGACAATGCCAAGCCACGTGTTATAACAGCGTTGCGTCGTAGTAAAAGAGTCCTGGTACTTTCCTGCAGTCCAGACCTGTTTCCCATCAAAAATGTGTGGCGCATTATGAAGCGTAAAATACGACAGCAGAGACCCCGGACTGTGGAATGACTGAAGCTCTACATGAAACAAGAATGGGAAAAAAATTCCCTTTCAAAGCTTCAACAAGTAGTTTCCTTAGTTCCCAAACGCTTAATGAGTGTTGTTAAAAGAAAAGGTGATGTAACATGCCCTTTCCCAACTACTTTGGCACGTGTTGCAGCCATGAAATTGTAAGGTAATTATTATTTGCAAAAAAAAAAAAAGTTTATGAGTTTGAACATCAAATATGTTTTTTCTTTGTAGCATATTCAACTGAATATGGGTTGAAAGGGATTCGAAAATCATTGTATTCCGTTTATATTTACATCGAACACAATTTCCCAACTCATATGGAAACGGGTTTTGTAAGTTTCTTACAAGTTTCGTCCCTGGAGGACAAGGATTAGCTAAACATTCTTCACCACATACTGTACCTCACCGGATTCACAATGTAAACAAACGCCATGGGTGGATCTCTACCTGACATCCACTGTGATGATACCAAGTAGAGGAGCATATCTAGCCGGTGCTACTATGAATACATCGATATTTTTTTAGCATCACAAAATTTTTTTTTTCATTTATATTATATTTATTAACTCAGGAACTACGTCCCAGGACACATGAGGACATAAATTATAACCATTGTATGATACTGTAACTTCTTGGTATCGGATCAATACCCACATTTTTGGTATCATCCAAAACTAAGTATCCAACAACAGGAGAATAATTGATTATTACCGTTTAACAGAAATGTAGATAGAACATGTTAAAAGACAAAGTAAGTAGATATTAACAGTAAATGAACAAGTAGATTAATAATACATTTTCTACCACTTGACCCTCATAATTTAAACAAAATAATAGAATGGAAAATGACACAATATGTTACTGCATAAGTCAGCAGCTAAATTAGGAGTCTTTGTTTTCTTACTTACTAATAAAAGATAAGTTGTCTTGTATGTTCACTATTTTATTTAAGGAGAAAGTTGCAATAAGAAACACATTTATTGTAACATCAGATTTTTTGTTAGAATAAAGTCAATAATGCCATTGTTTGTGGTCCCCTTTATTTAGAAAAGTATTGAAACCAAAATACTGGTATCGGGACAACCCTAGTGTCTTATTTATTGGTAGTAACTTACCATTTAATACTGTTTATTTCCCTTTTAAATGATGCACCATTTTGAAGCATTTATGAAATGAATGCTAACATGTTTGAATCCAACACGCAGAAAATACATTTTACGGTACACAAAATCAAATTCTACAAATACTTTTATCATTTGCGACCTCTTTGGGTAAGTGCAGACTTACCTTGTCTTGTCAGATGGAACTTGCCAAAGTCTTTACTGTGAATATGCCCTTGGTAGACAAATGTTTTCTGGTCCGATTCTGCAGTCACCTAAAGAGAGAACACCACGTATGGTGTGATTACGAGTAAGAGATGTGCAAAACATAAAATATACATAAAAAAGGCATTTTTTTTCAGCAGATGGAGGCAATGAGAGAGAAATTCTGGAGTATAACAGTTTGTTGTTATAGTCATTTTTAATCTTTTTAACCTCGAGGCCTATCTTTTCCACTACAGAGGGACCCAGGGCCCACTCAAATATTCGCACTGAAATATTAATAATTTTACTCTGAATCTTACTATTGCTTTAAATCCATCCATCCATCCATCATCTTCCGCTTATCCGAGGTCGGGTCGCGGGGGCAACAGCCTAAGCAGGGAAACCCAGACTTCCCTCTCCTCAGCCACTTCGTCTAGCTCTTCCCGGGGGATCCCGAGGCGTTCCCAGGCCAGCCGGGAGACCTAGTCTTCCCAACGTGTCCTGGGTCTTCCCCGTGGCCTCCTACCGCTTGGACGTGCCATAAACACCTCCCTAGGGAGGCGTTCGGGTGGCATCCTGACCAGATGCCCGAACCACCTCATCTGGCTCCTCTCGATGTGGAGGAGCAGTGGCTTTACTTTGAGTTCCTCCCGGATGGCAGAGCTTCTCACCCTATCTCTAAGGGAGAGCCCCGCCACACAGTGGAGGAAACTCATTTCGGCCGCTTGTACATGTGATCTTATCCTTTCGGTCATGACCCAAAGCTCATGACCATAGGTGAGGATGGGAACGTAGATCGACCGGTAAATTGAGAGCTTTGCCCTCCGGCTCAGTTCCTTCTTCACCACAACGGATCGGTACAACGTCCGCATTACTGAAGACGCCGCACCGATCCGCCTGTTGATCTCACGATCCACTCTTCCCTCACTCGTGAACAAGACTCCTAGGTATTTGATATCCTCCACTTGGGGCAGGGTCTCCTCCCCAACCCGGAGATGGCATTCCACCCTTTTCCGGGCGAGAACCATGGACTCGGACTTGGAGGTGATGATTCTCATTCCGGTCGCTTCACACTCGGCTGTGAACCGATCCAGCGAGAGCTGAAGATCCCGGCCAGATGAAGCCATCAGGACCACATCATCTGCAAAAAGCAGAGACCTAATCCTGCGGTTACCAAACCGGAACCCCTCAACGCCTTGACTGCGCCTAGAAATTCTGTCCATAAAAGTTATGAACAGAATCGGTGACAAAAGGCAGCCTTGGCGGAGTCCAACCCTCACTGGAAATGTGTTCGACTTACTGCCGGCAATGCGGACCAAGCTCTGGCACTGATCGTACAGGGAGCGGACCGCCACAATAAGACAGTCCGATACCCCATACTCTCTGAGCACTCCCCACAGGACTTCCCGAGGGAAACGGTCGAATGCCTTCTCCAAGTCCACAAAGCACATGTAGACTGGTTGGGCAAACTCCCATGCACCCTCAAGAACCCTGCGGAGAGTATAGAGCTGGTCCACAGTTCCACGACCAGGACGAAAACCACACTGTTCCTCCTGAATCCGAGGTTCGACTATCCAGCGTAGCCTCCTCTCCAGTACACCTGAATAAACCTTACCGGGAAGGCTGAGGAGTGTGATCCCACGATAGTTGGAACACACCCTCCGGTGCCCCTTCTTAAAGAGAGGGACCACCACCCCGGTCTGCCAATCCAGAGGTACCGCCCACGCGATGCTGCAAAGTCTTGTCAACCAAGACAGCCCCACAGCATCCAGAGCCTTAAGGAACTCCGGGCGGATCTTGTCCACCCCTGGGGCCTTGCCACCGAGGAGCGTTTTAACTACCTCAGCGACCTCAGCCCCAGAAATAGGAGAGTCCACCACAGACTCCCCAGGCACTGCTTCCTCATAGGAAGACGTGTTGGTGGGATTGAGGAGGTCTTCGAAGTATTCCTTCCACCTATCCACAACATCCGCAGTTGAGGTCAGCAGAACACCATCCGCACCATACACGGTGTTGATAGTGCACTGCTTCCCTTTCCTGAGGCGGCAGACGGTGGTCCAGAATCGCTTCGAAGCCGTCCGGAAGTCGTTTTCCATGGTTTCCCCAAACTCCTCCCATGTCCGAGTTTTTGCCTCCGCGACCGCTGAAGCTGCACACCGCTTGGCCTGTCGGTACCTGTCCACTGCCTCCGGAGTCCTATGAGCCAAAAGGACCCGATAGGACTCCTTCTTCAGCTTGACGGCATCCCTCACCGCTGGTGTCCACCAAGGGGTTTTAGGATTGCCGCCCCGACAAGCAACAACTACCTTGCGGCCACAGCTCCGATCTGCCGCCTCGACAATAGAGGTGCGGAACATGGTCCACTCGGACTCAATGTCCAGCACCTCTCTCGTGACATGTTCAAAGTTCTTCCGGAGGTGGGAATTGAAACTTTGTCTGACAGGAGACTCTGCCAGACGTTCCCAGCAGACCCTCACAATGCGATTGGGCCTGCCAGGTCTTTCCGGCATCCTCCCCTTGGATCAAATTCAAAAATTAGATCAAAGCTACTTACAATTTATAACTCTGTCAAATGATATGAAACCATGTGTTAATCACAAAGATTATTATTTATTTAACTAAATCCTTTACCTTAAGGCACGCTAATTAGAAAAATAAGTATGAACCAACTAAAGCCAAGGGACTCATAAATAACTGTTAAAAATAATATACATGCAATTATATAGCGCTAAATTAAATAAATTAAATTAGTAATAATATGCTCCAGCACCCCCCGAAGGACCCCAAAAGGGACAAGCGGTAGAAAATGGATGGATGTTGCGCTTTGTATACCTTAGCTCCAAACTACTTATGTTTGTTTAATATTGTATTGGTGGAAAAGTGTATTACAACTGAGTACCGCTGCGGCCCATATGGACCACAGCTGAAAAACATATTTTTGAGGGGCCCTCGAGAGAGCGCTCACGGCCCAAAAAAGGGCCTACGGTTAAGAAACACTGATTTACAGTATAATGTTTCGTAAAAATAATTACAGCAGAATGTACATCTATAACTTCCATTGAATTGTAAGGTAGTAGCCATATTATAAGAATGGTATTTGTTTCTGTCCAGCTGGTAGTATGTATAAGGTGCAGTGTGTGATAACTCAAAATGAAATATCATGAACTGGCAACTTTGATACAGTTTTATTCACTAAGCCAAGGGTGAGGAATAAAGCTGTCTTTTAGTTGTCCGGTGGGAAAAAAAGATTATTCTAATTTTTTTTAAAAGTCAATGTAAATGTGACACTGATGATATTAAACATATTCTGGATGAGTGCCATAAATAAGCTGCTGGGTATCACATTAAACCAATCAAAGGAAAGTGTGAATCTCTTTTGCTAACCTATTTCATCAAGTGTGAATTTTAAAACAATGTATACATATATATATATATATATATATATATATATATATATATATATATATATATATATATATATATAAAGAACAAAAAGTATATATATATATATATATATATATATATATATACACTTTTTGTTCTTTTGGAATTCTCTAGTCTATACTTTCATACAATTACATGCTTTCAAAAAGATGATGACAAAAGCTTTTTAGTAAACCACATAAATCCCCCTTTGAAAAGATAATTATACTTCATTGTATGCCATGGTAACTAGTTTGCATAATGTGACAGACGGAGGGACTATCTGGAATTTTAATGTTCTTCGTGATGACCTGATGCAGGCGACATTAGAGTTAAGTTTAGTTCTAATATGTGGAGAAGGAGTATAGGAGTCTTTCTTACATATCCATCCATTGCCCAGTTGTCATTTTTAAACTTGCTGTAGTAATGCTCTGTGGGCCCCTTGACCTGGTAGACCTTCAGAAGAAGTTGGTTCTCCTCAGACTTGTAGGTACCTTTGGAGGATAGACATAGAGACTTTATCAAAGACGAGAAAGGATGAGAAAGAAGATATGGGGGGTGCCGGCGGCCCACAAAGGCCACCTCTGTTCGACCATTGTGTTTCTTACTGTCGTTATCAAAGTGCTGGCATTCGTGGTATATCCAAGAATGCTCAGACATTTCTGTATGCTCACATGACTTTGTTTACATCAACAAATTACCTTATGCAATCACACGCATGCATGACAGCTTTGTTCTCTACAAAACTACAGAGGACAGCCATCAAGCAACATATTGCGACTGTTTGGCTGGACTTCAACAACGCCATGGGAGTTGAACTCAGTTCACCATGCCTGCAGAGTGACTCCAGGCCGGTGACTTGGAACTCGGGGTGTGGCGTGCCCCTCAGTGCCTCCTCGGCCGGTGCAGGCTCTGGGGACTGCGGTCTGGTGGCCTGCCATTCCCATACAGAGACCTCGCTGTGGGTTTAAGGTTTTTAATTTTCTAAAATTGTATTTTTTTTATTTATCTTTTTTAACGGAGGTGGATTGGGTGGTCAGTTGTCTTCACTTCCGGTTTGTGTAGCGTCGCTCGGGTTTCGCTTCCTGTTGGGCATGGTCTGTGCCCGTCTGGATGGCAAACTTGCTTTGTTATTGTTTGTTGTCGTGAAAATTGGCTTGTCTGGTGTCGGCCCGGGCCTGCCCTCGCGCTCTTCCGCCCCACCGGCCTGTGTATGGATTTGTTTGTTTAGGTGTGTGTGTGTGTGTGTGTGTGTGTGTGTGTGTGTGTGTGTGTATGTAATTATTACTAATATTTACATTTGTGTGCATGTATATGTGTATGTATGGATGTATGTATGTATGTAAAAATATATACTGTATATATATATTTATATGTATATATATATATATATATTTTTTTTTTGGGCCACTCTCAGGGCCTGCTTGTCCGGCGGTAGTTGGCGCCTCAAGCTACTTCAGCCGGGTTGCGTGTCTGGAGCCCTTGGCTCCCACCGTCCACCCCTTCCGGATGCCCGTCTTGGTAGGGGCCTGCTGGGTCTGTGCTGAAAATGTAATTCCGTTGCACTTTTTTAAGTGCAATGACCTTAAAGCGCTTATCTTCACTGAATCTCTGGAAACATGGACTCTAAGCCTCTCCTCAACTTTGATTACTATATACTATAACTTTATTTGACTCTATGGTGGGTTATTTTGAAGCTGCATCCAATATAAAAGTCCCTGAGACTGAGACACCAATGTCCATTTAATCCTACTTAAACAGAATTATTTTTGGTGAACATTTCCACCTAAAACCAGGGCATTTGAAAACCGAGATACCACTGTTTAAAAAAAATAAGAATATCTAGGTGACTATATCAACAAAAACAATAGTGCTTTGGTACTTTCTGTCACTTAAAAGCAACAGCACATTTGGGCCATGCAAACTGCCCTGGTGCATATTTTTTATTTGCATATAAAGCAGGGATACTGGGAGCAAATCAAACTAATGGCAGTTGTGAAATGAAGCACACTGATTTGAATGAGGGGTTCAATGGCTCCCGGGAAGGTTGTCAACCAGGAAGCGAAACACACGTTGACTGACAAAACAGAGCAAAGGAGAAATGTTGACATTTGAAATGCTTATATGCCACCCAAGCACCTGACATACTGTTTGGGTTCGGGAAGCCTTGCTCACACATATTATTCGATTGGACATTTTTTTCTGCATTTCAAGCGTGTGATTAATTTACTACACATAATGGCAGCAATGTGTTCTCACAAAAATGTAGTAGTAATTTATGCAAAAAAAAAAGCATCAAAATATTGCATCTAAACTGGACCAATCAACTTATCTATGAGTATGGCAGGCATTCGTTTACAAAATGATGCAGGTGATTCTCCAAGGACATTCCAAGTAATTGTGGGAGAATCACAGATCTCATTCTAATGGGAATTGTCATGTGTATTGTTTGAATTTGATCCAAATTCTTAGTGGGAGCCATTGATGAATAAATCATGCACCTTTCAACTGTACAAGGAATACTTTTTCTATGGTACTGGGCACTATTGTTATGAAGTTGACACTGTTCAAAAGCAGTGATCACAGGGGAAACAAATCGAAGAGATAATGTGTGCTTACTTGCAGAGGCACAAAACCTGTCAGAGATTTTATGGATTCCTCCAGTGGCCCTGAATATCATATAATTTAACGCATTATCAAGCAGGTCTCACGCAAAGCCATATTGTTTGTGTTTTGCCAACTGTGAACGCTCTTACATCTTGTAATCAAGTCCTCTATCTATTCTATCAAGCATCACATCGCACCCGCTTCATCGCAGTGTGGCTAATAAGTGTGAATCAACGTGCAATCTCTTGAATCCGGTATTAACGCCTTAAATTCCCTTTCATTTTCTTCATGCTGGATTTAATGTACATCCTCCATTTATACAAAGTGACGTCATTTATGTACGAGTTCAACTCTTACAAGGCGTTACACAACAATTTCGATTGGCTATTTGCCAATATAATATGTCCATTCAGTTTTGTCTGCATACATTTTCTGTAAACCTTTAACATTTTTGTTTCTTGGAAATGTTTTGGGTATTTATTTTCAAGTATACACTTACATATGACACAATAACAATACATACATTTGAAGATCTTAGTCACTTACACAAAAATTTTTAAATAGAGAAAGAGCTTCAATTCCCAGACCTCTGCCAGGCCCTACTTTCCAATAGTAACAAAACGTCCTGAATCCAGACGGTGATCTGGATCTCCACGAAAATGTAACTGATTACATTTTCATGAAGATCCAGATCACGTCCCTTTATTCTATTTCTGACATTTCCTAAAAGTTTAATTAAAATGTGTCCTTAACTTTTTGAGCTATCAAAGCATAATGCAAAAAACAGAGTGAAGCCTCTTGTCAGTCATCCACTCTATTTGTCCTTGTGGGTGGAAGCGGGGTCACAAGCATAAACACACAGAAGTTGAAGCTCTTATCGTAAAGTAAGATAACATTGTACCAAGGCTCTGGATCAGCGGAATATAACGACTTGTTCCTTTATTTAATGTCTGACATTTCCTAAAAGTTGAATCAGAATCTGCATGTCAACTTTTTGAGCTATCTATAGTGAAATGAAAGAAACGGGCGAAGTCTCTTGTCAGTCATCGACTATCTTTTGTTCCAGTGGATGGAAGCCGGTCCACAAGCGTACACACACAGAAGTTGAAGCTTGTAACATAAACGTAAGATAACGTGCAATATCCAAAATATATTTACTTGTTCCTTATTCCATTCTGGACATTCATAAAAATATAATGAAATCATCACTTTTACATTTTGAGTTGTGATGTTAACTAACTAACTAACTAACTAACTAACTAACTAACTAACTGTAACGATTACATAATCTCCTGGTAATAATTGTCAATATACAGTATGGCATGCTAAGGACTTTGCATTACCTGATAGTCTGATGGACAGTCCACTGGTTTCTAGTAAAGTGATGTTAACCCTTCCACTAGTCGCATTGAAGGCTGTCACTGTAAATGTCGTGGCCTGTCTCTTGCCCAGATACTCGTAGAAACCTCTCCATTCCGAGTTGTGGGAGAACACGTCCACTGGAACTGCATGAGAAGAAGAAACAAGATCTCTATTATCAATCAATCAATCAATGTTTATTTATATAGCCCTAAATCACTAGTGTTTCAAAGGGCTGCACAAACCACTACGACATCCTCGGTAGGCCCACATAAGGGCAAGGAAAACTCACACCCAGTTCTTTAGTTTTCTTCCTCTTCTACTGCATGCGACTGAACCCAATAATATATATTTGATGTTCACTATAAAGCAAGAAAGTCAGTACGATTTATTTATGCAATAATTAATTATCATTTTGTTGCATTATTATATTTTACAAACATTTTTTATACATACTTTGTATTGGATCTCATTAGATTATGAAGGTGGCCAACAAGAGAGAGCTGAATATTATTTCCTTGAGGCAAAATGAGCAGTCCACTGAAGGTGCAAGGTCGATGCAATAGCAAACCATTCCCTAATGTAACATATATATTTAATTCACAATAAACCAAGGGGTTGTGTTCCGCAGCATCTGTGGGACATTTCTAAATACCCTCTTGTCAAGTATAGCAAGAAGTACAGTATATTCACTTAAAGCGTGCTGCCTGGATCCCATCCATAAATTTGAAATTTCCTAATTCAAAAGTGCTTAGAGTTGCATTTAGGTATCTTCAGTAGACAACACCATTCTTTATTCTACGGTGCTGTCTCCTCTCCCTCAAGATGCATATATTGATCACAAAACCCTGACTTCAAAACACATTGCATACTGTTGCACCTTCAGGTTTTCGACTTGTTTTTAAATCACCGCCAGCCACTACATTCTGCACCTCTTCTTCTCTTTGTGAATGCTATTGAACACAGTAACTTAAGCAAATAGAAAACTAAAATACCAAAACAAAAAAAACATGCAAGTTACATTGTATTTTGTGTTAGTTGGTCATACCTCGAATTTTATTCTTCTGGATGTCTGAGTCTCCTCTGCCTTTGGGATTGACTTTAACTCCAACTAGAATGTAAACATAGTTAGTTTTAGTTGATTCAGTGGTAAAAGCCATTGCATTTGTGTCAAGAGAAGAGAAATGTTGTTTGTAAATGATTGTGTTTCCAATTTGTAGGGATATTTGTCATGAAGGGAGTTCTCCTTGACAGAAAGGAATGAGGAGTGTAATACAACACCTTTTTGTGTAAAACAACACAGTAGACATTATTTTGTTCAGGCAACAACAGACATAATGGGGTTTACCGGTAGATTAGTTGCTTTATTCTATTTTGTCATTTAACCTAATAGTACGACTGCTGTGTTAAATGGTCTTGGAAAGCCCCCTTATTGTAAGTGGTGGCTTTATCTTTTCTCTTTTATACAAAAGATAAGCTTGCATAATAGACATACACATAGCTCCACAGATGAGAGCAGGTGAAGACTAGAATACAGGACATTGCTCCGATCTATGTGCTTTAATGCATGCGCTTTAATGCTTTAATCAGTCGTTGTATTCTGCTTAAATCAAGCTGATAAAGATAAACAATCCCCTTCGCGGAACAATTTTATCTTTCAGAGAGATTCTTGTCGGAAAGCCAGAAGCTTTTTTTTTCTGCTTCTTTAAAAAAAATAGCAAACTTGCTGACCTACACTTATATGTGTTTGTTTTTAAAGGAACGTGATTTTTAAGAAGTGTATTTTTGTGATAACTCTGAATAATAACAATATAGGCACTTTACCCAGAAACCATTAAACTATCTGATCTTAGGTTAGCATGATTATAGAGATCATTTTGTAGCTGAAATGTTCAGGTTGGAATAACGATCACATTCATGATAATAGGTCAAGTACAGATATATTCAACTAAATTGCTTTCGGAGCCACATTTCAGGACAAGAGATCTGGACTTTTCTCTCACTATTAGTATCATTTTGTATATTGCAGAGAAACAGTGTCCTCTACAGTGGACATCTGGTTCGGAGTTACAGAGTGCGCTTTGCAGTTTTTAAGGACGTCCTGCCAAAAAGCAAGTCAAATATCATCTCTATGACAGCCCTCTTGAGTTTTTAGAATGAGCTGCAAATATATGAGCCTCTCACACAGCACATTTTATGCCACTTGCCAAGCGTTAAAATGTTATTTCTAGAAAATTCCCTAGCTTTAAAAGCTATTTATACAGTCTATTCACTGACTTCACGTCATAATCTTAATTTCAGTATGAACAATTTTATTTTGTCTATTCTAGTTTAAAAATATTTTAAAATTTAGAAAATAGTTATTTAAATGGTTTGGTTTTCCCCATGTAGAAAATATTGTTTGAAGATTCTTTAACATCCCGAAGATGCTCAATTTAAGAATTGCAAGTTGAAATTATTTTAAAATACCTACTAATTTCAAAATATACACATCTTCATGTTGGATGTCGTATCAAGTACAATTAACTAGCTGCATGGACAGATAAGGGAACTAAAAATAAACCTTGAGGAACACCACTAGTATAACTCTAGAAGTTGAACAGCTGACTGACTGCATCTGAAGTAAATAATATGCCACAACACCTTAGTTACATAAATCACATTACAAAAAATGTATAACTGCTTCAGTTGTGTAAATCACAAGTTTGGACCTCAGTGTTCTGTGTTTGCTAGCAGGGTTAAAGTGTCAATGCAAGGATCTGCTAATGTGTTTACAGTGGTCCAAGTTCCTCTACAGCAGTGGTTCTCAACCTTTTTTCAGTGATGTACTCTCTGTGAACATTTTTTCAATTAAAGTACCCCCTAATCAGAGAAAAGCATTTTTGGTTGAAAAAAAGAGATAAAGAAGCAAAATACAGCACTATGTCATCAATTTCTGATTTATTAAATTGTATAACAGTGCAAAATATTGCTCATTTGTAGTGGTCTTTCTTTAATTATTTGGAAAAAGAGATATAAGAATAACTAAAAATTTAAATTTTTAAAAAAATAAACAAGTGATTCATTCATAAATAAAGATTTCCACACATAGAAGTAATCAACTTATGGTGCCCTCTTTGGGGATTGTTATAATGATCCATCTGCATTCATGAACTTGAATCTAAACATTTCTTAACAAAAAAGAAATCTTTAACATCAATATTTATGGAACATGTCCACAAAAAAATCTAGCTGTTTACACTGAATGTTGCATTGTTGCATTTATTTTCGCAGTTTATGAACTTACATTCATATTTTGTTGGAAGTGTTATTCAATAAATATATTTATAAAGGATTTTTGAATTGTTGCTATTTTTAGAATATTTTTTAAACATCTCATGTAACCCTTGGCATACTTTCAAGTACCCCCAGGGGTACGCGTACCCCCATTTGAGAACCACTGCTCTATAGAACAGGAGCACTGAGCTCGGGGGCCGGAGTAATGTCATTCCCGGGCCAGATTTTGCCCCGAGCCGCCAGTTGACTAGAACTGCTCGAGTAGAAGACTAGATTTAAATACCTTTACACAGTGGTGGTTTGCCTGACCATTTCCCATCACTTTTACATGTTCTGTGTTCCGATCCACCCGCAAGATAGAACCCGTCTTGACACGTGTAGATTAGCGTATAGCCCAAAGTCGGCAGGTCCATTGAGCGGACATCCACGTTACTGGGGGTCTCGGGCTGACGGCACGAATGAGCTGAGTGATGGATGAGAAGGTCAGCAATCAAAATACAACAAATAAACGGACACAAGATTTGGGAGTTATACAAATCTCTCACCAATACATTCAGGCTGTGTTCCACTCCAAGTAAGATTTTCTAAACACGTTCTTGTGGTGGAACCTATAATGTGGTAGTTCTTGCGGCACTTAAAAGACAGTTTACTTCCAACCTAAATTGGACAAAGTCAAATTGGACACATCATTGTAATCAGCAACCACAACCTTCAAGAACATAACCTACAAACACAAAGCTGAATACATTTCTAAACAAAACAGAAGAGGATCAAAAAAAGAATACTATCAATGAGTTGTTTCATAGACTCTTATATCTGACCTGAAGTCCCTGAGCCTGGACTGGGATACCATATGCTGGCGTTCCTGGGTCACGACAGCTGTTAAATGCCGGATCTACACACATACACACACAAACACACACACACGTTTGATAGTATTTTCTAGCTGAGATTGGCTTAAAAGCTTAAACAGCAATGAGGCTGCTTTGCCCTCGTTACACCATATTTTTTCCATTTTGTAGGGTGATAAACGTGTTTAAAATAGACCTAATGCCTTAACATGAAAAGAAACTGACTGTTTCCAAGATAAAATCTTCAAAGGCATCCAATAGTGACATCAGAACATTATGGTGGTGCGATAACATCTTTAGCTTTCGCTACACAGAGGACTACTAGTGCTTTTAAAATGTGCCACAAAGTTGTTCACTAATAATTGGATGTTGTATAACATTCATAACTTATTGATGAAAGTAGTTACCAAACATTTTTAAAAATATATTCATTTACACACTTCAGGGATTAGAGAATGGAGAGTTTTTATTTCATATCAAACAGAAATGTATTTTAATAGCAGCAATTTGTGCCTTCTTGTCACTATATGCTTTTTACCTATACAAGCTGGTTGTTGGCCACTCCACATCCCATCAGCCTGACACTCTCTGGAGGCGGAGCCGACCAACAAGTAGGGGGTCTGGCAGTAGAATCTGACCTCTGACCTATGGAGGAAATTACCCCACAACATAAACCTGTGATTAGCAATCACAAAAGACATCATACACCCTCTCGTACATCACTTTAAGTGTCCTATTCTGCTTCTGAACTTAAGGGCCTCTACTGACAACAGCAGCAACATCTTCCAGTATCTACAACCTCTTTCTTTTACTCCTAATGAAAAACCCAACGAGTAATGAACATAAAAAAGGTTATAGTAAGATATCAATATTGTTTACCACTGACCGGTAAGTAAAGATGCTCCCTTCTCTGAATCCGCCTCCAGGAGAGCCTGGATCACCGCAAAGGACCGCTGGGAACACCAAATATATCAAGTTAGGCATAGATAAAGAATTATGTGCAGTGTTGCAAATGGGAAACTTACGCAGACACTGTGGGACATCTCCCGTCCATGTTCCATTCCCCTCACATGCCAACACAGCTGGCATTGACAAATGGTAACCATGGAAACAACTGTAGCTAATACTTGATCCCCATGAATGGTCTGTTCCTTGCACTTCCCCGTGTTGCACTTGAGGAGGTGGCCCACACAGGATCACTAAAATGACAAACCCATGCACCACATTATCACCAGGGATTACATCACCATTACTTAGGGGTAGCCAGAATGGAATTAAATACTTTTTTTTGTGTTCCATCAACTCACTTCTATTGAAAAAGAATGTACTGCCTATGAAATTAAATCCTGGAACCACGTCGAAGTAAAAAGTTAAACGAGTAAAAGTCATGTAAGTAAAAACATGGATATGAAAGGTCTTCAGGTACACATTGTGTTTTGATTATTATAATTATTACGGTGGTACCTCAATTTAAAAGATCCTTAACATAACTAATTGTCATGCTTTAGGTTGCAATCAAAAATTGGGAGTTACACGCATCCCAGCTTTTAGTTGGAGTAGCGAATACTAATGAACCCGTAATATCTGACAAGCGGTTTTACTTGCTATCTTTAGCTTAAAGCTAGCGATCGACATAGCTTTGTTTTCCCAAACATGTTAACTAAGCGGAAAAATGTGGATGGAATTCATTGAATCAATGAAACAAATCATCAAAACAAGCACTACTCTGTAGCACAATAAGTCTACCACCAGCCAAGTATTTTAAAATAATATCTGAACGACGGACATGTATCCATGAAAATATAGAAAAGCTGCTGATGGTGTGTCTGACGCAGAGACAGCTGGACGGAGATACCAAAGAAATCTGATCTACAAGATGAATGCTGATGTTCAGGCTAATAAAAATAATAACAGAAAAAACAATAAATGAAGAAATGTTTTGACTATCTTTACATCTCAGTAAAACAATTTTTGTTTATGTGGTATTAAGAGAAGAGAAAGTCAAACACAATTACAACAAGTAAAATAAATACATTTTTGGGATGTAATAATAGATAAGAAAAATAACTGGAAATCTCATGTAAAAAAATATGCAACATAAGGTGGCAAGAAATATTTCTATTTTGAATAAAGCAAAATATATCGCTCGTGTTACCATATCTCAGTTATTGTGCAGAAATATGCCGAAATAACTGACTGTGTTACAAAAAAAGGTCAAGTAGAATAATACATAATGATAGATGCAAAGAACACCCAAACCCTTTTTTTATCAAATCCAAAATATTGAAATTCAATCATTTGGTGCGCACAAAGCAAACTATCACCTGCTATTCAAGAATGTACAATAATTATTCTCAACATAAGAGGATAAATATAACCTTGGAGAAAAATCCAACTTAAAATATGCGTATGCACATACAACACTTAAAATCTTCATTATGTCAGTATTTGGAATTAAATTATAAAATGGAATAAGAGGTCAAACAATGTACAAATACGATCCAATTCAAGAAGACTTACGACAAACATCAGGAACTTATTGAAAATAGGATATTGTTCATCTCATTATGTGAATCATAACTGACTTAACTATTTCTGAAGATAACTGTTTTATTAGGAATGAATTGATTTAAATTACGTACAAATTAAGAACAGGAAGAGAACATATGAGTATTAAATGTCATACAGTAACGAATTAAAAATAAAATATAATGTGATGCATCATATTGAAACTGTAAACATGTTTTAAAGAAACTTTAACCAACCAACCAGCTTATAATATTATTTGATTACCTCATACAACTACTGTAGTTGTTTAAGTACATTATATTGTATTGTTTTACATTAAATATATTTTTTAAATCAAAAAGTATAATTTTATTTTTAAAAAGAAGGTTACATTTCACAACGGTGCTGTTTTAGGGAGGGCCAAACACATCACGTTTTGGTACACATCTTTGGGGTATGAGGATGCACTTGTCTGTAAAATTACACGTTTTACCATCAAACAAACTAGCCATGAGTCATATTACGTTTGTTTAACCATAAAAAAACTTCCAGGATACTTGTATGTTTGGTTGTAAATTTGAATTTATTTCAACAGGCAGCCTTGATTTGATATATAAGTATTTTAAATTAAGAGTGCCTTTACAGAACCAAATATGCTCATAGATTAACGTTTTACTAAAATATATATGTATATGTTATTTTCATCATGTTTTATCATTATTGTCACTATCATATTTTATTGTTGGCCCTGCAATGAGGTGGCGACTTGTCCAGGGTGTACCCCGCCTTCCGCCCGATTGTAGCTGAGATAGGCGCCAGCGCCCCCTGCGACTCCGAAAGGGAATAAGCGGTAGGAAATGGATGGATATTTTATTGTGTGAGGCAAGTGTGTTTTGTCACTATTGTATCATAACATTCCATATTTTGTTAGAAACACACTTTTATTCTAGAGATTCCTACACATTGTTCTGCAATGCAGAACATTATACAATTGACACTGTATAAAGTATGTTTTACCTTTCCAAGAGAAATTTAAAACGACTAATGATGTATTACCATGACTTTGACACACATGAAGTTCACAAGTTGTATTAGTAATTTGCCGCTTGGTGCGTTCCAACACGCTTATGCATTACAAGTCATAACACGTTCATAACACTGCAGCGTGTTCACACATGAATGTGCGTGTCCCTAACTCCCAAAGATAATAGCTGATAACCATCTGCAGGATCTCCAACATCTAATAAAGTCTCAGTAATTCTCATCTAACCAGGAGGCAGATGGTTTCACACTTGATTCATTCACACACTCACACAAGCACAGACATATACAACAGTAAGCTATGGTGAACATTTGAAAAAAGGACACAACCCATGTATAGGCTTGTGAAATATATATTTTTTCTGACAATTACACCACTCGGTAAAACTGATTGATTAGAAATTTCACAAAATACCGACTGTAACTTTAGGGTGTATTACTGGGATGTTACTGACGTCACGTCCGGCTGACGTTCCGCCCTTTTAATATGCGTGGTGGTCAAGCTAGCTCTGTTCTCAATGCGCACTGGGCGCCATTTAGCCTTTCTCGAAGAAAAAATACCCTATGCTTATGTTGTTTTTGGCTGTTCGAAACGTTCAAATCGTGGAAAGGATGAATAATTATTCAGAGTTTGTCAAAAGGTAATTAATAAGGGAGGAAGGGTGCAAGGTTTTACAAAACGATGACGGGAAAAGCGGCACACACTCCAGTCCAATGAAGCAGAGTCAGAATGTATGCATTTGCAGTGATCACTTTTTAAAGGTTAGTTTGATGTACTTTTAACATTTATTATTTCCCATTAAGGTATTATCTTGATATTATTTGTATTAAACAGATATTTGCTACGAGTATTTCGAAAACCACTAACCAGGCTTGTCTAAATAAATTAAAGCAAATGTGAGCAAAAGCTAAAAGAGTTTAGCTTTTACTAAAGGCTACAATCATAAACGAAGCTTTCGGCACACACACAGTAGGAAGAGAATTCATAAGGGCCCATTTGTGGATGTTTACCTGACACATGAAATGTGACACATTGGATTGAATTGAATCACTTTTAGCCGACAGGCGACTTGTTACAATAATTATGTATATATTATCACACTAACTTTAGTATGCTTAAAGCCCGCTGCTTTAGTTATTAGCTATTGTGCTCAAGTTAGACTTTTTCTAATCTACGCAAGGACAACATTTCTTGTCTGAGGGGTGGCCTCAGCCACAGATATCATCTTTGTTTTAGCCCGTTAACAGCCAAGGACTTAAAGGACCTCAACGAAGATAAGATGACAGCACACAGACGAAGCAGAGATTTCAAGGACCTCAACGAAGATAAGATGACAACAGGCAGATGAAGCAGAGACTTCAAGGACCTTAACGAAGATAAGATGACAACAAGCAAACGAAGCGGGGACAAGGCAAAATCACAAGGCCCATTCCGTCACGTACTGTGCGTCCTGGACCTGCTTTGCATAATATATATGTGACCACTCCTTTTAGATGCGGCCTAAGTGATGTTGACTATGGAACTCTGAATAAAAAGAGGGAAGCGGGAGCTGAACCTTAGAGCGTAGGGCGAGACTGTGACAAAGTGTTCAGCTCCATGCGTTCTCCTCATGAGCTAAATTGAACTCTTTCTCTGCATGGTTCCTTGCTTCTTGTCTGATTAATAGCTGTCATCGGCGTTTGAACCTGACACGGCTAAAATGTGTTTTGTGGCAATTCGAACTTTGACCACAGCGTCAGTGATGATACCAATTTCTTTGATGAAGCCACACACAAATAAATTGTAGACCTCAATGCTTTTCAAAGTTTACATCTGTTTTGTCATCTAGAATGGCGTCTGCAGTACAATAGTTCGATAAGTCTGGGAACGTGACCGACGTTTAATTTTTGATATCACTCAAAAAATATTTTTTTGATAAAGTATATGGATCTATTCCATTGCGTTGTTAGATTTTTTTTCTCGTATCTGCAATATTTAAGCCTCTTTTGTACTCAGATAGTTAGTGCGCTGATTGCTGTACACCAGCCATCTTGGCTTGGTCGACCACCACTGCTTTTCACTTCCAGGAAGAAGTCACGTGTCGGAATACCAGCTATAGCCGAAACATTTCACATGTTGGTACACATCTTTAGGGTATGAAGAAGCACTTCTCTGAAAATACACATTTTGCCATCAAGCAACTAGCAATGAGTTGCATTCCGTTTGTTTAACCATATAAAGCTTCCAGGATAATTGTATGTTTGGTTGTTAATAAATAATCTGAAGTTCTCAAAAGTGCACTTACATAGGTTTAGAAATATCAACTATTCTCCATTAACCGCCCTTTTAAGTGTTTATGTCTTCATGTATACAAATCGATAAAAATAGTTTAAGTATTTTTTTAGTATGAAACTTCTTCTGCTTGTCTTAATTAGTGTAATCAATGTATAATATGTAAATGGTTCCTCTTACATATTTGCAAGTACTCCCTGCATGTTTAGTATCACATTGTTACTGTTCAGGTCAATGTGACCCATGAGTCAAACTGGAGGTAAAAGGGTGTCCGAAATGTCAGACTATTTATTTCTTTGCAACTGTCAGACATACAAACATTTGTATTTTACCCCAATCTCACACACACACACACACACACACACACGCACACACACACACACACACACACACACACACACACACACACACACACACACACACACGTGCAGGTGTAAAGACTTTTGACGAGAACCATTTAAATTCTTGCGGGGAAACTCCACCCACATTCAGTAAACACTCAACAGGTTAGGGCATGGGTGTCAAACTCTGGCCCGCGGGCCAAATTTGGCCCACCGTGTAATTTAATTTTGCCCTTGAGGCAATATCCAAATTAACATTAGCGTTGGCCCGCCGGTATTATACAGCGCCGGTGCTGCTGTAACACCGCATTCACCGCTAATACTCATACTTGCCAGCCCTCAACCATTCTCCCGATTTCCACCCGGACAACATTATTGGGGGCGTTCTTTCAAGGCACTGCCTTTAGCGCCCCCTACAACCTGTCGTTAAGTCCGTTTTTCCGCCTTACAATAAGCGTGCCAGGCCAGTGCCAGCCCCCCCAAACCCCTCCATCTGAGCCCCGACATTAATGAACGAGCATCCAAGAAAAGATGGCAGGTATCTGGCTCGGGCACATCAGATTAGATAAGTCAGTCGCAAACTGAGCAGTAAAAAGGCCTGGATGGTTGATTTATTCATTATTTTATTTTTAAATGTATTAGGCTGTGGAAAAACTTCATGTTGATATTTATCTCAGAAGGCTGCAAATTTTATTTAACATGCCATTGTTTTTGGAAAGTCGATTTTGCACTACTAAGTTGTATAAGCGTTGCTTGTTCCATATTTAGTGTTGAAGCAAATCAGTGTAGCAAAGTGAGCAATAATTAATGTTTTATTCATGCACTTTCTCTTGCTACTTCAAGGCTTGAATGTTTGATTCATTCATTATTGTTATTTTATTTTCCAATTTATTATTAGCCTGTGGAAAAAGTTGATTTTGATATTTACCTCAGAAGGCTGCAAATAGAAAAGAGGCATTCAATTTTTATTGAAAATTTATTTGATATGCCATTGATATTTTTTTATTATTATTATTTGAAACTTGATTTTGCATGTCATTATAAAGTTATATAACCATTTCCTGTTCAATATTCAAAGCAAAACTTGTTTGAGTCCCTTTTAAAAGGTTCATTCGTTCAACCTTGGCCCGCGGCTTTGTTCAGTTTTAAATTTTGGCCCACTTTGTATGTGAGTTTGACACCCCTGGGTTAGGGGAAAACATATACAATGTTCTCTGCATGGAAATCCTACCAACATTAGGACTCTATCAGGAAGACCTTTACAAAATGAGCAGCAAGAGCAAAAGGATGTCAGTCCAGCTCAGGATACTCTTGAAGTCATCAATGATCATGACAGTGAAATAGAGGATTGTGTGTCTAAAGATGAAGACTATCTCAGGCGAAATTCTGATGCTAATTTTGAGCTGGATGAGGGAATTACTATTTCTATTCCTCCATGCAAGATATTCATGCCAAAAATGGTAATTAATACAGTGATCTTCATCCCCAAATACATGTCAGGCAAAACTGTCTACAAAAAACCTAATAAAGACAGCGCCATGGCCCCCTATGATGGCAGTGACTGATATCAAGTCAACTGTTGAGCTGGTCATACCAGATTAAACACATAGAATCATTCTATCCATCCATTTTTTACCGCTGGTCCCTTTAGAATTTAATAGTCTAAAAGGGAGACCTACTTTTCAGAGAAGTGGAAGGAGCTGGAATAAAACACAATGTGCGTTATTTGGGGCTCCTCATTCTGGCCGGGGTATATAAATCGAAGGGTGAGTCGACAGCCAGTCTGTGGGATGCAAAAACATTTCGAGCCACAATGTCTCCGGAGACTTTTCGCATTTTCTCCAGAGTAATTGAGACGTACAGTGTGGGACAAGCGGGTAGAGGAACTTCCACCAACATCACAGTGGATGAAAGGCTGGTGGCATTACGGGGTCGCTGCCCATTTAGGCAATACATGCCTTACACTAAATATTGATAGACTAGTTAGCAATGGAGTTAGTAACAAAATATAAACAATGCTTGTTAGGATTCTTTTGGTTTTGGACATCGCTTGAATAACAAAACATGCAGCGGGTCAAATTGACCTGGGAACACCATTGCTGTTCCTAACAAAAGAACATAACAAGAGGGTTAATGTCTAGAGTCTCATCTTGCTTGAGGACATCTGACATTCTTTAACTTATTTTTTCCTTTTAGTGTCTTTTGGGCAAATCTTTCTCGATACAATTCTCCCACCCGACATTTTATAGGCTTTTAATCCCTTTCTTCCTGTGTGTTTTTAGGTTTGCGGGCAGGTATTGATTTGTCTTTCTTTTGTTGTTAATGTAATTTGCTTGCTCTCTTTGCAGCCTAACCGATGGTAGTGTGCGTCACCTTCATTCTTTTTGCTGTTTCATTCAAGCTCTTGACTCTTGTTTCCTGGCCACACTTTGTATTTCTTTGATTGGGCCATCGCTTTCCTGTGTCTTATTAGGGTCTTTGCTCCGTTCACCAAGGACATTCTGGTTTTATTTTTACCTGCGCCAAGAACTTATCGTACTAACTGGAGTTTGTCCATCAGTTAGTTAGTTAGTTAGTTAGTTAATAGAACGGGTGGGACTCTATGGACACCTCACAAATCAGTAATAATTCTGTGGCTACGATTTGATTAAAAATAGTCAATGGTCTGTTCTTATATAACACTTTACTATACCTGCATGATACCCAAAACGTTTTACATTACATGCAGTGTAGGTAATAATGGTGTTAGAGTATAATGGCGTTAATATTTAACATAACAAGTTATCTAATTCATTCATTACTGTTCTAATCTTTGCAATGTTGCTGTTACTGAGAATGTAAAGAGGCTTGTTACTACATTTTGTTTGAATACATGAATGGAATGAATAAATGACTCAATAAAGCGCAAGGTGCCACTAGGGGTGGGCAATATCGCGAATTTGGGTATCGATACCGATCCGATCTGATACCGGCCAGTATCGCCGCTACCGATACCGGAAGTGTCGTCATCTGATGGGGGGGTGACGGGGGGACTTCGGGGTATCGATACTTTTGAAAAACAAATCTGTACTTTTGCCTTTATTAATTGATGATGATAATAATACAACAAAGGACAATGATTTAAGTAAAAAAATAAAATATTTATGACCAAATGCAGTCTGCTGAAAATGATGGAAAGCGCCACTCTACATAGCAACTGACGCTGTGCTCAAAGTTGGAAATGCCACAAAACACATCTTAGGATATTCAACACTCTACTGCCAATTGGCAGCTAAAGTGGATAGTGCACCTCCTAATTTGTCACGTTTCATTTGTCAGTTAAACCGCGACTAACGGGGACATATATCCCGTTCCTGCAGTACCCTTCCGTAGTCATTCAAAATAAGAAAATACAATGCATGCAGTTTTCTATTTGGATGCGTTCATAGGTTAAGTCTTGCAAAATATGCATGATGATATTATGAGAGTTCAATTTAAGGTTGTTTGAATTTTTAAGTTCAACTATACTTGTTTGCCTGTCAGCAGAGTTACACAGTAACTGATCTCATGCAGGTTTTAATACAAAAAAAGTTATTTAAACTGTAGGGCGCTTTCATTAAATTCTATGGAAAAATGACCTAACCCTTGGCATGGGCCTATGCTCTTAGTTATTTAATGTTCTCTACTGGGCCGCCCATTCATCCCTTTAATCCCAGCCACCCTTCACTTATACTATACTCAATTTCTCCTCTTCCTCCAAACTCTTACTTGATTGATTTTGCCTGTCAGGCCAGGCGTTAAAAATGCCCTTTTGAGATTCTTTATTAATCCCAGAAAGGGGAATTTGTCTCTAAGGTGCACACACACACACGCCCAGAGGGGTGAGAAGGTGCTGTATCAGGAAAGTTGGGAGTTCGATGCCTGGCTAGAGGACAACTATGCTAATAGAATGAGAAGCAAAATGGCCTGTTCAGTAACAAGGCTGCTCCCACAACCTCTGTGCACATGTGTGAATAATTGACAGTTCCAAAACAAGGTGAAAGAAAGCCCAAAGGATTGTTTGAAAAGCTTTTTGCTTCCCTTTATCTTCCTTGTTCTACTTGTTCTTCCGCTCTCTCTCTAATTTTCACTTTTTCGATTTCCTGCCTCTCTCTCATTTTCGATCACCTACTGTATCTCCCGCTTCTCCATTTCCCCATCTCTGTGCATCTTCTCTCGGCCGGCTTTCTCAGCTTTTTCATCTCAGTTCAAAGCCGCAGCAACCGCAGCAGCCAGCTGGAGATGTTGTGTTTGTGGGATGAACTGGCAGGGAGAATTTCAGGAAACATTCCTTTTAATGTTTTTGAATGCAAACTCGAAATGTATGTTGGACAATCTCAGACACTGTTGGCCTAAAATCTGTATAGCAATATATATTGCAGCCTCTTGTGATAACAATATATATAACTAGAGATCCATTAACGTGGATGCATATGCAAAAGTGCAATATATTTATTTGTACAGTAATATATTTATTTATAACTGCACCATATTGCTCTTTTATACACCTATGAGCTAATGCAACAAAATGTTGTTCTTATCTGTACTGTAAAGTTCAAATTTGAATGACAATAAAAAGTAAGTCTAAGTCTAAGAGAACAGTTACAAGGCTACAGAGGCTCCTAATTTAGGTGATGACATGTGCGGTAACATTGAGTCTTTTCCATCCATCCATCCATCCATTTTCTACTGCTTATTCCTTTTTTTGGGGTAGCGGGGGGCGCTAGCGCCTATCTCAGTTACAATCGGGCAGAAGGCGGGGAACACCCTGGACAAGTAGCTTCCTCATCGCAGGGCCAACACAGATAGACAGACAACATTCACACTCACATTCACACACTAAGGCCAATTTAGTGTTGCCAATCAACCTATCCCCAGGTACAATTGTATTATTTTCTCAAAACTAGTATTAATCTATTTATTAATTTACCACTTATTTTGTTATAACATGATTTTATCTACAATTCTGTTAAAATGCAATGAGCACCTATTTGTTGTAGTTTGCATAAAAAATATTAGTTTTGGATACTACGTACACATTTTGTATCGTTCTAATACCAGGGGCAGAACAATGTTCATACTGGTACTTGACATTTTCAGGACCATTATATGATTACATTTTTGATCATAACTCTAATGTGACAAAAAACAAATATGGCAGTCTAACAATATCAATTAATATTATTATACAATGTCCTTATTCCCTTTCATTACATACACAGAGTCTGATTTACAAAGATCTAAATACTTTGCACTAAACAGCCTGTGCAATCTATAAAAAAGCGTGTACTAATAGTGAGGGTGTTGCATGCGATCTACTAAGACTGTGTGTACAATTATAAAGTGGCTCAGACCATCCTATTTAAATGAGGATTTTGAGTGTACTATACGGGCCCTCACTACAGAGAAACTCTCATTTACAGCACAAGTTTGAGAACCATTGATGAAGGAAATACGTTATTTTCTTTTTTGTCTTTTTTATGTATTCTATGTGAAAAAACAGCATTTTAAAAATATTAAACGACACCAAAACGCAACAATTGAACTTGTTTTAATCAGCCCATCGAGTCATCTCGCAGCTATACAATTATAAAATAATGTTTCTGAATAGATTATGTGTCTTAAATATACATATTTTTTCTGACCGATCCAAATATGTTGACACACAAAAGTGGGACGGAGGATTCTCTGTCCATCATCTGTTTTTGCTGCACAACCTCTCTGTTATCACAGCTGTGTGTGGAACTGTGTCAGTGGGTGCATCCTTTTCAAACATGCTAATTAAAAATCTTGTTTAGGTATGCAGTACCAATGGGATAAATAACTATTGGATGATACCCTTGTGGGTGCCATCTGATGGCTACTGCGCTGTATGCTGTGTTATGTGGATTTTGATAACAACTGTTGCATTTTATATACTTCTGCGTTTTAAATGATGTTGCTAAAATACTGTAATTTGACTGCCCACCGATTTGTAACTCGCACTTTCTCTATGTATTGCACTTGTATGTTAAATTGCTTTTTTAATTTCAATTTTGTGATGTGTTTTTAATCTTGTGTAATTTAATTGTAAATGTTAAATGTGCCATAAAAGGACTACGGATGGAAATTAGCATGGTGCTAAATCTGGTCCAACCATCTTTTTAATGTATCTGCACATTGTCCTTTGAATAAACAAATACAAATACAAAATATAAAAAAGTGCTCCCAAAACAGTGATGAGTATTGATAAATCACATTGCGCGTGCAGTCTAATATATTTGCATTTTCTCTTCCCAGTAATGTTGTTGGCGTTTTTCGATGTTTATGCATATATTTTGCATACTAATGAAGACAGAGATGCAAACTGGATTCTACTTATTCTGCTCACTTAACAGACGCAATTTACCTTGCGCACATTTCGTAGATCAACTTTGCATGTGCTATCAAGTTCGGACGTTTTTTTAGTCTATGCAAACCTTTAGTGAACCAGGCCCAAAATGTATCAAGAAGTCCATCCATCCATCCATTTTCTACTGCTTATTCCCTTCGGGGCGGCGGGGGCCGAAGCCTATCTCAGCCACAATCGGGCGAAAGGCGGGGTACACCCTGGACAAGTTGCCATTTCATCGCAGGGCCAACACAGATAGACAGACAACATTCACACTCACATTCACACACTAGGGACCATTTAGTGTTGCCGATCAACCTATCCCCAGGTGCATGTCTTTGGAAGTGGGAGGAAGCAGGAGTAACGGGAGGGAACCCACGCATTCACGGGGAGAACATGCAAACTCCACACAGAAAGATCCCGAGCCCGAGATTGAACCCAGGACTACTCAGGACCTTCGTATAGTGAGGCAGACGCACTAACCCGTTTACCACCGTGCTGCCCGTATCATGAAGTCAATAGTGCAAAATAACTAAACGACCTACTTTTGGCTTTTATTACCCAAGTATGTAAACAAAAATGATATTGCAATAATAAGAAAATATTGATCTATTTACTGTAGTATCGATAATATACTGCTACTCTACTTATTGTCACTGTCAATATTTATATCAATAGCTCACCCTTGTTCATGTTCAAGAACTCTAGCTTAGTGGTTAGCTATGTATGCTTTTTTTGTATCTTTCTATAGAGTGCGTTGTAGCATGTTTAGCTACAGTATATCTTATCCTTTGGTCCTCCAGTGACAATGGTACTTGTAAGAAATGTAATTTATTTGCCGCCATGGAGGCTATGATTAGGGATTAAAAAGCAGCTTCAAACTGTGGAAGGACATTAGCCATTAGCTCACTAGTGAGGACACTTCATTGCATTGAGGACGCCTTCATTCCCTTGTCGCTGTGAAATTTGTGGGACAAAGCTAGAATATCTCAACATACAGTATCACGATATAACTATCGTATTATAAGCTATATCGCGAGCAAAATTTATACAATTTATATTGTATATTGTCTAAATTGCGCAGCCCTAATGTAAGGTTTATTTTAGTTAATTGAATTCATTTTTATAAAATACCTTTGTGTTTGGTGAGGACAAAAGTAGCTCTGGAATTAAATCAGAAGTTAAAAATGTGTTATTTTCAGTGTCAAGAGGTAATTTTGCCTCGGCCACGATTGGTGAATATTATTTCAGCTCACAAGCATAACTTTTTACTGCAATTTTACACGATACCATTGCATATGATTTGATTTGCTTATGGGATTGTTGTTGTTCCATGTTATATTAGCATAGAAATGAACACGTCGAGTCTTATACATCCTTGTTTTTTATATAAAACATTTTTATGCAAAAACCGTTTTTCAGGGCGGAGAAAAATTGCTACACATAAACATATTTTACAAAATACAAACGACTGTTAGCAGCCATTTTTAGCACCACAAATGTAAATTTGTATGCTCAATATGTATCAAGCTCTCCTTTTGTAACAGAAAAGATCCTGCTTGGTCGCTGTCGCCAGTTTAACGAAAGTGAATGATGGAATAGATGGATGGGAATTTGAAAGACACTTTTGGCAGTAAATGGATATTTAAATGCATCTCATTTTGATCTTCATTCATTGTTTAAACATGCAGTGTTGGTAGTGATAATCGCCAAAGTGGACATGCTCTCCATGCTTTTTATCAGACAGCATCCATGTAGTGTATTGATACTTCAAAACATGTAAATGACTTTTACTGAGACTGTTTATAATTAATTGTAAAATTAATGAATACATTTTGAATCAGATTAATCCCACTTTTGAATTTGTATTATCAAGATTACCGTAAATACGGGTTATTACTCGCTTGCATAATTTCAATGAAATCAAAATAGACCCCAGAATTTTTGCACAAATGTAATTTACCGGCAGAATGCCACACGGGAACATTTCAAATTATTTTTGCTTAAGACCTGGTAACAGTTTTATGTCAAGTCCAGTCTGGAGGTATTTTGGAGTGAAATATATTTACACTGACGTAAGCATCGACCTGGTCACTCACCATAAAACAACCTGCGCCGCCTTTCAGGTGATATTATTATCTTTTTGACAGTCCTAAAAATGTGTATGTATGCATTATCTGTGTGATCTATTATTGACAGTCACACTTTAGTGCAGGGGTGCTCACACTTTTTCTGCAGGCGAGTTACTTTTCAATTGACCAAGTAGATGAGATCTACCTCATTCATATTTTTATTTTATATTTATTTATTTATGAAAGAGACATTTTTGTTGACAAGTTAATGGTGTTTAATGAAAATACAAGCATGTTTAACACATATAGATTCCTTTCTTTCATGAAGACAAGAATATACATGTATGTTGGTGTATTACCTGATTCTGATGACTTGCATTGATTGGAATCAGACAGTGGTGCTGATACTGTCCGCATTTTCAAATGGAGGAGAAAAAAAGTTTCTCTTTTCTGTCCAATACCACATGAAAGTGGTTGGATTTGGCATCTCATTGTCCAACTTGCATACTCGTTTTCAAACACTGTTATGAGAGTAGCATATGTGTGTGTGGCCCTTTAATGTGTGGCAGCAGGTGAGTGTGTGGGCGAGCGAGGAGAGGGAGCGGTCGCTGAGGGCGGGGGAGAAATACATTGGCATCAAACTCTGTAGCTTGCTAGCTTGTGCACGCTAGCTTTCTGAGACTCTTATTTTGTTAGCACAGGCAGGATGAAGCAGGTCTTTTATGTTGAAAACAGGAACTGTGCAGTCGGTCTTTAGAGTTTTGACAGCAGGTACAGCCCAAGAGTCTGTTGAAATAAAAAGTGTTTCTCTCTTTCCTGTCAGTGATTTTTTTCTTAATAATGAGCTTGCAGCAGCCAGCGTCATCTCATAAGATCTTTGGGTGCCGAGAATGTCAAACAACTGACGAAAGTGAAGTCTTGGTGAAGATTGATGATTGCTCATTTGTATGTCTATTTTTTTAATGCCTGGCTTGCGATCGACTGACACACCCTCCACGATCGACCGGTAGCTCGCGATCGACGTAATGCCCACCCCTGCTTTAGTGTGTATATTACCTTTACAACTGGGTTTGGTTTGGTTCCACGTTCCATCTGTAGTGCAGCGTAAAAGACTGTGTCCAAGTCTAGGCGGCTCCATCAGGAAGCCCGGGTTACAACGGTAGGCCACAGTGTGGTTAAAGGTGAAGTCCAGTCCCAAATAGACGCCGTTGGCTATCGGCCCCGGATCTCCACAACTGATCACTACATGGGGTGCAAGAACATAAGGGTATGATCCTCAATCCTTGTTTTAGTGATGAAATAGATGTATTTGGTTTATGGGAGAAGAGGAATTTAAATTGTTGGTGTTAAGCTGAAAATGTTCCAAGAAAATATTCTTTACCCTGATTTGAATGCTATCCCTATATTTTTCACGTATGTTATTACTTTTTCCTTCCTGACACTCAACCAAGTCCTCCTACTCAACATTGTCAAAAAAATGGTGCAAACAGACACAATCTGAGACTAAACTACATTTTCTAATAAACTCAATCTCCCACCAGTGCAATCTGGAGGTTGTCCTGTCCACGTCCCATTTGTTGTGCAGTGTCTGGTGGTCAGGCCTGATGTTTTGAACCCTTCCCAGCATGCGTAAGCCACTGAGCTGCCGAAGGTGATGCCATCATTGAAGACGATTCTGCCGTGGGCCGGAGTGCCTGGGTTGCCACAAGATACAGCTGAGGAGTAAAGACAATTGGCTATTAATCATTGTGACAATGTCAGTATCTTGCTGTCACTCAGGGCAGATGAACTGTATGGTCTGCAATAATGAGATTATCACAGGAGCCAGATGGAAATAACAATAAATATGGACTTGAGGTAGAAAGTCTGATTAATAATTAAGGGTTGTTGGACAGAATCCCAGTACTGAATAGCAGACGGTGCAATATTTTAACAGTGAGCTGGAGGCCAGCACACCAACAGTGCCCACAGTGTTTTTAAACTACTCCTTCTTGGTTTATACTGAAATAAAAATATTAAGGTGGCCGAGAATGGTCACAACAAATGCAAATACCACAAAAAAAACAACCATAAGACACAACATAACACCATTAAGCCACAACACAACAACTTTCAGCCAGAACACCATTACAAAAGTCACTGCAAATGTAAACGCTACAACACAACAACATAAAGCCACAACTAGGCATGGGTGCCTTTCATATTTGAACCGTTATGGTACCAATCACTGGTACCTGGGAATTGATTCCGATACTCAACAGTACATTATTTGGTACTTAGGTGTGTGTTCATGTGTTAATTAATTATACTTACGTGTGTGTTCATGTGTTAATTAATTATTCTTAATTTGTTTAACAATAAAAGGCATTTAACCGTGAGTGGATTACAATGACTGCGCTGTCCAGTTGTTGTACCTTGATTTCTTACACTTGTTAGTCTCATTTGGACTTAGACTTTCTTTTTATTGTCATTCAAATTTGAACTTTACAGTACAGATAAGAACACAATTTGGTTGCATTAGCTCATGGTAGTGCAGGATAAAAAAATCAATTCGGTGCAGATATAAATAAAAAGATTACTGTACTGATAAATACATTGCACTTTTGCATATGCAGCCACGTTTATGGATGTATGTTATATTATCTTAATATTCCAGCGAGTTAATCTATTTTGGGGGGGAATTGAGGGGATTATTATGATGCGTTCAAGAGTCTTATGGCTTGAGGGAAAAAGCTGTTACAGAACCTGGAGGTTCTGTTACGGTGGCTGCGGACCTCTTTCTAGAATCCAGCAGTGAAAACAGTCCTTGGTGGGAGTGGGAGGAGTCTCTGCAGATTTTCTGAGCCCTGATCAGGCAGTGGCTTTTTGCGATTGCAATTCCAAGATGTTTAATGGCAGTAGTTCATATGCTACATTGTGTTGCCTAGTTAGAGAGTAGTATTTGGAATTAAGCTGAATCTAGTTTTTTTCGCGCCCTAAAAAAAAGTATTGTACTTATTGCACACCAGCTGTTTGATAGTAATGTGCATTTTAGTTGTTGTTTTCATTACCAAATTTGAAGGAGTTGAAATCGCTGTGTAAAATTACTAATGCCAATAACAGCATGTCCCTGGCAAATTTATTGTAAATCAGTACTGATATAGCGCATTTTGAAAAGCCATACTGCACGTTTGAGTGTTTTCTGTCAGGCATACTTCCTTTGTTGTCATGGAAAATTGCAATATTACCGAGAGGCCATCTGACTGAGTCCGCTCTGAGTGCTGCTTAAGGGCTTGTTTGTCCGCCAAGTGTAAATGAGAGAGGCAACAAAAATATCGACATATGACACTGTTTCAATTTACGTGACTCAAAACCTGATAGCATCTTCGGTATTACTTAAAAAGTATCGATTTCGGTAACCATTCCTAGCAGGGGTGTGGGAAAAAATCGATTCGAATACGAATTGAATCGTTTACGTTGTGCGATTCAGAATCGATTCTAATTTTTTTAAAAATCGATTTTTTTTTTATTTTTTTTAATCAATCCAACAAACCACTACACAGCAATACCATAACAATGCAATCCAATTCCAAAACCAAACCTGACCCAGCAATAAACAGAGCAATTGAGAGGAGACAAACACGACACAGAACAAACCAAAAGTAATGAAACAAAAATTAATATTATCAACAACAATATCAATATTAATTATAATTTCAGCATAGCAGTGATTAAAAATCCCTCACTGACATTATCATTAGACATTTATAAAAATACTAGAAAAGAACAATAGTGTCACAGTGTCTTACACTTGCATCGCATCTCATAAGTTTGACAACACACTATGTCCAATGTTTTCACAAAGATAAAATAAGTCATATCTTTAGTTCGATTAATAGTTAAAACAAATTTACATTATTGCAATCAGTTGATAAAACATTGTCTTTTACAATTATAAAGGCTTTTTTTTTTTTTTAAATCTACTACTCTGCTAGCATGTCAGCAGACTGGGGTAGATCCTGCTGAAATCCTATATATTGAAGGAATACAGAATCATTTTGAAACGGAAAAATATCGTTTTTGAATCGAGAATCGAATCGAAAAAAATCGATATATTATCGAATAGTGACCCCAAGAATCGATATTGAATCGAATCGTGGGACACCCAAAGATTCACAGCCCTAATTCCTAGCCACAACACAACAACATACAGGCACAGTACAATTACATTAAGCAAAATCAAAAGTGATGGACACAACAGTAGAGACAGTGGACAAAATATTGCCGTCATATCAAGTGCCTGAAGCAGAAAGTTGAAGAGGTAATAATGAACAAAGTTGAAAAAGGAAGTGAGAGTAAGCTGTTAGCCATCTACTGCCACTTCCATTGTTGCTTTTTGTTGGAAAGCCGCAGCATTTGTATTCGCTGTGGCTCTTCCAATTGTGTTGTGACTGAAAGTTGTGGTGTTGTGCCGTTTGCAATTGTTGTGACCTTCGTCGGTCTCTGTAGCAAAACTGGGTTGCATAAACAACTGCGGACTTGCAAAATTACTGTACAGCAGTGTAAGTATGCTCGGTGTGCAACAAGCGAGAGAAGGGCGTACAAAGACGAAGAATAGGCCCAGAATGAGTGCACCCTTTGTCATCTGTTATTGTTTTGTGGAATCTTATCACAAGTTTTACCGCATACGTACACTTTGATCGATCTAGCTGTATGGGTAGACATAATGTTGTGCCTGGTGACTATAGGATCACAAAAAATACCAACAGCTTTAAAATACAAAATGCTTATGTGACAGTGCATGTGGTTTTTGGGAAAACAAATGCTCGGTAACGTGAGGCCAGCAAATGTATTCAAATTGGACAATGTCTGTGCATTTAATACAGAGACAGAGTGGTGTTATTTTCTTATCCCCGCTGAGATCATGCCGTGTGAAGCATTAACATTGCTTCCTGGTTCCTGCCTCGTCAAATCTCTTTTCAGCGAGGAAACCATTTGAAAATCTATTGTGCCGTTAAGTTAGAAAACAACATTTTTCAAATAGGACACGACGCTCTAGGGAGAACTATAGCAACTGGCGATCCATGGAGTGACACGGAACATGAAAAGAACAGTGAATAATTAGCAAGCCACCTTCACTAATGAGAGCATGCCAGCTGACATGCTTTGACAACTGAACACCTATTGATGGCAAAAAATCAATATGTTGCGCGACAAGGGAGGATGCGTGCACTGCTCTCTTTGGGTTGTCGGTTTGTGTAGACGTGTGTGTGGCCTGCGCTCAGACAGGAGCAATACTGTGTATGGATGGATCCGCCTATGGATCTCTTTGTACGCCTCAGTGATAGATGCCATAGTCTTTCAATTCAGCTTTTGAACACCGTTAGCTTAATGACAAACAGACACAAAGAATTAGTGTCACACAAAGAGACACTTGGGCAACCTTACAAACCGAGATGTCTGTGTGGGTGAAACACTGCCGCAAAAAAGTAAGTTATCTTTCTATCCATCTATCTTTCCTATCCATCCATCTATTTATCTATCCATCCATCTATAAACACTGAAGCGCTTGCCGTAAGCGGTACTTTAAAGCAGTGGTCCCCAACCTTTTTGTAGCTGCGGGGGGTGGGATTTTTTATTTGTTTTTATTTTTTTTCTTTGTCATGACAAATAGGAGGTTTTTGTCATGAAAAAGGTAGGTTTTTTTGGCTTGGTGCACTAATTATAAGTGTATCTTGTGTTTTTTATGTTGATTTAATTTAAAAAATAAATAAATAAATTAATCAAATAAATAAATAATTATTCTACGGCCCGGTAACAGAGCCGCGGCCCGGTACCGGTCCACTGCCCGCTGTTTGGGGACCACTGCTTTAAAACATAGTTAGCTAACAACTAGCTAGCAGTTAACATCTGTTCATAGTGTTTCATCTACTTCTACATCACTAATCCTAGCCACCAAAGCGACAAATAAATTATGTTTCTTACTCCCTGCAGGACGAGGAATAGCTAAACATGCCTCACAACACACCATAGGAGGATACAATAGCTCACCGCTAATAGCAAACTAGCGCCCTTGTATGTAATCAAAAAGGTGGGTCTACACCGATATTGATTGTAAAAAGATCAAGAACGAGAGCCGTATGTAGTCGATACCTCATTGACTACATCAAGATTTTTTACTACCCCAAAATCTTTTTTTTATTTTTTATCATGTGTTTAAACTCAGTAAATATGTCCCTGGACACATGAGGACTTTAAATATGACCACTGTATGACCCTGTAACAAATTGGTATCAAATCGATACACAAATTTGTGGTATCACCCAAAACTTATGTAAAGTACCAAACAACAGAAAAACAAGTACTTCTTATTTTTTAACAGAAGTGTGGATGAAACATGGTAAAACATAAAATAACCAAATAGGTGCAGCAAATTAATAAATAGATTAAAAATACATTTTCTGGCGCACGTCCCTCATAATTCTGACTGAAATGATAGAATGTGAAATGACGCATACATCGGCAGCCAAATAAAAGGCCTTTGTAACCTGTTTGCTTTCTTACTACTAAAGGTGACATTTTCTAGTATTTTCACAATCTTATTAAAATTGTTCTTTGCTTCTAATGAGAATTGTATGTATTATAATTGTATTTGTTAAAATAAAGCCAATAATGCCATTTTTTGTAATACCCTTTATTTAGAAAAGTATAAAAAAAAATCTAAATACATTTTGGTACGGGTACCAAAATATTGATAATTAGACAACCCTAATCCTGACTAGTTTCCCAGTTCCTGCTACTAAAAACAACTATACCGCATGATGTGGCCACCATCATGCTTCTCTGTAGGGATGGTAGTGGCCTAGTAATTAGTGATGGTCAGAGTCTTTCAGGTGTACTTTAGCAAACTTTTACAAAGGAATAGCTTCCGTCTGGCCACTCTACCAAACAGGCCTGATTGGTGGATTGCTGCATACATGATTGTCCTTCTGTAAGGCTATCTTCTCTCCACAGAGGAATGCTGTAGCTCTGACAGTGATCCTCAGGTTTTTGGTCACCTCCCTGACGGGTACCTTCACCCCCGATTGCTCAGTTTAGTCGGCCTGGCAGTTCTGCTGGTTCCAAATTTCTTACATTGACGAATGATGGAGGCCATTGTGCTGATTGGGACTTTATCAGATCTGTGCATCAAGATAATCTGTCTCAGACGTTTATAGACAATTTATTCGACTTCCATCTTGGTTTGTGTTCTGCCATGCATTGTCAAGTGTTAGACCTTATAGCTAATAAACAGTTGTGTGCCTCCCAAATCATGTCCAACCATCTGAATTGGTGTACTCCAATTAAGCTGTAGTAACATCTCAACTTTGGTCAGTGGAAATAGGATGCCCCTGATATCACTTATGAGCTTCATGGCAAAGGCTGTGAATAATTATGTAAAGTATGTGTGATTTCCTAGTTTTTCATGTTTTAATAATTTGCAAACATTTAAAAAAAATAACATCTTCAAAATGTCATGATGAGGCACAGGTGTCAAACTCAAAGCATGTGGGCCAAATTGGCCCGCCACATTATTTTATGTGGCCCATGAAAGCCTGGAAATGATATGCGTTAATAAAATGCTTAATCTTTTCTTACAAAATATATTTTTCTTTCCATTGCATATCTTTTAAAATTCAATATTATCAAAATAAAAGTATTATACAATCATGTATTCCAAAAAGATTTGTTGTTCAAATAAAGATAAATACGGTACTTAAATGTCTGCTTGACTTCTGATTTCAAAACAAATTATCAATCAAATTGTAGACTGTAAAATTGACAAGAGATTTTACGGTTCAATTCCGCCGACTGAGTTTTTACCGTAAAATCAACTTTGGTACTGTTTTATTCCATATACAGTCAGACACTAAAACATTGAAAAGCAAACAAAAAAAACATTAAAACAACAAGATTTTAAGGTAAAAAAAAAGCAAAACTGGCAGCTCTGTTGTTTGAGTTTTACCGCTAAAAACAGTGGTGTCGTTTTTGAATTCCATTCCATTTATTAGATTTTTTGATATGCTGTAAAAAAAAAAAACACTGCTTTTACAGTAAAATTCTGGAGACGGAGCTGCCTGTTTTTAAAGTAAAATTAAAATATATTTTTTTGCAACTTATGTAAAAGATATATTGTTAATGTATTATATACATACAAGTATATTCATATATGACTCATTGTTAAAATTGGCCCTCTTAGGGAAAACCTTAACTGTGATGTGGCCCTCAATGAAGACCAGTTTGACACCCCTGTTATAGGGTATTGTGTGTAAAATGCGTGGGGCAAAAATGAAGTCATTCCATTTTAGATTAAGGCTGTAAAACACCAAAATGAAAAATTAGTTAAGCGCTGTGAATACTTTCCAGATGCATTGCACATACAGCACATACAGTATATTGTATGGCTAGTTTAAAAAAAAAAAAAACCTTCTAAGCACATTCAACAATACCGTGATACTAATGACAACCATGATCATATTGGTGACAATAGCCGGGATATGACCTATCTACCACCTACCTACCCTCCTGCCTGCCTGCCTACCGGGGTTAACATCAGCAGTGTTTTATTGAGATTACATTGTCAGTGAGAACAGGGAATTACTGTAATCCCACTTCCTTTTTCAGGGTTCTCCACAGTGCTGTGGGGACCCACTTTAATTTCCTCTGAACTCTCAAGGGTTTAGGGAACCTCTTTGAAAACTGCTGATGTATAGGGATCCCTTTGTCAGCACAGGGTGGGAAATCCAGTGCAGTCAGAAGCTGAAATCTTCTGTATCTAGGCCACACACACCTCAGTAGTTTTCCTTCTGTTACTCTCAAAATCAGCATCAAGCTGCTGCAGCCTCATGGTAAATGATCTAATGGCACATGTGCATACTTTTAGAGTTTGACCTTTTTCCGTGAATTCTTGTACAAGCTTATTATGAATCTTTGAGAAGTTCTCTGCTCATTACACAGTACTGTACAAAATATTAGAGACTTTTTATGACGAGCATGCCAAGTGGCTAGATGCTACTGTATTCACCAAAGAGGAGATTAAATTGCTCAATTTGGGAAGCTAAACTGATTTATTTTTACATACATTTTAGAATGATTAAGTCAATATTTCAAGGAAGGGAAAGTGGTTTATACAAAATTTGCACTCCTTCATGTTTTGGTATTTAAAAGAGTAATTTACCAAGACTGGCTCGACATCCTAAGGCACATTTTTGCGAAGAGATGATTAAATGATGATGATGAATGCTGCATAGTAATAAAAATCTTCACATACAAGTCACATGATTGAGTGAGTATCAGGGAGTGAGAAGCCTATGGAAGTATAATTGTCTCACATCAACTGATATACATATCAATATGATATTAATATATGTGCATATATTAATAAATATACAAACACAAATACAAATGTGATATAAAAATGAATAAATCATTTTTATAACAACGCATATTTGTAAATATATTTTCGAGATTTGAAAATACATACAAACAAAATGTATATGTAAATATAAAAATGTGACATACAAATAAATCAAGAATTTGTATTAATAAACGTGTATTTGTAAGTATATTTTTGAGATTTGAATATAAATATGCTGGATTTTGTATTTGTATTTGTATTGAATATCATATGTGGATCGCTTTTTTGCTGCGTTGAGGTGGCGACTTGTCCAGCCGGTACACCGCCTTCCGCCCGATTCTAGCTGAGATAGCCACCAGCGTCCCCCGTGACCCCAAAGGGAATAAGCGGTAGAAAAATGGATGGATGGATTGTTTTTTTTTGCTTTTGTGTCGTTGAGACATTCCTACCACAATCCAAATTCATAAATAAATGTGACCGACAGACTCCCCTGAACAACCAGCAGAGGGCACTGCAGCCGGAGCGGTCTCGATCACAGACATGGTCAAGCACTGGCGAGCCAATCAGAGGCCTTCTAGGGAGGGTCATATTATGTCATGACTTTTGGTATGATTGACACACATTGCACTGACAAGCCATCAGTATCTACATCGGGACAAGCTCATTGAAAGGCATTGATACGATAAAAAAAGCAGCTAGCACGGTCTTTCAGATTAACTGGATGAATTAGTATCTAGAGGAGCCAGATGAAGTGGTTCGGGCATCTGGTCAGGATGCCACCCGAACGCCTCCCTAGGGATGTGTTTAGGGCACGTCCAGCTGGTAGGAGGCCACGGGGAAGACCCAGGACACGTTGGGAAGACTATGTCTCCCGGCTGGCCTGGGAACGCCTCGGGATCCCCCGGGAAGAGCTAGACGAAGTGGCTGGAGATAGGGAAGTCTGGGCTTCCCTGCTTAGGCTGTTGCCCCCGCGACCCGACCTCGGATAAGCGGAAGATGATGGATGGATGGATGGATTAGTATTAGCTAATGCAATGCTAACGTTAGCTAGCTCAGGCCTGTTGTGCATTCTCTCTGTAAAGACGTGGATTGTTTTTGTGCAGAGAACTCTTGGCATTTTGCATTTATTTGTGCATCTGGTTTGTGGTAGAAATGTCTCATCGACACAAAAGCAAAAAAGTGATCCACATATGCAAATTCAATACAAATACAAATACAAATACAAAATCAAGCATATTTATTAGGGGTGTGGGAAAAAATTGATTCGAATTCGAATCTCGATTCTCACGTTGTGCGATTCAGAATCGATTCTCATTTTTAAAAAAATTATTTTTTAATTTATTTTTGTTTTTTTATTTATTTATTTTTTATATATATATTTTTTTTTATGAATCATTTCAACAAAACAATACACAGCAATACCATAACAATGCAATCCAATTCCAAAACCAAACCTGACCCAGCAATAAACAGAGCAATTGAGAGGAGACACAAACATGACACAGAAAAAAACAAAAGTAGTGAAATAAAAATGAACATTATCAACAACAGTATCAATATTAGTTATAATTTAAACATAGCAGTGATTAAAAATCCATAATTGACATTATCATTTGACATTTATAAAAATAAACAAAAAGAACAATGGCAACACAGTGGCTTACACTTGCATCGCATTTCAAAAGCTTGACAACACACTGTGTCCAATACTGTCACAAAGATAAAATAAGTCATATTTTTGGTTCATTGAATAGTTAAAATAAGTTTACATTATTGCAATAAGTTGATAAAACATTGCCCTTTACATTTATAAAAGCTTTTCACAAAAATCTACTACTCTGCTTGCATGTCAGCAGACTGGGGTAGATCCTGCTGAAATCCTATGTATTGAATGAATTTAGATTCATTTTGAATTGGAAAAAAATCGTTTTTGAATAGAGAATCATGTTGAATTGAAAAAAAAAATCAATTTTGAATCGAATCGTGGGACACCCAAAGATTCACTCACAGCCCTCATATTTATATTCAAATCTCAAAAATATATCTACAAATACACGTTTATTTATACAAATTCTTGATTTATTTGTATTTATAGTGTTGGAGCCACTATGGATTGAACTTTCACAGTATCATGTTAGACCCGCTCGACATCCATTGCTTTCGGTCCCCTAGAGGGGGGGGGGGGGGGGGTTGCCCACATCTGAGGTCCTCTCCAAGGTTTCTCATAGTCAGCATTGTCACTGGCGTCCCACTGGATGTGAATTCTCCCTGCCCACTGGGTGTGAGTTTTCCTTGCCCTTTTGTGGGTTCTTCCGAGGATGTTGTAGTCGTAATGATTTGTGCAGTCCTTTGAGACATTTGTGATGTGATTTGGGGCTATATAAATAAACATTGATTGACATTGATTGATTATATTTCCACATTTTATTTGTATATATTTTCACATCTCAAAAATATATTTACAAATATGCATTTATTTATACAAAATATAATTCATTTGTATATCACATTTCTATTTGTATTTGTATATTTAATAATATATGTGATGACGTGGGGGGACGCAGCTTGTTCTCCCGGGATGCAAACGTACTATTCCGGACCAGGTGTGAAGGTAGGAACATATTTAATTATTCACTATCAAATAGGTACAAATAAAAAGGCGCACATGTACAACTTAGCGCAGGATACAAAAACTAACACTTAGGCAGAAACTATGGACATCAAACAAAACTCGCTAACTGTGGCATGAATAAACAAAACTTACTTGGCACAGCATGAAACGAACAATCGCATGAAAAGAAGCATGAACCTGTGGCATGAAACGAGCATGAAACAATCCATACAGAGCAATGTCGCCAGGACGACTAACTGGCAAAACAGGCTTAAATAATAGTCTCTGATTAGAGCAGATGCGTGATCCAAACACATGAGGCAGGTGAAACTAATGAGTCGTCATGGAAACCAAAACAAACAAGGGTGCACAAAAATAGGAACTAATGGAGTCCAAAACTAACAGAACATAACTAAACAAAACATGATCTGGACCATGGATCACGACAATATATGCACATGTATTAATATCATATTGATATATACTGTATAAGTTGATGTGAGACAATTCTACTTCCATAGAAACCGTCTAAGCAAACAAATGCAGAAGAATAGCTACTGGGTAACACATGTCTAAAAAAAGGCCCTTCTGTGAAGTGAGTCTTCCACATCACTTAAGGTCCGCTGTGTAAATGCTTGCTGCTGTGCTCGCTCACCTTGGCACACGGGCTGCGTTCCACTCCAGGTGCCGTTGTGGAGGCATGTCCTCTCAGCAGAGCCAATCAGATTGTATCCCGCCTCGCAGCTAAAACGCAGCAGGCTTTTGGTTTTAAACTCCTCTCCTCCTAAACGGCCTCCGTGGGGAGGGACCCCCGTGTCCCCACACATCCCTGGACTCGAACCTTTAGTGAGAAAAAGATAGTTAGTGTTAATGTGCCGAGCATTCCGACAGCGTGGAAAGGTGCACACTGCAAACAAATACCATACAAAAACACACACACTAGTGTTGTAACGATACAAATATTTTGGTACTGGTACCTGTACTAAAAATTATTTTGATACTTTTCGGTACTTTTCTAAATAAAGGGGACCACAGATAAATTGCATTATTGGCTTTATTTTAACACAAATCTTAGGGTAAATTAAACATATGTTTCTAATTGCAGTTAAATACTTAAATAAAATAGTGAACATACAAGACAACTTGTCTTTTAGTATTAAGTAATCAAACACAGGCTCCTAATTAGTCTGCTGATATATGTCTCAACTTATTGTTTTATTTATCAATGTATTATTTTGTAGAAATTATTAAGGAAAAGTGGTAGAAAATTAATTATTAATCTACTTGTTCATTTACTGTTAATGTCTGCTTACTTTCTCTTTTAAAATGTTCTGTCTACACTTCTGTTAAAAATGTAATAATCACTTATTCTGCTGTTGTTTGATACTTTACATTAGTTTTGGATGATACCACACATTTAGGTATCGATCCGATACCAAGTAGTTACAGAATCATACATTGGTCATATTCAAAGTCATCTTGTGTCCAGGGACATATTTTCTGAATTTGTTAACATGATATACATTTTTTTAAAATGAAAGAAGATGTTGTGATGCCAAAAAATATCGGCATAATCATAACAGTATCAACTGTACTTGATATCATTACAGTATTGTTAGTTTTAAGCCAAAATGCGTCCGTTCTTCCTTTTCTGTCTACACACATTGTCTGCTTGTAAGTACTCCGTGATTGTGCGCTGTCGAACATGCTGCACGGGGTGGGTGTGGTGGTGGTGGTGGTGAGGGGGGGTTGGTGACCGATACGCTTGAGAGGCGGTATCATACCGAAAATTATTCATTAGTATCACGGTACTATACTAATATCGGTATACCGTATAACCTTAACACACACACACACACACACACACACACACACTTGTGTGTGTATCAATTAAACCTCACACAACCGTGAGGTTTAATTGATATAATTTTCATGTTTTCACCCCTTAGTGATCCAGTTTTAGAAATTGAAAATATCATTTAGATATGCAGATAGGATGTCTCAGTAAAGGTAGACATATCTCATTTAGATTTGGATTAGTTGAAAGTGAGTGTGAATGTTGTCTGTCTATCTGTGTTGGCCCTGCGATGAGGTGGCGACTTGTCCAGGGTGTACCCCGCCTTCCGCCCGATTGTAGCTGAGATAGGCGCCAGCGCCCCCCGCAACCCCAAAAGGGAATAAGCGGTAGAAAATGGATGGATGGATGGATAGTTGAAAGAAAAATGTATGGCATGCTAGTATGAAAGTTTTATTGTTGCAATATTATTTGAAAAAACGTATCTCTATCTGTGCGTCTGTAATCCAATTCACCTGTCTGTCAACTAATGTGTGTGTCTGTATCTCAATGTGTGTGTGTGTGTGTAATCAGAGTCGTGTGTGCGTGTTTTAAGTTGCCTGTCTGTAGGTTGATTCGTCTGTGTGTAAAAAAATAAAAATATATCTGTCCGTATTTTCTCGATTGGCTGTCTTTACGCGTGACATTTTGCTAAGTTTCTGCCGCTAAAGAGTTGTGTGTCCATATTCAGATTTGTGTGAAGTGAAGTGAATTATATTTATATAGCGCTTTTCTCTAGTGACTCAAAGCGCTTTACATAGTGAAACCCAATATCTAAGTTACATTTAAACCAGTGTGGGTGGCACTGGGAGCAGGTGGGTAAAGTGTCTTGCCCAAGGACACAACGGCAGTGACTAGGATGGCGGAAGCGGGAATCGAACCTGCAACCCTCAAGTTGCTGGCACGGCCACTCTACCAACCGAGCTATACCGCCCCATAGAACCATAATAAATTCATAAAAGAACCAAACTTAATTAATATTTTTGTGACAAACAAGTATGTGCTCCAATTACTGTCTTACAAAAAAATAAGAGTTGTAGAAATTATTGGAAACTAAAGACAGCCATGACATTATGTTTTTACAAGTGTATGTAAACTTTTGACCACGACTGTAAATCAAAAGTTAATGCTTTAGCAGTAGTTGTCATAAGTATTTTGTACTCAAATAAGCTATCAATAAGGGTATGACATATAACAGCACAAATGATCATGTTTCCACTGTCTGGGGTGGGGCTTCCCTTGTGATAGGGTGACTGTCAGACTCACGGTTTCCCCGTGCCCGCCTACCGGTGTGAGGTGCCTTAAACACATTCCCAGGAATAGTGTCCGAGGACAATTGCTTGAACCACCATATCTGGCCCCACTCAATGAGGAGAAGCAATGGCTTTACTCTCAAATCCTTTCCCTCGATGGAGGAAACACAATAGTTTTGGCCACATTATGTCATAACATTACTGATAATTTATTTGAGTATAAAATACTTCTGACATCTAAAGCTAAAACATGAACTTTGTTTTACATAAAGTGATGGAAAATCCATTACAAATGTCTTTGGCTTCAACACCATCAAGATTGTGAGTGAATGCCAGGGCGCCAACTAGTGGTGAGTTTGGAGAAAGGCAAGGTTAAGTTACAGAGACAAGTCCTTTTCATTTTCGAATCGCTGAACGGACACAAAACACTTCCATGGCAGACGTTTCGCAAAAGTTGGGTGTAAAAATACAGCTAATCCGGCTTACAGCCATGCATATACAAATCTAAATACAGACACATTTTTTTTACACACACACACACAACACACACACACACACAAGTCGTAGACACAGGTTGCCTTACACTTACACACATCAATGAAGTACTATCTATCTATGTATCTGAAAACTAACACACGACTCTTCAACAGCTGCAATCAGTCACCGGCAATCACCACACCTGAAGCTGATCATCAGACCAGCCTTCAAAAGCCAGCACAACCTGCTATCCCGCGCCAAAACGAAGTCATCTTTTCCCGTACAGAAGGCCTAGACGTCACGCTCTATGCGCACTCTTTGCTCTCTGTGTTTTCTCCCCGGTCGTGTTTATCGTCTCGTGTCCTTCCTTGTTGTTGTCCCTGCAGCCTGCCTCAGTTCCAAGTTACGAGCTGTGTGTCTCGTCTTCCCGCGTTCCTTTTGCTTCCCTGGCTGCCTTTTGGATCTCGACCTCCCGCTTAGACACAGACCTTCGACACCTCTCTATCGCCCTGACTTCCTGTCTGCTCACGGACCTCCGTGCTTGTCTTGTGCCATCTGGACTTCCTCACCTCTCGCTCAACACTCCTGGTAACACTCATTGATTCCCACACATAGTCACACGCCATAGATATTTGGATTAGTTCACACTCCATTCTCTTTGTTGATTTATATTATTATTTGTTATTTATAAATAGTATATATACTTATATATAAATGAAACATAGAGCTAAACTACATCCCTGCTGTCTGTGCCATCTCCTCCTCCTGTACACATAACACTTAATATGGAATCACTATAAACTCCAGCATGGATGACGGGGAAAAGACGCAGTCAGAGTGGAGGCAGTAAATAACACCAACCAAACAATGGCGCAATATCTGTAAAACATCATCCATGCCAAATTTTGACCAAAAAGTAACCATTACATATTACGAAGACCACACAAGTGTTCTAAATGTAGAAATACAATCATAATATGAGCCCTATGATGGTTTCTGGGCTCGAGTCAGTATCAGTAAGGGCCTTAATCGACCCACAATTGTCCTGTGTCTTCACATACAATCTGGTTTAGCGCTGGCAAAAAGAATGTTAAGCTATTACTCTCAGAAATTAAAACACCCTGTCATTGAATGGAGACAAGTCAAACAAGTGCCAGACGGAAAATGGTCGTACGTGCTGAAGCTTGTCCCTTTAAATTGCCTACAAGCTCATTGGTTGGCTTTCTGTGGCTGCCTTCTTGCAAACGTGACAAGGACTGACAGCACTCTTGCGGCAGCTGACCAATCAGCGGCCAGATGCAAATTAAGGTGAGTTGGCCTCCATATGGCAATTTAAATCACAAATATGTGAGACAAATATAAAATTCAAAATGCAACGACGTAAATTCCAGTATTTTGTGCCAGCGGACATGGTTCGATAACCACCCAGGCCATACAAGGTAAAGTTATTTATTTTGCTGAGTAAATGTGTTATTTTGTACAAAAAAAATATTGAACAATTTGTTTCTCATTCATGTTACTCCAAAACATTCAACTAATTCTTTCAAACCATGCCTCTGTAAGCAAGACAGTTGTCACCGCACTTTTGAACCCCAAACTTCATCCCTGTGTATTCGGATGTATGCATTTATTTTTTTTGATGTGATGTATGTCCTAAAATATCAGAAAAGATCAATTTAAAACATATATTTTTTTCCTCTTCCTGTTGTTTTATACTGTACTTATTATACAATCTGGTTACAAGACACCAGCACAACATGCAAATACTGTATGTGCACGTTCTTAACTTGATTCCTTCAATAGCCTGTGTTTTTTTTTTACTGCTCAAACATTTATAAATGAGAAAAACTTTAGGGGAAAATAACACAAATAACTAAATGAATACAGCACAATGAACAAAATACTACAGTAATTATAGTCAACAGAAAATCCACTATAACAAAACATTTTCAATCAAGCAACAACAAATGAAGATAAATATGCAAATGAGTTTTACTGTTTTTGCACTTACTGTAACAGGCATGTTGTGGTTTTCTAAATAGTAGTGCTTGAATATTAATAGTACAATTCAATCATAGACATGGGTAGGTATTTACAGTTTACAATTTATTGCTCAGCCAGAATCACTGGCAGGATAGGTGTCATTCTAAATGGTTTTAGTAATTTTATGCGACTTCGACATTTAAACATAAACTATCTTTTGGAAAGAAAATGCATATGTGAGGCCATCTTTGGTTGCAGAGAAGTACACATACTACAGGCTGTACATACAGTGAGAGTCCCACGCAAACCAGCATAACTTTGCACTTAGGCTAGGCTAAAATTGTTCTAGCAGTGAAAGCGCTGAGCGTGTCACAACTTTAGGAGCTTAAATTCCACCGGTAGGGATTTGTGAGTTTAAAAGCTCCCACCGCGTCGCCGTGCATCTCAATGAGGTTATCCAGCTGCAGGATGGATTCTGCCCTGCTGAGCCTTCTGGTCCGGGGCCAACCGAGCAAGCTTATTGCGTTCTGGCTGTTGAGACAGTTGACGCTGGCTTTGGAAATGATCAGTTGTCGTGTTATGAGGTGTGCATAATAGCTGTACTTGACAACATAAGTTTCCTACCTACTTCTCCACCTTTCTATTCTTTACACAGGTAGGCCACAACTCTTATTAATTTGCCTAGCAGTTAAGTCATTTTTTGGGGATTTGGAGTTATTGGTGTTGTTTAATACAACCCATTTAATTCATTTGTTGAATAGTTACAAGGTATCTTATTGGGTGTATTCAAGAAAGAAGGAATGCATTTTTTAAAATTAAAAATAAATGATATGTAATTCTGAGAAATGACCCTTGAGTTTTAAGCAGCATAGGATACATTGTGTCCATTGTTGTTGGTAATCAATCTGGTAAAGCGATCATTGTTTTAAATTTGTGAAAAGACATCCTTCCATTTTCTACCTCTTTTCCCTTACCAGGGTCGCAGGGTGTGCTGTAGCCCAGTGGTTCTCAAATGGGGGTACGCGTACCCCTGGGGGTACTTGAAGGTATGCCAAGGGGTACGTGAGATTTTTTTTAAATAGCAACAATTCAAAAATCCTTTATAAATATATTTATTGAATAATACTTCAACAAAATATGAATGTAAGTTCATAAACTATGCAAAAAAAATACAACAATGCAATATTCAGTGTTGACAGCTAGATTTTTTGTGGACATGTTCCATAAATATTGATGTTAGGGATTTCTTTTTTTGTGAAGAAATGTTTAGAATTAAGTTCATGAATCCAGATGGATCTTTATTACAATCCCCAAAGAGGGCACTTTAAGTTGATGATTACTTCGATGTGTAGAAATCTTTATTTATAATTGAATCACTTGTTTATTTTTCAACAAGTTTTTAGTTATTTTTATATCTTTTTTTCCAAATAGTTCAAGAAAGACCACTACAAATTAGCAATATTTTGCACTGTTATACAATTTAATAAATCAGAAACTGATGACATAGTGCTGTATTTTACTTCTTTATCTCTTTTTTTCAACCAAAAATGCTTTGCTCTGATTAGGGGGTACTTCAATTAAAAACATGTTCACAGGGGGTACATCACTGAAAAAAGGTTGAGAACCACTGCTGTAGCCTATCTCAGCTGCATTTGAGCGGTAGGTCTTTTCAAAAATATTTCTGCTCTCATCTTTTTGGTATGCAACTGGTGAGCAACACGCCAAATTATAGCAAATACAATGATCTAGAGCAAATACAGTACATACTGCAAATGTATCATTCCTGACAGTAATACTATAAGTGTATTGTTTCATAATTGTATTTGTTTTGTTACACTTGTTGCCATTCCATTGTATGGATTATTTTTAGATTCATGAGCAACTTTTTACAATGTGCTGGTAAACTCACTTTGGAATTTTTTATTTATTTATTTGAGAGATAGACTCCTCCTTGCAGCTTTCATCAGATCCCATGATATGCACCATATTTCCTTTTTCGCATTGATTTGAACGGCTGTGCTGATGGGAGAAGCTGTGACCCAGTAAGGTTGGGGCTTTTTGAAACAACCCGATTCGCACTCAAAAAACTATGTCGTAATGTTTGCTTCAGTTTGTATTTTTGGAACCAAGTAAATACAAAATCTGGGAGACGTGCAACGCCGTGCGCTTTTTACCTGTGCAGTAAGGCGGCGCCCCGCTCCATGAGCCGTCTTCTTGACAGTGGCGTGTAGCATTGCCCACCAGCACCCCTCCTGGCAGACAGGAGTATTGCAGCACTGAGCCGTACGTCCAGCTGCGTGTCCCAGACAAGACCACACTTGGGGGCAAACCAGGGTCTCCACAAGAAATAGCTAGAAAAACAGTTAGAGGTTTTAAGGAAGTTAAGGGAGTGCTAATGTAGTCGGGAATGTGTCCAAGTATAGATCCCTTCTACTTCTGCATAAAGTGCTACAGCTAGGTCACTGCTGTAGGAAGGAAGAGGAAGTGATATGTTGTGTAAGGTGAAAATGTGTTTATAAATGTCCATCGATAACTTTATACCCACAATAGTCTGATTTTATATCCTAAAATCACAAGGCCAAGTGGAATCTCAGGACACAGCACCACACATATTGATGATAATTTTACTCATGAATTTGATAATACAACAAGTGGTCTGCTAATATCCGACAACAGTAATCATATGCCAGTTTTCACAATTTTAAGACGGAAACTACAAGAAGAGGAACATTGATGGCATAAAGACATTCTGAAGAATAAGTACAGCTTTCAAGAATGACCTAAGATATCAAAGTTGGGACAATGTATACAGTGAAAATGATGTAGATGATGCATATAACATTTTGTTTTAATACTTCACAATGCTTTATGACAAACACTGTCCATTGAAACAACGTAGTAAGAAGCAAAAGAAAAACAATTAAGTTTGGATGACAAAAGTACTGAAAAACGCCTGCAACAGAAGCAGAAAACAAGTACAAAACGTATAAGGACAAGCTAACTGGCATACTACGAACATTTAGGAAAGAACATTACATTCAATTATTGGACCGGAACAAAAAACAATATGAAAGCAACAAGGAGCATCCTAAATAGCATGGTTAAAAATGGTGCCAAGAAGGATTACCCTGTATACATCTGAGACAGAAATGTAAAAAAATAATCTGAATTAAGTAGTTGAAAGCTTCAATAAGTACTTTGTGAACAATGGACCAAATCTGGAGGAAAAGATTCCAGATTCAAGTCCAGTTAAGGACTTTAATGACACCATAGACAGAAATCCCAACTCGATGTTCGTCAAAGGTGTCACAACTGACTGTAACGGAATTGATATGGTAATTATAGAAAAACAAGGTTATTGAAGAGATTTCAGAGCCTTTAAAATATAGCAACAACCTATTATTTTAAACATGCACATTTCCAGACAAAATGAAAATAGCAAAAGTCATACAGATGTATCCGACTGGTAACAAACACCAGTTTAGAAACTACAGACCTGATTCTCTACTTCCACAATTTTCTAAAATTATTGAAAAACTGTTTAACAACAGATTCATAAATAAGTAAATACTCACAGACAACCAATACGGACACAGAGCTAACATCTCAACTTCAATGGCATTAATCGAAATAATAAAGTGATTATTAAATCAATAAAAGTAAACATTGCACAGCAACAGTGTTTATGGATTTAACCCAAGCATTTGACACAACAAATTATAATAGCTTAATGAACAAATTAGAACGGTATGGCATCAGAGGGTTGGTCTTGAACTGGATAAGAAGCTACTTAACCAACAGGAAGCAATATGTGAAGATAGGCGAACACACTTCTACAGAGCTAAACATATCTTGTGGCGTACCTCAGGGATCAATACTGAGACTAAAATCATTTAATCTTTATACAAACAACATTTGTAAAGTTACAAATGACTTAAAGTTAATATTATTTTCAGATGACACGACTGTGTTTTGTTCAAGAGAGAACACACATAAAATAATACAAATAAATACAAAAGAAATGAACAAAATAAAAAGATGGTTTTGTCAAAAACACACTATCTTTGAATCTCAGTAAAACTAAATTAAAATTTTTATGTAACAGTAGAATGTAATGTCAAACACAAATATAAAAGTTACAGAGGAACTGCACGTCTTTTGGAATGTTGTCTCTAAAGCATTATCCTTATGTGAGACACACAAACATACAGTATGTTTATCTCTTTTTATGCATTCTCTTTAGTAAATAAATGCGAGCAAGTCAGCTTAAAATGGAGCCTCTGGAAGTCGCTCTATTCTGCCCATAAAGCGCTTAAAAAAACATCCAATCACTTCCATCAACGTTTATATACATGATGTAAGTATATATGTACTGTAGTAACAGGCACATTCATAATTACATTTAATATTTATGTATTTTGCACATTTTGAGCATACGACGGCACATTAATTTCACAAACGCATCACAACATTTGTTTTCTTCTTTAACATCACTAATTACTCAATGAAGACATCATGAGAGCCAACAAACATTATAAAACAATCGCTTACTGTACAATGTCTGCTCTGACTGGGATGCGGACTGTTAAGATGTTCATATGTTCCTGTTTAAATGAAGAATGACTCATAATCTTCACGAAAGGTTAACAAGAAAAGGGTAGGTGTAAAGCAGCGTCTTTCTTGTGCCTTTCTTGCCATTTCCAGGTCTAAATTCACTGTCAGAATGTACCGACTTCTCAGTTTATGTCCACATCGTTTTACTATCAAGGTGAGAGACATGATTTGTGATGTAGAACAGTGTTTCTTAACCATTGTTTGGCCACAGGAGCAAAGAGGGCTGCCAAAAATATCTGTTTCTCAGCTGTTGGCCGTATGGACCGACTCAGTTGTAATACATATTTCCACCACGTGTCGCAGTCAGTAATGACAATATTAAACATAAAAAGTCCGGAGCTAAAGTCATAGGCGTTTCTTATGCACAGCAATTATGACTAAAATGGTAAAACTAATATTCACAGTTTATTCATTTAGTTTATGTTAGCACAACATAGTTGTATATACATTTTTTGTCAGTTATTTATGAGTCTCCTTTTATGCAGTATATTGGGTTGTTACTCATTTTTCTTATCAGCCTAATCTAGGCCTAAGGTTTATGTGTTAAATTCTCCCCGTGAATGCGTGGGTTCCCTGTGGGTACTGTGGCTTCCTCCCATCTCCAAAGACATGCACCTGGGGATAGGTTGATTGGCAACACTAAATTGGCCCTAGTGTGTGAATGTGAGTGTGAATGTTGTCTGTCTATCTGGGTTGGCCCTGCGATGAGGTGGCGACTTGTCCAGGGTGTACCCCGCCTTCTGCCCGCTTGTAGCTGAGATATGCGCCAGTGCCCCCCGCGACCCCAAAAGGGAAAAAGCGGTAGAAAATGGATGGATAATGATTGACAAATAATTAATTAACACATGGTTTCATATAATTTGACAAGGTTGTAAATTGTAGGTTAGATTTAATTATTGAATATGATTAAAATCAAGAGTAGGCTTGTCAATATTCGTAGTGGAAAAGTTGGGCCCTATGGTCAAAAAGATTAAGAACCCGTGATCTAGAATAAACTTTCACGAGCTCCAAGGTGAACAAGCAGCTCACCAGCTCATAATGTCAATATAGAAGTATAAGGAAGTTTGCTATCCAAGCTCTCTTTCATCAATGCACCGCTTAATGTAGGTTGCTTATGACAACAATATTGCTAATACCGTATTTTCGGACTATAAGTCGCAGTTTTTTTCATATTTTGGCCGGGGGTGCGACATATACTCCGGAGCGACTTATGTGTGAAACTATCAACACATTACCGTAAAATATCAAATAACATTATTTATCTCATTTGCGGAAGATCTGAAGAAAAGGGCAGCAATCGTCACACACTGCATGATGCATGATCTCAATCATGCATCATGAATTGTCATGAATGAAAATTGGTGAAAGAATAGCGTGTAGTTTGATTCTATTTTTAAAAACATCAATACATACCATAAACCTGCATATCTGTATTCTCAGCTGTTGCTTGCGAGTGACAGTCACAACTATGGTACCAGGCTAGCCCTAAGAGGTGCTCTCACCCGTCTTAAACTCAAAAGTGATGTTTTGAAAAAGACTGTATTGTATCGGGCAATCACTTACTGGAATCGACTTCCACAATATCTGCTATCAATCACCAGCATAGTGGGTTTTAAGAATAGACTAAGAGGAGAGGTATTGTGGAATGAAATTATTTTAGATTGTACCTAATGTCATGACTGTTTTTATTGACTATTGACTATTTTAATGATTATGGGATAAGCAGTAGAAATGGATGGATGGTCCTTTTTCGTCACCTATTGTTTGTCTTTGGTACACTAATGTGTATATTTTAGGCCATTGGTTCTTTGTTTTATCTTTGAGAAAAAAAATAATATATATATATATATATATATATATATATATATATATATATATATATATTTTTTTTTTTTCATATTGCTATTTTTATCTTTGGTATGAACATATTTATGTAACATAAGTAATTATAATTGTTTTGGTTCTTTGTTGTTGCTATTTTTGCATAATGCCACTTTATTATCTGATCATGTTGTACTGCATTTTTTTTTTTTTTTTTTTGTGATAGTGTGATGTTTTTGGCCTGGACTCCAGGAAGAATAGTCTCCACTGCGGTGTAGACTAATGGGGATCCTTAATAAACTAAGCTAAACTAAACACACACGTCAGCAATCGTCACATACACGTCAACCAATAAGAATTTATCAGGGGAGGATTCATGGCAGAAGTGCATTGTGGGTCACGGAATGCTAACTCCTGTATGCTATATGCTACCGCCGTAGCTATTGTAGTGGATCATTTCAACGTTGGCGGTAACTTATAAAAACTGAGAAGGGCTGAACAAAAATGGCACCGAAAAGGAAATCATGTACTGCAGATTACAAGCTGGACGTAGTGAAATATGCAGCAGAAAACGACAAGGGGAAGCGGCGCATACCTATGGAGTTGGCAGAGTTCTTTAGAAGCTACATCGAGGAAGAAGATTTCATCGGATTTATCGATTAGGAGTGACAGATTGTTTGGTAAACGTATAGCATGTTCTATATGTTATAGTTATTTGAATGACTCTTACCATAATATGTTACGTTAACATACCAGGCACCTTCTCAGTTGGTTATTTATGCGTCATATAACGTACACTTATACAGCCTGTTGTTCACAATTCTTTATTTATTTTAAATTGGATTTCAAATGTCTATTCTTGGTGTTGGATTTTATCAAATAAATTTCCCCCAAAAATGCGACTTATACTCCAATGCGACGTATATTTGTTTTTTTCCTTCTTTATCATGCATTTTCGGCCGGTGCGAAGTATACTCCGGAGCGACTTATAATGTGAAAAATACGGTACTTGGCGAATATCCAGGCCACAAAATGCAAATGGGGTATTGTTGGCACTTTTTGGATGGTTGGGAGTTGGAAGAGTGGCCGTGCCAGCAACCTGAGGGTTCCTGGTTCAGTCCCCACCTTCTACCAACCTCGTCACAACCATTGTGTCCTTGAGCAAGACACTTCACCCTTGCTCCTAATGGGTCGTGGTTAGGGCCTTGGATGGCAGCTCCCGCCATCAGTGTGTGAATGCTTGTTTGAATGTGGAAATACTGTCAAAGTGCTTTAAGTACCTTGAAGGTAGAAAAGCGCTATACAAGTATAACCCTTTTTTTTTCATAAATGGTTGAAAAAGACACAATAGACACAATGACGTCATGGTTCCTATTGGTTCCATTGTAAGTGGAGCTTTATTTACGTTTATTTACAGGTTGGAATTTGTTAAAAAAAAAAAACATGTTCTTCTCTCTCCTAAGGATTGTGGATTTTAGGCAAAATTCTGTGTCTGAACATAATATTATTTGTTGTGTGTGTGTGCGTGCGTGTGTGTGTGTGTGTGTGTGTGTGTGTGTGTGTGTGTGTGTGTGTTAGTGGGGCACAGCCTAAAAAGGTCGGACCAACAAGAGGGTGGGATATAGTACTTGCAGCTTAATTAAAAAGCAATCGTCTTTACTATATTTGGTTTAGCTGAGTGTACAGCAAATGTATATTGTACAGTTTTGTCCAAAAAGCGAGTCAACCCTCGCCAGCAATACCAACAATAATCCCAAATGAATTTCCTTTGAACGCCAACCCCTCAGTCAGTAACCTATTAGTCTTTGAAGAGCTTTCTTGGAAATCCTTCAAAGTGTCAGACATCTACCAACAAAATCTTCTATTTTCATCTTCAATCTTTGAAAAATGGACATTTCACAGAGGTCAGATAGCACAGCTCTCTGGATGACACAGATATGAAACTGCCCTCCATTTTCTATTTCTACCCAACAATTGCTCCTGCAACACCAAGCCCAAGTCGGATTACTCCGTCCTCTCCTTTCCCCCTCGGTCACCCGCCTCTCTTTCCCCGCAATTTTGTGATAAAACCTTGTTCCTGCAATGTAATACCCCATGCTCAGAGTCCATGTCTATCTTGCCCTCTTGGTCCCATTCCTCATCTCTCCAAACATGCTGCTGTGTTCCCATTCTAAAGTCTAGTTGGCCTTTCAGAATTAGACATGTTTTCTCTGTTCCCATCTACTTTAATCTCTATCTGATTTTAATCTTAATCCACTATTGCCTTTCTTTTTATCCATCATTCTCATACAACACAACACAAACACTAAACTTTGTATTATTTTCAGGGTAAACATTGACTGACCTTATGCATTGGCTTACATGAATGTCAATTAACCTAATGAATGGTTTGTTTATATATGAAAATCAAGGGGATTCAGACCACCCCATTTGTCGCAGGGTTTACCTGTCACACGGAACGTGACAAATGGGGGGGGGGCGTGCACTATCCACTATAGCCCCCAGATGGCAGTAGAGAATAGATGATCTTAGAATTTGTTTTGTGGCAATTCCTATTTTGACCACAGCATCAGTTCAGTTCAGTTTCAGTTTATTTCGAACATGCATACGATACAATGTAATGTAAGTAGTAGGAAGAAGCAGAGCTTATTGAATCCTACCCATTTTCATACCATAGCAATGTTATCCCATGTCCTTGTTCTCTGTAACAGAACCGTGAATGAATGGATAACAAATAAAAAAATATACCATAGTAAGTCAACAAATATTAAATACATAAATAATTTTTTTCTAAAAACAAAAAGGGTAACACCATAATTCATCATAATTCTTGTTCTGTGTACTTTGTGAATACTTGTAGTTTGAACAGTCGCTTAAACTGAATCATATAGTTGCTTTGTTTGATTTATTTGATTATTCACTCCATAATTTAATTCCACATATGAATATGCTAAAAGTGTTAAGTGTTGTACGAGCATACAAATGCTTTAAATTAGATTTCCCTCAAAGGTTATATTTGTCCTCTTTTGTTGAGAATAATTATTGTTCTATAATTCTAATAACGTTCTATGTTCTAATAATTATTCTTTTGGAGAGTTTGCTTTGTACATAATTGTAGCTGTTTGCAAATGCACCAAATCGTTGAATTTCGATATTTGGGATTCCATGAGTAAAAGGTATGTATGTTCTCTAAAACCAACATTATGTATTATTATAATTGATCTTTTTTGTAACACTGTTAGTGAATGAAGCGCACATTTTGTAGTTGTTTCCCCATATTTCTGCACAATAACTCAGATATGGTAACACTAGTGAGCAGTAGAGCATATGAAGTGATTTTTGGTCTTGAACATCCATCCATTTTCTACCGTTAATTCCCTTTGGGGTCGCGGGGGGAGCTGGTGCCTATCTCAGCTACAATCGGGTGGAAGGGGGGGTACACACTGGACAAGTCGCCACCTCATCGCAAGTCCAACACAGATAGACAACATTCACACACTAGGGCCAATTTAGTGTTGCCAATCAACTTATCCCCAGGTGCATGTCTTTGGATGTGGGAGGAAGCCGGAGTACCCGACCGGAAACCACGCATTCACAGGGAAAACGTGCAAACTCCACACAGAAAGATCCAGAGCCCGGGATTGAACCCAGGACTACTCAGGACCTTCGTATTGTGAGGCAGACAAACTAACCCCTCTTCCACCGTGAAGCCGGTCTTGAACATGTTTTGCTTTATTTATTATTGGCATGTTTCTTGCTACTATATTATGTATAGTTTTACATTAGATTTCCAGTTCATTTTATCATCTATTATTACACCCAACAATGTGTTTTCTTTTACACTTTCAATATCTACTCTGTCTATTTGGAATTGTGTTTGACTTTCCCTTCTACTGTTAACAAATAACGTTATTTTAGTTTTACTGAGATTCAAACATAGTCTGTTTTTGTCAAACTAAATTTGAATGTGTTCATTTCATCTGTTACTGTTTGTGTTAGCTTTTGTGTTTTCTCTCCTGAACAAAACACAGGTGTGTCATTTGCAAATAATACTAACTTTAAGTGCTTTCTAACTTTACAAATATCGCTTGTATAGAGATGGAACAATTTTGATCCAAGTATTGATACGCCACAAAATATTTTCAGCTCTGTAAAAGTGTGTTCGCCTATCTTCACATATTGATTCCTGTTGGTTAAGTAGCTTCTAACCCAGTTCAAGACCAAACCTCTGATTTCATACCGCTCTAATTTGTTCATTAAAGTATTGTAATTGATAGTGTCAAATGCTTGTGTTAAATCCATAAACACTGTTGATGTGCACTGTTTACTTTTATTGCATTAATAATCACTTTTTTATTTCAATTAATGCCATTGATGTTGAGATGTTGGCTCTGTATCTGTATTTGTAGTCTGTGAGTTTTTCTTTTTCATTAATTAATTTGTTTAATCTGTTGTCAAACAGTTTTTCAATCATTTTAGAAAATTGTGCAAGTAGGGAAACAGATATGTAGTTTGTAGACTGGTGTTTGTCACCAGTCTTATAGATCAGTAGACTTTTGTTATTCCCAGATAGAATTATCTGGGAATTTGCCTGGTTTAAATGATAGGTTGCTGATATATGTTAAAGGTACTGAAATCTCTTCAATAATCATTGTTATTGTATCAATTTTGTTGCAATCAGTTGAGGTCTTAGATTTACTTTTTTTCAAAATATTGATTACTTACGCTTTTGTCACACCTTCTAGGAACATAGAGTTCGGGTTTCTATCTATGGTGTCATTCAAGTCCTTAACTGACTCCGGATCTGGAATATTTTCCTCTAGATTTGGACCAATGTTCACAAAGTACTTATTGAAGCTTTCAGCCACTTTGTTCACATTGTCTTTTTTTTACATTTCCATCCAAGACGTATTTAGGATGGTCCTTTTTAGGAACATTTTTAATAATGCTATTTAGGATGCCCCATGTTGCTCTCATATTGTTTTTGTTCTGGTCCAATAATTGTATGTAATATTCTTTTCTACATGTTCGAAGTATGCCAGTTAGCTTGTTCTTATACGTTGTGTACTTGTTTTCTGCTTGTGTAGATCTTTGTGTTGTACATTTTCTATGTAGTGTATTCTTCTTTTTGCAAGCATTTTTCAGTCCTATGGTCATCCATGGTTGATTATTTGTATTTTTCTTCTTACTAAGTTGTTTCAATGGAAGGTATTACAAAAATGCAATATGCATCATTTACATCATTTTCACTGTAGACAATGTCCCAACTATGTTTTTTCAAATCATTTTGAAAGCTGTCATACTTTGTTCTATACATATTCTTCAAAAGTATTTATTTCATCAATGTTCCTCTTCTTGTAGTTTCCGTCATAGATTATGAAAACTGGCAGATGATCAATAATGTCGCATATTAGCAGGATGTTGTTTAGTGAGGTGCTCGTTCATGTACACATTTGTGCCCTTCAGCTATTTTCCCTGTGTCAGCAATGCCATTTTGGATTTCCTGTTGGCGACCTTAACAATGGTGACTGGTGTGGTATTGTTGTCTCTTCCATTCAGTGATATGCACGGATCAACGGTGTTAATATCGACATCAATTCTCTTTGATTGCAGAAAGTTGACCACTTGTGGCTCCCTTGAAGCAGCGTCCATGTTATCTGGTTCTCTTCTGTTGTCAACTGCTCTTGCATAGGATTGATGATTGACGCGTCGCCCTGCAATGATGATATCATTCTGTCGTGTAAACTGATCCATTTCCTCTTTAAAGTTTTCCAAATAGCAATATTCAATAGATTGTTGACATCTTGTTGTCTGGCATTGGGCTGTTGTCTCAATGCAGCCATCTCCTCCCTGAAGTTCTTCAAATCAGTGTTATCTTGTTGTATAGCGCGCTGCTGCTATCTCCATTGTAATGGTCTCCACAACACTGCTCTTGTCCCAATGGGTGTAATGGGTTGTTGCATGGTATGCAACTGTTGGCGCAACAATGCATTCTCCTTGTTCAGTTTCTCCACCTCCTGCTTTAAAATGCATTCATTTCTTCTCTGAACTTTCTAAATTCCACTATATCTTCAAGATTTGATATTCTGTCTTTGATTACCTGTTCTTGGATATCTGCAATATCTGTTTGTACACCTTTGATCATCTGTTCCTCGAGAGTGTTAACCTTGCTTTGTAGAGTTCCTACCAACTTTTTCCAGTCTGGTTCCACACCTGATAACTGTGTATTACCCCGTTGGCGGCTTCTTTTCGTGCTCAGCGGCGAAGTGGAGTCATTGTTGTTGTTTGCTTCTGGTGTTTTTTTGTTTTGTTTTGCTTTGGGGTTTGTTCCCACTTAATTTTGCACCAGCCAGAGCTGTGGCCGCCTTTCTTGTAGATCATTTCTAAAATATGTTCAACTCTTTCGTTTTTGTTGTTTCGCTTTGGGTTACTAGGCAACGGCTTTGAGCTATCATTTAGCCAGTTAGCCCCCGGCTTTCCGGTGCTTTCGATTCGCTTATTTTAGCGAATCTGTGTCTCCCGCTGGCCAGAGTTGATGTTGAATATGTTAGCAAACTGTCTTGCTGCCGTGATCACAATCAGTAGTCGGAAATGACAGTTTAATTAAGCAAAAACTATAGTGTCGGGAGCGGAGCTCTTCCAGTTTACTTCCTCCCTTGGAATCAGGAAATTACGTTGAGTTGCTATGGAGAGTGGCGCTTCTCATCATTTTCAGAAGACTACATTGCAAAACGATCACACCTCCCACCCCTTCACAAAGCAAAATAGGTACGTAAAAACCTTTTAAGTATTTCAATTAATGTTCTGAAAAGGGTAACCCGTCTATACTCACCTAAGCAGCGAGGGGTGGGTTTGCCCCAGCGTCCATCATGTTGGCATGTGAGGACTGCAGAACCCAGCAGGTAGAAGCCTCGTTTACAGTGGATGGCAACAGTTACACCATAGCTGAAGACTTCTGGGTAACGTAGGCCTGACTGCCGAACACCATTCTCTACATGTCCAGGATCCGAACAGTTTACCACTGCAGTGACAGACAAATGAAAACGTGAGAACCTGTGTAGTTTGTGCAAACTATGCAAAGTATAACATCATGTTTGCCAATTCAACCTGAAATTCATTAACAGTGAGGCGAAAAAGTATTTAGTCAGCCACCGATTGTGCAAGTTCTCCCACTTAAAATGATGACAGAGGTCTGTAATTTTCATCATAGGTACACTTCAACTGTGAGAGACAGAATGTGGAAAAAGAAATCCAGGAATTCACATTGTAGGAATTTTAAAGAATTTATTTTTAAATTATGGTGGAAAATAAGTATTTGGTCAACCATTCAAAGCTTTCACTGATGGAAGGAAGTTTTGGCTCAAAATCTCACGATACATGGCCCCATTCATTCTTCCCCCCTTAGCAGAAAAACTGCCCCAAAGCATGATGTTTCCACCCCCATGCTTGACTGTAGGTATGGTGTTCTTGGGGTGCTACTCAGTATTCTTCTTCCTCCAAACACGACAAGTTGAGTTTGTACCAAAAAAAGTTATATTTTGGTTTCATCTGACCACATGACATTCACCCAATCCTCTGCTTTGGGGCTGTTTTTCTGCTAAGGGGACAGGACGATTGATCCGTGTTAAGGAAAGAATGAATGGGGCCACGTATCGTGAGATTTTGAGCCAAAACCTCCGTCCATCCGTGAGAGCTCTGAATGGTTGACCAAATACTTATTTACTACCTTAATTTACAAATAAATTCTTTAAAATTCCTACAATATGAATTCCTGGATTTTTTTTTCACATTCTGTCTCTCACAGTTGAAGTGTACCTATGATGAAAATTACAGACCTCTGTCATCATTTCAAGTGGGAGAACTTGCACAATCGGTGGCTGACTAAAAACTTTTTTGCCCCACTGTAAGTGTGTGTTCGAATGTGAAGGCAACCTAGTGTAGTGTTTATCCCATAGTGGGTCTGGACCCCATGGCAAGCAGCAGGGAAGATGTTCATTATTTGTGCCTTGATGCTAGTATTCATGTTAGAACGAAAAACAAGCCTGCAGCTAGGTGGCAGCAGTGCTCAGTCTAATCAACATCCATCCACCCATTTTCTCACGCTTATTCCCTTTGGGGTTGCGGAGGGTGCTGGTGCTTATCTCAGCTACAATCGGGCGGAAGGCGGGGTACACCCTGGACAAGTCACCACCTCATTGCAGGGCCAACACAGATAGACAGACAACATTCACACTCACATTCACACACTAGAGCCAATTTAATGTTGCCAATCAACCTATCCCCAGGTGCATGTCTTTGGAAGTGGGAGGAAGCCGGAGTACCCGGAGGGAACCCACGCATTCACGGGGAGAACATGCAAATTCCACACAGAAAGATCCCGAGCCCGGGATCGAACCCCAGACTACTCAGGATTTTCGTATTGTGAGGCAGACGCAGTAACCCCTCTGCCTAATCAACAGTCTCCCTGTTTTACTCAGCAGAAGTAGTAAGTACACAGGGAAATGCGTGTGGAGTTAACAGAAGTGAAGAGAACGAGACAGTAATGAAAAAAAAGGAGTTGTCAGCGCCATATATAAAGAAGTAACTCACTCAGTGTGTTGTACAGAAAGATAAAATAATATTAATAAGTTGTCAAAAGTAATTCAATCGGGGGGGAGAGGGGGGGTCACAACATTTTCTGTCCCCCATGTGGGTCATTGACAGAAAATGATTTAAAAGCACTGCCATAGAGGAACAAAGAACGTTTCAGCATCATAATTGACAGCTGCTGCTGAGAGGAGAGAGGTGGGGATAAGAAAGAAAATAATGAGGGCGCTGCAGAGAGCAAGCAGGCAGGAATAAATCCCTTCAATGAAAGACCCATGTGAGCAACTGTGCTGTATCGATCTGCATCCTGTGATCGGGCAGAATGTCCGAATGTGTGCGTGTTTAATACATCATAACGGCAACAACACCACAATGTCTGTGGAGGTTGGGAATGTAACAGACAGGCACGGTCAGCTGAGACTGAATTCCTAAAATGTGCTTAGCCGTGTGTGTGTGTGTTTTGTCTGAATTGTGTTTTGTGCAGTCACAACATTAGGTACACCTGCACACTTAATGATATCCCAAACAGGATGTGTATTGCTGTATCAAAGGTTTTGCCATAGCAAATCTAATAATGGACACTGCGAGCCAGCAGGAGCATAATAATTTGTTATGCGGTAACTGATCGGTACAGGGAAATGATGATAATATGCAAATGTAAGTGGGGCTTGTTGCAAATCAATAGAAAAATATGCACACTAAAAAATAAAATGTCTCTTTTCAAATGTCCCTCTTACTTTGAATAACTCCAGCATTGAGGTTCACAATATGAACTGTGTATGTGCTTCTGACCTTTGCAGAGAGGTAGGGGGCTGCTCCACTGGCCGTTGAGTCGACATTGAGCACGTGCATTTCCACTCAGGATGTAACCTTTATTGCAGGTGAAGTTGACGACGTCATTGAGGTTGAACTCGCTGCCATTTGTCCGTCCATTGGCTGGGTTGCCGGGGTGACCGCAAGTGATGGCTGAGGGTAGGGATGAGAGATTTAAAGATCGACTGTCAATCCAATGCAATACATATTTTTAATTGTAAGACAAGCATTGCCCTGAGCGGTACACTTTGTTAGATACATCTGCACAACACAATTGCATCTGTCTTACGGCTGTTGAATTTTGAATTGCAATTAATCACATTTTGTCACATAGCGACAATTGTGATGATATTTAATCATGATTAATCGCAAACATGATACGTATGTTTGTTATTATTTTTGTTCTGTTTATCTTATTAAAAAGTACACCTTACATTGGAATATAATTTTTTTTTATTTATTCAAAGTTATTTATTTAAAAGTATGTACATTTTGCTTTTTTAAACAGCACAAAATGAACACAAACAGACACACACACATGATGCAAGACATTTTCCACCTGGGGTCTATTTTCATCCTTAAATACTCTCTTTTTCTTTTAATGAAATACATCCATCCATCCATCCATTTCCTACCGCTTGTCCCTTTTGGTGTCACAGGGGGGTGCTGGAGCCTATCTCAGCTGCAGGCAGGGTACACCCTGGACAAGTCGCCACCTCATCACAGGGTCAACACAGCGGCATGGCGTAGTGGGTAGAGCGGCTATGCCAGAAACCTGAGGGTTGCAGGTTTGCTTCCCACCTATTGACATCCAAATCGCTGCTGTTGTGTCCTTGGGCAGGAGACTTCACCCTTGTCCCCGGTGCCGCTCACACCGGTGAATAAATGATGAATGAATGATTGGTGGTGGTCGGAGGGGCCGTAGGCGCAAACTGGCAGCCTCGCTTCCGTCAGTCTACCCCAGGGCAGCTGTGGCTACAGATGTAGCTTACCACCACCAGGTGTGAATGAATAATGGGTTCCCACTTCTCTGTGAGCGCTTTGAGTATCTAACAATAGAAAAACGCGATATAAAATGTAATCCATTATTATTATTATTATTATTAGATAGACAATATTCAAACTCACATTCACACACTAGGGCCAATTTTAGTGTTGCTAATCAACCTATCCCCAGGTGCATGTCTTTGGTGGTGGTAGAAAGCCGGAGTACCCGGAGGGAAACCTCGCAGTAACGGGGAGAACATGCAAACTAATGAAATACATATAATATAAAAATTGTATTTTTAATAAAAATGTTTCCCACTACTTCTGTCACTAGTTCACTTTGGCTCGTCACTCAGTTGTTTGTCTCTGGGTTCCGTCGTAGTTGCACATGCGTCATTTGCACGTGTTTGGGGGCGTGCCAAGTAGACTGGGAGCGTGTTAACCAGAAACCATCATGTCCAAAAGAACTACCTGCCAACGCAGTCATGTATTGCTTCCTCATGGAAATAAAAAAGCAAGCCCAAATAAGCAACAACACATTCAAAAACAAGCCCCGTTAACCTCAACTCATGCAATTTGCAAAAAAATAAAAAAAAAGCTAGGAACTTTAATCGGTTATAACTCAGAGCGATGTGGTTGGATATAACTTTTGTCTTGTGGAGACAGCGACTTGCTAGGGCTTTGAAGATACTGATTTGTTTATCTATTTCCTCTTAGTATTTGTTCTTGTGGCTCAATATCAGCTGCTTTTCCACCACTTCGGAACGGACCGAGAGTCACACAGGACACACATTAACGGTGTGCTCAGTGTAGCTCAGTTGGTAGAGTGGCCGTGCCATCCTATTCACTCCCGTTGTGTCCTTGAGCAAGACACCCACCAGCTCCCAGTGCCACCCACACTGGTTTAGATGTAACTTAGATATTGGGTTTCACTATGTAAAGTGCTGTATAAAGATTATTCACTTCACTTCAAATCAATCCTGCGATTTAAAAAATTGTGCTGTTAAGACACTTTTGTTAACTTGTCATTATTGTTTTAATTTTGACCGCCCCCATAATTATATATATATTTTTAAATTGATTGTACACGTAAATGTAATTTTGTGGCAAATCAATCAATCAATCAATCAATGTTTACTTATACAGCCCTAAATCACTAGTGTCTCAAAGGGCTGCACAAACCACTACGACATCCTCGGTAGGCCCACATAAGGGCAAGGAAAACTCACACCCAGTGGGACATCGGTGACAATGAATATAATGTTTACAAAGTACAAAGAAAAGGAATCCTGATAAACATTTTGAACTTCATTGAAAATTTGATCATCTTAGTCATCTCATTGTGTTATTCAAAACTTAACTTTTTTATTGTTCATTGATTTCAATTCTGTTACAACTTGAGAACAGGAAGTGAACCGACGTGTTATTAATTGCTATGATATGGGAAAGTGGTAGGATAAAATAAACTCTGCTTCTTCCTACTATGTTTTGGACATGTTTTATATGAAAGTATGTATAGATTATGTGAAATATGTGGATCATATTGTAAAGGCTTGCATGCTCGAAACAAACTTAAACAACAACGACAAAACATGAGTCTATTTTTAGCAGATATTCATTTGTCTTAGTAACTTTCACCCATTGTGTAAAAGAAATGTCCATGCTTACACAGTGTTCTGTATTAGTTATAGTCTGCACTTACGGACACAAACAGGTGTTGTTCCAGACCACCGATGGTCTTGTTGGCAGATTCTGACTGATGTGCCAATCAGCCGATATCCCAGCATGCACTGGTAGACTACTGTGTCGCGGTAACTTGAGCCGTCACCGCTAATGTGCCCATTGACGATAGGATCTGGAGAGTCACAGTGGCCAGCTAAAAGAAAGAAAAAACATTACATTACAAAAAAAAACAACTAAACAAATTAGGTGCAGAATTTTTTTGTCCTTTAAGAACTTTTTTGCTGCATTTTGCCATAGTTATTTTTATATTACTCCATTATACATGATCCACTCTAGCTCTAAACACAAATACCAAACATATAATGCTTTTGTTTGTTATTTCAACATTTCGAAAACCTTTTGACCAAACTATGACACAGCTTTAAATTAGCAGGAATTTGCATAACATGAGTTATTAAATTAATTTAAACATGTGACATTATTTAATCTGAAATGAGGGGCGACTTGTCCAGGGTGTACGCCGCCATCCGCCTGATTGTTGCTGAGATAGGCACCAGCGACCCCCGCGACCCCAATGGGAATAAGCGGTAGAAATGGATGGATGGCCATTATTTCATCAAAATACTTCTAAAAGGGTCACAAAAATAATAATAATGATAATAATAATAATCCACCCATCCATTTCTACCGCTTATTCCCTTTGGGGTCACGGGGGGCGCTGGTGCCTATCTCAGCTACAATCGGGCGGAAGGCGGTGTACACCCTGGACAAGTCGCCACCTCATCGCAGGGCCAACACAGATAGACAGACAACATTCACACTCACATTCACACACTAGGGCCAATTTAGTAATAATAATAATAATAATAATAATAACATTACATGTTATGTCTGTTTAGGACTGATTTCGAGGGGGAAAAAAAAAATCACGTTTTTTTTCACCTTAAACAACGTCATGACTTTTAAGTACAGTTTGGCTTTAAAGATCATTCAAATCCAATGTGTTAAAACAATGTGTATTTTTTGACCATTTAGAACATTAATTAGACATAGAAATACAATAAACAGAAAACTAATGTTATTGTGAGCATGCCCTAAGCTTTGTCCACACATGCAACAGTCAGTGCTTTGAATCGTCAGTGCTTTGAGGCGGTATTAAACATTAAGTAATAAAACGTCTCAGTGGTACAATACATCATTTGAGATATTTGGGGCATGTATATAGATTATCTTTTTCTTGGTTGATCTCATTTCCGTGGTTCAAACCATGACACTTGTTGCATCTACATGTACTGTACACATGGACAATTGTATTCGAACAGTTGACAAAGGAAATGCAACAATAAGATTGAAAGTGATTTCATTGTAATACTAATTGCAAAAATTAGAAATAGCTTGTTGCGTTCGGACACAAATCACCAGTTATTTTGAAGAGGAGCAGAGAAACAGCCCAAACGCTTCCACCTCTACATTTGACTGATGTTGTTGTTAGGGTCTTATTCAGCATGTTTCTGCTTTCAAACACATTGAGTCAGATTGATGCCACATAGCTTAATTTTGGTCTCCTGTGACGAGAACATGTTCTTCTAAACTTTTTCTGGATCATTCAGGTGTTATTTGGCAAATTTCAGATGGGCTTGTATACTGTATATGCTGTCTTAAGCAGGGACCTTGTCGTCACCCTCTATCTCAAACTCAGACCATTACATCAGGGGTGCTAAAAGAGTTTGCCCCGAGGGCCGCATCCTGAAAACTCAAAGAATGCTGACAGAGAGTGTTATTATTAATAGCAGTATTGTAGTTATTAGTTACATTTATTACCCCTTTGTTTAGTTTTTTAATGATTTATTTTATTTCCTTATTTAATTAATCTATATCACAGGGTTAATATATATATATATATATATATATATATATATATATATATATATATGTCTTGATTGGATTATCAGTGCTCGATACGTGGTGGAGCGCAATATGTAGGTGTGGGAAAAATCACAAGACTATATATATATATATATACATACATATATATATATACACACATATATATATATGTATATATACACATATATGTATACATACACATATATATATATATACATATATATATATATATATATACATATATGTAGGTGTGGGAAAAAATCACAAGACTACTTCATCTCTACAGATCTGTTTCATGAGGGGTTCCCTCAATCATCAGGAGATTTTAATGGAAGCATTCACATACAATGGTTTATATAGAGCACAGAGTGGGTGGGTACAGGCAGGCGTAGGGTGTGGTGAGTGGCTCATGTGTTACCTAGGAGGTGTTTCCGTCTATGGCGGCATGTTGAAATGATTTCACTGCGCTTGTTGAGAGATGATAGATCTGGATGATATATAATAAACAGTTTCTCTTTTAAGCATAGGTTGCATCTTTTATTACCACTGTTGTAAGGTGTGCTGGATGCAAGAATTTGCCATGTTATTGAATATTCAACATTATTGTCTTTGAGGTTCCAAATGTGTTTGCTGAGTTCTGTAGAATTCTGCAAAGTCTGGTTTCTAAAGGAGGCGTTGTGATTATTCCATCTTGTTTTGAACGCTCCTTCGGTTAATCCTACGTACGTGTCGGATGTGTTAATGTCCTTGCGTATTACCTCTGCTTGGTAAACGACTGATGTCTGTAAGCACCTTCCGTTGAGAGGGCAATCAGGTTTCTTGCGACAGTTACATTCATTATTGGTTTCAGAGTCGTTTAGTCTGGGGGTAGGCAGTCCTTTTGCAATTGCTTTGTTGTGGTTTGAAATGATTTGTTGCATGTTATTCATACAGCTGTAGCTCAATTTAATGTTGTTCTTGTTGAATATTTTTCTTAGGGTGTTGCCTTTGGGGAAGTGTTTGTCGATCAGAGTGAGGAACTTGCGGCCGATGTTGGTTGAGACGTCTTTGCTGAATGGCGGATTGTACCAGATGATGTTGTTTCGTTTTCTGCTCTTTTTTGGTTGGTTTCCTGGGGTGGGTTCATAGGTGAGGGTGAAGTTGTATCCACTTTCATCAAATGCTTTCTGGTACGGGGGGGTTGCTTGGTCGAATTCAGCTTTGCTGGATGACAGCATCGATAGTCTTTTATTAATTCCGGTAGGTATTCTTTTCGTGGTGGTGGGTGGGTGGTTGCTGTCGTGGTGCACGTATTGGAGTGTTGTGTTGGGTTTCGTGAATGGTTGGTAGCTGTTATTTCTCAGGTTGAAAGTGACGTCGAGGAAGTTGACGGTTTGCTTGTTGGCTTCAATCGTGATCCGTAGGCCGTTTTCTTTGAAGATTTGGCATATGCGCTTCTTGGTGTTCTCGCTGCTCCTTGGCGAGGCGCGGCACACTGCCAGTCCATCATCACAGTAAATACCAAGGTTCAGGTTGAGGCTAGCAAGCTGGGAGAGGAGGAAACTCCCAACGAGTTCGCACGTTTCTGCGCCGTCAAAACTCCCCATAGTAACGTCAAATGTTGAATTGTTCTTTTTTTGCCATGGTGTACTGTTGTGGATGAGTATGGAGTTCTTTGCGTGGATGATGATGTTTCTTTCGTTGCCTGTGATTGAGTCGTAGTCCGAGGCGAAGTTTAGTGCTTGGGTCAGTAGGTCTTGCGTGATGGAAGGGTAAAATTCTTCGATGTCGAAGGAGATAAAGTTGTGTTGTTGTTTGTCTTGGATGTTGTTGAACCATTTGATTACTGCTGCTGTATTTCTCCATTGGTTGAGTGGTGTTTTGTCCTTGATTTTTGCGTTGATTCTGTCCAGGATTATTTTGCTGATTTTTCCTATTTCGGATTTAGTTGGGTTTATTAGTCGGCATGTTGGGTTATTTGCGAAGTTGGGTTTGTGGTCCTTCAATGTGATGAAGGCTTCTTTGTTGGCTGTGGTGTCCACCCTGTCCTCAATGTCCAGTTCGGTTGCGATCCGCTTGTTTTCCAGGTGGATGTTCTGTAAAGTGTTGGGTTGCGCTTTTTTGTATGATTTGGTGATGCTTTTGTCCAGTAAAGAGTTATGTTCTGGTATGTCCATTCTGTAGGAGTTTTGACGGCGCAGAAACGTGCGAACTCGTTGGGAGTTTCCTCCTCTCCCAGCTTGCTAGCCTCAACCTGAACCTTGGTATTTACCGTGATGATGGACTGGCAGTGTGCCGCGCCTCGCCAAGGAGCAGCGAGAACACCAAGAAGCGCATATGCCAAATCTTCAAAGAAAACGGCCTACGGATCACGATTGAAGCCAACAAGCAAACCGTCAACTTCCTCGACGTCACTTTCAACCTGAGAAATAACAGCTACCAACCATTCACGAAACCCAACACAACACTCCAATACGTGCACCACGACAGCAACCACCCACCCACCACCACGAAAAGAATACCTACCGGAATTAATAAAAGACTATCGATGCTGTCATCCAGCAAAGCTGAATTCGACCAAGCAACCCCCCCGTACCAGAAAGCACTTGATGAAAGTGGATACAACTTCACCCTCACCTATGAACCCACCCCAGGAAACCAACCAAAAAAGAGCAGAAAACGAAACAACATCATCTGGTACAATCCGCCATTCAGCAAAGACGTCTCAACCAACATCGGCCGCAAGTTCCTCACTCTGATCGACAAACACTTCCCCAAAGGCAACACCCTAAGAAAAATATTCAACAAGAACAACATTAAATTGAGCTACAGCTGTATGAATAACATGCAACAAATCATTTCAAACCACAACAAAGCAATTGCAAAAGGACTGCCTACCCCCAGACTAAACGACTCTGAAACCAATAATGAATGTAACTGTCGCAAGAAACCTGATTGCCCTCTCAACGGAAGGTGCTTACAGACATCAGTCGTTTACCAAGCAGAGGTAATACGCAAGGACATTAACACATCCGACACGTACGTAGGATTAACCGAAGGAGCGTTCAAAACAAGATGGAATAATCACAACGCCTCCTTTAGAAACCAGACTTTGCAGAATTCTACAGAACTCAGCAAACACATTTGGAACCTCAAAGACAATAATGTTGAATATTCAATAACATGGCAAATTCTTGCATCCAGCACACCTTACAACAGTGGTAATAAAAGATGCAACCTATGCTTAAAAGAGAAACTGTTTATTATATATCATCCAGATCTATCATCTCTCAACAAGCGCAGTGAAATCATTTCAACATGCCGCCATAGACGGAAACACCTCCTAGGTAACACATGAGCCAATCACCACACCCTACGCCTGCCTGTACCCACCCACTCTGTGCTCTATATAAACCATTGTATGTGAATGCTTCCATTAAAATCTCCTGATGATTGAGGGAACCCCTCATGAAACAGATCTGTAGAGATGAAGTAGTCTTGTGATTTTTTCCCACACCTACATATTGCGCTCTACCACGGTATCGAGCACTATTCTCTGGATAATCCAATCAAGACATATATATACATATATATACATACATATATATACACACATATATATATATATATATATATATATATATATATATATATATATATATATATATATATATATATATATATATATATACATATATATATATACATATATATATTGTATTTCCTTGAATTGCTGCAGGGCATATAGTATGCGCCTGCCTTGAATTACTGCTGGGTCAAACTCGCTTCGCAAAATAATTAGCTTATGCTTAGTATTACCACCGGGTCAAACTCGTGACGTCACAACTGACACTTCCCCTGTCAACATTTTCAAAATGGAGGAGGCTGATTTCAGTACCGGTAATTTGAAATCGCATAAAGGGAAGAAGATTAAGAGCTATTCAGTAGGATTTGAGGTCTAAGCTATTGAATACCGGTATGCTAAAAAGAACAGTAAGCAACCATGTTTTATTAATACACCTGTGGAGCCGACAGACAGGCAGGGCATGCTGGGGCATGCCAAGATGGCGGCAAGGAGATGGCGACCGAGCGGAGAGGAGGAGCGGAAGAGTAACCTGGACTGAGGTTTTATTGAAAAATAAATAATGTCAAACTGCTCAAGCCATGTCCTTCCTTGGTGGTCCTGGGAACCCGCAAGAGGACAGCTTGAGACTGTCACAATACCGTAGCTGCGTCTGTCAAATATGATTCATTAATGACTCCCGCCTCCTGGTGGTAGAGGGCGCTAGTGATCCTTCTTGCGACTACTCGGCTGCAGAAGAAGTGAAATGAGTGACGTGATATGTGCTGGAGGAGGTAATAAAGGAAGATCTCCATCGAGACATAGAACTGAAGAAAGATAAGGAAGACTTCTATAAACAAGTTATTGATGCTTTTGATCAGAAGGAGCTGGCATGGACTATATTTATAGGTAAAGGTAAGACCATAATACCGTTATCTTTTATTAAATGTGCTTTTCATGATAGTGTGAACGTTGTCTGTCTATCTGTGTTGGCCCTGGCACTTACTGCATGCTTTGGGTAAGTGCCGGAGTGAGAAGAGGTTTTAAAATAATTAGCACATGCTTACTTTTATTGCATGCCTTTGGTAAGCGCAGGAGTGAGAAGAGGTTTTAAATTGATTAGCGCCCCGGCGGCAATTCAAGGAAATACGGGGTGTGTGTATATATATATATATATATATATATATATATATATATATATATATGGTAATATATATATATATATATATATATATATATATGTATATGTCAGAGATGCGCGGTTTGCGGTCACAACTGCGGAGTCCGCGGATAAAGCGCGGGTCGGGCGGGCGACATGACGAAAAAATTTATTTTAAATAGATTCGGGCTGGTGGCGGTTGAACCAATTCGGAAATATATATTGTAATAATCCCTGGAATGTAGGCTCATACAACTTCTTCGTTTGTCATGTCTTTATTGCACAAGATGTAATACAACCACACAACAGCTCTCATGTCTCTAACGCTTTTCCCGGGACAACTCGAACTCTCACTTCCTGTCGATAACGTCACTTCCCTATCTCTCCCGGAAGTCCCGCCCCCCAGCCAAAGTCATTGGCTAACACCCTGTAGCCAGCCGCTACATTATACACAGTTAAATGTTATGTCGAAGAGGTTCATTTAGCCTACTGACGTGTAGTTATAAATGGTTGATTTATATAGGCTAGTAGGTAAAGTGTTGTACCTGACAACACTTGATGGTACAATCCATAAAACACATCACAGACGACGTCACGCTAATATCACGTGACACCTCTGATGAAGGCTGCAGAAGCAAGGTGTTGTCAGGTACAACACTTTACCTTACCAGCCTATACAAATCAACCATTTATAAATAGTTAAATGCTGTTACCCACATACGAAAAACGAGCAGCACTCTTTGAAACAGTATGTGGACATACTTTTATTTTGAAGCGTCTCGTTTGGTCTGTCGACGGATATAAGGAAGCTACTTCCGGGTATGGCCAATGAGGTATTTGTCATTTGTTGGTATTTTACTTGGTAAAATGTTTGATCCGCATGCTGTGCATGTTATTATTTTTACGTTTGTAACGTGCTTTATTTATTACAGTTTTCAGGGTGAATTTGAAGGGAAAGGAAGCCTTCCAATAAATCAGTTCAAGAAAGCCATTGTGTCTGTGCTATTTGGAGGGAGTTACACTTTCTAACCTCACTAGTGCCTTGCATCATCTATATTAGACATACAAGAACGGGCGGGTGTGGGTTTGATGAAATGTTGGTTCGGGTGGGTGGCGGGTGGATGACGACTTTACTGATCGGGGTTGCGGATGATATAATTGCCTATCCGCGCATCTCTAATATATATATATATATATATATATATATATATATATATATATATATATGTGTCTTGATTGGATTATCCAGAGAATAGTGCTCGATACCGTGGTAGAGCGCAATATGTAGGTGTGGGAAAAATCACAAGACTACTTAATCTTTACAGAACTGTTTCATGAGGGGTTCCCTCAATCATCAGGAGATTTTAATGGAAGCATTCACATACAATGGTTTATATAGGGCACAGAGTGGGTGGGTACAGGCAGGCGTAGGGTGTGGTGATTGGCTCATGTGTTACCTAGGAGGTGTTTCCGTCTGTGGCGGCATGTTGAAAAGATTTCACTGCGCTTGTTGAGGGATGATAGATCTGGATGATATATAATAAACAGTTTCTCTTTTAAGCATGGATTGCATCTTTTATTACCACTGTTGTAAGGTGTGCTGGATGCAAGAATTTGCCATGTTATTGAATATTCAACATTATTGTCTTTGAGGTTCCAAATGTGTTTGCTGAGTTCTGTAGAATTCCGCAAAGTCTGGTTTCTAAAGGAGGCGTTGTGATTATTCCATCTTGTTTTGAACGCTCCTTCGGTTAATCCTACGTACGTGTCGGATGTGTTAATGTCCTTGCGTATTACCTTTGCTTGGTAAACGACTGATGTCTGTAAGCACCCTCCGTTGAGAGGGCAATCAGGTTTTCTTGCGACAGTTACAAGGAATGTAACTGGAATGTAACTGTCGCAAGAAACCTGCTTGCCCTCTCAAAAGTGCAAGCGGTAGAAGATTTTCCTCATAACCTCCACTGTTAAGGCACTGCAGGGGTTTTTGGGCATGATTATTTTTTATAATCGGTTCATTCCTCGCGCAGACTGATTGACTATGATTCAAATTCAGGGACGGCGTGGCGCAGTGGAAGAGTGGCCGTGCGCAACCCGAGGGTCCCTGGTTCAGTCCCCACCTAGTACCAACCTCGTCACGTCCGTTGTGTCCTGAGCAAGACACTTCACCCTTGCTCCTGATGGGTGCTGGTTAGCGCCTTGCATGGCAGCTCCCTCCCATCAGTGTGTGAATATGTGTGTGAATGGGTAAATGTGGAAGTAGTGTCAAAGCGCTTTGAGTACCTTGAATGTAGAAAAGTGCTATACAAGTACAATCCATTTATCATTTATTTAAATAAATACCACGCGCAAAACAACGTGTGCAATCTATGAAGTAGCATTAAATAATAGTAGGCTTATTGCGTGTGATCTACTAACAATGCGTATGCATTTGAAAAGTGGTGCAGACCGCTTTATTTAAATGAAGATTTAGCATGTACTATTCGGGGCATAGCCACATACAAACTCTCATTTACTGCACATTCATGTTATCATGCGCCTACATTTGGCATTTGGTATGTTTTCAAACAAGCAGAAGACATCTACTACTTTTTATGAGCATTTTAGAAGTATTTGTGCACTGCATTTACATTTACACCACTTTATTTTTCTTTTTTTTAATGCTTATGGTGGATTCCAGTGAAGCTGTGCTCAAGACACAAAAACATATTACTTGATTAAGTTTTTTTTTATCATATAGGATATATGTCAACAGTACATATTATTTGTGAAAAACAAAAATCTTACAAAAAATACTAAATGACTCCAAAATGCATTATTTGAATTTGTTTAAATCAGCCCTTTTAAGTTATAAAAGGGTGTTGCTGAATAGACGATGTGTCTATTTTATATTTTTTTTTTATCTCTGACTCTCCAAATATGTTCAATTGTACACGTGTGGTGGAGGATTCTGTCTTAAAAACACAAGCACTCCTCTTTCACCGTCGTCAGTTTGCTGAAATAACGCTCCAAAAACAATGTTGATAAATCACATTGCTCATGCTAAATAATGATATTTGCAATTTCTCCTTCAGGGAATTTTACATATTAAATGAGACAGAGACACAAAATCGATTGCACGCCTAATTATGCTCACTTAACAGACCCAAACCACTTTGCACATGTTTAATAGATCAGCTTTGTGAGTGCTATCAAGTTTGGACATGTTTTAGTACAGGCAAACATTTAGTAAATCAGGCCCTTCATTTTTAGTGGGAGCACTGCTTTTGTACTATTTTTCACAAATACAACTTTAAATATTTAGACTTACCTAGACACTTGGTCTCCGAACCACTCCACAGCCCGTTGGCTCCACATTCTCTTACATGTGATCCCACTAATGTGTAACCATGGTTACACATAAAAATCGCAGTAGCTCCAAATGTAGTCAGTGTGCCGAGTTTGGTGCCAAAGGGAGGAGAGGGAAGATCTCCACAGGACAAAACTACAAAGTATAATCAGGAGAAAAAAGTCCCATTGATCATTTTCAATTTATTGACTAAAACCACAATAGGCTGTCAAAAAGTTATTAATATATCTTACTCTTGCATGTAGCAGGGCCATCTGACCCCTCCCACGTCCCGTTGGCAAGACAGCGCAGTGTCCGATGTCCCACCCCGAAAGAGTATCCTGCTAGGCATTCCAGCATGACCACAGAACCAAACTCTCCCAGTGCACCAGACAGCAGACGGTGGGTCATGTGATCTGACAATGTGCCCTCAAGGCTCGGACAGTGGATGGCTGGGGAAAAAATGTAAGGTCAAAAGATGAGAATTAATGAGAAACATCAGTCCATGAATCGATAAACCAATCAATCAATCATACTGTATTTGTACAGTACTTTTCATACATATAAAATAACTGTACAACTCAAATATATATACATATATACATATATATATATATTTGTATGTGTATATATATATATATATATATATATATATATATATATATATATATATATATATATATATATATATATATATATATATATATATATATATATATATATATATATATATATACACATACATACATACAAACCCTGTTTCCATATGAGTTGGGAAACTGTGTTAGATGAAAATATAAACGGAATACAATGATTTGCAAATAATTTTCAACCCATATTCAATTGTATGCACTACAAAGACAAGATATTTGATGTTCAAACTCATAAACTTTATTTTTTTTTGCAAATAATAATTAACTTAGAATTTCATGGCTGCGACATGTGCCAAAGTAGTTGGGAAAGGACATGTTCACCACTGTGTTACATCACCTTTTCTTTTAACAACACTCAATAAACGTTTGGGAACTGAGGAAACTAATTGTTGAAGCTTTGAAAGTGGTATTCTTCTCCATTGTTGTTTTATGTAGAGCTTCAGTCGTTCAACAGTCCGGGGTCTCCGCTGTTGTATTTTACGCTTCATAATGCGCCACACATTTTCGATGGGAGACAGGTATGGACTGTAGGCTGGCCAGGAAAGTACCCGCACTCCTTTTTTACAAGTGCGGGTTGTAACACTTGTCTTGCTGAAATAAGCAGAGGCGTCCATGATAACGTTGCTTGGATGACAACATATGTTGCTCCAAAACCTGTATGGACCTTTCAGAATTAATGGTGCTTTCACAAATGTATAAGTTTCCCATGCCTTGTGCACTAATACACCCACATACCATCACAGATGCTGGCTTTTGAATTCTGCGCCTATAACAATCTGAATGGTTATTTTCCTCTTTGTTCTAGAGGACATCACGCCCTCTTTTTTCAAATATAATTTGAAATGTGGACTCGTCAGACCACAGAACACCTTTCCACTTTTCCATCAGTCCATCTTAGGTGAGCTCGGGCCCAGCCAAGCCGGCGGCGGTTCAGGATATTGTTGATAAATGGGTTTTGCTTTGCATAGCAGAGTTTTAACTTGAACTTACAGATGTAGCGACCAACTGTAGTTACTGACAGTGGTTTTATGAAGTGTTCCTGAGCCCATGTGGTGATATCCTTTACGCAATGATGTCGGTTTTTGATGCAGTACCGCCTGAGGGATCAAAAGTCCGTAATATCATCGCTTATGTGCAGTGATTTCTCCAGATTCTCTGAACTTTTTGATGATTTTACGGACCGTAGATGGTAAAATCCCTAGATTCCTTGCAATAGCTCGTTGAGAAATGTTGTTCTAAAACTGTTCGACAATTTGCACACAAAGTGGTGACCCTCACCGCATCCTTGTTTGTGAATTACTTAGCATTTCATGGAAGCTGCTTTTATACCCAATCATGGCACCCAACGGTTCTCAATTAGCCTGCACACCTGTGGGATGTTCCGTATAAGTGTTTGATGAGCACTCATCAACTTTATCAGTATTTATTGCCACCTTTCCCAACTTCTTTGTCACGTGTTGCTGGCATCAAATTGTAAAGTTAATGATTATTTGCAAAAAAAAAAATGTTTATCAGTTTGAACATCAAATATGTTGTCTTTGTAGCATATTCAACTCAATATGGGTTAACAGTGATTTGCAAATCATTGTATTCCGTTTATATTTACATCTAACACAATCTCCCAACTCATATGAAAACGGGGTATGTATATATATATATATATATATTTGTATTTGTCCTGTAAAGATACTAAAGGGTGTTGTCAGGTGTTGATTTATATGTCCATATCTGCTGTAGAGATTTACTTTAGAAAAAAGAAGTGTGGGATACTTCTCTTTTCTAAACTTCCTAATGGAAATGACAAAATAAAAACAATCCTTAATTTGAGTTAAAAAGGAGCTTGTTTTTTAAATATCGGAAGGTTGTTTGCACCCCTGAGAACTATCGCCAGGCTGTCCCGCAATTGGGGGATAAAAAAACAGTATAAAAACAGAATGTGAGGATAGAGTCATAGCAAAATATCAAGCAAACATGTAACCTTTGGTTAAAAAACATTAACATTAACAGCTGTGGCTGTCGGCAACCTCCAGATTTAGTTTTTATTGACTAATCTCAGACAAGATGGCAGCAGCTGTACTTGAAGTTCCATGAGAATATGTTAGCTGTGCTGTTTTTGTCAGCCGTCGGTGTGAAACGTATGCGTGCTGCACTTGCTGCACTGTTGATTATCAGTTGTATCATTGCTAACTGGGCAGTATAAACGTACTACTATTACTACAGGGCTTCCACTTGATGTCATTGAATGTGGCGCGCCGCCATGGCATTTTTGTTACTGCCAGACCTTGAAAATAAAGTAGTTTTTTTTTTACTTGAAAAAAAAATCAATGTACTATAATATATTGCAGCCCCCAGACGAAAACACACAAAGTCTGCCGCTATTTTTCACCTTAATTACCAATTTTATGATAACAAAACGGCGCAATTCCAACAGTTGCAAACACTATCGTCACCGCGCTTCCCCAGACACACAACAATGCCTTCCCCTTCTGCGGCAATCACCTTTCAGACATGAACAATGTGTTTGCAAACATGGGAAAAACTAGCATCAAATCCAAACCACACAAACATAATACATGAACATGGTCGTTACGCTTTGAATTAATATAAAGCCTATTATCTGCGCACTATTGACAAGTGATGTAGTGAAAACTCGACTACCAAAAAAAAAGACTTTGATTAACAAAAACCGCGCTGTAAATGTAAACAAAACGCACGCCATTGACTGGAGCTTAGTCAGCATGTCTGCAATGTGGACGTACAAACGTACTTTCAATATATCACAGATACACCCACGGACAGCCATCTACAAATGTGCAAACATTAAAAGGACAGTGGGGGCTTTCGAGAAGAGAAAGTCCAACGAGAGCAACAGCCTCTTTCTTTCGGGAGATTGAGCGACAGAAGTGTAGTCTCTAAACACGGGTACAGTCTATAATAACACCAGAAAAAAATGCTGAATTTGTTGCTAGTTGTTTTTAAGTAATTAAAAGCCTGTAAACACTTAAAACTCACAACAATGTACACATACAAAATTCAGCAACAATTGACAATATGGCAAAAAGATATAATAAATATGTTAATAATAATAAATAATAACAGATTTGTTTTAACATTTGTGTATACATTTCTGAGCCTTTTTAAAGAAAATCACATCATCATAGCAAATTATGCAAATTGCTCGATGACGTCATGGTGACGACACCCGAAACCACACCCTCATCGCCACAGGTATCTTGGCAGTTAAAGGGAAACCCTGTACTAGTTTTTTAATTGTATTTTTGCTGTTATTAGTTTTGTTGCTGTTGCGTTGTGTATTATACGTCATGAACTTGTGATTTCATGTGTTTCGTTTTTCTTCCTGTCAAACTGTCTATTTTTGTTCCACCTCCTGTTTTGGTTGTGTCTTGCGGCGATTTCAATACAGTTTCTGTGTACTGTTTTTCACACGTGCTCATGATTAGTGATCAGGGTACTCACCTGCCTCTGATCCCTAATCAGTCACATCTGGTGTGTTTGTTTATTGTGAGTAATGTTCTCTGTTGTGCCTTTTGGTCTTTTTGCTTATTAAAACAATTTTTTTTTACTGCGTGTCGCTTCCCGTCACTGCATCCTGGGATCATGCTAACTACTGCCATGCAGGTTTCTGATATTATACTCGTTAATAAATGAACATGCTGTGTTTTCCGATAATTATTGGAATTAAAAAGTAGTTATATGTATAATATATATGTCGAGAGGCGGAGCCGACGGGCCGACAGCGGGATAGGACAAATCATGGTCCTACCCAAGATGGCGGCCAGGAGGCGGAGTATGCAGCGGAACAGAGAGGCGGGGCGCGCATGGAGTGCCGCTGCAGCGATCAGAGCCAGGTGCGTAATTCACACACCTGCTCTGATCGCTGCAGCCGCCTCACTGTTCCGCTGCATACTCCGCCTCCTGGCCGCCATCTTGGGTAGGACCATGATTTGTCCTATCCCGCTGTCGGCCCGTCGGCTCCGCCTCTCCACATTATATAATTGCATTTAAAATTTAGCAAATAACAGCCTCTCCAATTTTTGTCAGCTTACAAATTATACAGCTTACAAATAAGAATTAACATTGATGTTATTGTCATTAAAAGCATTTAAAATAAAAATGCCACATAGATAGAAATATAATACTTACGGAGACATTTAGTGAGTGAGGCAGCATTACTCCAGCTGCCATCCTCCAAACACACAGCTGTCGCTGGAAGATTGGGGTCAAGGTGGTAACCATGGTTACATCGGTAGGTCACTTGACTGCCCACAGTGTACTGGTTGAAATGGAAGCTGCCATTGCCTGGTGATTGAGGGATCCCACAGGAGACGGCTGCCAATCATAATTAGAAGAGTTGGACGATGTATCGTAATGTCGATTTAGTTGATATGTGACGACAATGTACCGTAGAAGTATTTATATTACCTTGGCAAAATGGTGGAGATGTGTCCCACTGGTAAAGACCATTGGGGTGAAGTCTACAAGTGCAATTCATTGCGCCTACCAGACGGTAACCATGGATACAGTAGAACTGGAGGCGGCTACCTGGCTGGAGTTTTGTTCGGTTGACCACGCCCCCATTCACTGGGATATCAATGACACTACAGTACGCAGCTGAAAGAAATACAGACAAAAGAAAGTAGACTTTTTATATTCTTACAGCATATATAATGTTCGTTGTATAACTTACATTTATTGTGGGGTGTGGGTGGAATGACTCAGAGAAATACAGTTCCAGTAGTCAACAATTTCATATCAAATATTTATCCTTCCATGAAATATTCTTTATCAGCTGCTCTCAAATGATTAATTTGGCCTTTCGTCCTTCACTAGCATCATCTCCTTGAAAATACATCTGCTCTCTCTGCACCACAAATTGGATATCTCATTATAACACTACTCTCTCCAGCGTTGTTTGGGGATAATGGCCCAATCTTTCAGTTGCTAATTAACAATAATGCAACAGGAACCACATTACGAAAGAACCATTCTAAAAGGAAGTCATATTCGAGATTTTAATTCGGGATGTCCGATATTATTGGCCGATAACGTAATAAAAAAGTGACAGTGGATCATTCCAGTATCATTTTTTTGGGCCAAATAATGATATCAGCATACCGTAAAAAATGTGAGGTGCCCCACAAAGCAACAAGCATGCTAGCTAGTACAGTTGAAAGTGGCGATTTAGATAGATGGATAGATAGTACTTTATTGATACCTTCAAGAGAGTTCCTTCATGAAAATTAAAATTCCAGCAGCAGTATACAGAGTTGAGATCAATTTAAAAAAGTAAAAAGTAAATAATGGGGGTTTAAATGGAAACAAAATAGAGAAATATTACAATAAGAATAAAAAATAAAAAGCAACAATGGGAATAAAAATATAGCAGTAAAATAAGAATATAACAAGACAAAGTAGGCAGTAGTGAACATGTTATGAAAACGTATTGCACTGTTATTGTTTTGCATCCCCTGTCATCCTAGTACCCCCCGTCCCCCTGCCCCATAGAGGAGTTGTACAGTCTAATGGAGTGTGGGACAAAGGAGTTTTTGAGTCTATTAGTCCAGCACTTGGGATGAAGCAGTCTAGAACTGAACAGGCTCCTCTGGCTACTGATAACGCTATGCAGAGGGTGACTGGCATCATCCAGGATGCTCACTAGTTTGTCAACAGTCCTCTTCTCTGCCACCGTCACCAGTTTACCTGACACATGAAGCATGACAAATTGGTGGATTGCACTACTTTATCCAACACCTGGCAGTAGAGTCTTCAATATCTTAACATGTGTTTTGTGGCAATTTCAACTTTGACCAGAGTGTCAATTGCTATGAAGCATGACAAATTGGTGGGTTGGACTACATTATCCAACACCAAGCAGTAGAGTCTTCAATATCTTAACATGTGTTTTGTGGCAATTTCAATTTTGACCAGAGTGTCAATTGCTATGCGGAGTGGCACTTTCCATCATTTTCAGCAGACTACATTGCAAAATGATTAACCCCCCACATCCTCTCGGACTACTGGGAGATCCACCCAGTAATGGAGTCATATGACTCCCTTGCCTACTGTATGTCCGCAGTCAGGCATTATTTGAAGGTTAGGCATTCTGATTGTAAATATGCAATTTGCAATGTAAAGCATGAGGGTGGAATAAGGTATGAGGGGCCGTTATGTGAGAGCATTTCAGTAGTGTGTATAAGAGTGTTTCAGTGGTGTGTGTGAGGGAAAAACATTTCAGTTGTTTATGTGAGAGCATTTCAGTAGTGTATGTAAGAGGTAATTCTGAATAATGTCCCTAACTGCCCCTCATAATAAGGCATCTTCCTTCAATACATTTATTTAATATCACATCTCAGAAAGATTTACTCGGAGTCACACGCAGCGTTTGTATGCACCAAAACAATGAAAATAAGCTATCCACAGTGCTTAAAAAACCTACAGTCATACCCAGTTTTAATGGAGACAACAAGAAGCAACATGAAAAAATACATCTGAAAAAGTTAGGCATAGTTTTTTTTTCTCCTGTGACACAACACATGTCGATTGTGCATTTTGAATACATTGGGAAAGTATTCACAATGGCACAAACTCTTTACACAAACAGAGAATTCAATTGATTGGGAATTCATTTTTGTGTGCGCTACATATACGGGTCCGTTTTATTTCGATCCCGTTCAAATCTGTGTGCTTGTAAAAGTACACGAGTGTTCAGCATGAGCAAAGAACAGTCTCGCTTTCTTCAATTTTGACAGAATTACACCATATCCTTCTTCATAAATGCAATGCTATTCAAAAGACAGTAAACGGTTACAAACTGTACGATGAGTGACATTATTATTGGATTTATTTACTTATTTTTCAATAAAAGTTATAGTACATGCGCTTACACAGAACCATATATAACTGGCATGTTTAATGCATTTATATTTAAACCAAATATTTACCATTGTTGTTTACAGTAGAGAACGGCTTCATAGGGCCGCATTCCTCATTTTCTAATGCAGTTTGCTGAAAATGATGGAAATTGCCACTCTACACAGCAACGGACGCTGTAGTCAAAGTTGGAATTACAAAAATAAACACTCTACTGCCCTATGGCGGCTAAAGTCGAGAGTGCACCCGATATGTTTAATGGGTCAGGTAAACCACAACGAATGGGGCCATATGAATCCTCTTCCTACTGTAGTTGCGTGGGTGAAGTACAGTATTGTACCCGTCCAACACCATGCATTTCAAGTTAATCTAGCAAACATTGTAGTGATGTATTAGAGAAGAGTGCACTGTAGTAGTTTAATACTGTATGTACTAATGCACTCTATGTACTTATATACAGCATGTACCTGAGTATCTTATCTTGAATCCTTTTTTGTTGGTTGCGTGGTCAGTGGACCAGCGTAGGTAAAGTTGATTGGTTTTAGAGGTGAAGTTGAGCTGAGATGAGTGGTTTCCACTGAGAGCCACAAGCAAAGGGCTCTGTCCTGAAGATCCTGCAGGGAACGCATAAATAAAACATTGTGAAACGATGCTTGGAGGCATAGATAATCTTACAATTCGGACCGCATGGCTAACTGCATAATTTATTTGTTTTTCCAACTGTGTACAGTATCTTTTTCCATTATTCTTGTAATCCTGTAATAATACCTGTGTAGGAACGTGCAAAGGTTGCAAGTTTGACAATAAAGGAAGTTTAAGTAAGACATTCTAAATGGAATGTTTATATATTTGAAGTAGTGTATGTCGGGGGTCCTCAACCTTTTATGCACCAGGGACCGGTTTAATGTGGGCATTATTTTTACGGACCGGCCTCGCACATGTGGCAGAAAGCTATAGCAAATAAGTGCATGAAAAATGAATACAGAAAAAAATCACAATAACATTCAATTAGTGGGAGCCCCTGACCTTTTCCTTTTGCAAAAAAGCTCTCCATAGACTTTTTTTTTTTTGGCTTATTTTTGCTAGTAGTAGGCTTTGTTTTGGCTTTAGTATCTGATGAGTATAGGTGATACATCACATTCAAGGACAAGAGCATGGATGTATAATCAAGCTGAACATACTTGCCATTAGTTCCAATATATTTCTATTTCCATTCTAAAAGGTATGTATTCATTATTTGTGCAATATTTCAAACATATATACACTAATGTTAGGTTTTTTTGGTCCAATTTTCCATGTGTAAATAAATCTGTTGTTGTTAACTTCTTGTGTAATCGGATGTGTTTTTTATACATTCAGAACAATTATTATATGCAACAATTTAGCACTTCTCGATTTTAACTACTATGGTCACTTTGTTTCTAATCTGCCCTGTTCTTAGGTCATCAACCTGCCGCGGACTGCAGATGGAACCCAGCTTTTGGCTATGATTTGGCACTTTCAGATTCTATATGTTTATTAATGTGCATTGTCCTATGTAACAAAGATGTAACAAATACATCACATGCCGACTTCCTATCAGGAGATTTATAATACATGAATGATCTATGAACAAGCTTATTGGTGTGTCTGGTGGGACTGGCGAAAGTTAAGTATGAGAAAATGTGGTCGGTTATACATTATTTAATGTCTCTGTGCAGCCCGGTAGCAAATGTGGCACGGACCACTGGTGTATGTAACTTAGCCTGAGACACACTAAGTTTTTGTTGTCATCAATCACATGACAAGTGAATTAGGGGCTATTTTAGAAACTGTTGTCATTAAAAAGTTGGATATGTGCCTATCTGTGTCTTGATATACCTGCCTCTAAACAAAACAGTTTCAATCTTAAGTAAATATGGTTAAATTAATACATGACTCACTTCTAATGTGCTACAATGGTTGTTAAGAAACTTTAGGGTAGAGAGGAGATATTGTTTTCTTTTGAACCTCTCCAAACATTGTTAGCTTTTTAAGTAACTTCCTGAACACAAACTTTTACAAGCCATTGTAAAGTAACAGACAAACGCACATTTCACACAAATATGTTCTGCAAACTTTCATATTTACTCTTTGGTAACAGATTGTGACATCCTGGAGGGAAATTCTGTACACTGCAAATGAAAATTAACTGCTGTGCATCTTATTAACAGTGATGTTTTTTTTAATAAACAACAAAGGAGTTAAGGAAGCATACGTGTGTGTGTGTGTGTGTGTGTGTGTGTGTGTGTGTGTCAAAGTGACATATGAGGATAAAATGGAGTTTAACGTTATTAAATTTGTGGGTTCTTTTGTGGGTTCTTCCGAGGATGTTGTAGTCGTAATGATTTGTGCAGTCCTTTGAGACATTTGTGATTTGGGGCTATATAAATAAACATTGATTGATTGATTGAAATAAACCAATGTTTTTTAACAATGGAAAATAGTTCATTATAAACAACAGTTAAATGCTTTTTTGTTATTAATTGCATGCAATCAGATTTGATTTTATGAGGTTAAATAAAGCATTTCAGTTCTGGGCCAAGGCCAAGGCATTTAACTTTTTTTTTTTAAAAGTTGCATGGAAGATTATAAGTACCAGTGATTGTCACACACTAGGTGTGGTGAAATTATTCTCTGCATTTGACCCATCACCATTGATCACTTTGCTAGTAAACCTTTTTTTCATTTTAAACTAGACTTACTACAGTTCTTCAAATTGTTTATACTTTTTCTCAAATACAAATATTTCAAGCTGATAAGCACTGTCGAGTAGGCATGTTACTGATATTGTTACATTAGTACTTTGTTTGAGAAGCTTCATAGCTGCACTGAGCCTAAATTTAACAGTTTTTGAAGGGTTTACTTCTTTGTTTTATTTCTATGTCACTGGCTTTGTTCATTTTTATGTGTGGATTTGTTAGGTGCATCAACACATGATCTAGACATCGTGTCCAAAAGAAGAGCGAGACGTAATCCTGAGGCTGATGCCACCGAGTTTATTTGATCTGGATGTGACAAGTCTTGTTTTAAGGTCCCGTGGATAAATGATTGGAAAGGTATGTCTTGTTATGTATCATATCAATGGTAACTGTATCAACATCTCATTTGGATCATTTCCTTACTGTCTAATAGAGGTTGTATTATATGGCTTTAATTAGCAGTGTTTGGAATAACAGCGTTCCACGTCCCAAGAGCTACCTTCTGTAGCCGAGGATCGGACCACCAAGTACCCTGCCTTCGGCTGCCGCCCAGCTCACAATGCACCCGACCTCTGTGGCACCTCGGAGTCTTGTTCACGAATGGGGGAAGAGTGGATCGTGACATCGACAGGCGGATCGGTGCGGCGTCTTCAGTAATGCGGACGTTGTATCGATCCCTTGTGGTGAAGAAGGAGCTGAGCCGGAAAGCAAAGCTCTCAATTTACCAGTTGATCTACGTTCCCATCCTCACTTATGGTCATGAGCTTTGGGTCATGACCGAAAGGACAAGATCACGGGTACAAGCAGCCGAAATGAGTTTCCTCCGCCGTGTGGCGGGACTCTCCCTTAGAGATAGGGTGAGAAGCTCTGCCATCTTGGAGGAACTCAAAGTAAAGCCGCTGCTCCTCCACATGGAGAGGAGCCAGATGAGGTGGTTCGGGCATTTGGTCAGGATGCCACCCGGACGCCTCCCTAGTGAAGTGTTTAGGGCACGTCCAACCGGTAGGAAGCCACGGGGAAGACCCAGGACACGTGGCTGGTCTGGGAACACCTCGGGATCCCCCAGGAAGAGCTAGACGAAGTGGCTGGGGAGAGGGAAGTCTGGGCTTCCCTGCTTTGGCTGCTGCCCCCACGACCCCACCTCGGATAAGCGGAAGATAATGGATATAACAGCTGTATATGAAAACAATGTTACTAATGCTGTTTTTTTTTACCGGTAACGAGTAATCCAATAACTTTTATGTACGCTACAACGCTGTTACGATGCGTTTGATGTAATCTGGCATGCTACTTTTGATGTGATTGTATGTCAACAAGACAGCATCAGAAGCACAAAAGGTTTAGTGCAGGTAATATCTTTTTACTAATGAAAGTAACCCCCAGAAGTAATTACGAACACGATATCAAATAGAAAGAGGCCTCATGCACACGCAAAAAAAAACATTCAACAGAACTATCTTAACTGCCACTGCTAAGCTAATAAACACAGCTGAACTATTCTGCTATGTCTGGGCGCTGGCGTCCCACGTCACTTGGCAAAAGGCACGGCTTTTTAAAGGCACACACACACTCTGCTCTCATGAAATGTATCTCAACTGCATATGCTAGCTATTTAAAACAAACATTTTTCAAGTAACACATTAATTACAAACCCCGTTTCTATATGAGTTGGGAAATTGTGTTAGATGTAAATATAAACAGAATACAATGATTTGCAAAACCTTTTCAACCCATATTCAGTTGAATATGCTACAAAGACAACATATTTGATGTTCAAACTCATAAACTTTTTTTTTTTTGCAAATAATAATTAACTTAGAATTTCATGGCTGCAACACGTGCCAAAGTAGTTGGGAAAGGGCATGTTCACCACTGTGTTACATCACCTTTTCTTTTAACAACACTCAATAAACGTTTTGAAACTGAGGAAACTAATTGTTGAAGCTTGGAAGGTGGAATTCTTGTTTTATGTAGAGCTTCAGTCGTTCAACAGTCCGGGGTCTCCGCTGTTGTATTTTACGCTTCATAATGCACCACACATTTTCGATAGGACTGCAGGCCGGCCAGGAAAGTACCTGCACTCTTTTTTTACGAAGCTGAACACGTGCTGAATGTTGCTTGGCATTGTCTTGCTGAAATAAGCAGGGGCGTCCATGAAAAAGTCGGCGCTTACATGGCAGCATATGTTGTTACAAACAGATGGGTAACTTACAGATGTGTAAGTTACCCATGCCTCAGGCACTAATGCACCCACATACCATCACAGATGCTGGCTTTTCAACTTTGCATCAATAACAGTCTGGATGGTTCGCTTCCCCTTTGGTCTGGATGAAACGATGTCGAATATTTCCAAAAACAATTTGAAATGTGGACTCGTCAGACCACAGAACACCTTTCCACTTTGCATCAGTCCATCTTAGATGATCTTGGGCCCAGAGAAGCCGGCGGCGTTTCTGGATGTTGTTGATAAATGGCTTTCGTTTTGCATAGTAAAGTTTTAACTTGCACTTACAGATAAAGCGACAAACTGTATTTAGTGACAGTGGTTTTCTGAAGTCTTCCTGAGCCCATGTGGTGTAATCCTTTAGAGATTGATGTCGGTTTTTGATACAGTGCCATCTGAGGGATCGAAGGTCACGGTTATCCAATGTCCGGACATGCCGCTTACGTAGAGTGATTTCTCCAGATTCTCTGAACCTTTTGATGATATTATGGACCGTAGATGTTGAAATCCCTAAATGTCTTGCAATTGCACTTTGAGAAACGTTGTTCTTAAACTGTTTGACTATTTGCTTACACAGTTGTGGACAAAGGGGTGTACCTCGCCCCATCCTTTCTTGTGAAAGACTGAGCATTTTTTGGGAAGCTGTTTTTATACCCAATCATGGCACCCACCTGTTCCAAATTAGCCTTCACACCTGTGGGATGTCCCAAATAAGTGTTTGATGAGCATTCTTCAACTTTATCATTATTTATTGCCACCTTTCCCAACTTCTTTGTTACGTGTTGCTGGCATCAAATTCTAAAGTTAATGATATGCACAAAAAAAATGTTTATCAGTTTGAACATCAAATATGTTGTCTTTGTAGCATATTCAACTGAATATGGGTTGAAAATGATTTGCAAATCATTGCATTCCGTTTATATTTACATCCAACACAATTTCCCAACTCATATGGAAACGGGGTTTGTACTTTATTTAATAATTATTTACATTTATGAAAGAGTAATTCTGTTTGTAATTTAATTTTTGGTCAAGTAACGACTATAATTATTCCTTTTTAAAATAGATATTCCAAACATTGTAATTGATAAACTGTATTATCAGGATACGGTGTATTTGCTCTTGCATCAATTGAAAAAGGTTCTTTTCTGGTCGAGTACCGAGGGGAGTTCATCTCAAGACATGAGCAGGACAAGAGACAGAAACCCTCTATAATTATCTTTACTATTTATCTGGCATTATATGCTCATAATGTTATCAACAAAAAGTGCTGATAATGTTATAATTAATAATTTCTAACATTATTTTTGTGTGTTTTGTTGCAGACACCAACTGTTGATGTTTTATCTCAACATTCTCCAGATTCAAATGTGAGCGATAAACCGACTTCATCCCTCCAACAGGTTATTACTTGACTATCTTACTATCCATCCATCCATTTTCTACTTCCTGTCCCTATTTTGGGGTGGCAGGGTGTGCTGGAGCCTATCTCAGCTGCAGTCGGGCGGAAGGTGGTGTACACCCTGGACAAGTCGCCACCTCATCACAGGGCCAACACAAATAGACAACATTTACACTCACATTCACACACTAGGGCCAATTTAATGTTGCCAATCAACCTATCCCCAGGTGCATGTCTTTGGAGGTGGGAGGAAGCCGAAATACCCGGAGGGAACCCACGCAGTCACGGGGAGAACATGCAAACTGCACACAGAAAGATCCCGAGCCCAGGATTTAACTCAGGACTACTCAGGACCTTCGATTTGTGAGGCACATGCACTAACCCCTGTACCACCGTGCTGCCCTATATCTGCTCAAAATTTGACACAACCTATACTTCAAAAGACATTTAATCCTTTTAACCTCTCACAGATCAGTTTATATGACAACATTTTTTTAAGGGTACATCCATGTTAGTCAGTGGGGAATTTACAACTCATGTTTTAGCTAAACAGTAGATGTGACAGGTCAGCAACATGAATTCTCTATGTGATCACTTGTCATGTACTCATATTGTTTGACCTAAAAAAAGACTTCAGTGTGTTTTATATAAGGTCCTCACATTTTCTGAACCACATTAGTGTGTGTTACAATGTTTAATTCAAAGCTTTAAAAAGAGTGTTTTAATCCAGGTCCTCATATTTTCTGAACCACATTTTAGTGAATGTTACATTCTTAAATAATAGTCTAAGAGCTAAAACGCTATAATAATCTTTACTGTTTATGTAGAATTACATGCTCAGAATATCATCAACCAAAAAAGCTGATAATATTATAATTAATTAGTTCCGACATTATATGTTTGTGTTTTGTTGCAGACACCAACTGTTGGGGTTCTATCTCAACATTCTCCAGATTCAGATGTGAGCGATAAACCGACTTCATCCCTCCAACAGGTTATTACATGTCTATTTTTACTATATCTGTTCTAAATTTGACCCAACCTATACGTTGAAAGACATTTAATAATTTTAATCTCTCACAGATCAGTTTATATGACAAAATTTTTGTAAGGGTACGTCCATGTTAGTCAGTAGGAAGTTTAACACTCATGTTTAGAAAAACAGGAGATGTTACAGGTCAACAACATACATTCTACATGTGATCACTCGTCATGTCATCTTATTGTTTGAACCAAGAACCACTTAGGTGTGTTTCATATAAGGTCCTCATATTTTCTGAACCAGATTAGTGTGTGTTACAATGTTAATGTCAAAGCTTTAAAATGAGTGTTTATATTCAGGTCCTCATATTTTCTGAACCACGTTTTAGTGTGTGTTACATTCTTAATTAATTGTTTAAGAGCTGAAACTCTATAATAATCTTTACTATTTATCTGGCATTGCATGCTCAGATTTTTATCAACAAAAAGTGCTGATAATGGTATAATTACTTAGTTCTGACGTTATATTTTTGTGTTTTGTTGCAGAAACCAACTGTTGAGGTTCTATCTCGACATTCTCCAGATTCAGATGTGAGCCATGAACCAACTTCATCCCTCCAACAGGTTATTACATGTCCATTTTACCATATCTGCTCTAAATTTGACCCAACCTTTATTTTGAAAGACATTTATTAATTTTAATGTCTCACAGATCAGTTTATATGACAACTTTTTCGTAAGGGTACATCTATGTTAGTCAATAGGGAGTTTAGAACTCATGTTTAGCAAAACAGGAGATGTTACAAGTCAACAACATAAATTCTACATGTGAGCACTCGTCATGTCCTCATATTGTTTGAACCAAGAAAGACTTAGTTGTGTTTCATATAAGGTCCTCACATTTTCTGAACCAGATTAGTGTGTGTTACAATGTTAAGGTCAAAGCTTTAAAATGAGTGTCTCAATTCAGGTCCTCATATTTTCTGAACCAGATTTTAGTGTGTGTTACATTCTTAATAAATTGTCTAAGAGCTGAAACTCTGTAATAATCTTTACCATTTATCTGGCATTGTATGCTCAGTTTTTTATCAACAAAAAGTGCTGATAATATTATAATTAATTAGTTCTGACATTATATTTTTGTGTTTTGTTGCAGAAACCAACTGTTGAGGTTCTATCTCTACATTCTCCAGATTCAGATGTGAGCCATAAACCGACTTCATCCCTCCAACAGGTTATTACATGTCGGTTTTTACTATATCTACTCTAAATTTGACCCATCCTATATTTTGAAAGACATTTATTAATTTTAATCTCTCACAGATCAGTTTATATAACAACATTTTCATAAGGGTACATCCATGTTAGTCAGTAGGGAGTTTGGAACTCATGTTTAGCAAAACAGGAGATGTTACAAGTCAACAACATACATTTTACATGTGAGCATTCGTCATGTCCTCATATTGTTTGAACCAAGGAAGACGTAGGTGTGTTTCATGTAAGGTCCTCATCATTTCTGAACCAGATTAGTGTGTGTTACAATGGTAATGTAAAAACTTATAATATGAGTGTTTCAATTCAAGTCCTCATATTTTCTGAACCACATTTTGGTGTGTGTTACATTCTTAATGAATTGTCTAAAAGCTGAATCTCTATATTAATCTTAACTATCTGGCATTGTATGCTCAGATTTTTATCAACAAAAAGTGCTGATAATGTTATAATTAATTAGTTCTGACATTATATTTTGGGGTTTTGTTGCAAACACCACCTGTTGATGTTCTATCTCAACATTCTCCAGTTTCAGATGTGAGCGATTAACCGACTTCATCCCTCTAAAAGGTTATTACATGTCTATTTCATTATATCCACTCTAAATTGGACATTTGAAAAATCCATAGATGAAAAATAGAATGTTGCAAAAGTTAAGATGGCATAAAACACTTACCGGACTTTTGTGTTTTCTTACTGTAGCTACGTTGAATCCAACGGTTATGTTTGCTTTGTCCTACTTCTGGTTCTTTTTACTGTACTTCTTATCACTCGTTTTTCTTCAATTCAATTAAATGTATCTCCAGATCACAGAAATGCTGACAACGCTCCAGAAAATGCAGTGCCTCTTGTTTACAGCCGGTTTCTGCAGCGCTGTTTTCAGTGATCAAAGTATTTTTTTCGGTGGTCGTGTTTTTGGTACATAACTTGTAAATAGTGCGCAAATAATAGACATATATATATATATATATATATATATATATATATATATATATGTTCAAACCCCGTTTACATTGTGTTAGATGTAAACATAAACGAATACAATGATTTGCAAATCATTTTCAACCAAAATTCAGTTGAATATGCTACAAAGACAACATATTTGATGTTAAAACTGATAAACATTTTTTTTTGCAAAGAATTTAGGGATTTTACCATACGGTACGTAAAATTATCAAAAGGATCAGAAAATCTGGAGAAATCACTGCACGTAAGCGATGAAATTACGGACCTTTGAGCCCTCAGGCAGTACTCATCAAAAACCGGCATCAGTGTGTAAAGGATATCACCACATGGGCTCAGGAATACTTCAGAAAACCACTGTCAGTAACTACAGTTGGTCGCTACATCTGTAAATGCAACTTAAAACTCTACTATGCAAAGCGAATGCCATTTATCAACAACACCGACGAACGCCGCCGGCTTCACTGGGCCCGAGCTCATCTAAGATGGACTGATGCAAAGTGGAAAAGTGTTCTGTGGTCTGACGAGTCCACATTTCAAATTATATATGGAAATTGTGGGCGTGTTGTTCTCCGGAACAAAGAGCAAAATAACCATCCGGATTGTTATAGGCACAAAGTTCAAAAGCCAGCATTTGTGATGGTATGGGGGTGTATTAGTGCCCAAGGTATGGGTAACTTACACATCTGAAAAAGCACCATTAATGCTGAATGGTCCATACAGGTTTTGGAGCAACATATGTTGTCATCTAAGCAACATTATCATGGACGCCCCTGCTTATTTCAGCAAAACAATGCCAACGTGTTACAACAGCGTGGCTTCGCAGTAAAAGAGTGCGGGTACTTTTCTGGCCCGCCTGCAGTCCAGACATGTCTCCCATCGAAAATGTGTGGCGCATTATGAAGCGTAAAATACGACAGCGGAGACCCCGGACTGTTGAACAACTTAAGCTGTACATCAAGCAAGAATGGTAAAGAATTCTACTTTCAAAGCTTCAACAATTAGTTTCCTCAGTTCCCAAACGTTTATTGAGTGTTGTTAAAAGAAAATGTGATGTAACACAGTGGTGAACATGCTCTTTCCCAACTACTTTGGCACGTGTTGCAGCCATGAAATTCTAAGTTAATTATTATTTGCAAAAAAAAAAAAGTTTATGAGTGCGAACATCAATTATGTTGTCTTTGTAGTGCATTCAAGTGAATATGGGTTGAAAAGGAATTGCAAATCATTGTATTCCGTTTATATTTACATCTAACACAATTTCCCAACTTTTATGGAAACAGGGTTTGTATATATATATATATATATATATATATATATATATATATAGATAGATAGATAGATAGATAGATAGATAGATAGATAGATAGATAGATAGATAGATAGATAGATAGATAGATAGATAGATAGATATGTTGGGTGGTTTTGTTAAGTCGCTGTGATGTCATTAGCCTCATATGTCACATGAACCTGAAATCTTTAACACTGTGATGTCATGGTTGTCATATTTCACAAACTTGAAATCTTAAACACTCTGTGACGTCATGGTCGTCATATGTCACGTAAACTTGAAATCTTAAACACTCTGGTCTTCATATGTCACCTAAACCTGACAAGGTCCTCATATGTACCATAAAAATCAGGTTCAGAAAAAAACAAAGGAGTTGCAAAAATCTCAATAGATCACTGTGTTTCAATGGCATGTCCCCATATGTCATGTTTTTGTCATAAGTCCTGATATGTAACGCAAACACGTGTGTGTGTGTGTGTGTGTGTGTGTGTGTGTGCGTGCCTGTGTTCAGGCTTTGCTTACCATCGAAGATTTCTAGTTCATCAAACTGTTTCTCACTGTGGAACATCTCAACATAGATACTGATGGTGTACCCTGGGAGACAAGATGGAATAAGTTTCAGTCATATTCAGTCAGGCACCTCACAAAGTGCACTCATACAATGAAATGTGAATGTATTTTTCTGCCTTTACAGAGATAATACTATTCAGAATTGCTAAAGCACTAAATAGCAATATGTTCCATATTTTAGCTCTAGCTTGGAATGTCACTTCAAATTTTGATAGGTTAACTCAAGCTATATTAAACATTGTAAATGCTGCAATTACAAGGATTATGAGAGAGACGGAAGGAACACTTATTATCAATGTATGATTAATGTTTCATTCTTTGAAGGATGAATACATACTTTTTTTCAAATTGCAATGTCTTGATTTTGGGGTTTCAATAAACAATTATTTCTTGAATCGATAAATATATTGATTATTTTTTCAGTGAATCTGTAGATTTAATTAATTTTTTTAATGAAATTGTTTCTTAGAGTAAAATGGTAAATGGGTTGTACTTATATAGCGCTTTTCTAACCCCTTTTTAAGGAGCCCAAAGCGCTTTGACGGTATTTCCACATTCGCCCATTCACACACTGACGGCGGGAGCTGCCATGCAAGGCGCTAACCAGGACCCATCAGGAGCAAGGGTGAAGTGTCTTGGCCAAGGACACAACGGACGTGACTAGGATGGTAGAAGGTGGGGATTGAACCAGTAACTCTCAGATTGCTGGCACAACCACTGTACCAACTTTGCCACGACGAGTAGTGGTACAACAACTTTTTTGAATGAATTCCTCCCCAAAAAAACATAATATGTTACAAAAATATTCTTGTATGAAGAAGCATTAAATGCATGAAAGGAAATTACATGATATCAAATGCTAAATTACTAGTCGTTTTCGTTCCTCTGCTATCCTGGAGCATTGCCCTTGATGCATTTTTAAGTGTTCGTGCATTACAGTGTGTTGCTGTACAAAGTCATTTGTAATTTGCTGTTCAAAGAGAACCTCAAAGGCTCATTTTCTACAGCCGTATCAAAGAGTTTTGTAGTTTGGGTGTGATGCTGCAAATTCCCATACCGATTATCCAACAGCGAGATCGGCTGATACTCGCACATGAATTAAAGGAGTAATATTAGGATTTTTTTTATTTTTACAACACTTCATTTTGTTCAACGCAACATGTAATGATGGTTCTTTGGTGAAAAATGTGCATACATATATATATATATATATATATATATATATATATATATATATATATATATATATATATATTTGCTCCCATTGAAGACAGCTAATTTTGAGTAAAAGAGTTGTTACTGTAGATAACTGCTCTGAAATAACCGCTCAACCCAATGTCCCCTCCGGTGAGTCTGCATTTTCCTCACTCAGCAGAAATGTTTTGTAGTTTTTTAGCTTTCTTGCTTTTATCATGCACTTTGGGCATCGATGACCAGCACCAGCCATCTGTTTTGAGTGACTTTTATCACAACACAACATCCCAGATGATATAACGAGATTAACGGGCTAACCATGTTTTATTGTCGGTGCAATAAGAAGACTATGCGTGGGGTGAGTTTAAAGAAGCAAAAGTCAGCCAGGCTGAAGGTCTGTCAGTAAACACTAAGTTAAACTTCTACCAAGTCTTTCTCCCTCCAATGCTAAATTCTGGACATATCTATATGTATATTGACAGAAAAATGATTTTCTATTCTATATCATGTTAATACTTGCACTGTTGCTGCTTTGAACACGTGTAAACAATGGAGGCTCAAGACGACTACACAGTAAACTACCCTACGAGTGACATCGCAAACTTAACAACAAATTATAATACTAATTGATACATCGCCAAACACAGTTGGCACTGATCAAATTAAAATTAGTTTTTAGAAAAATCATTCATTAATTTGCCAGATGACTGTAATGCTATTGTCTTATATTAGAAGGCTAAGGTTGCTGCACAACAACTTTAGCTAACATTGCAAACATATTGTTCTAACCTACTGTTATTACATACTGTTTTAATGTCTCCTCCATTGCAATACATTGTAGTCACACTGTATGTCATTAAAAGTAGTTTTTCTGAAAATCCATCTTTTCGTAAAAGTTTGTGGGAAGCAGGACTCAAAGCGATTTCTTCCGAGATGAAGAGAAAATGCCACAAATCATATGAACCAAAAGTAAGGCATGTTTAACTTTAAATGAGGCTGAAAGTTTGTGTAATGACTTGTGCTGGTTAAAACAACCAAGAACCTTGTAACATTCCTTGGTCGTACCTCGTTTGGACTACAAATGCTCGGAAAAAATAGTTTTTTATTGCGGGCTCACACAAATACCTTTAAGTAAGCCTTTACGATATAAAGAGAGTCACAAGTGGCAAAACGTCACAAAAAGAGTAAATTCCAAATAGGTTGTTTTACGGAAGTGTGAAGGAAGGCAATATTTTGTAAAAATATCTCCACAATACCTCAATGGTTTGATTTCAAATTTTCTAAACTCATGCATATCCTAAATACACAAAAACTGGTACCATTGGGCAAGAAAAGTTGGCTTTACATGATAGGTCCCCTTTAACTGTACATTTCATTATTTATTTATTGTAAGAGCTATTGGCTATATGATCTGAAAAAAGTAACCATAGAATAAACTTAGGTACTTTTTGGTAAGGGAACTAGTCGATACTACACATTTTGGTACTGATCCAAAACCATGTAATTACATATTGGACACTTGCGCTACACAAATAAATTTTACTTTTAATACATTTAATACCACTCAATGATTTGGCTTTTAAATCACAACTACCTGAAAAAACATGGAGGCACAGTAACAAAATCCACAAAAAGTTTAAACCAAGGGTGTTTAACTCATTTTTATTGAGGTGCACATCACAATTATGCCTGTTCTCAAAGGGCCACATGAAATGGTGAATATATGAATATACACGTATAATAGTTTTGTCACACAATTTGCAAAGGCAAATGTTTTTTGATTAATATATTTTTATAGACTGATGATGATGCTTTGAAATCTTAAGTCAAGATGACAGGCGGATGTTTAAGTGTTTATTTTTGATAACCAGTTTATGCTGAAATTGAAAGAACACATACATTTCAGCAAGAAAGAGCTTTTATATTTCAAGCCTTTCGCAGGTCACATAAATTCCATAGTGAGCCACGTAAAATGGCACAGGGGGACACAAACAGATGATGTGGTGGGCCTCATGCGGACAACATAAAATATCTTGACGGACCACGTAAAATGAAGCGGCGGTCCAAAAAAAATTGAGCGGACCACAATAAAATGAAATGGCAGACCACAAACAATTATGTAATGGGGCAAATTTACAATTATTTAGTGGGCCACATTAAATGAAGCGGCAGCACATTAAGTGATATGGCCGTCCAGAATTTGGACCTCGGGCCTTTTGTTTGACACATGTGCTTTAAACAATTTCACTACTCTCTTTTGTTTCATACAATTGTTTAACCAATGTAATGCAAACTCTACCTGTCTCCAGGGACTTATTCCCTAAATGTTTAAATATTATCACAAATTACATTTTTTTTTTCGACAATATAATCAAAAATAAATAAATAAAATAAATAAATATATTCAATTACGCACATCAACATTGGCTCAATAACAGTCCTTTACAATCTCATTATTAACACAGAAATGGCATACCCTGTCATTTTTGGGACACGATAAAGGCTTAAATAATTTCAAACACATATTCTTACGATGACCACAACTACTGTATTTAGTTAGTAAACAGTTGTGGACAGAAGAAGCCCGAAAGTGATACGCTCTTTGGCGACGCAGCTTTGGGAACCCATTTTTGACATGGAATCAGTTTTTGGCGCAAAATTGATCGCAGCAAATAGATTTGACTTACAGTTGTATAGACACACAATCAATGAAATGTGTCCTGTTCACTTTTCTAGGTGTGCAAATGTTATATATTTGAAGGCAGACATTTAGGTTTTGGCCCTGACTTCCTTATCTCGCAAGGAAATCATCTGATTAGCTGTTGTTCAGAACTAACTCCAACACCTCTTTCAGAGTACGCCATTAAAGAGCTGTGATTGGATATATTCCAAATTTGTCTCACTCATTGACTATATGAAATTACATATGATCAGATTTGGTTTATGTCAACATTATTGTCTTGTCTTTATACTTTAACATGTTAGTTACCTGTTTTATCGTCTACATCAACATGCCTTTATTTTGATTACTGATCATCTTTGTTTTACCTGCTCCGATGTAAAAAACTAACATATACATGAACTAAAATAAACAGCTTTCAGGCTAGAGCCTGGATCTGGACCAAGCTGCAAGGTATGATAATGATTTGTGATATGCACTGAAAGGCAGTGATTGGCATCTAGTGATCACAAACTTCATCAAGAATTGACAAGTATAGATCGGTGACCGATTGATTGGAACACCACTACTGCTATCTTTTCTCGATGCAAGGTACATAATACGACAGATCGTCCCAGCCCTACCTGATACTAGTGAGGTTAGTACCCAGTCATAGGCATACATATAACTGTAATAACATTCAGCATAATATATTATTTTGGGGTTTTAGTTTTCTGCCTTGGTTTCTTCATTCACTGAATTCGGCCAACAAATTTTAATTTTGGTGCATTCCTACAAAAAATGTATTTATAATAGTAGTGTTCCGATACCAATATTTTGGTACCAGTCCCAAAATTATTTTGATACTTTAATACTTTTTTAAACAAAGGGGACCACAAAAAATTGCATTATTGGCTTTATTTGAACAAAAAAAATCTTAGGGTACATTAAACATATGTTTTTAATTGCAAGTTTGTCCTTAAATAAAATATTGAACACATAAGATAACTTGCATTTTATTAATAAGTCAGGATCAAAGGCTCCTAATTAGTCTGCTGACACATGCAGTAACATATTGTGTCATTTATAATTATATTATTTTGTCAAAACTATTAAGGAAAAGTGGTAGAAAATAATTATTAATCTACTTATTCATTTACTGTTAATATCTGCTTATGTTCTCTTTTAACATGTTCTATCTACACTTCTGTTAAAATGTAATAATCACTTATTCTTCTGTTGATTGATACTTTACATTAGTTTTGAATGATCCCACGCATTTGGGTATCAATCCGATACCAAGTCGTTACAGGATCATACATTGGTCATATTCAATGTCCTCATGTGTCCAGGGACATATTTCCTGAGTTTTTTTAACATAAAATACATTTTAAGTACCGCGGACCGGTATTTTTCAGAGGCGGTATATTACCAAAAATGATTCATTAGTATTGCGGTGCAATACTAATACCGATACTATGCCGTACACCCCTAATTCATAAAAGGATATATTGCATACAGTTACAGTGACACTAACTGTACCTGGAAGCATTCGCAGCAGCCAAGAGCAGGTTTGGCTGTTGGGGTAGTTGGCAGGGAACATTGGACTCAGTATGACCCCTGAAGATGAAAATCGCTCCTCATTGGCAGGACACTGAGCTGGAGGAGATATAGTAAGAAAGCACAAGCATGTTTCAATTACAAGCCTTCTGACTGGTGAAAAACGTTTGTGAGTTTTCTTGAGCCGCTTTCCACTTCATCCAAGGCTGTATTCTCGTTTACCTGCTCAATCTGAATACTATCGCCTACTCACGCTGATGTTTCCAATGTCTTCTAAGAATTTGTGATGATCAGAAAAGTCCGTGCAGGCAGTGTTCTGGAGCCATGAATCTACTAACATGGACCCCAACTTAAACAAGTTGAAAAACGTATTCGGGTGTTACCATTTAGTGGTCAATTGTATGGAATATGTACTGTACTGTGCAATCTACCAATAAAAGTTTAAATCAATCAATCAATCAATCAAACCATTCGTCACAAGTACACAGCATATCTCCTCAACTCTCTCAGTGAGGTCTGGCAGGCTTGCAGAAAGAGGAGCTGCACTCTATTTAGTCTGAATAGGTACTTAGGTTGCATGTGATGTACCAATGCCACCTTTCAGGCTCTTTGACACAATAGGCAGGGCTATGGTGAAGGCTGAGCTTCCAATAATTTATTCAGATCCGGGAGAAGCGACAACAAGGACACATGCCAGCCCTGAAATACCACAAACTGAAGGAAATTAATTCCTAGAGTTGATGATAAACTTTTACTTACAAAAAAAGGTTAAGTATTTCTTTGGGGGCACCTTTTGAAACTTGATTGATAAACAGACAGAAAAGTAGAAAATATTAGATTTAGCAGGATTGATATCTTAAAACGTTATTTTAAGTGTTGGAAAAGGAATATCTCTGTAATTTTGACAAACTTGCTCCAGTTCACGCAGGAGCCTAATGAGAATAAGCAGTATAAAACATGATTTGATGGATGGCTCAGAAGTCACAATAGATGGTACTTTACCTTGACAAGTTGGGGGCGGGACCTCGAACAGTAAATGGGAGTTGAGTGTACACATAAGCTCTGCCTTTCCGACGAGTGTATAACCAGGAAGGCAACGATAAATCACAACGTCACCTTGAAAAATACAAACAATACATATTCAATGCTACGTTATGGATTGAAAAATAGTGCTTTAGATATTCAATTAAAAACCAGATGTTGATAGCATCACATCCTTATGCCTATACCAGTGGTTCTCAAATGGGGGTACGCGTACCCCTGGGGGTACTTAAAGGTATGCCAAGGGGTATTTGAGATTTTTTTTTAAATTGCAACTATTCCAAAATCCTTTATAAATATATTAATTGAATAATATTTCAACAAAATATGAATGTAAGTTCATAAACTGTGAGAGAAAAAATACAACAATGCAATATTCTGTGTTGACAGCTAGATTTTTTGTGGACATGTTCCATAAATATTGATGTTAAAGATTTATTTTTTTGTGAAGAAATGTTTAGAATGAAGTTCATGATTCCAGATGGATCTCTATTACAATCCCCAAAGAGGGCACTTTAAGTTGATGATTACTTCTATGTGTAGATTTTTTTTTTAAATAATTTAATCACTTGTTTATTTTCCAAAAAGTTTTAGTTATTTTTATATCTTTTTTTTTTCCAAATTGCTCTGATTAGGGGGTACTTGAATTAAAAAAATGTTCACAGGGGGTACATCACTGAAAAAAGGTTGAGAACCACTGGCCTATACCAATACAAAATACAATTATAATGGATTATATGAGGGTTGTTTGCCATAAATAATAAACAAACAAACAAATCAGGTTTGATAATTTCTGTGGTGACCCCTGATAGGAGAAACTTAAAGATATTGACTGTATTATCAGACAGGTCTTGTCAAGACAATTTCAGTGATATAGGTATCATTTTACCTAGATACATATTAAGATGAATTGTTTAACTTTGTGAAAATGACACCTTTTTTTTTTTTAAATGTCCTAGCATTTGCCCCAGTTTTAAAAGGGTAGGATTGTTGAAAATCTGGTTGAAAAAAGTAGCGTAACAATAAGTTTCACAGTAAGGTGCGACATGAGTCACCAGGAAGAGGAAGTCGGTTGGTCTGAAAAATCAGTGTGCAAATTCATCAATTTAAAATATATTTAGCAGATTAACAGATACAAATGCTAACGTTTGTATGCCGACACGTTTGCATGCCAAGTGATATAACTGTGAGGCGTACGCATGTAAAATAAGATAGCATAATAAAGTTAACATGCAAACTTTAGCATGCTAACAGCTAGATCGTGTCAAATATCAAGTTGTATGACTGTAACGTGTACGCCTGCAAAAATGGAAAAAAACTTTAACATGCTAGAATTAGAATGCTAAAATAACAATATTTAGTGCCCTGTGCTTCACTGCATGAAGAAACTCATCTAAGAAGTCAATTTATGAACGACAGAGCGTTTCATATTAAATGTTGGCGCAAACGTTTTCCGAGCAGCTTTCTGCTGCTCTATCATAAATTATCAGGGTAGGCAAAGTTCACGCGTTAACTATAAGTTTCTTTAATGGTACTAAATTCTTAACCCACATGCGTCCTGACTCTTTTTTGGTAGCATGTGGAAATTAATGGTGTTCAGTTACTTTCTAAACAGCTTGTTTAGAGCAAGTTAGGAAGAAGGCAAGATCATTTTATTAATATTTCCTCCACACACCTCCATCGTTTGAATACCCGTTCTCAGGAAAAACAGCTGCTAAAAGGTAAGAAAAGTTGATTTTGTATAATACGACCCCTTTAAGTCAGCTGGGATGGGGTCCAACTCCTCCCTCACTCTGAGCAGGTAGTAAGCAAAATTAATGAATAAACTGTCACGGTGCATAGGCAGTCCCGCATGCCTTCTGCTGCGAGCATGGCAGGCGCTTCCACTGGAGGCGCGCCGGGAGACGCCTCTGCTCGCGCTTCTGCTCGCGCTTCCCGCATCACGGCCAGGCCCCTGCTCGGCTGCAAGCAATCTGAAATTAGCGCACCTGGCTGTGATGAGAGGAGACGGCATAAAGACCAGCTTACCCAAAGATCCTGTGCCGGAATGCAGTTCTCTGTACACAGTAAGCTATTGCATCTCTGGCTTCCCTCCCGCATACTTCCTCTCTCTCTGTGCCTTCTCAGTTCCTGTGTCTTATGTCCTTTGTGTTTTCCGCAGTGCTTCCCCTGTCTCCCATGATCGAGCTGTGCCTCAACTTCCTGTTGGATTCCGGACCGTCTCCCTCGATCCCCACCAACCTGCCTTTCTCGTCCAGGACTGCCGCCTCTCGCATTCTCTAATTTATGTTGGTAGTGTTTATTTTATATATATATATATATATATATATATATATATATATATATATGTGTGTATTAGTATTATATAGTGTTTAAAATATGTATATACAGTATATATACACATACATACATATATATATATATATATAAAACACTATTTAATACTAACACACATATATATATATATATATATATATATATATAAAACACTATATATATTTATATATATAACTATATATATATGTATATATATATATATATATATATATATATATATATATATATATATATATATATATATATATATATATATATATATAACACTATATAATACTAATCCATATATACCGCATGTATATACAAACTCCGTTTCCAAATGTGTTTGATGTAAATATAAACAGAATACAATGATTTGCAAATCATTTTCAATCCATATTCAGTTGAATATGATACAAAGACAACATATTTGATGTTCAAACTGATAAACTTTTTTTTTTATGCAAATAATCATTAACTTTGGAATTTTATGTCAGCAACATGTGAAAAAAAGTGGGGAAAGTTGGCAATAAATACTGATAAAGTTGAAGAATACTCATCAAACACTGATTTGGAACATCCCACAGGTGTGCAGGCTAATTGGGAACAAGTGGGTGCCATGATTGGGTATAAAAACAGCTTCCCAAAAAAATGCTCAGTCTTTCACAAGAAAGGACGGAGCGAGGTACACCCCTTTGTCCACAACTGTGTGAGCAAATAGTCAAACAGTTTAAGAACAACGTTTCTGAAAACGCAATTGCAAATTTAGGGATTTCAACATCTACGGTCCATAATATCATCAAAAGGTTCTGAGAATCTGGAAAAATCACTCCACGTAAGCGGCATGGCCGGAAACCAACATTGAATGACAGTGACCTTCGATCCCTCAGACGGCACTGTATCAAAAACCGATATCAATCTCTAAAGGATATCACCAAATGGTCTAAGGAACACTTCAAAAAACCACTGTCACTAAATACAGTTTGTCGCTACATCTGTAAGTGCAAGTTAAAGCTCTACTATGCAAAGCTAAAGCCATTTATCAACAACATCCAGAAACACCGCCGGCTTCTCTGGGCCCAAGCTCATCTAAGATGGACTGATGCAAAGTGGAAAAGTGTTCTTTGGCTTCACGAGTCCACATTTCAAATTGTTTTTGGAAATATTTGACTTTGTGTCATCCGGACCAAAGGGGTAGCGAACCATCCAGACCGTTATCAACGCAAAGTTCAAAAGCCAGCATCTGTAATGGTATGGGGGTGCATTCGTGCCCAAGGCATGAGTAACTTACATATCTGTGAAGGCACCATTAATGCTGAAAGGTACATACAGGTTTTGGAACAACATATGCTGTCATCTAAGCGCCGTGTTTTTCATGGACGTCTCTGCTTATTTCAGCAAGACAATGCCAAGCCACATTCAGAACGTGTTACAACAGCGTGGCTTCGTAAAAAAAGAGTGCAGGTATTTTCCTGGCCAGCCTGCAGTCCAGACCTGTCTCCCATGGAAAATGTGTGGCGCATTATGAAGCGTAAAATACGACAGCGCAGACCCCGGACTGTTGAACGACTGAAGCTCTACATAAAACAAGAATGGGAATGAATTCCACTTTCAAAGCTTCAACAATAAGTTTCCTAACTTCCCACATGTTTATTGAGTGTTGTTAAAAGAAAAGGTGATGAAACACAGTGGTGAACATGTCCTTACCCAACTACTTTGGCACATGATGCAGCCATGAAATTCAAAGTTAATTATTATTTGCCAAAAAATAAAAAATAAAGTTTAAGAGTTTGAACATCAAATATCTTGTCTTTGTAGTGCATTCAATTGAATATGGGTTGAAAAGGATTTGCAAATCATTGTATTCCATTTATATTTACATCTAACACAATTTCCCAACTCATATGGAAACGGGGTTTGTTCATATACATATAAACAAGGGGGAGTTGTAGCTCTATGATTTATTATAAATATATATATATATATATATACAAACAACAAGGGGGAGTTGTAGCTCTATGATTTATTATATATATATATATATATATATATATATATATATATACACATATATAGTAAATATATATACACATATACATATATATATATATATATATATATATATATATATATAATAAATCATAGAGCAACAACTCCCCCTTGTTGTTTGTGCGGTCTAATTCCCCCATACATAACTTAAACAAAGTATGTACTTAAAACTTAAACAAAATGCAGTTTGCTCCCTTTGCGAATATTTGCTTTGCAATTCAATGTGAAACATTAAAAAGTGGTACCTCTCTAACATTCAAAAGTTGTACCTCTCTAAAAAAAAAAAAACACCTTTCCAAGTGAGTAAACAAAAAAAATGTGTTGTTGCCGTTTTAATGATATTTTTTTTCTGCAGGGAGATTATGGCTTTTTTTTTTTCAGAAAAGCTGCATAACCGTAATAAGGCAAATTGATCTTGCTGGAGTTTTACCAAATGTCAGCTTTTTCTCCTCTAAATTACACCTACTGTTGATCTAAAAGGTCCTGAAGACTGAAAAGCAAGAGGCTTTGAGCATAGTACACAACACAGCGCTGAGGGAAAACGAGAGTCCATGATGAGGGACTATTTCCCCCAAAATGGATGTTTTCAAAACCTGGGCATATATGCGGTATATTTCATTTAAACTGTAAAAAAAAAATCATTTCAAAACAGACTCTGACAAGTTTTAGGACCAATAATGTGTTAACAATGCACCAAATGATGGAACCAGCAAAAATGCCAATAATTTTAAGACAATATCTTACATTTTGATTGCTTTTCACAGCAACACTACAAAACACATTGACTAAACTTGTGTTAATGAGGACTATTACCTATTAGGAAGTCTTCATCTTCATAGATTATCTCTGCATTCTCCACCACAGGGGGAGCAGAGCACTTCTTCAGACGGTAGGCTGGAAATAGGTATACACAAGAACTCATATTTTAATGGAAAAATATAGGACTAATATACATTTTTGATTGCTGTTTGCCATGCAGTTACTTTACCCAAGACATTAATGGCATACCATGATAGGAAATGTGATATGTTAGTATTTGTCTACCATGAAAGTTGAGTATGAAGAATCCTCCTGTTGAAAAGTCCGAGTGAAAGCGAATCAGAACCTCGGAACTGGAACTGTAGGCTGACTCTAACGCTGTGTTGCCGCTAAATACTCCCATCTGAGGACTGGACCCATCTGGACCGTCCCTGCATAAAGACCAAGTGGAATCAAACAATTAGGCAATTAGGATATTGTAGACATAAAAATTGTGAAAGAAAAATCTGATGAGACACATTCATCCTGTCAAGTCTCTAAAACAGGGGTGTCAAACTCATTTAAGCCCAGGGGCCACAATAAAAAAAATATACTCCCAAGTAGGCCGGACTGGTAAAATCACGGTATGATAACTTAAAAATATAGACAACTTCAGATTGTTTTCTTTGTTTAAAAAAACGGAACAAGCTCAATCTGAAAACATACAAATCATAATGTTTTTTGTTCTTTTCACACTAACATGTTGCTGTTCATTGAAGTCTATCTTCATTTGTCGTGATTTTTCATTTCTGAATAAATGATGTGATAATGTTCATCGGTCAAATAGATGTGAGTCTGGCAGAGTTTTAAAATGCTCTTATTTGTGTAAAATTTAAATCTATCAGAAGATGCAATAAATGGTAACATCAAAATCCAATTACAGGATGTTGTTAATGTAATTTCCTCATTTTCCTCAACTGGTGTACTAGCTTCATGTGGTTTATTTCTGTACACATGTAGCATTATTTACAACAAAACTTGTGAATTTGGACTCAATTCATGAATCACACATGAAGTTGGAAGGGGATACATGTAATTTCAGCATGTTTATGTGCGCCCAGGTAATGTGTCCCCAGTCCTCTATCTTAACCGGGCACATAGCTCCGCCCCCTCTCAAGTCATGCGCACACCTGCGGCAGAGGACACGAAGAATTGCTATTGCGACATGCAGTGGACACATTTAAAAGAGCAGTTTCTTTCAATCCAAAATTTTAGCTAGTTTTAATACTTGGCAAAATCATCTCGCGGGCCGGATAAAATCGTTTCGTATGTCTGACACCTCTGCTCTAAAATTACAGGAAGGCACACTGCAAAATAAACTATTGGCAGATGCCGTTTAAGTATAATTATTACCTTCTCTTAAATAATTTCAATTAGCTGCCATCAAATTACACTTGTTGTCTAATTTTAACATTGGTAATGTTAGAATTGTATGGGGGACATATGCACCACTAATTAGTCGCTTATTAACTTGCAAATTAGTAACATATTGGCTCTTAATTAGAAATGATTAAATACTTAATAATGCATTAATCTACATGGCCTTATTATACAACCAGTAAGCCATTAACTAAGAGTCTTCTCTCAATAACCTCAGAATTTTTGCTTATTAGTAACCCTAACCCCCACCCTTATATGTTCCCCTAGTGTCCAAATAACTCTAAATTAAGTTGGTAACACTGTATGCGGAACATATTCATCATTAGTTAGTTGCTTATTAATATAATATGTTTAGTATGGGGAACATATTCACCATTAATTAGTTGCTTATCAATATAATATGTTCCCCATACTAAAGTGTTTCCCTAACATTTAATTTACTTTGTAAGGTGAAACAAGGCACATACTGTTCTTCGGTGGAAGTAAATCGGCCCCACTAAGAACAGAAACAAACGAGAAGTGATTATATTGTTCTAATACAGCAGGGGTCGGCAACCCGCGGCTCCGGAGCCACATGCGGCTCTTTGGCAACTCTGATGCAGCTCAGCTGCACAATCGTCGACGCCCCAGATTGTTGCAGGGAGATTCCGGAATTCAATGCCTCTCCCGGACATCATCCGGGGTCAACATTCTCCAATTTTCACTCGGACTACAATATTAAGGGCGCGCCGTGATGATATTACTCTTAACGTCCTCTTGAACGTCATCGCGCCCGCCATTCACGGAATACTATTTGCGTCCTCTTGAACGTCATCGCGCCCGCCATTCACGGAATGCTATTTGCATGCCAACCGGACACATGCATTTCGCTGCTTCTATCCACACATGTATGAGATTGCAAGGCATACTGGGTGACACAGAGTACATTGACGGTTGTGATATAAACAACTTTAACACTCCTACTAATATGCGCCACATTGTGAACCCACACAAAAGAAGAATGACAAACACATTTCTGGAGAAAATCCTCACAGTAACACAACATAAACGCACCACAACAAATACCCAGAATCCTTTGCATCCATGATACATCCTGAATATGTTATACACCCCGCGAGCACCAAACCACCCAACCCCCCCTCCCTGCGTGGTTGAGGTGGGTGGGGTTTGGTGCTCGCAGGGTGTATAACATAGTCAGGATGTCTCATGGATGCAAAGGATTCTGGGTATTTGTTGTGGTGCGTTTATGTTGTGTTACTGTGAGGATTTTCTCCAGAAATGTGTTCGTCATTCTTCTTTTGTGTGGGTTCACAACGTGGCGGATATTAGTAGGAGTGTTAAAGTTGTTGATATCACAACCATCAGTGAACTCTGTGTCACCCGGTATGCCTTCCAGTCGTGTGCGTGCATCTGCGGAGGCCTCTCACAACATGTTGCTGGACTGGCAAGCAGTTTGTACATGTTGTAGAAGGTGTTTAAGGCAATGGCTTCATAGCATGCCCTTATTCTTGTAATCTGGGTGACCACCAGCAGACATTGGCGAGAATAGTTGCGGCTCCCGTTGTCTTCCTCATTTTGTGAAACGGGTTGAAATGGCTCTTTGAGTGGTAAAGGTTGCCGACCCCTGTAATACAGTGTATCGTTCTTTCAAGTGTTCATCAACGTTTGAGGTGACGGTGATTTGTTTGCATTATCAAAACTGCCAAATATATTCCTTGTACAAAAAACCTTTGGATTAAAGGCTCAACTTCACTTATTAAATATTTAATGTTGTTTGAAATGTGACATTTTGTAAAGCTCCAAAATGCTCCTTTTTTTTTTTTTAATGAGCATGCTGTGACGCTTGTGTGGCATTGTAATGCCGGATTGGTTCTTCCGTGGATGCGTCGAAGCGATGAACACAACAAGGTAAGTTATAAATGGATTTATTAAATAATAAAAGGCTAGGAACAAAAACACTGCTGTAAAGAGAAGGCAAACCAAAAACAGAAAAACAATTCCTCAGCATGTGAGCTGGAATCAACAAATGGCTTAGCGTAAAAGCTAGCGAGAATATACATACAAAGATGCAGGTCGAGAGTCGTCACTGTTGCGCGTGGGCAAATTAGGATCCGAGACTGAACAAAGAAAAGAGGAAAGCTTATATAGGGAGAAATCAAGGAGAACCAGGTGTGTAGAAAACGAGGAGCAGGTGAAATCAATGTGTAACCATGGTAACGGACTAAACAGGAAGTAAGTGGGTCAGAAGAGAATGAAACAAAGATGGAAAAATAAACATGTGAAGATCTGAGTCACAGATCGCAACAGTATTCCCCCCCCCAAAAAGACAGATTCCAGATGTCTCAAAGAAAACAAAAACAAATAAGAAACAACTTGAACCCCCTCCCCAAAAACAGAGTCCACAAACGAAGGGAGGGCGGAGGGAGGCCACGGTGGAGGGTCGCCAAGTCGTGTGTCCCCGAATCCACCGAGGACAAGTCAAGTGGCGGCGGCGGATGGAACGCCGCTGCCGAAAAAGTTTTGGCGGGCGACCTCGAAAAGGCCACATTAGTGGCCGCATCGCAGGATGAGGTGCCCGGCGAGGCGGACGACCCGGGCACGGCCACATCCGTGGCCGACATGGAGGAGGGAGTGTCTGGCGAGGAGGATGACCTCGCAGAGGCCACGCCCGTGATCGACGTGGTGGACGACGCCTCAGCACCGAAATCCCAGCAGGCTTGGAAGCAGCAGACGAGGGTGCGGGGACTGCAGCCAAAGCAGGCCCGAGTGCAGCTGGCGAGGATGATGCGGGTGCTGCAGCCGAAGAAGGCGTCGGAGGCGGCCTGGGAGCCGCAGGAGTCGTCGGAGGCGGCCTGGGAGCCGCAGGAGTCGTCGGAGGCGGCCTGGGAGCCGCAGGAGTCGTCGGAGGCGGCCTGGGAGCCGCAGGAGTCGTCGGAGGCGGCCTGGGAGCCGCAGGAGTCGTGACTGGTGTGAGCTCCAGCCTCATCGTCGGCGCCGGTGTGGGCTCCAGCTTCTTCGTCGGCAGTGCTTGGCGGCGTGGAGCTGGTACCGGCGCTTGTCGAGGAGCTGGCACTGGAGTGGGCTCCAGCCCTGTCGACACAGGTGAAGGTTCCAGCCCCGTCGTCGACGCTGGTGTGGGCTCCAGCCCCGTCGTCGACGCTGGTGTGGGCTCCAGCCCCGTCGTCGACGCTGGTGTGGGCTCCAGCCCCGTCGTCGGCGGTGCTTGGCGGCGCGGAGCTGGTACCGGCGCTTGGCGGCGTGGAGCTGGTACCGGCGCTTGGCGGCGTGGAGCTGGTACTGGAGTAGGCTCCAGCTCTGGAGCTGGTACTGGAGTGGGCTCCAGGCTAAAGTCTGTAACTGGTATGAGAACCAGTTCTGGGTCGGAGGCTGGTGTGAGAACCAGGTGGGAGTCTAGTGCTGGCTTGAAAACCAGGCGAGAGTCATGTGCTGGTGTGAGAACCAGACTGGGAGCAGTGCAGAACACCGGTGGTGGAGGACGTGCTGGAGGTAATGACCTCGCGAGTCCGAACACCGGTGGAGGAGGTCTACAAGGCCGTTGAGACTTGGCCGGGGGAAAAACAGGTGGAGGAGGTCTACAAGGCCGTTGAGATTTGGCCGGGGGAAAATCAGGTAGAGGAGGTCTACAAGGCCGTTGAGACTTGGCCGGGGGAAAAACAGGTGGAGGAGGTCTACAAGGCCGTTGAGACTTGGCCAGGGGAAAAACAGGTGGAGGAGGTCTACAAGGCCGTTGAGATTTGGCCGGGGGAAAAACAGGTGGAGGAGGTCTACATGGTGGCTGTGGTTTAGAGGGTAGTATCTGTGCTACCTCCGTAGCACAGCTATAGGTCATAGCCCCTTCCTCCAGACGGGGATCCCAGACCCGTTCCCTATGGTCAGGGACTGACCTTAAGGGAGGGTGGTGGGAGGCTTGGAGGCGGGCCGACTCCTCCCCTTTAATTTGTCCAGAATTTCCTTTAGAAAAGGGAGGAAACACCTTGGACTTGGCCGGAGAATGAGGTTTTAAAGGAGGTGTAGGAGAAAAACTAGGTGACTGAGGTTGACTAGAATAATGAGAAAAAATATCCTGATAATTACGTATTTTATCATAAATGTTATTGGTATTCGAAAAAGGTTGGGAATGAAAAGTACTGTCCACAATATAAAAATCTTCTGAAAAAATGTCATCAACAGAGGCCGGTGTTGCGTCACCGGTGGGCGTTCCCCAATTGACGTCATCGCTTGTGTCAGAAAAAGTGTCATGGCAGCTTAAGGAATGATTTGAAAAAAAACAAGCAGGATTACCGGTAATGACGGGTGAATCCTGGACGGGGTGAAACTTGCTGTGTCCATGGGGAGGAATAAGTGGTGCTGGAACATTACTGCCGTGCGGGGGGCCTCTCCACTGGACCCCCCGCCTCTTCGGGGCAGCGCGAACGGCTTCGGAGGGGACTTCAGGCCCACAGTCAAGTCTTTCCTGCTCCCAAGCCACGAGCTCCAACCACAAACCCAAGTCGAAGGGTTCCTCCCGTGGTTTCGACGCGGAAAAACATTTTGATGCTCGGATCCTACTGTGACGCTTGTGTGGCATTGTAATGCCGGATTGGTTCTTCCGGGGATGCGTCGAAGCGATGAACACAACAAGGTAAGTTATAAATGGATTTATTAAATAAACAAATGGCTTAGCGTAAAAGCTAGCGAGAATATACATACAAAGATGCAGGTCGAGAGTCGTCACTGTTGCGCGTGGGCAAATTAGGATCCGAGACTGAACAAAGAAAAGAGGAAAGCTTATATAGGGAGAAATCAAGGAGAACCAGGTGTGTAGAAAACGAGGAGCAGGTGAAATCAATGTGTAACCATGGTAACGGACTAAACAGGAAGTAAGTGGGTCAGAAGAGAATGAAACAAAGATGGAAAAATAAACATGTGAAGATCTGAGTCACAGATCGCAACACATGCTTTTGGATTAAACAAGGCTTGTAAAATTTTAATTCAAAAAGAGTGCTTGGAATCTCTTGGCTGCTCAATAATTCAAGGTCTTCGGCAGGTGTTGGAGCTCATTTAGTGAATGAACATGTACTATTTGTCCACTTAAATCCAAATTGAATACTGGAGCCTTGAGTGGTTCTTAACTCTCTCTTCCTCGCACACACACACAATATTTACAGCTCCCTCTCGCATTTTCAACAATATAATTTTCCATCGATTTATAACACTCTTTGGTGGCTTGTATCTATAATTCATGCTTAGATCTGGAAAGTGCAGAAATTCCACTTTAGCACAGAGGAATCATTCACTTATCTTGAGCTGTTTATACTAATCTTTTATCTGCCAGCTACTGCATACGGAATTATATTGGCTTGTGAGCTTGTAGAAGTTGTTTTAAAACAAACCGACCCCCCCAAAATAAAAGGAATGACATACGATTCAAGATGTTATTAGGGCACACTGAGACGGTTTAGCACAGTACATACCTCAAAATATATTGCAAAGCAAAATGTCTTTGCTGAATATGCAAAATGTACCGTATAAGGAAAAGTTGGATAACAGTGACACCACTGCTGACTTTAAAGCGATACAAGTGAAATATCCGAGAAGGATTTACATATTGCAATACATCATACTTTTCATCTCTTGTGGCTTGGAAAACTGCTATTAAAAATGTCAGTGTCTGTGCCATTGTCTTTCTAAAGACATAGAACCATAAGCAGTATAGAAATGATCGGCACTGATTCGGTCAAATAAAGTCTCGCAAATAATCTCCACCTATCATTCAATGAAAGAAACCGTGTGGTGTCATTTAGCGGCAAGCCAAACACAAACGGTGGCAAGATTCCCTGGCATCCGGATGCAGCTGTCGCCACGGATACCCGTGGGTATCATGGCTATGCTGGGCCGAAAAGCAGCAGGCGCAAATCAGCGAGATTTGGAGCATACAGAACGTAGTGATGCTCAACGCGGGACATTGGACACCCGTGTGATTAATGAGAATGAGGAACAAAAGAGGTCTGGTAAAGGGAGACCGCAGAACAGATGCTAAAAAAAGACTTGCACGAGAAGCAATATTAAGTTGGAGCAGTAAGTGTTTTCAAAGTGTTCTTTGCGTCAATTAAAACACATTGTCCTTATATAACATAGGAGCAACAAACAATCATATGCAGACATCTTCTAAGGTAACACTAATTAGAGATGTAGAAAACTTTGTTTGTACTTCTCTTAAATTTTGTATTGAAGCAGAATGTCGGGAAAACTGTCGGTCGTTGGGTTCATTTTTGACATCTCGCTTAAGCTTGACAAATTAGATCAGTCATAAAATTAACATCTTTCAGCTACGGCTCCTTGCAAAACTTAAACAATAACTTTTGCAGGCTGACTTTTAAATAAATAGTTGTGCATTTATGATGTCTTTCCTGGAGTTCCTTAATTCTTTGTATGAACCAAGACTCTCTCCCTCTGCCTGTCTATTAACAAAAACTAACCCCTACCTTAACCCTGTATTGGCCTCCCTTCACTAGCTCCAATTTAAACATTTACTTATTGATTTTAGCTCTTCCACCTAATAGCCCTGCTCTATTGAGCTGTTAATAAACATATTCGGTCAGGCGGAACGTACGCGGAACAGAGCTCACATTTCATGACTGTGAAGACCTCTTCGTGCACTTGTGTCACAAAAACACTGCTCAAGGTATATTCTTCACATCGACCACCGATTTGCATAATTCCACCAAAGCATAAAGGTGCTCATAGACTCCAATGTGCATGGGCAGAGTGGACTTCGCACAAAATATCCGCAGTCATCAGAGCTTCCATAGTCCGGCTCTTGGGTAATTTACGTTAAACACTAGATTTCCCACAATCCCTGAAGGATGTTTAAATTTTTTTGTCATCGTGCCCAACACTGACAACGAGGAGATTGAGCTTCTCCACCTGCTCATTTTGCAGATTTTCAACATTCACCCATTCACACACACATTCACACACTGATGGCGGGAGCTGCCATGCAAGGCCCTAAGCACGACCCATCAGGATCAAGGGTGGAGTGTCTTGTTTAAGGACACAATTGACGTGACTAGGTCGATTGAAGCTTGGGATTGAACCAGGAACTAGGTTGCTGGCACAGCCACTCTCCCAACCGTGCCACGCAGTCTTTGTTGCCAGCTGCTCCCAGCAAAATGTTGCAGACAGTTCTTGACTCGGCACATCAGCTGTGTCGAAAATTGTCTCGGAGGTAAGTCTTCGAACACATTTCATTCATACATTGGCCTGATTTTATTTTTTTAATGCTATTGTGGCAAAACGTAGATTGGTATAATGCAGGCCATATTTAATTTTTGTAGTATATTCTGTGACACAAGGGCGCGGAGCAGAGTCATAAAATTGGAGCTTAATGCCTTAAGTATTTGTGAACCTTTGCAGAATCTGTTCTGTGTATGTTCCGCCCGAGTATGTTATGTTTAGGCCTTTACTCTCCCCGAAGAACCTCAAAGGTCTTCAGATCAGATCAAGTCCTCTTGGCTGTGCCCAAAGACAGGCTCAAAACTAGAGGATATCAAGGCTTTGCAATCGCAGGTCCGAGACGGTGGAACAGCATTTCTCTAACCATGAGGTCCTTCCTGTCCCTACATGCTGACAGTGAAATCCAGTTAGACAGGATATCTCGGTCAAGTTTATCTCCCATTTGTAAATATTTTTTTAATATCTTTATTTGATTTATTTCTAGGACTTCTTTTTAAGATACAATTACTAGTTATTCAAATAATAAATTGACCCTACTTTAAATCAGCAGATATGGGCATCAACATCAACAATAGGACTTAACTAGAAAGGACGGATTAATATACAAAATAAATACAATTAAAAAAAAATAAATACATAATTTTTTTTAATCAATTAAGAATTGTTACAAGTAAGAATCGCTATTTTTTTCAAAAATCTTTTTTGTTTGATACCCCAATTTTCTATTATCTTTTTAACTCTATGTTTCAATCAATCAATCAATCAATGTTTATTTATATAGCCCCAAATCACAAATGTCTCAAAGGACTGCACAAATCATTACGACTACAACATCCTCGGAAGAACCCACAAAAGGGCAAGGAAAACTCACACCCAGTGGGCAGGGAGAATTCACATTCAGTGGGACGCCAGCGACAATGCTGACTATGAGAAACCTTGGAGAGGACCTCAGATGTGGGCAACCCCCCCCCTCTAGGGGACCGAAAGCAATGGATGTCGAGCGGGTCCAACATGATACTGTGAAAGTTCAATCCATAGTGGCTCCAAGACAGCAGCGAGAGTCCCGTCCACAGGAAACCATCTGAAGCGGATCAGCAGCGTAGAGATGTCCCCAACCGATACAGGCGAGCGGTCCATCCTGGGTCCCGACGAGCGGTCCATCCTGGGTCTCGACTCTGGACAGTCAGTACTTCATCCATGGTCATCGGACCGGACCCCCTCCACAAGGGAGGGGGGGACATAGGAGAAAGAAAAGAAGCGGCAGATCAACTGGTCTAAAAAGGAGGTCTATTTAAAGGCTAGAGTATACAAATGAGTTTTAAGATGAGACTTAAATGCTTCTACTGAGGTAGCATCTCGAACTGTTACCGGGAGGGCATTCCAGAGTACTGGAGCCCGAACGGAAAACGCTCTATAGCCCGCAGACTTTTTTTGAGCTCTAGGAATCACTAATAAGCCGGAGTCTTTTGAACGCAGATTTCTTGCCGGGACATACGGTACAATACAATCGGCAAGATAGGCTGGAGCTAGACCGTGTAGTATTTTATACGTAAGTAATAAAACCTTAAAGTCACATCTTAAGTGCACAGGAAGCCAGTGCAGGTGAGCCAGTACAGGCGTAATATGATCAAACTTTCTTGTTCTTGTCAAAAGTCTAGCAGCCGCATTTTGTACCAACTGTAATCTTTTAATGCTAGACATGGGGAGACCCGAAAATAATACGTTACAGTAATCGAGACGAGACGTAACAAACGCATGGATAATGATCTCGGCGTCTTTAGTGGACAAAATGGAGCGAATTTTAGCGATATTACGGAGATGAAAGAAGGCCGTTTTAGTAACGCTTTTAATGTGTGACTCAAAGGAGAGAGTTGGGTCGAAGATAATACCCAGATTTTTTACAGAGTCACCTTGTTTTATTATTTGGTTGTCAAATGTTAAAGTTGTATTATTAAATAGAGGTCGGTGTCTAGCAGGACCGATAATCAGCATTTCCGTTTTTTTGGCATTAAGTTGCAAAAAGTTAGCGGACATCCATTGTTTAATTTCATTAAGACACGCTTCCAACTGACTACAGTCCGGCATGTTGGTCAGCTTTAGGGGCATGTAGAGTTGGGTGTCATCAGCATAACAGTGAAAGCTAATACCGTATTTGCGTATGACGTCACCTAGCGGCAGCATGTAGATGCTGAAGAGTACAGGGCCAAGGACCGAACCCTGGGGAACTCCACACGTTACCTTAACATAGTCCGAGGTCACACTGTTATAGGAGACGCACTGTATCCTATCAGTAAGATAAGAGTTAAACCATGACAGGGCTGAGTCTGACATACCAATTCGTATTTTGATACGCTCTAATAAAATATTATGATCGACGGTATCGAAAGCAGCGCTAAGATCGAGGAGCAGCAACATAGATGACGCATCAGAGTCCATCGTTAGCAATAGATCATTAGTCAATTTTGCGAGGGCTGTCTCAGTCGAGTGATTTGCCCTGAAACCGGATTGAAAGGTTTCACATAGATTGTTAAACGCTAAGTGCTCATTTAGCTGCTCCGCAACAATTTTTTCGAGGATTTTCGAAATAAAGGGAAGGTGAGACACCGGTCGGTAGTTTACCATGAGGTCAGGATCGAGGTTAGGTCTTTTAAGGAGAGGATGAATAACCGCTTTTTTGAATGCAACGGGAACAGTGCCCGAGGAAAGTGATAAGTTTATAATATTTAGCACTGATGGACCTAATAATACAAAAAGCTCCTTGATAAGTTTCCCAGGAAGTGGGTCAAGTAAACATGTTGTTTGTTTTATTCCATTTACACGTTGTAACAATCCTTCTAATGTTATTTCATCAAAACGAGAGAAACTATTTTGGATATTTGCAGTATCCGCCGTATATACAATCGTATCTGTGTTACTATAACCCCGTTGTAGCTGGGACGCATTGTCTTTAATCTCCTTTCTAATAAGTTCAATTTTCTTATTAAAGAACTTCATAAAGTCATCTGCCGAATGGGTGGAGCTACTGGAAGGAGTCCCTTGTTGGGTTAGCGATGCTACAGTACTAAACAAAAATTTTGGATCGTTTTTATTAATGCGGATGAGATTTGAGTAATAATTAGTTTTAGCTAAGGTAAGCATGCGTTTATAAGTTATTAAACTATCACTCCATGCTTGATGGTGCACCTCAAGTTTAGTCGTGCGCCATTTGCGTTCCAGCTTTCTACATAATAATTTCTGAGCTCTAGTTTCTTCAGTAAACCATGGCGTACGCCTATTTGGAGCCTTTTTTAACTTCAGCGGTGCTATACTATCAATGGTTTCGCGCAGGGCGTTGTTAAAGTTGTTAGTGAGGTTATCAATAGAGCCCACATACTTTGGGAACGGTGCCATTACCGAGGGCAGTAGGTCCGCAAGAGTCGTCGTTGTGGCAGCATTAATGTTGCGGCTGCTATAGCAGTTATTATTCTTATTAGCTTGCCGAACATGAGTCTGAACTTCGAATTTTATAAGGTAATGATCGGACATTACTTTAGTATACGGGAGTATCATAACTTTGGAGACGGTGATACCTCTGACAAGCACTAGGTCTATCGTATTGCCGCTGCGATGCGTCGGTTCATTTATTATTTGTGTAAGACCACAGCTATCAATTATAGTCTGGAGCGCCACGCACGGTGGGTCCAATGGGGTATTCATATGGATATTAAAGTCCCCCATTATAATTATATTATCGGCGTGCGTCACTAGATCAGCAACAAACTCTGAGAATTCACTAATAAAGTCCGAATAGGGCCCTGGGGGGCGGTAGATAACGGCCAGGCACAGAGGCAGAGGTGTGGCAGACTTCATAGAAAGCACCTCAAACGATTTATATTTATTATTTAAGTTAGGACTAAAGTTAAAGTTTTCGTTGTATATTAGTGCGACACCCCCATATGTCGTATTTATTAGCTTTTATTTAGTACATGCCAATAAATTATTTTTTTTATGTAAAAAATTTATGTATATACATATATATATACAGTGGGGCAAAAAAGTATTTAGTCAGCCACCGATTGTGCAAGTTCTCCCACTTAAAATGATGACAGAGGTCTGTAATTTTCATCATAGGTACACTTCAACTGTGAGAGACAGAATGTGAAAAAAAAATCCAGGAAATCAAATTGTAGGAATTTTGAAGAATTAATTTGTAAATTATGGTGGAAAATAAGTATTTGGTCAACCATTCAAAGCTCTCACTGATGGAAGGAGGTTTTGGGTCAAAATCTCTTGATACGTGGCCCCATTCATTCTTTCCTTAACACAGATCAATCGTCCTGTCCCCTTGCAGAAAAACAGCCCCAAAGCATTATGTTTCCGCCCCCATTCTCCACACTAGGTGTGGTGTTCTTGGGATTCAACTCAGTATTCTTCTTCCTCCAAACACGACGAGTTGAGTTTATACCAAAGAGTTCTATTTTGGTTTCATCTGACCACATGACATTCTCCCAATCCTCTCCTGTATCATCCATGTATCCATTTTGTTAAAGTGTACATATGATAAAAATTACAGACCTTTGTCATCATTTTAAGTGGGAGAACTTGCACAATCGGTGGCTGACTAAATACTTTTTTGCCCCACTGTATATGTATATATATACATGTATATATATATATATATTTATATATATTATATATATTTATATATATATATATATGTATACACACATACAATCCATCCATCCATCCATCCATCTTCTTCCGCTTATCCGAGGTTGGGCCGCAGGGGCAGCAGCCTAAGCAGGGAAGCCCAGACTTCCCTCTCCCCAGCCACTTCGTCCAGCTCTTCCCAGGTCATCCCGAGGCGTTCCCAGCCCAGCCGGGGCAACATAGTCTTCCCAACGTGTCCTGGGTCTTCCTTGTGGCCTCCTACCGGTTGGACGTGCCCTAAACACCTCCCTAGGGAGGCGTTCGGGTGGCATCCTGACTAGATGCCCGAACACCTTATCTGGCTCCTCTTGACATGGAGGAGCAGCTGCTTTACTTTGTTGGAAAACACCATCCAGTCCCCCTTCTTAAAGAGAGGGACCACCACCACCCCGGTCTGCCAATCAAGAGGCACCGCCCGCGATGTCCACGCTGTAGTGCGATATACAGGGGTACTGCAGAGTCTTGTCAACCAAGACAGCTCCACACTATCCAGAGCCTTAAGGAACTCCGGGCGGGTCTCATCCACCCTCCGGGGCCTTGCCACCGAAGGGCTTTCTATCTATCTCAGCAACCTCAGCCCCAGAAATAGGAAAGCCCACCACAGATTCCCCAGGCCCTTCTTTCTCATAGGAAGACGTGTTGGTGGGATTGAGGAGGTCTTTTAAGTATTCCTTCCACCGATCCACAACATCCGCAGATAAGGTAATCCGCACCATACACGGTGTTGACAGTGCACTGCTTCCCCTTCCTGAGGCGGCGGATGGTGGTCCAGAATCGCTTCGAAGCCGTCCGGAAGTCGTTTTTCATGGCTTCCCCGAACTCCTCCCATGTCCGAGTTTTTGCCTCCGAGACCGCTGAAGCTGGAAACCGCTTGGCCTCTCGGTGCCCGTCCACTGCCTCCTGAGTCCTATGAGCCAAAAGAACCCGATAGGACTCCTTCTTCAGTTTGAAGGCATCCCTCACCGTTTGACAGGCACCAACTACCTTGCGGCCACAGCTCCATTCAGCCGCCTCGACAATAGAGGTGCGGAAACTGGTCTACTCTTACTCAATGTCCAGCACCTACCTCGTGACATGTACAAAGTTCTTCCGGAGGTGGGAATTGAAACTTTCTCTGACAGGAGACTCTGCCAGACATTCCCAGCAGACCATCACAATGCGTTTGGGCCTGCCAGGTCTGTCCGGCATCCTCCCCCACCATCGCAGCCAACACACCACCAGGTGGTGATTGGTAGAAAGCTCCGCCCTTTTCTTCACCCGAGTGTCCAAAACATGAGGCCGCAAATCTGAAGACACAACTAAAATGTCGATCATGGAACTGCGGCCTAGGGTGTCCTGGTGGCAAGTGCACATATGGACACCCTTATGTTTGAACATGGTGTTTGTTATGGACAAACTGTGACGAGCACAAAAGTTCAATAACAAAACACCACTCGGGTTCAGATCGGGGCGGCCATTCTTCCCAATCACGCCTCTACAGGTTTCACTGTCGTTGCCAACATGAGCGTTGAAGTCCCCCAGCAGAACAAGAGAATCACCCGAGGGAGCACTCTCCAGTACTCCCTCGAGTGTACCCAAAAAGGGTGAGTACTCTGAACTGTTGTTTGGTGCGTAAGCACAAACAACAGTCAGGACCCGTTCCCTCACCCGAAGGCAGAGGGAGGCTACACTTTTGTCCACTGGGTTGAACTCCAACGAGCAGGCTTTGAGCCAGGGGGAAAACGAGAATTGCCACCCCAGCCCGTCGCCTCTCACTGCCGGCAACGTCAAAGTGGAAGAGAGTCCATCCCCTCTCGAGGGAAGTGGTTCCAGAGCCCTTGCTGTGCGTCGATGTGAGTCCAACTATATACAGCTGGAACTTCTCCACTTCGCTCACGAGCTCAGGCTCCTTACCCCTCAGTGAGGTGACGTTCGACGTCCTAAGAGCCAGCTTATGTAGCCGAGGATCGGACCGCCAAGTGCCCTGCCTTCGGCTTCCACCCAGCTCACATCGCACCCGACCTCTATGGCCCTTGCTATGAGTGGTGAGCCCATTGGAGGGGGAACAGGCCATGCCACCATCATGCCCCACCTCCGGGCCTGGCTCCAGAGGGGGGCCCCTGTGAGCTGCATCCGGGCGAGGGAAATCTGTGTCCTCGATATGTCTTCTTCATAAAGGTCTTCGAGCTGCTCTTTGTCTTTTCCCTCACCTAGGAAATGTTTGCCTTGGGGAGACCCTACTCGGGGGTTAAAAGCCCCCGGACAACATAGCTCCTAGGATCATTGGGACACGCAAACTCCTCTACCACGATAAGGTGGCAGCTCTTACATACAGTCCAAACATTTGGGGGACCCCCAGTGTACTGTCTACATGAACAAATAACCACCAGAGCTTATAATTAGCAAAGGGTCAAAACGTGGGATTTACCAAAGTGAAATAAAGGGGACTTAAGACATTTTTAATCGTCATTTAACACAATTTCTTTGAAATGTTACCTCACCTTTGGTATAATGCCTCAACACAGCATGAGAAGTGGACCATTAAGAGTTGCAAACATAGGACTTCCATTTTTCCCACTAGAGTCCTTCAGCTGTGTTCTGGATGCATCATCTTCAAGCTTTATAATGTTTATTTTACACCAGAGGCAGCACAAGTGGGCAATATAGACAATAGATGCTGTAAAATCTTGTTTCAAAGTCATTTAAAAGCTTGTTGAATTTACATGCTAGTGTAACATACTGGCAGAGAACTCATTGGTTTGAACAAGCCTAACTCAACAGCTTTTATTTGTTGGTGTCGGTAATACTAACACCAAATATAGCAAATAGTCCTTAATAAGACTGAATAGGACGAACAAAAGACGGTTTGAGCCCGGCTGCATTTAATTGCCTGGAAGGAAGATGGTTTCACAGTGATTTAGAAAAAGCTCCCTTCATTTTTGTGCCAGTCCTTTGCTTCCAAATATATTCGTAATGAGGTTAAGGTAGATTGAGCTGTGCAATTGTCCATCTTGTTTTCACTGATGTCTCATTATACAAATATATTTTGCACTCTGGCCCAATTTTATAAATGTTTCCCTGCAGTGTGCCTCAAGCTCACGCATCACCGAAATCCATTTGCAGCTGCTACCTGACATGTTACTGGGCATCTCCTTATATGTACCAATGGACTCTGAAGGTTGGCCAGATTGAAAGCAAGTACCCATAAATGTGCCCCTGTATTTGAACTACTCTCTTTACAGCTTGACTCTGATGCCCCACAAATTAAATGGCAGGGCCAATTTTACTAAGTTTCAGTTTCACTCCTTGTAAATTCACCAACAAAAAAGGGTGCTGGGAGCCGCCAAGCAACTATTAGGTGAGAATATTGTCTTGGGGTGCTGACCTAAACTTGTCAGATGTAGCCAAGTCCCACTGGATTTGAGAACCAAGCTCCCACCATCCTTTCATTACATCCCCCACTCGCCGCTGAATCTGATCATTACTAGCAGGGTTACTGAGCCCTCTCTGGACTCGCTGGCTCTGCCATGGTCGCTCCACTGAGTCAGATTAAATTGGTCAGTGGTCCCATTGTAAATGCATTGCTCTCGTACTCCCTGTATTGCAATCTTAGCCGCACATTGAATCTCATTATACCTACAGTAGAGCCAGGTTGTTTATATCCCAGGGTATGTATTAGGTGGGTAAAAAGTTTGGAGCCTTGCATATCCACCAAAGAACACACTATGAGATGCATCACATGTTCACTGACGTACAGCTGTAGTGCGATATACAGGGGTACTTCAATTTTGCGAGTACCTCAACTTACTAGTACCTTAACTTGCGAATATTTTGAGATAAAGGGCGTCTCTTGGTTTTTTTTGTGCTTTAAACTGCAATCATAATTTAAGTTACACGCTTCTGAGCCGCTAGATGGTGTAGACGACCTAATATTCTCCCCAAAACATAACTCCAGTTGCTTGCATTAGCTTATAGCTAGAGATCAAATTAAGTTTGTTTAAAAAAAAAATAAAAAAAATAAAGAAAAAAAAAATGTTTTCCAACCACTGGAAATTAAACCTTTAAAAGTGGTGCAGCTCTAACAGCCTTCCAGTCGACACACTTCTGCTGCGACTGTTACCCCTTTACCCACGACACAAATCTGTTCTGGATGTCACGTGTGCTTTGTTGCTCAGCTGCGCTACGATCCTCGAAATTTACCGAAACACCTCAATAACATCACCTGAAAAGATTTCACTTTAATCTTGCGGAAGATAAAATAAGTAGGAATATCCATTTTATTTAACATTGTTACTCGCTGCTGAGGTTGTCCGGATACCAATATTTTGGTACTGGTACCGGTACCAAAATGTACAGTAGATCAATACTTTGATACTTTTCAAATTAAATGGGACTACAAAAAAATGTCATTATCGGATTCATTTTAATAGAAAATCCTATGATACATTAAGCATATGTTTCTTGTTGAACTCAAAGAACAATTTTAGAAGATTGAAATTCAAATTAAAAGACACATTGTGTTTTTTCTCACTGCATATAAAGAACAATTGCAAATCTATATATCACATACATCATGCCATCTAGGATTAGGTCAGAATAGATTAGAAAGATTTATTAACTTTATATTAAATACTTCATGATTTATGGTTGCCAATTTTGATCTGTGCTTTAAGACAAATATACTGATTAATAATTACTAAACTCAATATACTATGGCTAAAAGTACACAGATAAGACATGTAACAAGTGAGGTTCCAGGGGGAGTATGGTTCTAAAGCTGAAACTTAAAGGAATTGACGGAAGGGCACCACCAGAAGTGAAGCCTGCGGCTTAATTTGATTCAACACAGGGAAAACAACAAAACCAACAACAGCCATCAATTTGTCAAAAATATTGACAAATTGATGGCTCCTTAAATATAAAACACAAATACAAGTGTGGGAAATTTGTTACAACATTTTGTAATTTCACTTGCATCAGTTTACGCTATGTGGGGGGTTTTGACTCCACAAATGTTTGGCAACAAACCAACCAGCTATGTGCACATCTATGTATCTAAATGTACACAACAGGGGAGCTGGTTAACTACTTTCTTACCTGTCAGCTCTGAATGCTTGTTATATAAATGTTTACCTTAGTTTGAAACAAAGGCACAATACTGTATTGCCGCCTTTGGCGAGGCATGTTTTAAAGCACTGCTTACAGAGCGGCGCGTCCATGCATAAAATGACGCCTTTATCGTTAGTTTTAAAGTCAAAATACTTCCATATTGCGCTTCACACACCCTCTATATCAGGGGTCGGGAACCTTTTTGGCTGAGTGAGCCAAGAAGCCAAATATTTTAAAATATATTTTTGTAAGAGCAATACAATATATTTTTTTAGCACTGGACACAACTAAACACGTGTATTTTTAAGTAAAACCAACATTTCTAGAGTATAATAGGTCTCTTATTCTTTGTAATAACATTGTTATTCTGAAGCTAACTGTGGCGTGGGCGTGGCCTGCGGGCCTGCAGCGAAGCGGGGGGTTGCCAGGACCGGCCTCGAAATCAGCGACAGGTGCGTAGATGGCCCACCTTGGCCTTGTTATCTAATCACCTTTTGCTCTGTTTATAAGCAGCGGCCAGGAGGAGAGACGGGTTTGGGGCTGGAGCCAGAGCGCGAGCGAGGACGAAAGAGAAAAAGACAATTGCTGGAAAGCAACTGAGAGACTTATTGAAAAATTAAACGAAATTGCAACCCTGAAACAGCCTTCCATGTCGGTACTTGGTGGTCTGAACAACCCCCAGGAGGGCAAGCCTCACACTAACCAATAATAAATAAATTACTTCTTACCTTTAACTCAACTCCTTGAACATAAACATACATGAAAATGTTTTATATTTTGAACGTTATTTTTAACAGTGTGACTACAAGTGGAATTATTCATTACTTAATGTGTTAAGCAGTGTCAGCTCAGATCTATCCGAGAGCCAGATGCAGTCATCAAAAGAGCCACATCTGGCTCGCGAGCCATAGGTTCCCTACCCCTGCTCTATATCAACCAGTACAATCGCTGTTGTTTTGCCCTTCTTTCTCTCCAATCTGTTTATGCTTGTAGGCACTTTGTGTGTGCGTGTTGAGTCGACACACTTAATATGCACCACAGCTCAGCAACCTCACTGCCGCACGGCAGCATGCGGATGAAGAAAAACGTTCCGGTATTTTTCCAAGACAGTTTTTTTTTTTTCATTAGTATTGTGGTACTTTGTAAGTACCGGTGTACTGTACAACCTTACTTGCTGCTATCTCAGCCCAGTTGATCAGCCTTCCCTCTTCAGTAATATACTAATACAAACCCCGTTTCCAAATGAGTTGGGAAATTGTGTTAGATGTAAATATAAACGGAATACAATGATTTGCAAATCCTTTTCAACCCATATTCAATTGAATGCACTACAAAGACAAGATATTTGATGTTCAAACTTATAAACATTATCTTTTTTTTTTGCAAATAATAATTAACTTAGAATTTCATGGCTGCAACACGTGCCAAAGTAGTTGGGAAAGGGCATGTTCACCACTGTGTTACATCACCTTTGCATTTAATAACACTCAAAAAAAAGTTTGGGAACTGAGGAAACTAATTGTTGAAGCTTTGAAAGTGGACTTCTTTCCCATTCTTGTTTCATGTAGAGTTTCAGTCCTTCAACAGTCCGGGGTCTCCGGTGTCGTATTTTACGCTTCATAATGGGCCACGCATTTTTGATGGGAGACAGGTCTAGACTGCAGGCAGGCCAGGAAAGTACCCGCACTCCTTTACTACGAAACAACACTGTTGTAACACGTGGCTTGGCATTGTCTTGCTGAAATAAGCCGGGGCGTCCACGATAACGTTGCTTGGATGACAACATATGTTGCTCCAAAACCTGTATGGACCATTCAGCATTAATGGTGCCTTTACAGATGTGTAAGTTACCCATACCTTGGGCACTAATGCAGCCCCATACCATCACAGATGCTGGCTTTTGAACTTTGCGCCTATAACAATTTTGGATGGTTATTTTCCTCTTTGTTCCGGAGGACACCACGTCCACAGTTTCCGAATATAATTTGAAATGTGGACTCGTCAGACCACAGAACATGTTTCCACTTTGCATCAGTCCATCTTAGATGATCTCGGGCCCAGAGAAGCCAGCGGCGTTCCTTGGTTTTGTTGATAAATGGGTTTTGCTTTGCACAGTAGAGTTTTAACTTGCACTTACAGATGTAGCAACCAACTGTAGTTACTGAGAGTGGTTTTATGAAGCGTTCCTGAGCCCATGTGGTGATATCCTTTACACACTGATGTCGGTTTTTGATGCAGTACCGCCAGAGGGCTCAAAGGTCCGTAATATCATCGCTTACGTGCAGTGATTTCTCCAGATTCTCCGAAACTTTTAATGATTTTTATGCACTGTAGATAATAAAATCCCTAAATTCCTTGAAATAGCTCGTTGAGAAATGTTGTTCTAAAACTGTTCGACAATTTGCTTACACATTGGTGACATTCGCCCCATCCTTGTTTGTGAATTACTTAGCATTTCATGGAAGCTGCTTTTATACCCAATCATGGCACCCACCTGTTCCCAATTAGCCTGCACACCTGTGGAATGTTCCATATAAGTGTTTGATGAGCATTATTCAACTTTCTCAGTATTTATTGCCACCTTTCCCAACTTCTTTGTCACGTGTTGCTGCCATCAAATTGTAAAGTTAATGATTATTTGCAGAAAAAAAAAATGTTTATCAGTTTGAACATCTTTGTAGCATATTCAACTGAATATGGGTTGAAAATGATTTGCAAATCATTGTATTACGTTTATATTTACATTTAACACAATTTACCAACTCATATGGAAACGGGGTTTGTATGATGGGTAGACGCCAATCAGAATGGAATAAAAAGGATTTCAAAGTCTTCTTCAGTCTGTGGAAGAAGGAATCAGATTTATTGGCCAAATATGTTTAATATGGAAATAATTTTACTTTTTAGACTGTGCTCTCGTTTGTATTGTTTTTCAACAATATTATCCAAAAGTGCTTTTTTCTTCTTAAAAGGCAAGTTACATGTCATAATTGTTCTGTTTTGGGAGGGCCAAGCATGGAGGACATTTATTCCCATTCATTTCAAAGATAGGAGTATTCCAAGTTACGAGCTTGGTCGTGGAATGCTAACTAAGCTATGTGCTTGTAGGTTGAGGTACCAATGTACTGAGAAATTTGCAAAGCTATACCATGCTGTTTGCTGCATGACAAAGAAAAAAAATACAAAATTATTTAAATATACACAATGTCATAAAAAGTGAGCAACCATTTTACTTTATCTTTTTAATATTTACTCTTGAAATCACCATTGGAGATGAGTGTGAATGTTGTCTGTCAATCTGTGTTGGCCCTGCGATGAGGTGGGGACTTGTCCAAGGGGTACCCCGCGTACCGCCTCAATGCAGCTGAGATAGCCTCCAGCGACCCCCCGCTACCCCAAAAGGGACAATCGGTAGAACATGGATGGATGGAGTGTACAATGCGAAAAGCAGTACAGCTTTACTGTAATCTGAAAGTCAACACAACTAAAAACTGTCATTCAGCCCCAGAAGACTATGCTACGCTCCACAGTACATGTTTCCACTAACGAACTGCAGCTCCCTTGTGCCATACTATGGTGCTTCAATTATCTTGGTGCTCATTTATGTTGCCAGCTATTTAGACAATAATTACATCATGTCGAGTCATGTTCAGTGGGTAGCAAATCTATATAGCCATACAGGCTGTAGACTATACGCTTATTCAAGTTTCATTTGTAAAAGATTCCTGGAATAAAAATACTTACTGAAGTTAAACCTTACCATCCATTTTTTCCATTTTCTACCGCTTATTCCCTTTTGGGGTCGCGGGGGGCGCTGGCGCCTATCTCAGCTACAATCGGGCGGAAGGCGGGGTACACCCTGGACAAGTCGCCACCTCATCACAGGGTCAACACAGATAGACAGACAACATTCACACACTAGAGCCAATTTAGTGTTGCCAATCAACCTATCCCCAGGTGCATGTCTTTGGAAGTGGGAGGAAGCCGGAGTACCCGGAGGGAACCCACGCATTCACGGGGAGAACATGCAAACTCCACACAGATTTGAACCCAGGACTGCAGGAACTTCGTATTGTGAGGCAGACGCACTAACCCCTCTGCCACCGTGAAGCCCTTACCTACTATTTTAATTATTTTTGCAAAAGTAGTATTCTTGGTGCAAGTTGTGTTGTATCTCATTGGAATTTGCATGTGTACCTAATGAAGTGGTCAGTGAGTGTGTTTGCAGTATGATAAAAAAAAAAACACGTATTATGTGACATGAAAACCCATATAGACTTGGCATCTTATCAATGTTGAAAGAGAAGACACAGCTGAAGTACCGTGTATATTTTACCAGTCAGTGATGCAACCAGTCCAAGGAATTAAGGGCAGCTTTGAAAAGGAGTGTATAATATTGGATTTGTGTATTCCAGCGTGTTCATTCTTACCAGACGGCAATATAATCAGTGACAGGCTCTGTTTGCAACAAGGTGAAGTTGATGTAAACTCCATGTCCGTGGGGAACTGTGATGAGCCAGGTACAGTCTTGGGAATTAGGATATTCATTGGGGTACTGGGGCGAATAAATGGTTCCATTTTCAGCGGTGACATTGTAGCCACAAGGAGCTGTAAAGGAAAAGATTGTATAAATGAAAAAAGTCAGAAAAATCAAATTAGAATTATATTGAGGAAAATAGGTATTTCCTCCCAATGTAAAGTTTGTCTTAGACCTGAGCTCTTGCTGGCAAGTGTTTTAGTAAAACACTGCATTTAGAAGTAAACATTAATTGAGGGTAAATTTGTCATGTAATTGCATGATACCTGTGAATTTCCAGAATTTTCAAATATTTTTGACACCTCAATAAAAAAAAGAAGATCCAACCCATGTACATTTAAATTCACTACTTTATGTTAAACTTTTTCCATCATGTAATTTGTGGTAAAATAGGCTAAACATGTTTTTAAAGAAAAATATCTGCATATTTTTTTTTTTTAGTATAAACATTTCGGCTTGATTTCAGTATATTATGAGGTAATTTTATTTTTGCATTTTTTTCTTATTTAATTTCTGCAAAAACTGCACGTTGACCACCATTGGTTTACTTATTTTTATCAGGAAGTCAATGTCTTGTAAATTTTTAGCAGGCTTTCCACAGCTGTTGTATACACACTTTCTGGGCTTGTGGAGGCAGATATCCATTCTGACTTGCGGTGCAAATACTTCAACTTTCAAGATCCGGTTGTCTTTGTTTTTCCAAATAAATGCATTGATGCAAAAAACACTCTTCTTTTTCATGTTTAGAGTACATTGATAAAGCCACTACAGATTTCTTCTGCTACATATTTTATTCTCTGGCAAAACAGGTGTGTATGAGGTGTGTTGTTACGCAGCGTTACGATGCATATGTGTAATGAGCAAAGGCGAAACGCAACTGCCAAATCCACAATTCGGCCTGACACGAATAAGCATATCTATTAAACACTGGCATTATTTTTCCTTTTTCTTATTCAATCTTCACATGCCAATAATTGACAAGGTTTGCCAAGGAAAAGTGTTGTTCAGTATTCAGTGCTAACAATACTGAAAAAAGCAGGTTTTCATGCATTTTTTCATCTTAGCAATATTCATGACAACCTTCATTTAGAGCAGGGGTCACCAACCTTATTGAAACCAAGAGCTACTTCTTGGGTACTGATTAATGCGAAGGGCTACCAGCTTCAGACGCACTTAAATAAATTGCCAGAAATTTGCTCAATTTACCTTTAATAAATAGATCGATATATAAAAAAAAATGGGTATTTCTGTCTGTCATTCCGTCAGACCTTATTTTCCTTTTACGGAAGGTTTTTTGTAGAGAATAAATGATGAAAAATATATCCAATTGAACGGTTTAAAAAAGGAGAAAACACGAAAAAAATGAAAATTTCATTTTGAAACATAGTTTATCTTCAATTTCGACTCTTTAAAATTCAAAATTCGACCGAAAAAAATGAGGAAAAAAACTAGCTAATTTGAATCTTTTTGAAAAAATTCAAAAAATTATTTATGGGACATCATTAGTAATTTTTCCTGATTAAGATCAATTTTAAAATTCGATGACATGTTTTAAATAGGTTAAAATCCAATCTGCACTTTGTTAGAATATATAACAAATTGGACCAAGCTATATTTTTAACAAAGACAAATCATTATTTCTTCTTAATTGTCCAGAACAAAAATTTTAAAAGAAATTAAAAAGACTTTGAAATAAAATTTAAATTTGATTCTACAGATTTTCTAGATTTGCCAGAATATTTTATTTTTATTTTAAACATAAGTTTAAAGAAATATTTCATTAATATTCTTCGTCGAAAAAACAGAAGCTAAAATAAAGAATTAAATTAAAATGTATTTATTATTCTTTACACACAAAAAAAAGACTTGAACATCGATTTAAATCGTAAGGAAAGAAAAGGAAAACATTTAAAAGGTAGAAAGGTATATGTGTTTAAAAATCCTAAAATCCTTTTTAAGGTTGTATTTTTCATCTAAAATTGTCTTTCTGAAAGTTATAAGAAGCAAAATAAAAGAATAAATTAATGTTTTTAAACAAGTGAAGATCAAGTCTTTCAAATTTTTCAAATTCTATTTGAGTTTTGTCTCTCTTAGAATTAAAAATGTCGAGCAAAGCGAGACCAGCTTGCTAGTAAATAAATAATATTTAAAAAATAGAGGCAGCTCACCGGTAAGTGCTGCTATTTGAGCTATTTTTAGAACAGGCCAGCGGGCGACTCATCTGGTTCTTACGGGCTACCTGGTGCCCGCGGGCACTGTGTTGGTGACCCCTGATTTAGAGCATACAGAGAGAGATGCTCCCATCTCGTGTCCCATCTCTCAGGAAGAATAACAAACTATTTTGATCGTTTTATAACCAGCCTCATAGTCATTCATAGTATTTTAATAAAAGGCCCATTTTCTACCCTTAAGTAAAAAGAAGACTTCAGATGCACTTGAATTGGTTGTTCTTACCTTCACAGCGTGGAAATGGGTGATTCCACTTCCGATTTGTTCCATGCAGACATGTCAAGACTGGGTGTCCAATCAAAACATAACCAGGGTAACACTGGAACGTTATTGACTGTCCAGCGCTGTAGTCAGTATTGATGATGTCACCATTGGTGAAAGGAGATGGATCTTGGCAGTTCTGAAGTTGATAAGCTAAGGACAGACATGTGCATATGTTTATTTTTTAACAGCGTCACACACAGTGGGATTTGTTGTTGGCACCCACAATGGGATGGATCAATTGAAGAGTAAACATATGGGCTCCTATTACATTCGTTACTAGTCCATTCTGAGCACACAATAGTTAAAATTAACAACAGACATTTTAGAACCAGACAGCCGTCTGTGGATGTGGTATTTGAAGCGACTGTATACGGGGTGACAATTTTTACTGGAAGACTTGGGCCGTCAGTATTTGCTCAAATGACATACCGTATTTCCTTGAATTGCTACCGGGTATATATTATCCGCATGCCTCGTTTTACCGCCGGATAAAACTCGTTTTGCAAAATAATTAGCGCATGCTTAGAATTAGCGCATGCCTAGAATTACTGCCGGGTCAAACTTGCTTAGCAAAATAATTAGCGCATGCCTCGGTTTACCGCCGGGTCAAACTCGTCACGTCAGGAGTGTGTAACACGGGTGGGAAACAAGCCATATTTCCTGTCATGAAATCTCCTCATATTACCTGCGCCGTTTCCACGTTTAATCTCGCGAGTTTAACACAGGCGCTCACGTGACCCGCTGCAGCCTATCGCGCTCTATATAATCTAGCGTTCCAAAATGGCTTACAGGTGCGATGGCTAAGCCTGTGGACATCTGAAGCCGGTATGTTTTAAAGTTGTCGTTTGCCTGCATATCGTAAAAGCAACCGTCCAACATTTTACAACTAATTGTAAACTTATAGGTGCCGACCATCAGGGCCGACTTGCGATGAAAGAGTGTGGCGATGTTAAGATATTAAGCCGAGTTGGTAAGTGAATTTATTTGCTAATAGTAGCTACTAGCCGTACCCATGTATTTTCTATGGGCGGTTAGCATCGGGATTTAATCCCGTTTCCTCCAATTTTTCTGATCGGATTGAATTTATATTTATGTTGAGTCTTTATTTTGGGTACTTACATACAGTGACTGAGTGTTGTGGCGTTTTAAGGCAATCTGCATTTTTTTATGCTACATATTAACTGTTCTGAAGGTTTGGATATTTATGTAATTGTTCCTTTAATTATACAAATAGGAGATTGTTTCTGTTAAGGGTTTAATTTTTAATATTTATTTCTATTTTATGTGTCGTTTGGAAAGTTTAAGTTGTTTAACCGTTGCTATGGCTTCGGTTGCTTTGGTTTCCGGTTGCTATGGTTACGGGCAGTTCCGTTTACGCCGGCAAGTTAAACAAAGTGTTAAAAGAGCTCCGGCATTAACAAGCAACGTAGTGTCGGTATACTGCACGGGAGATAGTTCACCACGGTTGCAGTTCAGAGAAATAACCGCAGTAAGCTTCCTAATTCAGTGTGTTATAAGTGACAGTTTATAAATTGCACTCGTTAAAGTTTAGGACGTTTGGGCACTCACGTTGGCAGTAGATGGGACGGGTGTGCTAACCGCAGCTAGCAAGTGTGTTTGTTTGCTGCACAGTGTCTTCACGAACAGCAGGTTTAGTCACGTATTAGTTAAGTTTGTTGAAGAGACCCTCTCCCATGTGACTGTTTACTATTTGGAGAGTGAGTGTGGAACATTATAAAGAGTTTAGTTGTGTGCTATCGTGGCTACATTGCTGCGAGAGAAGTGGACAGCGCGAAGTTGGAGTGTTAATTGCAAGCGCTGACGGACTGGTCGAGCGAGAGGTGACCCAGGAAGAGGCTGGTTCTACTCTCGCTCCAGACTGGACTCGTGAGGCAGTCTGCGCCCCCCCCTTCTCTTCTCTACAACGGGAGGTGTCCCCCCTCTCCAACGCCCCCTTTGTATCGAGCAGTTTCAACTCACCCACCCCTACGTGCATCACCGATTCAGCAGGACCACAAAGGACAATCTTCTGGCCCTTATATCGCACTCAATTTTATAGGCACAGTCCTAAATTTACCGCATGCCTTTGGTTAGCGCCGGAGTGAGAAGAGGTTTTAAAATAAATAGCGCATGCTTACTTTTACCGCATGCCTTTGGTAAGCGCAGGAGTGAGATGAGGTTTTAAATTATTCAGCACCCCTGCGGCAATTCAAGGAAATACAGTAGTCCAGATGGGAGACACTTCAAAAAATACTTCAGAATGATAGGACTTATTTCATGTGGACCGTTCAGCCCTATGTAAAGACATAAACAGTCTTTTTTAATACCTTCACTGTGGAAATCAACAATTAATACAATTGAAGCAGTGGCAAAATTACAATATAGTTAATCAACATGTTTGTTTATTTTAGTAAGGATCCAAGTCCCATGAAAAACCTTTGTGATATTTATCCATGTAAACGTGCACCATAAAAGCAAGGTCGATTGGAGCTATTACAAACCCTGTTTCCACATGAGTTGGGAAATTGTGTTAGACGTAAATATAAACTGAATAAAATGATTTGAAAATCATTTTTAACCCATATTCAGTTGAATGCACTACAAAGACAAGATATTTGATGTTCAAACTAATTAAGATTATTTTTTTTGCAACTAATCATTAACTTTAGAATTTGATGCCAGCAACACGTGACAAAGAAGTTGGGAAAGGTGGCAATAAATACTGATAAAGTTGAGGAGTGCTCTTCAAACACTTATTTGGAACATCCCACAGGTGCGCAGGCTAATTGGGAACAGGTGGGTGCCATGATTGGGTATAAAAACAGCTTCCCCAAAAATGCTCAGTCTTTCACAAGAAAGGATGGGGCGAGGTACACCCCTTTGTCCACAACTGCGTGAGCAAATAGTCAAACAGTTTAAGGACAACGTTTCTCAAAATGCCATTGCAAGAAATGTATGGATTTCAACATCTACGGTCCATAATATCATCAAAAGGTTCAGAGAATCTGGAGAAATCACTCCACGTAAGCGGCATGGCCGGAAACCAACATTGAATGACCGTGACCTTCGATCCCTCAGACGGCACTGTATCAAAAACCAACATCAATCTTACTGTCACTATATACAGTTCGTCGCTACATCTGTAAGTGCAAGTTAAAGCTCTACTATGCAAAGCGAAAGCCATTTATCAACAACATCCAGAAACGCCGCCGGCTTCTCTGGGCCAGAGATCATCTAAGATGGACTGATGCAAAGTGGAAAAGTGTTCTGTGGTCTGACGAGTCCAAGTTTCTAATTGGTTTTAGAAATATTCGACATTGTGTCATCCGGACCAAAGGGGAAGCGAACCATCCAGACTGTAATCGACGCAAAGTTCAAAAGTCAGCATCTGTGATGGTATGGGGGTGCATTCGTGCCCAAGGCATGAGTAACTTACATATCTGTGAAGGCACCATTAATGCTGAAAGGTACATACAGGTTTTGGAACAACATATGCTGCCATCTAAGCGCCGTCTTTTTCATGGATGCCGCTGCTTATTTCAGCAAGACAATGCCAAGCCACATTCAGCACATGTTACAAAAGCCTGATTTTTTAAAAAAAAGAGTGCGGGTATTTTCCTGGCCCGCCTGCAGTCCAGACCTGTCTCCCATCAAAAATGTGTGGCGCATTATGAAGCGTAAAATACGACAGCAGAGACCCCGGACTGTTGAACGACCGAAGCTCTACACAAAATAAGAATGGGAAAGAATTCCACTTTCAAAGCTTCAACAATTAGTTTCCTCAGTTCCCAAACGTTTATTGAGTGTTGTGAAAATAAAAGTCGATGTAACACTGTGGTGAACATGCCCTTTCCCAACTACTTTGGCACGTGTTGCAGCCATGAAATTCTTAGTGTATTGTTAATTGCAAAAAAAAAGATCATGTTTATAAGTTTGAACATCAAATATCTTGTCTTTGTAGTGCATTCAATTGAATATGGGTTTAAAAGGATTTGCACATCATTGTATTCCGTTTATATTTACATCTAACACAATTTCCCAACTCATATGGAAACGGGGTTTGTACAAGTGATGTGAAATTCCAGTGGGTTGTGTACGTTTAGATGTATCCATCTAAATGTACTGGAGACTATCTCAGCTGCATTTTGGCGGAAGGTGGTGTACACCCTGGACAAGTCACCCCCTCATCGCAGGGCCAACACAGACAGACAACATTCACACTCACGTTCACACACTAGGGCCAATTTAGTGTTCCCAATCAACCTATCCCCAGGTGCATGTTTTTGGAGGTTGGAGGAAGCCAATTAATGGAAATGCTTACTCCCGACTGGGGATGTAAATGTCACCACTCGAGCCAACAAAACCAAGGACAGGATTTTTTGATTGTGGATGAATCACGGTCGAATAGCTTTGCTCGTGTATTAAAAGAGTCACATAATGCAAGGGGATTTAAAAACAAACTTAAAGAGAAATTACACTAAATTATTTTTTTTATTTTTCTTGTAATTTTTATTTCAAATATGTACTGTTTAATTGAATGCACTGTGGTTCTGCTTTTTATGTATAGCATTTCAGACTGAAAACTTAGCCTTTATTCTTTAGTTTATTTCATAAGTAATGTTAAGTATTTGTTTCAATGTTGTTACTGTCTTGTGTGATGAACCCCAGTAAAGGAAGGGCAACTCTGTTGAAAGTAATGTAGATCATTTTTAAACAAATAAACAGATAAGCCTAAAATGGAGTGCACTACTAGACTGCAAACAGCAATGACACTGTTTTACTACTAATTTGATTAGATCAGATTAGATAGTACTTTATTTATTCCTTCAGGAGAGTTCCTTCAGGAAAATTAACATTTTCAGCACAATCCCATTCAAAGATAATGTGCGCCTTTGTCACGTTGAAAAGTTTTCATTTTGCAAATTGTTCTTGTGATTAAATATAACTAAATAAAAAACACACTCAAATACATTCCTTAATCTTGTCTAAAATTAATGTAGAGCAGTGGTTCTCAAATCTTTTACACTATGTACCACAGAAAACGCTTGGCACTCCATTGTACCACCATAATGACCAACATTTAAATACAGTAGCGTTGTAGGCCTAATTATTATTTAAAAAACAAGGCAGAAGTTTTACTTAAAAAAGTATATCTAACATTGTGGCCACTGTAACATTAAAACAGTAACACTGTGTTTTGTTGTTTTTATGTATTCTTTGGCATACCACTAAATCAGAAGTCTGCAACCTTATGTATCAAAAGAAAAATAATATAGAGCCACAAAACGTAATGCAGCTTATACACTTTGAAAATGTTCATCTTTATTTATTTTACAAGAAAAAAACGATCTCTCCATGTAAAATTAAACTTGTTTCCCTTTGTTCGTATCTTTCTTGGTAAGTATTCGTGGTAAGCTTAACCAAGGGGTTGCACACTCGAGAAGCTGAACTGACCACACAGGCTTCCAGTCCCTCAGACCTCCATTTACGTACATTCACTGCCTCACAGACAGTCGGAATTATAAAACGCTGTTCGAAAATGCAAACTATTCTCACTGCGGGGTAAAAAAAAAAAATTCTGAGGGAGCCATAACAAGGAGGCAGAAGAGCAAAGCGGCTTCGGAGCCGCGGGTTGTAGACTCTTGCACTAGATGGAGCACCGCAGTTTGAGAATCACTGGCTTACTGTATTGTTGTGAAATGTGTCATTATTCCCCTGAATTGATCAACGTAATTGTTTCAAATCGCCATCACTATATTGGATGCTAACATTGAATAAATATGACATCCCAATGTCAAGTAGAGACGTGCGCCCTCTGTGTGGACCGTGGGACTGAGCATTGACATAAATTAGAGTGACAGAACTTGACGGTTTCAATATAAGAGGAAATGGGACCTTTATCTTGTGCATGTAAAAGTAGCTGAGCTTATGTGTACCTCAGCCAGCCAGGCTATTGTAATGCTGGCATGCAGGACCAAAGTGCATTATTTTGTGTCTCTGATGAGAAGCTTGTGTGGCTAAGAGTAAAGTCAACTCCTCATGGGAAGCTTTGCGAACAATCCATCCCTTTTTAATGATGAGAGTAAAGCCATATTGTACAAGCATATGAAAAAAGACACTTCAAACGCTGATCAAAGCTTCACATCTTGAATCAAACTCTTCATTTGCTGGAGTTGGCTGCTGCATTTGGACAACAATCTATCTGCACAATTTAATGAAATCATTTAGGTGATCTTTAACCCAAATCCAGTGAAACTAAACAGATGGTTCATTGTTCAGAAACCGTTAAGAAAAAAAATGCTTTGTGTTGATCTGATGTATGATCAGAGTATGACTCACCTTGATAGGTGAGCTTGAACCCTATTCTGTTCTCTGAATGGTCACTGTAGAAATGAATGATCGTCTGGTGGGTGGTACTTAGTAGAGGGGGCGGAAGCTGTGCCCCAGTGAACTGTCCAATAAGAGCTGAGCTGTGCTGTGGTCCCGCCCGCACTTCCAGAAAGTCATGGTTGTCTTCAGAGGAAAAGTTTTGGAACTGGATATGAGCTCCTGGAATATAAGAAAAAGTAGAATAAAAATAAAAATAAAAAGATAGTTTTACATTGAATACTAAGACCTTTAGTTGCCACATTCAATCCAACTATAGGTTATTAGTATATACTACAACTATCCTTACAAAATATAACAATTAAATGCATGAAAAGTAAGGATGTCCTGATCAAAATGTTTGACCTCCAATCCCGATGACCTTTTTGGCATCAGAATCAATCCAATTTTAAGAAATTGTAATAACAAACAATGGAAATTAAACAATATCAATCTCATGACGTTCTTAAACCAATGCTTTCCTGAGCGTTGATGGTATCAACATCTAGATCAATCACCCCTACTTTGCATTATAACTTTAGCGGTAAGCTTCTTCTGTTGTCCTGCTTGGTGTGTCTGTGTGTGTAGCATACTTAGCCATTCATTTTCCTCTAGTCATCCAGTGATAACAATACTTGGAAACACATTCGTTTATTTTCCGTCCTGGTGGTAGGGATTAACATCTAGGTTTAGTTTCAGTGTATATTTTTTGAATGAGTCTTTGACGTGGGTACAATCTTTAGCCATGCAAAAACTGAGACACAGCAGTGGTCGGAATCCTCGTCCCATGATCGAGATCGGGACATCTCTAATAAATAGTATAATGTGCTGACTGCAAAAAATTAAATTATGTTGTCGTCCAAGAAGGAGGAGAGTTCTTGCACACGTATTCCCGGCACACAATGAGATGTCGTCACTGTCAAATTTAAAACATCACACATCACATACAGTGGGGCAAAAAAGTATTTAGACAGCCACCGATTGTGCAAGTTTTCCCACTTAAAATGATGACAGATGTCTGTAATTTTCATCATAGGTACACTACAACTGTGAGAGACAGAATGTGAAGAAAAATCCAGGAATTCACATTGTAGGAACTTTAAAGAATTGTTTTGTAAATTCTGGTGGAAAATAAGTATTTTGGTCAACCATTCAAAGCTCTCACTGGTGGAAGGAGGTTTTGGCTCAAAATCTCCCGATACATGGCCCCATTCATTCTTTCCTTAACACGGATCAATTGTCCTGTCCCGTTAGCAAAAAAAACAGCCCCAAAACATGATGTTTCCACCCCCATGCTTCACAGTAGGTGTTGTGTTCTTGGGATGCAACTCAGTATTCTTCTTCCTCCAAACACGAGGAGTTGAGTTTATACCTAAATGGATACATGGATGATACAGTAGAGGATTGGGAGAATGTCATGTGGTCAGATGAAACCAAAATATAACTTTTTGGTATAAACTCAACTCGCCGTGTTTGGAGGAAGAAGAATACTGAGCTGCATCCCAAGAACACCAAACCTACTGTGAAGCATGGGGGTGGAAACATCATGCTTTGGGGCTGTTTTTCTGCTAAGGGGAAAGGACGATTGATCCGTGTTAAGGAAAGAATGAATGGGGCCATGTATCGGGAGATTTTGAGCCAAAACCTCCTTCCATCAGAGCTTTGAATGGTTGAACAAATACTCGTTTTCCACCATAATTTACAAATAAATTATTTAAAATTCCTACAATGTGAATTCCTGGAATTTTTTCACATTCTGTCTCTCACAGTTGAAGTGTACCTATGATGAAAATTACAGACCTCTGTCATCATTTTAAGTGGGAGAACTTGCACAATCGGTGGCTGACTAAATACTCTTTTGCCCAACTGTACTTGCCTCTAATTAAACATGCGGTGAGTTTTTTAATAAACCTTGCCTCAATCCAGCAACATTTTGCACTATAATAAAAGTATGGCAACAGATGTATTGACAGTTTCAGGTCCTCCTGCAGGGAATTCTTTTCCAGCCTGATATACTTGCCATATCCAGTTGGCAAGACGATTTGCCAGGTGCAGTCCAAGTTGCCTGGGTAGTTACCAGGGAAACCGGGACTCAGGATGACCCCAGTGACTTCAGACAACACCTTGCCACAACGAGCTGACAACATGAGAGAAAGTAAAGGCAGCGTTTAAACACATTTCAACAAAAGAAAATATTGAGTTTTGCATACTTGAATACTTGCACTGTTGCATGGTAGCAGCAATTGATCAATAAAAAAGACCCTGAAGGCCCCATTATGCTAGAGTGTCATGGCGCTAGGGTACGTGACTCCACTTACAAACCCTCCTGCGGACTTTGATATACATCCATCCATCTATTTTTCTACCGCTTATCCCATTTGGGGTTGCACATCTACTCAACTTTTGCTGAGTATGATCGCTGAGCACAGGAACCCCAACATTATGCTTGAAATACACAAATTATTGAATGAGAGAAAGCAATAGTGATTGAACATGTATTGTGTACTTAATATCTTAGTGCACTCAGAAAATGAGTGTGTTGTTTGCAGTAATGTTGTATGTCTGATTTGGAGAAAATGTTTGCACATCAATATAAAAAAAAATACTTCAACAGTCTTTTTAATTTACAATAACATGCTTTCTGTTGTCCCGCCGTACAAAGAACCCAATAGCATTTAAAATGTGGCAAGTATTCAGCTTTGACTCATGCAGAGGTTACATAGCTCACCTTCACAAACATATTCTCTTCTATTTTTTGAGCAACATGTACATTCAAAGTAAACTGTTGTTTCTGATTGATTAATTCCAGCGCCAACAACAATCTAAATACTGCTGTTGATTATCACTACACTTGTAAGTAAATATGGACAGCTGCGGTTGCCCTTAGCCTTTTGGATAAGACTTGCAAGTGAAACAAGAGCATAACGAGATCATGACAATGTAAGAAGGCTGAGCGTAGTGCGGACACTTTTTTTGGGGAATTTTGCCAATCAGTCACAATTCCTAAGTGAGACAAAACACATCTGCCTTTCTCTTTTTTATGGAATCCAACTCATAAATAAATCCCAGCAAGAGGTGGCCAACAATGTAGCTATTAGAGTCATCTATTGCACCCATAAAGCCCCCTAAAAAAACACCCCAAAAACCATCAACAATTCCTCCCTCAAAGGGCAAATATCAAATATCAGAGGTTATCAGTTGAATACAGCTGTTCAAAATCGGGACCCGGAGTGGACCACTCATCTGTGCATCAGTTGGGGACGTCTCTGCGCTGCTGACTTGTCTCCTGGCCCCACTATGGACTGGACTCTCACACTGTTAACTAGATCCACTTGACATCCAATGCACCGGTAACCCAAAGGGGGTCCTTACAACTGCGGTCCCCTCCATGTTTTATCATTGTATCCCATTGGGTTGAGTTTTTTTCTTGCCCTGATGTGGGATCTGAGCCAAGAATGTCGTTGTGGCTTGTGCAGCCCTTTCAGACACTTGTGATTAAGGGCTATATAAATAATCATTGATTGATTGATTGATTGATTGAGAAGGAATTAACTACTGCATTTATTGACATTTTGAGCTGCTGCATCACCTTTGAGTTGGTAAAGATTAGAAATCATATTTCTCACTGATGTATTAGAAGGTTGTGGTCATAAACAGAGAAGTTGGTCAACTTTGACATTAAACTTAGATCCAAAGACATGGTTAGGAAGACGTGACAAGCTGCTCATTTGTGCATTTTTAATCAAATGCAGCTGAGATAGGCTCCAGCGACCACAAAAGGGACAAGTGGTAAAAAATGGATGGATGGATTGGTGTAAGAATTATGATAAATTCTAAGCAGGGAACACAAGTCTTGTGATAAAAATATAAAAACTTTCCATCAGCCGGTATCCCAGTGGGCACAGACATTGTACAGTAAGTGATTGTTTTATTATGTGTGTAGTTTGTTTTTGTTGTTTAGCAAGTAAAGGCTTAGTGTTTCACTAAAGCTGAATCTGCTCAGCATTCTGCTCGTAAAAGTTGGAGTTCATCCTCCTTTTATTCAGGCTAAAAAAATAATGAGGTTCTAAATCATCATTCGTCCCAAAGTCGCTGCCGTTAGCTCTCATGAAGTCTGCCATGATTAGTAGTCGATGTTATTGTTGATGGAAATAGCGAAAGTTGCAATACGCTCTGTGAAATCAATGCGGCATCAAAACTTTCCAGCAATGTAGGACATGACAACATTATGTAAATACTACATGTTATTATGAATGTGCCTGTTGCAACATTACACATATACTTACAGGAAGTATAAAAAATGTTTTTTGGACATTTTTCAGATGTTTTTGAGAAGGCGTTTTAAGCAAAATAGCTCAAAGCCCAATTACCTGCATTGTTAGCCACATTTTGCTAGTGTTTTTTTTGTTTTTTTTTACGATGTAGAATGCACAAAAAAGACAACGACACATCTGTAGTGGGCCAGGTCACAAATACAATGTTTTGTATTTTATTCAGGTGAGCTGGAGCCAATCTTAGCTGATTTAAGGCAAGACCCAGGATTCAACCTGACCAACCAAAAACTGCATATAGAGACAAATAACCATTCACAATCACAGATGGGCAATTTTCCAATTAACGTAACATGGATGTTCTTGGGATGTACTATAGAAGGAAACACTCAACCCACACAAAGTAAGTTCCTATAGTATGTCTCTGTGCACAATTCAGTGCAGAATCACCCAAATCAAATATTGACTATGCTCATGGCTTGCATTTTTCATTGACTGGAGGTTGATCCTCTTGACAAATTTAGTGTTCGCTCAAACCTATGCTACGCATTATTGAACCACTGCATAATTCATAAGACTGGCCAACTGAGGATTGTGTGTGTGCTACCTATACAGAGAGGAGGCGGGTAGTTCCATCGGCGCACAGTCCCAGGCATGCAGGAAATATGAGAGTGACCCTAGCAAAGTGTGTAAAGAAAACAGACGTAAATTTTATGATATGGATAGTGTGTGCATATCAAAAAGTCATGTTGTGTTA